>NC_133325.1:480811229-481470729 GCF_042186555.1 Aquarana catesbeiana | reverse complement strand
AACCAGGAGAAGAAGAAGATGGAGGAAGAAACCGAAGGAAGATAGAAGATAGAAGAAAGAAGAAAGAAGAAGCATTTAAATAAAGGAATAGTCAAAAACTGTCTCTTGTCATTTTTAACATTTTTGACAGTTTTTTGTGAAATGGTAGGCCCTTACCATTTCACACAGGGGGAGGGCCAGGATCTGGGGGTCCCCTTGTTAAAGGGGGCTTCCAGATTCCGATAAGTCCCCCGCCGGCAGACCCCCACAACCACCGGCCAGGGTTGTGGGGATGAGGCCCTTGTCCTCAACATGGGGACAAGGTGTTTTGGGGGCTATCCCAAAGCACCCTCCCAATGTTGAGGGCATGTTGCCTGGTACGGTTCAGGAGGGGGGGCGCTCTCTCGTCCCCCCCTCTCTTTCTGTGGCCTGCCAGGTTGCGTGCCTCGGATAAGGGTCTGGTATGGATTTTTGGGGGGACCCCACGCCGTTTTTTTTAATTTTGGTGTGGGGTTCCCCTTAAAATCCATACCAGACCTGAAGGGCCTGGTATAGATTTTGAGGGGGACCCCACAACATTTTTTCTTTATTTTGGCCGGGGTTCCCCTTAATATCCATACCAGACCCAAAGGGCCTGGTATGGAATTTAGGGGGACCCCCACGTCATTTTTTTTTTTAATTTTGGTTCAGGGTTCCCCTGTGGGGAATCCCCATGCCGTTTTTATCAATGAACTTTTATGTGTATTGTCGGACCGGCAATTCATTATAGCCGCGAGTAGTTTTAAATGACTTTTTTTCCTTTGAAATGTCATTTTGCTGTCAGACTGTTCTAAACACGGGAAACATGCGTTCCTTTACTGGCATACTATAGACACCCCCCAGGTATGAACTTTAAAGGGATATTACACTTTTATTGTTTCACTTTAAGCATTATTAAAATCACTGCTCCCAAAAAAACGGCCGTTTTTAAAACTTTTTTTTGCATTGATCCATGTTCCTTGGGGCAGGACCCAGGTCCCCAAACACTTTTTATGACAATATTATGAATATAAGCCTTTAAAATTAGCACTTTTGAATTCTCCCATAGACTTTTAAAGGGTGTTCTGCGGCATTCGAATTTGCCGCGAACACCCCAAATTGTTCGCTGTTCAGCGAACTTGCGAACAGGCAATGTTCGAGTCGAACATGAGTTCGACTCGAACTCGAAGCTCATCCCTATTTGGGGGACAGGAGCCACACTGGGGCAGAGATTATGTCAGCTCTGCAGGGGCAGGTTCAGAGGTGGTTGACGCCACGCCAACTTAAGCCAGGAATGGTGGTTTGCGACAATGGCACCAACCTCCTCTCCGCCCTCTGACAAGGACAACAGACCCATGGGCCCGGTTTGGCTCATGTCTTTAACTTGGTGGTGCAGCGGTTATTGGGCAGGTGCCCAGGCTTACAGGATGTCCTGAGGCAGGCCAGGAAAGTATGTGTGCATTTCTGCCGGTCATATAATGCCAGTGCTCGGCTGGCAGACCTCCAAAAGGAATTTAACCTGCCCAAAAACCGCCTAATCTGTGACATGCCCACCAGGTGTAACTCAATGTTGGCCATGCTGCAGTGGCTGCACACGCAGCAGAGGGCCATCAATGAGTACCTGTGTGACTATGGCACCAGGACAAGGTCAGGGGAGCTTGTTTTTTTTCCCCATGAGCCATGATCAGGGATGCATGCACTGTCCTGTCACCATTTGAGGGGGCCACATGGATGGTGAGCAATGACAGTGCATGCATCAGTGACACTGTCCCCCTTGTCCACATGTTGGAGCACACGCTGCGTGGAATAATAGACAGGGCACTTGAGGCAGAACAGAGGCAGGAAGAGGAGGACTTCCTTAGCTTTCAAGGCCCCCTTTATCCAGACAATGTTCCTGCGTGCCTGCCGATCACACAGGAAGAGGACGAGGAGGAGGAGGAGGATTGTGTCAGCATGGAGGTGGAGCCTGGCACTCAGCATCAGCAGCAGTCTTTAAGGGATCATTTACAGTCCCAAGAAACCCATGGACTTGTACGTGGCTGGGAGGAGGTGGCTGCAGATCATGTCGTCCTTAGTGACCCAGAGGACTCCGGACCAATTGCCTCAGCAAACCTACGCTGCATGGCCTCCCTGATCCTGCAAAGCCTGCAGAAGGATCCTCGTATTCGTGGTATCAAGGAAAGGGATCATTACTGGCTGGCAGCCCTCCTTGATCCACGTTACAAGAGTAAGGTTGCAGACCTTATCTTGCCTTAACAGAGGGAGCAGAGGATGAAACATCTTCAGGAGGCCTTGCAGAAAGGTCTGTGCAACGCGTTCCCAGAGACTGGGAGATTACAAACTCCTGTTCCTGGAAAACGTGTTGTCGAGGCTTCGGTCAGTCAAAGAAGGAGCGGTGGAGAAGGTGGCCCTCTGACCGATGCGTTCAGACAATTTTTTAGTCCGCATCCCCAAGGTATGATCAGTTCCAGAAACCATCACCAGTGTCTGTTTTACATGGTGCAGAAATACCTAGGGACAAGATCTGACTTGGACACCTTTCCCACCGAAAATCCTCTGGGTTACTGGGTCTTGAGGATGGATCACTGGCCAGATTTTGCACAGTATGCAATTGAGCTACTGGCCTGTCCTGCTACCAGTGTTCGGAACGCACATTCAGTGCTGCTGGAGGCTTTGTAACCGATCACAGGGTGCGCCTGTCCACCGACTTGGTCGATCGACTGACCTTCATAAAAATTAATCAGTCTTGCATCACCACCAGATACCACGCACCTGATGCTGATGTAACCCAATACATTTTTTTTGAAATATCAGATCCCTTCAAGACTGCCTATGCTGATGCTGAGTGACTATCCTGTTATGCTGAGTGACTATCCTCTTCCTCCTCAATGATCATGCTGATAGCTTGGAAGAATATTTTTGTTTCTGGGCACCACCACCAGTGGCTAAGGCCCAATTTTTCAGCCCCTGTTTAACAGGGGCGTGTAATTACAATTTTTGATGCAATTCTTTGCAGCAGGGCTCGTTCCTGCGCTCCAACCAGAGTATCTGTGAGGGGTTGCAGTGTTGTGGCACCAGCACCAGTGCCTAAGGCCCAATTTTTCTGTCCCTGTTCAACAGTGCCATGTAATTACAATTCTTGATCTAATATTTCACAGCAGGGCCCTGTGAGGGCTTACAGTGTTGTGGCAACACCATCACCTAAGGCCCCAATTTCTGCAGAGTATATAGGGCAGGCCCCTACTTTCAAACATCCAACTTACAAACGACTCCTACTTGCAAATGAAAGGAGACAACAGGAAGTGAGATGAAATCTACCCCTAGGAAGGGAAATTCTCTCCTGTAAGAGTTAATATGGGAAAAGCGTTTCTCATTTCCACTGATGCTTTATCACCAATCCTTGCTTCACTAAAAACCCCACATTTTCAAAAAACATTTGTCATCATGACAGAAAGTGAGGTGAAATCTTCTGAAGAGGAGCACAGACAGCAAAACAAACGTCACAGGGGTGATAATCCTTCCCTATGTTTTCCAAAAAGCTTAAAAATAGATTTTTTGACTGGAGCTACACTTTAAAAATGTACCTGTTCAAAATTACAAACAGATTCTACTTAACAACAAACCTACAGTCCCTGTCTTGTTTGCACCGCTTTTATACTGCTGTTCAGAGTATATAGGGCCTGGGACCCCACGCCTCCCCTTTTTTTAATTTGGATGCGGGGTTGCCCTTAATATCCATACAAGACCCAAAGGGCCTGGTAATGGACTGGGCTACCCATGCCGTTTGTCTCACTGATTTTCATCCATATTGTCGGGACCCGACATTACATTAAAGCCGCAAGCAGTTTTAAATGACTTTTATTCCTTTAAAAATTTCATTTTGTGCAGGGACTGTTCTAAGCACGGGAAACACGTGCCACTTTACAGGCATACTATAGACCCCCTCCAGGTACGATATTTAATGGAATATTTCACTTTTTTTCACTTTAAGCATCATTAAAATCACTGCTCCCGAAAAAACGTCAGTTTTTAAAACTTTTTTTGAATTGATACATGTCCCCTGAGGCAGGACCTGGTTCCCCATTTAGGACAATACCATGCAAATTAGCCTTTAAAATTAGCACTTTTGATTTCGAACATTCGAGTCCCATAGACTTCAATGGGGTTCTAACATTCGTGCAAATTTTTGGTCCGTTCGCAGGTTCTGGTGCGAACCGAACCGGGGGGGTGTTCGGCTCATCCCTACCAAAGAGGTCCAAAGACTCAGCACCTACCTGAGCAGGCTGGATCCTTTCATGAATAGTTTGGTCTGATGGACACACCCATTTTCTGGACCCTTTTATTTTTGAATGACTCCAGCACGTTTCCTTTGGAGCCCTTGCTCCCTCTCTTTTTTTTTCTTTCTGTTTTTCCCCTCATTGGGGGAGTTTTATCACCCTTCTCTTTACAAATTGCGGTCAATTTAAAATATTATACTTAATCTGAGGTTTAATTGTTACTGTTTTACATAAGTTGTGAATACCCTGGATGAGGGGCTCTTAGGCTAGGTAGCTATGACCATGGTAGTGGGGTCAATCTGGACCTCTTTAGGTAGGACGGGTTGCACAATGGAAACTATATGATGCGAAAGAAAAGGAGTAACCCTAGTTCCAGCTTACAAGGCCAGAATAATCCATCACTGAAAATATCATCCCATCAGGGTACTTTCCAGAAGTAGGGAGGAGGGAGGGCAAGGATGGCTGACAAGATAGCCGAAATAATAGGTCAGGCCTACCAGGGATGTCCAGGATAAACTTGGGACTACCCTGATGGTTCACCTGACCACCACACCACCACATTCAGCCCACTCTCTTTTAGGGATTGTGTTGTTAATATATACCACTATTGTTCAGTTCTATTCTTTGATGTTTGTTATAATACAAGGGAGCTGCAGTCGAAGCAGCTTATTTGAGCCTATTCCTGACCAGGAGACATGGATTTCCACTCTCCCCTGGACAGGGGTGCTTCTTCTCTGGCAGAAGAAGACTTTACTAATGTGCTAGAGGACCTGTGGGGACCCAGTCCCGCATTCCCTCTAGAGATAGCTACATCTCCTTTTCAATGCTCTCTGATTCCCTCTACTCTCTTTCTTGCTCATATTTTTCTTTCTTATAGATTGTGCTCCCTCCCTATCTGCTCCATGGCTGAGGTTGACAAACCACCTCCCCCATTACGAATAGTGTCCCATAACACACAGGGTCTGAATTCTCAGGTCAAAAGACGGAACATTTTTTAATATTACCACAACCAAAAGATTGATGTGATCGTACAACCCTAAGTTTATCCACTCTAAATACCCTACTTTTTTCCTAGCTACAGCAGAAGATAAAACAAAGTGGGTAGCAATACTCTTTTTGCACAACTCAAAATTTACAATCCAGAGGGAATTTAAAGATCAGGACGGTAGATTCATCCTGCTCAAGGGGGTACTAGATGACCAACTCTACTCTTTTGTATCTTACTATGCACCCAATTGAGGACAGGCAAAATTCTTTGAGTACATGTTCCAGAAGCTGGAACCCTTGCTTGAGGGCACAATTGTAGTTGGGGGGGATTCCAACATGGCGTTTGACTCAGGAGTTGACGAAAAGCGATCACCGGGAGCCCAAACAACTCGTCCTCCCAAACAAAGCCTCTGAATGGCTAAGCTCATTCACCAACAAAAACTAACAGATATCTGGAGAGAACTCAATCCCCAAACGTGAGACTTCATGCACTTTTCACACCCGCACCAATCCTTTTCCAGAATTGACCACATTTTCTTGTCCATGATGCACATACCCCTAGCGCACAAATCATTCATAAGAGACTCAGTGTGGTCATACCACGCTATAGTTTTCCTTCTTTTACAAAGACCCTAGAGGAAACAGTCACTGGAGGCTTAATGAATCAATTCTTAATGACCCGGTGAGAACTACTGATGCACATACCCCTAGCGCACAAATCATTCATAAGAGACTCAGTGTGGTCATACCACGCTATAGTTTTCCTTCTTTTACAAAGACCCTAGAGGAAACAGTCACTGGAGGCTTAATGAATCAATTCTTAATGACCCGGTGAGAACTACTGAAGTTGAGAGAGCCATCAATGGCTATTTCCTCCTAAATGACATTGAAGGTGTAGCCCCAGAAATATTATGAGCGGCACATAAAGCCACCATTAGAGGGAAATTTATTCAGGTCTCTTCTCAAATCCACAGAGCACACAGACTGGACATAGATAAACTAGAAAAGGAATTCCTTAATATTCGCAAGCAACATAAAAAGGGACCCCAAATCCATACCTGCAGCTAAACTAGACAGCCAGATTAGTGTTAAATTCAGATCTTACCTTCAAGGAAAAGAGTCTACGATGGAGTGGAGCCGATTCTATCACATGAGGGATAGAATGGACTCGATGCTAGCTGCCGGTCTAACTCCCAAACATCGCTCTCACACCCTCCCAAAAATTTACCTCCCTAATGGCTCGGGGATGTATAACTCACAGAGAATTATGGGTGCCTTCCATGACTTTTATAAAAATCTTTATAGCGGAGGGACACAGGAAGGCCTCACTAGCATGGAGTCCTTTTTAGATTCTCTACCTATCCCCAAACTAGAAGACTGCCATATAAAGGAATTAGAATCTCCAATAACGACTGAAGAGGTAGCCCTGGTCATCAAAAACTTGAAACAGGGATCTGCCCCTGGACCTGATGGCTTCTCAAATCCCTACTATAAAACATTTGCACCCAGCATTAAGAAAGGGAGCTACCTTGGAACGCTCACTTAATTGAGCCTGTATTACTGTAATTCCAAAACCAGGAAAAAACCCAGGGGAGGTTAGCAACTACAGACCCATATCACTGATAAATAATGACCTGAAGATATTAACAAAGATTTTAGTGGGCAGAGTTTCTTCCGTCATCAGCTTATACATTCACAAAGACCAGGTTCGGTTCATCCTGGGCAGACAAGGTCAGATCAGATTAGACGGGCAATAGACGTTATTTCACTGTTGTGCTCAGGATTCGATGGGGGGCAACCACAAGAAGGACTTCTTTTATCTATAGACTTGCAAAAGGCCTTCAACTCTGTCTCCTGGCCTTATCTATTTAATATCTTACAACGCTGGGGGTTCGGCCAGAACTTCACTAACATTCTAAGAGCATTGTACTCATTTCCCAAAGCCTTCAGGGATACTATTCAGAGCCTTTTCTGATTTCCAAAGGGACAAGGCAGGGTTGCCCCCTATCCCCCCTGATCTTCGCAATAGCGATCAAACTTTAGCAATCGCAATAAGAAGCCACCTGGATATCCATGGTGTACGTTGTGGCCAAAACGCACACAAATGTGCACTCTTTGCAGATGACCTGCTCCTCTTCATCACATCACCACTGATCTCACTACCAAATGTCTGCCGTTTATTGGACAACTTTGGAAAAATCTCTGGACTCATAGTCAACATGTCAAAATCACAGGCCCTCAACATAAATCTTCCAAACTCATTAGTCTCCCAGTTAAAAAGCTACTTTCTCTTTTTCATGGAATGAGAATAGCATTCCTTATTTAGGGGTGCCCCTACCATATAGAGTAGATCAAATATTTGCAACCAGCTACCCGCCATTATTTAAAAAATTGGAATCGGAGTTGCGTGACTGGACTCGACCCAATATATCTTGGCTTGGGAGGGTACATTCCATAAAGATGACATTGCTCCCACAAATCCTATACCTGTTTCAGACCATCTACAAAGCTTCCAAGCAAACATTATTAGCTTTGTCTGGGGTTCGAAGGGACACAGACTAGCTAAGGGGAAACTTTTTCAAGCCTGAAACAGAGGAGGGATGGATCTACCCAACCTACTCAAATATTACCAAGCAGCCCAGATAGCCCAGATATCCATTGTTTACTCTTGGTTTGCTAAACCTGATTGGGTGCATATGGAAAGAGAAGCAGTACCACAATTCATGCTAGACTTCTTGATGTGGAGTCACCCAAGCAAACGACCTGCGATTCTCGCTCCAACGCTTTCCCACTCAATGACATTGTGGGATAAACTCAAAATTCTCCCAGGGCTGGTCTCTCTAATTCGTCCGCTAGCTCATCTCTTCCATAATCCCCAATTCCCACCGAACATTGGAGCCTTTCAGTGGTGGCTAAACAAAGGGTTGTACAGAATCAGACATTTTTTTAATTCAATGGGTCCACTTACCCTAAATCACTGCATCAATAAACTCAAAATGCCTTTGAGTGAAACATTCAGACACCGACAAATCTCACATTTCCTACACTCCATTTGGGGAACCAAACCCTTACCACCCAGCATCATACCATATGAACGCTGGTGCGTCCAGATTATGGAGCAGAGGGGAGGGATTTCAACGATATATGAGTCACTTTTGGTAGTGCATACTAAAACAAGCTATATGTTGGCCTGGGAGCAAAATCTCCAACAGGAATGGGAGTTGGATGAATGGCACAAAGCAATAACATGGTCAAACCAAGGTATACTTAACATGTCCCTGATGGAGGCAGACTTAAATGTTCTAACAATATGGTACCTAGTCCCCGCCAGACTAGCAAAATTGTATCCATCAACCTCCCCCCTATGTTACAGAGGGTGCGCACATATAGGATCCATGGTCCACATATGGTGGGAATGTCCAAAACTAAGAGGATTCTGGGATAGAATCTTTATGATAATCAGAAAGACCACTGGTCTGTCCAGTCCAGTCCCCTCACATAGCATTGCTGAACTTTCCAATTGAAGGGACCACTAAAAGTAAGAGGAGCCACATTAACTTCATCCTCTTCGGAGCCAAACTGACGATAGCGAAAGCATGGAAAAAGCCCACTGTTTCAAGTACCCAGGCCAAACAAAAAATATCATGGATCATGGCCCAGGAAAAGATGGTCAGTATCCTCCAAGACACAGTTGAAAAATTTAAGGCCACCTGGGAACCATGGGCTGACTACATGCACGTATCCCTAACGCCATTGTAGGACCTGATCGAAATTTGTTAAGAGTAACATTCCGGCAGGACATCTTATTCTTCTCTTTTTTCATCATCCTCTCCACCTGATCTATTCCTACCCTTTCCCTTTTCCACCCTTCTTTTCTCCTCTTTCCATCCTTTTCTTACTTTCACCACATATAGCGGGCTACCAAGTTCAGAAGGTAACATCTCACCCATTTCAAGTTAAAAAAACACATAACAGAGCCCACCGTGGTGAGGAACAAGACAGCCATCCGATGCACAAAGGGGCGAGAGCGTAATGAATGGAACACTGTTCCATAAGGTTTGTCTAGACTTAACATCCGAGCTGGAAGTCTAAGGGACACATACTTCAAATGGACATGCATTCCCTTATAAGGATAAAGATGATGTATCCTTAAGTGATTGAAATATCCTAACTAGCAACATGCTTTGGTGCAGGATTTAGAACAGGAAAATCTGGATGCCGCACACCGGATAAAGCTGAAAAATCTTCTTTATTGTAAAACTTGGATCATCAAAAGTACAGGACAATCAGGCAGATAATACAGACACAGCTGACGCGTTTCACACTCTAATTTGAGTGCTTACTCATAGCTCACGAGTAAGCACTCAAATTAGAGTGTGAAATGCGTCAGCTGTGTCTTTACTATCTGCCTGATTGTCCTGTAACTTTGATGATCCAAGTTTTACAATAAAGATTTTTCAGCTTTATCCGGTGTGCAGCATCCAGATTTTCCTGTTCTAAATCCTGCACCAATTTGCATTTGACCAGCACCTGGGACTCTCCACCTCTGAAGGCTTTACTAACACACACCCGGGATTAGATCCTCCTGAGCGGTGAATCATCTTCTCTGTTTCGTTAGCAACATGCTTTACCGCCTACCCGATGTACGAATGTTCCGAACCCACAGTAATCTGTACACTCTGTAATCACACTGTGGTAACCTTTGCATTATTCTGTCTTCATTATGTTTTTTTATTTGTTTCTTTTTTTTTTTTTAAATCTCAATAAAAACCGAGTGAAAGAAAAAAATCTCTTTTGGTGTATATATATATTGTAGGGGATCAGACTCAATGCAGGGACAAACTCACAGTGTCTTTAGGAAAACATCATGTTTAATCCACAGGATATTCCCAAACAGAAGAAAAAGGGCATCTTGCCATTAATCCAACAAATATAAACTTCTGCTCTACCGAGCCTTACTGTGTCCGTAGTCTGACCAGTACCTTGGTTTTGTAGTAAGTGTCCTTACAAATGCAAATATTTGTATCCAAAGTCAGGGAATAAGCAGCCATGCTCCTAGTTGCCTCCTCACATGGAGACACACACTTTCCTCTGAGAGCTAGGACCAGCTGCCTTGATCAAGATCTGAAAAGAAAACATTAAACTGCGGCCCATGGACTTGGGAGTCTGTACCACCCAGATCTCTATCAGACTCCCAATAAAACAGCCCCGGAACGGACTTTACCAATACAGGGTAAAGAACTATCCTTCTTTACCCTGAAATCTTTGCTGGTATTAACTTAGATTGCAAATCTAAGAATTCGTGGAGGAACATATATCTCATTAATCACTTTTCCTGAAATTTTAACCTGTTTCACAGGTACCCCGTTACATATCCGCATTAGCTTGTTGGCTACCTGGTCTATGTTCTACCAAAAATTTAAAATTCTGTAGAGCCAAGAACCATCTGGTAACATTTTTCTCCTTATTTTGGGCCATTCATTTGAGAGGGGCATGGTCAGTTAGGAGCTTAAACTGTCTCCCTAACAGATAATATTTTGAACTTTCAAGAGCCCATTTTGATGGCTAGATATTCCCTTTCTACAATGGCATATCTTTTTTCAGCAGAGGTCAATTTTCTACTTAAGAATGCTATGGGGTGTTCCTCCCCATTCACCACTTGGGACAACACTGCACCTAATCCCACTTCTGAAGCATCCGTCTGCACTATAAATTCCTTTGTGAAATCTGGGGTGATTAAGACAGGGCTATTACATAGGACTGTCTTTAGGTTCTGGAAGGCTTTCTCACCTTCTGGGGACCAAGTTAACCCTGTGGACTTCCCCCCTTGGTAAGATCTGTAAGGGGAGCGGCCAATGTAGCAAAATTAGGGACAAACCTTCTGTAGTAGCCTACTAACCCCAAAAAAGCCCTGACCTGTTTTTTATTAAGGGGTCTTGGCCAACTTTGGATTGCCTGGACTTTTGTGACTTGGGGTTTTACTACCTCTCTGCCAATAATGTAACCTAAATACTGGGCCTCCTCTAATTCCACAGCACACTTCTTAGGATTGGCTGTCAGACCCTCACAATGGAGGGTGTTAACAACAGCCTGCACTTTAGGTAAGTGGCTCTCGCAGTCTGCACTAAAAATTACTCATCTAAGTATGCAGATGCATAGGCTTGGTGGGGTTTAAGGATGAGATCCATCATCTACTGAAAAGTGGCCCCATGTAGGCCAAATGGCATCCTCTAATGCCAAGTACACACGATCGGGATTTTGGTTGAAGATATGATGGCTTTTCCGACGGGATTCCGCTCAAGCTTGCCTTGCATACACAAGGTCACACAAAAGTTCGCTGAACTTTCGACCGTCAAGAACGCGGTGACGTACAACACTACAACGAGCTGAGAAAATGGAGTTCAATGCTACCGAGCATGCATCAAATTGTTTACGAGCATGCGTAGGAATTTTGCACATCGGAATTGCTACAGGCAATCGCATTTTCGGATAGGAACTTTTTCCGACCGAAAAATTGAGACCATGCTCTCAATCTTTTGTTGGCTGGAATTCGGCCAGCAAAAGTCCGATGGAGCATACACATGTTCGCATTTTCCGACCAAAAGCTCTCATCGGTCTTTTCTTGGCCGAATTTCGTGTGTACGCGGCATTATACTGCCAGTGCCCTTCAGGAGTAGAAAAGGCTGTCTGCTCTTTCGCACGTTCTGTAAGTGGTATTTGCCAATTACTCTTCATAAGGTCCAGGGTGGTGATATATCGAGCATGTCCTAAACGCTCAATTAGCTCATCCACCCTGGGCATTGGATAAGCTACAAATTTTGACACCTCATTCAGCTTTCGGAAGTCATTACAAAATCGGATGCTTCTATTCGGCTTGGGAATAAGGACGATTGGACTACACCACTTACTATGGGATTCTTCTATTACATCAAGCTCCAACATCCTCCTTATTTCCTCTGAGACTACTTGGCACTGGGCTTCTAGGATGCAATAAGGTTTTAAGTTAACTTTCACCCCTGGCTCGGTCACAATATCATGCCTTATTACTGAAGTTACCAATGGAAGATCAGAGAAGAACTTCCTATTTCTTAGTAGAAATTCCTTGGTCTCTTGTTTCTGCCTTACAGACAGGGCCTCAGCGATCTCTACCCCAGGCATGGTGGAAGGACCTGCAGTAGTCATCGCCAAGGGTGCGTGGACCACAAAGGATTCTTTCCAGGGCTTCAATAGATTGACATGATAGATTTGGTAGGGCTTCCTTTTGCCAGGCTGATGTACTCTATAGTTAACTTCCCCCACCTGTTCTACAACCTCGTATGGCCCTTGCCAGTTCTCCAGAAATTTACTCTCCACCGTAGGTACCAGCACAAGAACTCTGTCACCGGGGTTAAAGGTTCAGATCTTGGCTGAAAGGTTATAGACTCTAGCCTGAGCCTGCTGAGCCTGTTGCAAATGGGATTTAACAATGGGCATGACTTTTCCAATCCGGTCTTGTATTTGAGCAATATGTTCCATTACACTTTTGAGTGGGATTGCCTCTTGTTCCCAGGTCTCTTTTGCTATATCTAATAGGCCTCTCAGATGTCAGCCATACAGCAACTTGAAAGGGGAAAAGCCGGTGGAGGCTTGGGGTACCTGCCGTTTAGTAAACATGAGATAGAGCAAGAGACAGTGCCAGTCCCTACCATCTGCTGCTACCACTCGTTTTAACATTCCTTTTCAGTGTTTTGTTGAACCTTTCCACTAGACCAGGGGTGTCCAAACTACGGCCCTCCAGCTGTTGCGGAACTACACTTCCCATGAGGCATTGTAAAACTCTGACATTCACAGACATGACTAGGCATGATGGGAGTTGTAGTTCCTTAACAACTGGAGGGCCATAGTTTGGACACCACTGCCCTAGACCATCTGTTTGTGGATGGTACACAGAAGTGCGCAAGTGATTAATTTTAAACAATTTACACAACTCTTTAGTAACCTTCGACATAAAAGGCGTGCCCTGGTCAGTTGACAGCACCCGAGGAATACCTACACGTGAGAACATAAGAAAAAGTTTGTTAGCAATACTCTTAGCTGAGGGGTTCCTTAACGGGATTGCCTCTGGGTACCAGGTGGCATAGTCCAAGACAACCAGGATATACTGGTGCCCCCTAGCGGACTTAACCAAGGAACCTACGATATCCATGGCAATCCCGTGAAAGGGCACCTGTGATGTGTAAAGGTACCAACTAGGGTTGTCCCGATACCACTTTTTTAGGACCGAGTACAAGTACCGATACTTTTTTTCAAGTACTCGCCGATACCGATTACCGATACTTTTTTTTTTAATGTCACGTGACAGTGTTTTTTTGTTTTTTGTTTTTTTGTTTTTTTTTTAACAGTGTTTTCTTTTTTTTTTTTTTCTTCTTTTTTTTTTTGGGGGGGGGGGGGGGGGTGGTGAATGGTGTATGTGTGTGTGTGTGTGGTTTTTTTTTTTTTTTTACAATTTTTATTTTTTACAATAATATTTTTTTTATTCTTTATATGTTTTTTTTTTTTTAATCAGCCCTGTTGGGGGGCTTTGGTTAGATATCAGGGGTCTTAACAGACCTCTGATATCTCCCCCTTGAGACAGAGAAAGAGACCGAGGATAGAGATTCCCCAGTCCCTTTCTCTGCAGCCTCAGCTACACTGAGAATGAATGGAGAGAAGACAGCGGCTCCTCTCCATTCATAAACTGACACATCGTAATCACAGGAGATTACAATGTTTCAGTTATGTGAATGGACAGAGTCAGCTGACTCTGTCCATTCACACAGTGGAGAGAGACAGCAGAACGGAGGGGACAGAGAAGGAGAGGGGAATGGAGGGGACAGCGGAGAGACACAGGGAAGGAGAGAGGAACGGAGGGGACAGCGGAGAGACACAGGGAAGGAGAGAGGAACGGAGGGGACAGCGGAGAGACACAGGGAAGGAGAGAGGAACGGAGGGGACAGCGGAGAGACACAGGGAAGGAGAGAGGAACGGAGGGGACAGCGGAGAGACACAGGGAAGGAGAGAGGAACGGAGGGGGACAGCGGAGGGGGACAGAGGAAAGGAGGGGGCATGGAGGAGGATGCAGTGACAGTCAGCGGTGAGCGATCACCGCTGTATGTCACTAAAGCTGCTGAAAGCCGCTGGGGGAGAATCTTGTAACTCCCCCACGCGCCGATCACAGCTGACTTCCAGGTATCGGCGGAAGCATCGGGAGCATTTGCCCGAGTACAAGTACTTGGGCAAATGCTCGGTATCGGTGCCGATACCGATACTAGTATCGGTATCGGGACAACCCTAGTACCAACGGACTCCGGAAATGTGAGACCAGAGCGGTGAGCTGACAAACTGGGCAAGATTCACAGTACAATTTTAATTATTTGTGTAAGCCTGGCCTAATAAAACCGTTTCAATATTCTCTCCTTAGTTTTATCCACCCCCAGATGTCCCCCAAGAACATGATAATGTGCCAGGTCTAGCACCATGCATCTATGAGGCTGAGGTACCTGCAACTGTTCCAGTCTCTCACCTCGTATTTCATTGACTCGGTATAACTGGTCATTTTCCATAGCAAAATAGGGGAATAGAGCCTCTCCTGGCTCTTGGGGTATCCCATTTACCACTTTTACCTGTTCCCTTGCCCTAGCTAAAGTGGGATCCCTAAGCTGGGCCGTGCCAAACTTTTCTCGGGTCGTGGGCAGGTCCGGTAGGTCTAACTCCAGAGTGGGGTCCTCTGTGTCACCTGCAAGGACCTCCAAGGGAAAAATTTGCAGACTCTTTCTCTTCATTCTGCCCCTCCAGTGGTTCTGGGCAGTAGGAATGCATTCCAGCTGGGTGCCCTGCTCCCTGGGCCTTTCCCCATGAGCCCCAGAAAAAAGGGAAGTCTCGTCCGAGGACAGTGTTATACATGAGATTTGGTTCTACTCCAACCTCATGGTCCCTGGTGCCACAGGGAGATTCAATAGACACAATGGCCATGGGATAGCACTTGGTATCCCCATGAATACAAACAATGCCCATTAGCTGTTGCTGCAACTTTTGGGGGTTCATGAGACTGGCATGCACTAGAGTTACTAGATTGCCAGAATCCAGCAAGGCAGTCATCTGGCAACCCTCCACTTTAATGACACAAATCTGTTTCTCATTGCCACCTGGCTGTTGTGGAGTCCCTCCTGGTATAGCAACAAAAGAGCTTTGCTGGATCCTACTGTAATCCATAAATTCCTGATTTAGCAGACAACTGGTCGCCAGGTGCCCCGGTTCTTGGCAATGCCAGCACACTATAGGACCCCGGTTCTGGCGGGTCTCCCTTTGGTGATTGAGCCTCTTCACACCTTGCGCCTCAGGAACCTCATTTGCATTTACCACCTTTTTCCCCCACTTTAGGGCAGGATCGTCTTTTCCCAGGTTGGTGGGCTTCTGTCTCTTGGAGAAGGATTCTTTGGGTACTACCCCCTGAAGAAAATCTTTAGTACACAAGTACCACTCCATGAGGGCCATCAACTAATTGGCATCATTAGGATCAGCTGTATAGGGGTTGGAAGATCTCTCACAAAGCAGTCCACTACGACTCTCTCCACGATTTTGGCTGGTGTGGCTGTAACCACATCCATGTGAGGTGAATGAGGTCATACATCTGGGACCTTGCAGGTTGGCCCACCTTAAATTGCCAAGCATGGACGCGCTGAGATCTCACAGCCATTGTTACGCCAAGGTGGGCCAGAATCTCATTATTCAGAGTTTTATATTGCCAGGCCTCAGCAGCATTCAGATCAAAATAGGCCTTCTGTGGGTCCCAGGTCAAGAAGGGGGCAAGGACCTCAGCCCATTGGTCCTGAGGTAGCCCTTTACGCTCTGCCACCGTCTCAAAAACTGTGAGAAAAGCCTCCACGTCATCCTCGGGCATCATTTTCTATAGTGCAGGCTGCACTCATTTGCGTAATACTGCAACATTGTCCATGTGCAGAACCTTGTCAGTCAGGGACTGTACCTGACTCTGTATGAGCTTATTGAATTACTTCTGCTCTTGCATGGCCGCTTGGGTAGCAGTTATCAACAAGCAGTTAGTTTCTTGTTGGTCTGTGTGTGCTTGTACCAGCTGTTTGATTATTTCCTCCATTCTCTTAACAGTATACTGGTACCAGTGAATTAAAAAAAAAATCTTCCCCCTTTTTTTTTTTCAACGATGCTGCTGCAAGAGGTACGGTCTCTGGGTCTTGTGCCCGCTTCAAGCCACCAATTGTAGGGGATCAGACTCAATGCAGGGACAAATTCACAGTGTCTTTAGGAAAACATCATGTTTAATCCACAGGATATTCCCAAACAGAAGAAAAAGGGCATCTTGCCATTAATCCAACAAAAATAAACTTCTGCTTTACCGAGCCTTAATGTGTCCGTAGAATGACCAGTCCTTGGTTTTGTAGTAAGTGTCCTTACAAATGCAAATACTTTGTATCCAAAGTCAGGGAATAAGCAGCCATGCTCCTAGTTGCCTCCTCACATGGAGACACACACTCTCCTCTGAGAGCTCGGACCAGCTGCCTTAATCAAGACCTGAAAAGAAAACATTAAACTGCGGTCCATGGACTTGGGAGTCTGTCCCACCCAGATCTCTATTTCTATAGTTTAGAATGGCCCTTGCTGTTCCAACACGACTGCTCACCAGTTCTCAAAGCAAGGTCCATAAAGACATAGATGAGCGAGTTTGGGGTGGAGGAACTTGACTGGCCTGCTGAGTACTGACCTCAACCAGTTAGAACACCTTTGGGATGAATTAGAGCAGAGACTGCTAGCCAGGCCTTTTTGTCCAACATCAGTGCCTGACTTCACAAATGCGCTTCTGTAAGAATGGTCAAACATTTCCATAAACACACTTCTAAACCTTTTGGATAGCCTTCCTAAGAGTTGAAGCTGTTATAGCTACAAAAGGTTGGGCTTCTGCAATATTAAACCCTACGGACGAAGACTGGGATGCCATTAAAGTTCATGTGCGTGTAAAGACAGGTGTCCCAATACTTTTGGTAATATAGTCTATATATAGTGGCCATGGGGGGGTGGGTGTTAACCGGTTCATCACTGGCTCACGTAGATATACTGCTGCAGAATGGGCACAATCGGCGCAGGCCACGTGCAATCACGTAAACACACAAATCCCTGTTCTGCCAGGGGAGAGGAGACATATTGTTTGTTCCTAAGTAGGAACAACAATATGTCTCCTTCTCTAGTCAGTCCTATCCCCATACAGTTAAAACACATCTAGGGAACACACATTTAACCCCTTGATCGCCCCCTAGTGTTAACCTCTTTCCTATCAGTGACATTTACACAGTAATTGGTGCATATTTATAGCACTGATCACTTTATAAATGTCAATGGTCCCAAAAATGTGTCAAAACTGTCCAATCTGTCCGTCGCAATGTCGCACATTGGGTCCCCCGCCACGCGCCCCCCCCGCTAAAAATCGCAGATCACTGCCATTACTAGTAAAAAAAAAAAATAATAAAAATGCCATAAATCTATCCCATAGTTTGTAGGCGCATAGACTTTTGCGCAAACTAATCAATATATGCTTATTGCGATTTTTTTTTTTTTTTTACCAACAATATGTAGAAGAACATATATTGGCCTAAACTGATGAAGAATTTTTTTTTTTTTAATTTGTGGGATATTTATTATAGTAAAAGGTAAAAAATATTGTCACTCTTTTTTTGTTTATAGCGTGATCAAATACCATCAAAAGAAAGCTCTATTTGTGGGAAAAAAGGACGAAATTTTGTTTGGGTACAGCTTTGCATGACCGCGCAATTGTCAGTTAAAGCGACGCAGTGCCAAATTGTAAAAAGTGCTCTGGTCAGAAAGGGGGTAAAATCTTCCGGGGCTGAAGTTGTTAAAGATGCTGACTGATTGCCATAAGGGCCTGTGTTGATGGGTTTATGCCTGCATCAGGAATGTTTCTCTCCCTATAAAAGTTAACGGGATGCATAAGCAGCTTGAGCCTAGGTTCACACTGCTGCGGGACTGAAAATGTGTGAGTTCAGCTGAACTCACACAATTTCATATCCACATGTCAGTCCAGCTTCAAAGGTGATTTCAGAAACATCTGCGTGGGTTCCTGCACAGATGACTATTGAAATCACACCCGAAGTTGCCAAAGTATAACATAAACTACTTTTGGGAAAGTCGGCATCTGACCAATTTGACGGTGCTATTGCTGGCAATAGCCGCTGATTTGCCATGCGATGTATCATATCAGATCGCATGCCAAATCACATCAATGTGATCCTAGGCTAAAGCAGGTAATGCAGTTCAAAGGAGGAGAAATGCAGGTCATAAGAATGTCAACTGAAGGTCAGATACAGCTGTGATGGAAATTTGCGTGATTATAGATGCATCTCATAATTTCAAATACAAAGAAGGCTGCATTTGGCCATCAACACATGGGTGCTCTTTTATGTAATGTTCATGCTCTCTCCTCTAGCTTTCTTTATGTCCATTTAATGGCACCCTTAAAAACACATCAAGTTCTTATCCCAAACTCAAAGTCCTTTAACCACTTGAGACCCAACACTTTAAACCTATATAAACTCCTTTGAGTCCCAGAACTTTTTTCTTTCAGTTTGAACGCAGACTACATTTGCACGTCAACATACGCGTGCTCTTATATGTAATCTTTATGTTCACTTTCCTAGCTTTCTTCATGGCTGTTTAGGAGCACCCTGAAAAAGTGAAATTCTTATTTCAGAATCAAGTTCCATTAATCACTTGAGCCCCAGCACTTTAACTACTTCCATACAGGGCATTTTCACCCCCTTCCTGCCCAAGCCAATTTTCAGCTTTCAGCGCTGTCGCACTTTGAATAACAATTGCGCGGTCATACTATACTGTACCCAAATGAAATTTTTATCATTTTTTCCCCACTAATAGAGCTTTCTTTTGGTGGTATTTGATCACCCCTGCGTTTTTTTATTTCTTGTGCTATAAACAAAACATTCTATCACAATTACATCTGGTTTTATTTGTAGAGGCTGCTCCTCCCCCATAGGATATGTCCATTCCCCTGCACCGCCTGGCGATACTTTCAGCAATGTGCGGCCGCCCAGCGCCACTCCTCCTATTTGGATGATTGGCGCTATGGGTGTCCTCTGGTGATGTGTTGGCATGGTCGCGGCTGGTGGATTTCCTCTATCCCCTCCGTGCGAGCCAGCTGCTGATGGGTCATGTGCAGTAGGCCCCCATGTGACCCGGGTTGCCAGGTTACTGGGACGCGCCTGCCTCCCCCTCTTCCCTGCGCATCATCGGCTGTGCGGCCCGCTTCGGAGATGGGGAGTCTGCTCGGCCGCGTCCGTGCGGGTATCGTTGCCGGGATACCATGACGCAGCTGTCTCCTCTCTCCCCGTCGCGCCATCAGCTGTTGATGGCGCAGGAGATTGAGGCATGCGCAGTATACGTCAGCGGCCGGCCTGAATGATGTCACATCGGCTAAGCCGATTGGTGACTACAGGCGGGGCGGATGTACAAGAGACGCTTCCTGCGTCTCTCTTTGTACAACCTACACCACCAGCCGCTCTCCACGAGACGGCTGTGTGGTTTGATGAGGGCAACAATCTTCCCCCCTCCATCTATCTTTTTCAGCTGATTATCCAGGTAAGCTTTGATGCACAACTGCTCATTAGATATTACTTAATAGTGATAGATGACTTATACCCTATCTCCCATTATATAGATTTTTATTTATACTTATGGCAAATTATTTTCCTCTATGGATCTATTTCTTTAACAGCCTCAGTACACCTAGAGATTGGGACTACTAACTTCTTATATATCCAACCTTATATGAATCTTGATGTAAGCCATCACGTACCTCTGACACCAGACACTCGTCCATCAAGCTAAAATTGATGTCTATTGCAAGCTACTGATACTTGCTAATAAGGTTACCCCCATTTATATAGTTATAACCTATTAGGGTAAGTTCAACATACACTGCAAATCTTATTGCCATTTTTGGATGTGGAAAAACTTTATAAAACGTTATAGATTATTCCCTATATAACTATCCATTAATTTAATTTGACTATTTCCTCTTAAACCTTATTGCTGACATTTGCATAAAAACACCCTCTATCCCTTCTTTCTTTTCTATGTCATTCCTTCCCCCCCTCCCCCCCCCCTCCCATTCTTCTCCCTTCCTCTTCCCTCCCCCCCTTCTTACCCTTTCCCTCTTTTCCTATCCCCCTCTTTTCTTCCCCCCCTTCTCTTCACCTTTCCCCTCCCCCCCTCCTTCCCCCTTTTCCCTTCCCCTTCCCCCCCCCCCTCCTCTCCCTTATTGTACCCTCCCTTTCTTTCACTCTTACCTGTATATTCAGCTTATATCCTATGTATTATTCAACCTTCTCTTTCTATTATGTTACATACGTCCCCACATTGTCTGTCTTTCGCCATGGCCCTGTAGGATGGATGCATGTTCTTGGGTTCAGGAGCCAGCCTCTCTTAGTACATCTTTATATGTTTTTTCTTGTGATTTCTTTCACTTACCCCTATTCAAAAATACTATACTATTACGCAAATTTATTATAATATGATGAATGATTTACCGTAAATGTATTGCTTATTACAGTACCCAATTCTGTGCTCCTGAAGAAGCGCATGTAACATGTCGAGCCCATACAGAATCTGAGCCCGTACAGAATCTGATTATCACCACTACATAGCTTCCGGTTCAACGCAATGTAACTATATTGATCAAGACCTTTTGACTTCGAATACTGCTTTAACCATTAATTTAACCATATAGCTATGTATGGAGTGCATAATTTGTAAAACTGTTTGACGCTGAATTGAACTCTATTTTGCTTCTTTGTTTTAAATAGCTTTTTAACATTTTCTAAATAAACTGGAATTTTAATAATAACATAATTAGTAATCACTGTGCCTTTAAAGTCTTGCGCCCATGATTTTTCT
Source organism: Aquarana catesbeiana (assembly GCF_042186555.1). Lineage (NCBI taxonomy): Eukaryota > Metazoa > Chordata > Amphibia > Anura > Ranidae > Aquarana > Aquarana catesbeiana. The sequence continues at coordinate 481,449,496 of NC_133325.1, read as the reverse complement.
ATTTCCTTCAATCTACATAGATAAGACGTGGCACTTGTAACCAAATCCGTATCCGCATGACCACTATGCGTTGATACGTTCTTTTCAATATTTAATAATGAAGATGGGTGGAAGCACCCGGGCACCAATAAATTGACACTAGTGGTTATTAATATATTTTTTGATTTTTTTTGGAAATTCTAAATTAAAAAGCGGCTTATCTATGATATGTTATAGCAACTGAGGAATATTCTTTTCTTTTATCCTGTTTATTTTTCTCATCCCCCCTCTCTAGCTTCATCTACCACTAACTACTAAATATATAGGTTAATTTATTTTCATCATGGAATTTGTCGGTACAGGTTGGTTGGGATACATGACAGAGATCCATACAAACTGCAACACAGATACTGAACAAGAGATTAGAATAAATCAATATATATGGCCAAACTTAAACGCCTCCTTAAAAAGAAAACTAATTTGCATTGGCATATTGAATTCCTACAGAAATATGTACGGGAAAACATCAATCCCCTAGGCCTAAGGATTCAATTATATCCCTCTTTTCAAGTAGCGTCCCCAGAATTTAAACTCAAATGGGAAAACATACTAACCCAATGTAGTTCGGAATTAATGAAACTTCTGGTTCTTTACTATCAAACAGAATTGAATACGTTATAACAAGAGATTATCCTACTACAAACATCGAACGAGAATATTAGCGAACACGCGCTTTTCTCTAAGCGAGTTCAAGATACTAAAGATTACGTAACAAGGATCACAAAAGACATTATCTATAAAAAACAAAATAAATTATCTAAAGATCGCTTAGCCTTCTCTGAAGGCTTCGCATATCATTGGCAGAATACTATGCAAAGAAAGGGTTCTAGAAACTACCGCCGTGCAACTAAGACTAATAACAATCACGGGGCGACAGATGAGGACACTGAATCAGATTCCTCATTTAGAACTACTTCCTCCCTTTCAAGACAGAGCCAACACAACCCCCAGGATAATCCTGGAGCTCGGAAAAGAGACCATGGAGGAGGCTCATACACTCCCTCCTCCAAAAAACGCCCTCCCAATGCAGACACTAGACTACAACCACACCCCCAAGCACAAGGACATACCACACAACCTAATGACCGATCACTAACACAACCCAAATATTTAGGTGCCACAGCTTTACAAGCAATACAAATTTTGAACAATCAGTCATCAACACAAAAAATTACACAACCTAACACTTTAGGCCCCACCGATATGGGCCAAACTAACCTAAACCCTATTGATCCCCTGAATTATCATGGACAATATCCCCCCACTACCCTCCCACCCTCGACACAACGAGTGTCCAACACTAGACAAAGTACACTGGATGCACATATTGAAACACCAAATGCACAAGTAAATTTTCAATCGCTCACCAACATGACAACACCGACATAACCATGGGACTGGAAGTTATCAATCTAACCCCCTATTACTTTGGGAAAGAGACACTTGAGGTCCTCAAATTTGGACTAAGTTTCTGCCCCTCCACGAACATCGACAAATATGAGACAATAAAAGATGTTTATTTATTCTCACGTAATCTAACGTACAAATTTATGTTTGACAAACAAGTGCTACAATCTAAACAAGATAAAGCTATATCAGAACAAGTGAAACATTTTTCTATGGAGGACTTCAGAGTCCTCAGAGATTTAATACTCCTATTGGAGGAAAACAAATCAGTACCAGAATCAAATTCCTCACAGGACACGAGGACGTCAACCACACACATTTTAAAAAAATGTAAACCGAAATCACAACAATTTCCAGATTTGACTACCAACCCGCATATCTGGGCATTCCTTACGGGTACCATTAAAGATATCAAACAGATTACTACATCAATGATCCCAGGAAATCTTTCACATTCCCAAAGACAAGCCATTCAGACTTTACAAAACCACCCAGACCTAGAAATTAAAGCTTCAGATAAAGGAGGAAACATCGTCCTTATGACAAAAACGTTTTATGAATCTATGGTAAATAAAATCCTATCAAACAAACAATGCTATCGCCATATATCTGAGACTTGTATCCAGGAATTCAAGCAAGAATACCTGGAGATCATTGGTCTAGCTTTCCAAAAGGGCCTAATTGACCAAGATACATACAATTACCTTAATGTCAAAAAACCTAGAGACGCTACCTTTTATGCCTTACCGAAGATACATAAACACCGTACAATGCCTCCCGGCCGCCCAATCGTATCCGGCATTGGTTCTTTATCCGAACATGCCAGCCGTCTCGTAGACTTTATTTTAATGCCACATGTATTGAGTCTTCCGTCCTACACTCGTGATACACTGGACCTTCTGAAACAGATAGAGGGACTGCCTGTCCCTCCCGATGCCCTCCTCGTGACACTGGATGTGGAGTCTCTATACTCCAGCATCCCACACGAGCAGCATCGAGACGGCACGCATGTTCCTACAAGAACAAGATCACTACAGTTGGGAATATTGTGAATTTGTCTTGGAATTACTTAATTTCGTACTAACTCGTAACCATTTTTGCTTTAAAGTTTCCCACTTCCTCCAGGTGCAGGGCGTAGCTATGGGCACATGTTGTGCACCGAGCTACGCCAATCTGTACCTGGGGGGGTGGGAACGCAATATCTTTTCCAACGAGGATCTAACCATCTATACTGACCACGCCCTCATATGGCGGCGTTATATAGATGATATTTTTTTAGTATGGACAGGTACCCAAGCTCTATTGAACAGCTTTATTCAAACTATTAATCAGAACTCTATGAATCTTAAATTCACTATCTGTGTACATCCGAGCCAAATAACCTTCTTAGATTTGACGATTTTTAAAGACAATGAGAACTGTCTAGCTACCACCTTGTTTAGAAAGGAAACTGCAGGAAATACCCTACTGCATGCGGCAAGCGCTCATCCCAGATCACTCATTAAGAGTATCCCCTATGCACAATATCTCAGACTATGTCGGAATTGCACGCAACTAGAGGAATTTAAATCCCAAGCAAATGCGCTCCGCAATAGATTATTGGCAAGGGGCTATACTAAGACCATACTACGCAGTGCATATAACAAAGCCGCCCGTCAGTCGAGAACTTCTTTACTTTTTAAGAAAAAAACCATTTCCACTAACGCACCAGTAAGATTTATTACCAAATATTCGCAAGAGCATCAAAAACTTTGGGACATACTGAACAAACATTGGTCGACCCTTCAGGAAGACCCCATTATCAATAAATACATTAGTCCTTCCCCCCAAATCACGTTTAGAAAAACAAGGTCCCTAGGTGACCAACTAACTTCAAGCCACTATGTCACCACCCCTAAACACCAACAATCGAAATCAGGAATTTTCCAATGCGGCAAATGTTCCTTTTGCCCTTGGGTAAGAGAGGGGAAATCTTTCCGATTACCCAACGGGGAAGAATTTCGACCTAAATTCTATGCAGACTGTGATACAAAAGGAGTGGTATACCTCATGCTATGTCAATGCGGCGCATTCTACGTAGGGAAAACGATAAGACACCTACGTTGTAGAATTAGGGACCATGTCTATTATTCGGGGGAAGGCAAAATGGTGACAGCAGTCAGTAGGCACCTTGATCTTTACCACAGGTTCAATGTTTCCTTTATTTCATTTATTGTACTAGCAGTGATCCCAATGGACCCCAGGGGTGGGGACTGGGACAAAGCCATTTGTCAAAAAGAAACCACATGGATAGAACGTCTATGTGCCACATTTCCCCCTGGAATTAATGAGGCCCAAACCTATAAACCTTTTCTTTAATACACACAACTTGATATTTCAATAACCCCTTCCCTCCCCCCCCCCTCCCACCCTTCCCTTTCTTCTTTTTCCCCCCTTTTCTCTTTTCACGTTGTCCTTCTCCCGAATAATAGACATGGAACTATAAAAACTATAAAATATAAAATAATTATATTGTTATGGATAACAATATATATCTATTGTAGGCATAATCATGTAACAACTTATTGTCATTCATTGATATTAATATATATGTTTTGTCTCGCTTATATTTCTACCAACTGTCTATTGTTTATTGATTGCATTTCTAATGTATATGTAGGTTTAATGTACTTCAATATATTGATTATGCAATACCTTACTGTTACTCATTCTAATATACATGTCTGGTTGAATCTCCCCTCCCCTTTTCTTTTTCCTTTACTCCATCTTGGTTGTTATTTTACCAATCCTAGCCGCCCTTTATTTATTAATACTTTATCTAAATAATACATGTTCCATTCTATCACAATTACATCTGGTTTTATTTGTAGAGGCTGCTCCTCCCCCATAGGATATGTCCATTCCCCTGCACCGCCTGGCGATACTTTCAGCAATGTGCAGCCGCCCAGCGCCACTCCTACTATTTGGATGATTGGCGCTATGGGTGTCCTCTGGTGATGTGTCAGCATGGTCGCGGCTGGTGGATTTCCTCTATCCCCTCCGTGCGAGCCAGCTGCTGATGGACTCACACGCAGGGATGGGTCATGTGCAGTAGACCCCCATGTGACCCGGGTTGCCAGGTTACTGGGACGCGGCTGCCTCCCCCGCTTCCCTGCGCGTCATCGGCTGTGCGGCCCGCTTCGGAGATGGGGAGTCTGCTCGGCCGCGTCCGTGCGGGTATCGTTGCCGGGATACCATGACGCAGCTGTCTCCTCTCTCCCCGTCGCGCCATCAGCTGTTGATGGCGCCGGAGATTGAGGCATGCACAGTATACGTCAGCGGCCGGCCTGAATGATGTCACGTCGGCTAAGCCGATTGGTGACTACAGGCGGGGCGGATGTACAAGAGACGCTTCCTGCGTCTCTCTTTGTACAACCTACACCACCAGCCACTCTCCACGAGACGGCTGTGTGGTTTGATGAGGGCAACAATCTTCCCCCCTCCATCTATCTTTTTCAGCTGATTATCCAGGTAAGCTTTGATGCACAACTGGCCATTAGATATTACTTAATAGTGATAGATGACTTATACCCTATCTCCCATTATATAGATTTTTATTTATACTTATGGCAAATTATTTTCCTCTATGGATCTATTTCTTTAACAGCCTCAGTACACCTAGAGATTGGGACTACTAACCTCTTATATATCCAAACTTATATGAATCTTGATGTAAGCCATCATGTACCTCTGACACCAGACACCCGTCCATCAAGCTAAAATTGATGTCTATTGCAAGCTACTGATACTTGCTAATAAGGTTACCCCCATTTATATAGTTATAACCTATTAGGGTAAGTTCAACATACACTGCAAATCTTATTACCATTTTTGGATGTGGAAAAACTTTATAAAATGTTATAGATTATTCCCTATATAACTATCCATTAATTTAATTTGACTATTTCCTCTTAAACCTTATTGCTGACATTTGCATAAAAACACCCTCTATCTCTTCTTTCTTTTCTATGTCATTCCTTCCCCCCCCTCCCATTCTTCTCCCTTCCCTCCCCCCCTTCTTACCCTTTCCCTCTTTTCCTATCCCCCTCTTTTCTCCCCCCCCCCTTCTCTTCACCTTTCCCCTCCCCCCCCCCTCCTTCCCCCTTTTCCCTTCCCCTTCCCCCCCCCTCCTCTCCCTTATTTTACCCTCCCTTTCTTTCACTCTTACCTGTATATTCAGCTTATATCCTATGTATTATTCAACCTTCTCTTTCTATTATGTTACATACGTCCCCACATTGTCTGTCTTTCGCCATGGCCCTGTAGGATGGATGCATGTTCTTGGGTTCAGGAGCCAGCCTCTCTTAGTACATCTTTATATGTTTTTTCTTGTGATTTCTTTCACTTACCCCTATTCAAAAATACTATACTATTACGCAAATTTATTATAATATGATGAATGATTTACCGTAAATGTATTGCTTATTACAGTACCCAATTCTATGCTCCTGAAGAAGCGCATGTAGCGCGTAACATGTCGAGCCCATACAGAATCTGAGCCCATACAGAATCTGATTATCACCACTACATAGCTTCCGGTTCAACGCAATGTAACTATATTGATCAAGACCTTTTGACTTCGAATACTGCTTTAACCATTAATTTAACCATATAGCTATGTATGGAGTGCATAATTTGTAAAACTGTTTGACGCTGAATTGAACTCTATTTTGCTTCTTTGTTTTAAATTGCTTTTTAACATTTTCTAAATAAACTGGAATTTTAATAATAACATAATTAGTAATCACTGTGCCTTTAAAGTCTTGCGCCCATAATTTTTCTATTTCCTTCAATAAACAAAACAAGAGTGACAAGTTTGAAAAAAACACAATATTTTTTACTTTTTGCTATAATAAGTATCAACATTTTTTTTTTTTAAACAAATTTTTTCCTTAGTTTAGGCCGATACGTATTCTTCTACATATTTTTGGTAAAAAATATCGCAATAAGCGTATATTTATTGGTTTGCGCAAAAGTTACAGTGTCTACAAAATAAGGGGATAGATTTATAGCATTTTTATTATTATTTTTTTTTACTAGTAATGGCGGCGATCTGCAATTTTTATCATGACTGCGATATTGCGGAGGACACATCGGACAATTTTGACACATTTTTGGGACCATTCACATTTATACAGCGATCCGTGCTATAAAAATGCATTGATTGCTGTATAAATGTGACTGGCAATGAATGGGGTTAACCAGGAGGGGGCGCTGTAGGGGTTAATGTGTTGCTAGAGAGTGATTCTAACTGTGGGGGAGGGGATTCACAAGGGGGGGAGACCGATCAGTGTTCCTATGTACAAGGAACACACCATCGGTTTCCTCCCATCTGACAGGACTTGGATCTGTGTGTTTACACACACAGATCCACGGTTCTGCTCGGTTACCGGGCAATCGCGGATGCCGGGCACGCGCACCGGGACCCGAGCGATGCGGCGGGTGTGCGCGCACGCCCCCTGGGCTGCCTGGAAGGCTGTGCCTTCATATGACAGCAGCCCAGAACAACAGCTGCACCGTCCCGTCGTCATATGACGGTGGGCGGGCAGCAAGTGGTTAAAGAAAAACTCTCTTTTGTCGAAAAAAAACCACATTACCCTCTGGGTGATCAATGTACTTTGCAAGGATTTTAACAAACTTTGTTGCAGATTTCTAATTGTCTGATTCTTTCCATGTTCACAGTGAATGTGAATGGGAATGACTTTTTCATTATTAATCAGCTGATGCTCTTGCAGAGTTCTAATGACGAAAATTGCAGGACCTGAATCCCTCTAGACATACAAGCAAGATATGAAATGTTGTTCAATTGCATTTAATTTGTTTTTTTATTCCAAAAGAGATTTTATTGAAAATATATTGTATCAAAATGACAAAATCATCATACAAACATTTAGAAACCTAGAAACATTGGTTGCTATAATTAAGACAGATGTGTCAGAAATTTGTCCGTAACAGAACATCTCATATGTAAACAATTCAACGTACATACGGTGGTTGAGTGCTATGTCTAGTATAAGTAAAACAGTTAATTATTTTTTTTTAGAAAAGATATTATTAGAAGCCAAGGCATATTTTCCATCTTGTGGTACGACACTTGAGGGGGGGTTCCAGTTTGTAGAGTGATGATGTGGGGGTCTGCATGATAATTCAATCCTTATGGGATGTATAGTTACTGGTCAGGTGATCTGTTACAAGAGCTCGAATAGCAACAGGTATGAAGATGGGGTCTAGATGAGTAGTGAAAGATATAAGGATGGTGGGTAGGGCGGGGATCAAGGAGGTGTGGGAGGAAAAGGAAGGGGGGGGATAAGGACGGGGAGGGATGAGGATGGGGCGGATGAAGGAGGGTGTCAACGTGATTCAGAAGTTAGTGGTTATCTCCTCAGTCTCTGCCACTTGTAGTGTGATTGCGGTATGATAACACATCAGGGTAGAGAAGTTCAGGTTTGTAGGACACCTAGTGTCGGATATCTACGGGGGGAGAATGTTGACATGAGGTCTCCCATACTCGTCCCTTGGTTAGGGGTGGGAGAGCCATGTCAGCTGGGGTAGGAGAGGAAATACAAGGGAGGGGTCATTCAGGGGGGACTATGCAGAGTAATCCGTGTTTTTTTTTTTTCGCACGTGAGTAGGTTGTGGTCAGAAATTAGTTCATCAATGTCCGATATCTATCAGTTGTTCTAAAATGAGTCCAGCATGCCCACGTCTCTGCAAATTTGGCTGGCGAGTCTCGAGAGATGGAAATTAGTTAATTTGTTTGAACCATTCTGGGATGGTCAGTACTTGAGGAGAGCCCCAATGTCTTGGGATGCACATCTTGGCTGCATTGATTAGGGGTAAGATCAGTGTCTTACGACAATAGTGAGCTGGTAGATCTGAATGGTCAAATTTGCATTGGGCTGGAGTATGGTCTAATGTATAAGTGGATATTGATTATGTAAGTTCTCAGACTTGTGTCCAAAATGGTTGGATTGCCGGGCATGACCACAAAACATGTAGCAATGTGCCCGGTTCTCCGTCACATCTCCAGCATTTGTTGGGATATGAAGGGTTGAGCTTGTTTAAAATAGCTGGGGTTCTGTACCAACATGTTAGGGTCTTGTAATTGTTTTCCTGGATGGAAACATTTAGAGAGCCTTTGTGAGCAATCGTGAATATACGTTCCCATTGGTTTTCAGATAGCTCTGATTGTGTTTCTCTTTCCCATGTCCTGAGTGCTTTCCCTTCTTTAGGGGAGGTATCTGTAAATAGCATGGTATAGATACCGGAAATTAAGTGTTGTTGGGGGGTAGATTGGGAGCATAGGTGCTCAAATGGGGTAAGTGGCCGTGTAATGGAGGATCTCTTTTAAGAAGTAACCAATTTGAAAGTAGGTCCAGGATGGGAGAGGGTCGTTGGTGGTGGTGGGCGTTAGCTCGAGGCGATCTAGGAGAGAGCCATCGCGGAAAAATTGATGTGCTAAAATGTCTGGGTGTTGCCACTGATTTGATAGGAATTGTGCAGACATACCAGGGAGGAAGGCAGGGTTGAGCCTTATAGGTTTTAAGGGCCCCGGAGTGGATGAGATGTGCGCTTTTGACAAATTTCTCTGAAACAGCGGAGTGTAGGGTCAATAAGGGGGTGTTCCCTAAGAGTGGGGGGGATATGTTTAGGTGATAACCAGGGTGTTGAGCGTAGTGGGGAGGAGAAAAATGAATTTTCCAGTCTAACCCAGTCTTTGCATTGGTTGTGTAGTGACCAATCTACAATTCTGGTAAGATGGCAGGCCCAGTAGTATTTATTAAGATCTGGGAAACCGATGCCCCCTTTTGTTTTTGGTCGTGTTAGAAGATCATATGCAATTCTCGGACGTTTTTGCTGCCATAAAAATTCTGTGCATATCCTCTTATAAGATAGGAAGAAGGAAGGGGGAAGTTTAATGGGGATAGTTTGTAATATGTATAGAATACGGGGAAGGATATTAATTTGAACAATTGCCGCCAAACCAGGAGAACTGTGGTTTGTTCCATTTTTTGAGGTCATCGGATATGGTTTTGAAAATGGGGAGATAATTTTTGGTGAAGAGGTCTGAGAGGTTCGCTGTAAGGTAGATCCCTAGGTATTTGATTGCATCGTGTCGCTATTGGAAGGGAAAGTTAGTTTTACACTTTGTAACCGTCTCTTGTGGGATGGTGACATTGAGGGCATGGGATTTGGTGAAGTTAATTTTGAAGTTGGAGAGGTGTTGAAAGAGTTTGAAGTCTTTCAGTAAATTTGGGATTGAGATATGGGGTTCACTAAGGGAAAGTAAAATGTCATCAGCAAAGGCTGCTAACTTATAGGTGTGGCCTTCTACCGGTATGCCTTTAATATTTTCATTTTTCCTGAGACAATTCAAGAATGGTTCTAGGGTCAGAACAAAAAGGATGGGGGAGAGTGGACATCCCTGCCTCGTCCCATTGGTTATGGAGAAGGCATCCGACAGATGGCCATTAAATCTAACCCTAGCAGTTGGAGACGTGTATAGGGACATGATTGAGTTAAACATGCGGTTTTGAAGTCCTATGTGTCTCAATACTGCTCCCATGTAGTCCCAGGCCAACGCCTTCTCCGCGTCCAACGTTAGGAAGAAACCTTTATGCTTGTTGGTTGTCATCCAATGGTGGAGGTTTAAGGCTTTAATGGTGTTATCTCTTGCCTCTCGCCCTGGAATAAAGCCGACTTGGTCTTTTTCTATCAAAAATGGTAGAAGAGGAAGAAAACGATTGGCAAGGATTTTGGCAAAGAGTTTTATATCGACGTTTAGTAGGGAAATCGGCCTGTAGTTAGTAACTAGTGTCGTGTCTTTCCCCTCTTTTGGTATAATTGTAATGTGTGCTTCAAGAAGTCTGTGGAAGGGGAGCGTGGAGGAGGAAAGGGAGTTAAAGGCCTTAAGGAAGGGGCCAGTGAGTACTTCTGTGAATGTTTTAAAATAAGCAGCTGTGAATCCGTCTGGGCCGGGGCTTTTTCCTGTTTTTAATTGTTTGATTGCATATTTTAGTTCATCTTCCGAAATGGGATTTTCTAATAGGCATGCATCCTCTCTGTCGATGGGTTTAGGGCAGTGTTCCTTTAACAATTTCTTGATAAGCGAGTGTCTAGTGTTGTTTGTAGCGGGATCGTCTGATTGTGGATTGAGGTTGTACAGAGTGGAATAGTATGCCTCAAATTGGGAAGCTATATCTGGGGCCGTGACTTTAGACCTTCCTTGGGAATCATTGATACTATGGATGTTGGTGCGGGCTTTTTTTGTTTGGATGGCTTTGGCAATGTATTTACCGCTTTTGTTCCCAAATTCATAAAATAGTTTCTGTTGTAGAATAAATTTACATTTTGTTTTGTGGGATAACTCAACAAGTAGGAGTTCTCTGGTTTGTGTGAGGTTCTGGTATGTTTGTTGAGCTTGTGTTTGTTTGTGAGCTAGCTCTAGGGTTTTGATCTTGTGAATCAGGTTTGTGATTTTGGCTTGGTGAGCCTTTTTCCGCGAAGTCTTTAGGGCAATGAGTTTCCCCCTTAGGACGCATTTGTGGGCCTCCCATTGTGTCAGTGGGGCTGTTTTGCCATTGTCATTGTCTAGAAAGAAATTTTGTATGGCTTGCCTAATGTCATTGCAGTCCTCTTCCGATGCATTTAATTTTTGAGACACATGCAGTATTGCAGATGGAAGAGGAAAAGTAATAAAAAAAAAAAAAAAATCTATTACATTATAACTTGTGTAGCAATTGTATATGACATATTATTTTTCTGTGTATTTGCTATTTTTTCCCCACAAAAGTGGAGTTACCATTTACACCTACATAAGCCTTCTTAAGTCCCAGGGATTTTTTCAGTTTTTGGACATGTGATAGAGCCTTGGGATCTTTTTTCAGGTAAATTAAAGCCTTTCACATTTAGCGATATGCACTTCAACGTCAAGGACGGGCTGGGAGACTGTTTGCTCTGCATGATGGTGCGGAGTTAGAGTTGCTGGAGGAACTTTATGCAATTGGGTTAGAAGAATTGCTGGAGAGCAAGGAGAATGGCCAATTTGTTGAATGGGGGTGTGGGGGCAGAGCCAAACAATCAGTAGGTGCTTGAGACAGGAAGTAACAGGAGAAGGGGGGGTCTTGTGAAAGAAGAGAACAGCTGAAGGTCTTGTATTGGATGAGGCTTAGCAGAGGTGGGGGATATAGCCAATAAGGAGATAAAGAGGAGAGATAGTAGGGCGATCTGAGAGAGGGGGAGGAGGGAGAGGTGTAGTAGGAAGGGAATAAGGATGAAGGGATAGCTCAGAGAGAGGAGAGGAGAAAGAAAGGTTAGAAACAAGAAAGAGGAAAAAAAAAGGGGGGAGAGGGGAAGGAGGAAGAAAGGTTAGAGGTGAGAAAATACCAGAGGTGGTACTATATTACGTATATCACCTATAGAGGGAGATTCTGGAATGTCAGCAGTCGTCCAAAAAGGACCGCTGTGTGGGGACAAATGGAAGGACAGGAACCACAGGGGGTTACGAGCCAGGGACCGAAACTGGAAGCGTGAAGAGGTACAGAGTGAGAAAATTGTTAGTGAGAGACCTGCACAGAAGTACACAGTCAAACAACTTGGTTCTTATAACACAGTGAATAACAGGTTAACACTCAGATCAACTTAGTCGAGGACCACCAGTGCATTCGGCAGCTGTTAGAACAAAACAAAACAAACCAAATAAAACAAAAAAAAACCCACCCGGGGGGGGGGGGGGGCATGGGAGGGTGGGGGAAGGGTACACATGGGGAAAGGGAAGGGGAAGGGAAGATAAAGTGGAAAATTGGGGTAAGCATATTGTTATAATCAGCAGGTGTTGCTGACTGACCCGGGCGACTTGTAGTTTTCTGGAGGGTGTCGCGTCAAGCCCAATTTAGGATAATAGAGGTCACAATGTTCAGGGTGAATCACCCAAGGACCCGGGATGCCAAACCTATATTGCTAAATGCACTTGTATTGCGTGCTTGCACGTGGGCTAGTTTAGGTATTAAATAATGATTAGGATCTACTATTGTATCTATCATAATGAGGGAGATGGTGCCCCACATACAGATTTTGGAGCAATGTATCCCGGGTTCTTAGGGTGCTAAACAAAAATGGATAATAACTCATTTAATAGCTCATCTCTGAGATATAGGGGGACAGCTATTCATCCAAAAGTAACTCTAGAGTATGCGTTAATGTATTGGAGTCCATTAAACAGATGGCCTTAGCCTGAAGTATTATACTCTGAACAGCTATGCAAATATTAAAGCTTGTGTAGACCCTGTGATCTCTGGGTGTTCTCTGCAGGGCACTGCATGTTTAGGCAAATTAGCCCGACTGTAATAACATGTCCTCGGGTGGCATATATGGATGAATCTTCAAAAAGAGAGGTTTAACAAACTCACGGAGTGGTGTCAATTTCCTTTGTGGCATGAGTACAAATTGGGGCAACAGACCTTTTCCAGATTGTGAGCACCATAGAAAGCATTACCTTGAGTTCTAATGTCAGGTGCAGTCACAATATGCGTTGACGATTCCATATTGCATTCTGTGCGATGTTGGAGAAATGTCCGGGCGAGCAGGTCAGGAAGGAGGTTTCCGCTGGGGAAAATCTTTGGATATTCTTTGAAGGGAAAATCACCTCATCTGTCGGATGGAACGTCAAAATGGGCAACCGCGGGCGTGAGGTTGGAAGGTGAAGTAGTAAGGCACCTCAAGTTCAACACCGGTATACTGGAGGGGGAGTGGGATGAGGGAGGGAGAAAAATAAATCAGGAGACCAGGGTGACGAAAAACAAAGCAACTGGGGAAAAATCAGCTGTAAAGGCACTCACGTACAGGTGGACCATGGATGAGGTACAGCAGAGTTCTTTAGACCTCTGGGCGGTCCCTTCTCAAGGCAGGAGAGGGTGGAGAGCCAGGGCTGCGATGGTAAATGTCGCGGCGTGATGCGCGGGGGTCCGGTGAAGCCATATCGGATCTGTGTCTGCGAGATCTGTGGCGTTGGGCTTTAGGCGACGGGTTGAGAGAGACCGGTAGCCAGGGTTCCGTGGGGAAGTAGAATGCGTACCATTCTGGAAGCTCAATATGAGGAAGATCGAAATGCTCACAGAACGCCTGCAGGTCTTCCGGTGAACGGAGCAGTGCAGAGCGTCCCCTATTGGACGCCGAGAGAGTGAAGGGAAATTTCCAGCGATATGGGATGTTCCTCGTGCGCAGGGTTTCCAGAAGGGGGCGCAGGGCTCTTCTGTTCTGCAACGTTATCTGGGATAAGTCCTGGAAGAGTTTAATTTCAGCGCCATTGTGCAGGATTCTGCCCCGTTCCCTGGCTTTGCGAAGAATTTCTTCTTTAAGTGGATAGTTGACAACACAACAAATCACATCTCTGGGTGGTTCATTATCACGGGGTTGAGGACACAGGGCACGGTGTGCCCTCTCCATTTCAATCGGGGAGTCTGCAGGGCGATCAATTAATCAATCAATTAACTCATTAAAAATTGTACAAATTGTCTGTTGTAAGGTCCCCTGGTTCAATGCTTTCAGGTACCCCCTGCACTCTAATATTGTGCCTCCGACCACGATTGTCGAGATCTTCGACATGTCTATGGAGGTCTAGAAGATGAGAGAGTTGTGAGTCATAGGTGCACTGTACCTGGTGGATGGCGGCAGCATGGGTTTGCGTTGTTTGTTCCACTTCGCCGATGCGGTGTACTACCGCCTGGATGTCTGGTCTAAGTTCGGCTATTGCTGCTGTAACTGTGTTTTTAATATCCAAGGCCACCTTCTCTAGGTCAAGCAGGCTGAGGAGTTGAGGTCATTCACCAGAGGGTGATGATCCCCCCGCCGTCGGGGTACCGGATACAGCGCTAGGTGAGGTCGGGGTCTGGGCCTGGGAGACCATGTGTGCGGACATACGCTGGGTTCGGAATATGTCCGCGATCTGTCTACTCAGCTGCGTGCTGTGATTGATGGCTGCTCGGGATGCCGAGGAACTCCGGGTGGATCTGTTCATGGCTAATAAGTGATGTAGATCTCCCACAAGGCAGGATTCGGTCCCCAGGTCGCAGGAGCTAGCAAGTTATGCTGCCATCTTGGTCACCGTCCAGGCCACGCCCCCTTTTTTTTTTACATAACAAGAAAGACAGTGCTTTTTTTATACCATACTTTAAATTGTAGACTTTTTTTTATAAATGAGACAAATGGTGTAAAAGAAAAAAAAAAAAAGTTTTCTATTTGTCAAGAATCAAACAATACCAAATGTGCCTGTTTTTTCCAAGCTATTGGGAAAATATAATGCAGAAACAATGGTGTATGTATTAGATTTTAATTTCAAAGCTTTTTTTCCCAACACCACGACATGACAACAAAGGCCCTATCTATGATCCATCTATGTAAGACCATGGCACTATTTTGAACAGAAAACAGTCTAAAGTATTATATTGTGATTGTTTTTTAACATTTGTAAATGTTGGTTTTATGTTAGGGTTACTTAAACTTAAACCGAAATTGTTTTTTTTCAGTTTCATATGTATTTAAGTAGGTAATAATGCTACAAAATGTGTTTTACCCTTCTTCCTACACATAAGAACACCACATAGGTCTTAGTCAATTGGTGGAAACACAAAAGCATTCTGGGTGCCAGTAGCTGAAAAAATGCTATGTCAGTTTTTAGGTGCTTTAAATGATGTAGGACTTTGACTTTAAACCACGTTTTTAGAATACACTTGGCAGCAAAATTAGAAAACACACATTTTTCAACAGAAGTGTAAATTTGGTGATGGGTTTCACATACACAGCGACGGCAACCTCTCCCATGCACAAGGATATCATAATCGTATGCCTTATGCCGCGTACACACGATCGGACTTTACGGCATACTTGGTCCGAATTTCGTCGGACAATTCAATCGTGTGTGGGCTCCAGCGGACTTTGTTTTCTTAAAAGTTTGATGGACTTAGATTTGAAACATGTTTCAAATCTATCTGACGGACTCGAGTCCGGTCGAAAAGTCCGCTCGTCTGTATGCTAGTCTGACGGACAAAAACCGACTCTAGGGCAGCTATTGGCTACTGGCTATGAACTTCCTTGTTTTATTCCGGTCGTACGTCATCACGTACGAATCCGTCGGACTTTGGTGATCGTGTGTAGGCAAGTCCGTTCTTTCGGAAAGTCAGTCGAAAAGTCCGCCGGGCAAAGTATGCCATAAAGTCCGGTCGTGTGTACGTGGCATTAGTCACCAGGTGGAAATATGGTAAGGCCCAGAATCAAGGGAATGTATGTATTCTGGCTGCCAATGCCTATAAACTGCTATGCCAGGTTTTTGGGCACCATACTGCATTTACAGTGGCTAAACAGTGGCTGGACTTAAAAGGTAACAGCCTCAAGGTTTTTGACAAGAGGTATAACTTAAACTTTGAACACCAGTTTTTATAATGTACTTAGCAGCAATGTTAGAAAAAAGATTAAAGTGGTTCTAAAGCCTTAAGGTTTCTTGCCTTAATGTATTATATGCATTAAGGTAAAAGAAACCTTCTGTTAAAGAGGATCCCACCAGCCCATATTACCTGAGCCAGGTCTCAATCCAGTGCAGTGCATAAAAGCAGTGGCTCTCCCAGGTCTTTCCCTGCTCATTGGCTCCTGCTCCTGTCAATCTAATCCTAAAATGAGGGAGTGGGGGGCGGGGCTGAGACTGCCTGTCTGTGTCAATAGATGCAGACAGGGAGGCTCGAGAATGAGACCTATATAAGTGCCCCCATAGAAAGTGACATTCTATGGGAGCATTCAGTTGGGGGGAGGAGCCAGAAGCACTCATAGGGGACCTTAGAAGAGGAGGACTGGGGCACAAGCATTGCACAGAGCAAGTAAGAATAACATGTTTATTATTTTACTTAGAAAAAAGGAAGCTTTAGAAATCATTTTGAATTCAAATTTTTCATTGAAAGCATAAATTTATTGATGGGTTTCACAAACAAATTGATGAAATAGTATATAGCGCACTACTCCCTTGGGAGCTGCTGAGTTTTAGTTTTTTATCTTTGCCAATCGCTCCACTTCCGATCTCCCATGCACCCACATAACACCAAACAGTCAAAGTTACACTTTAAGTTTCTTTATTTGGGATGAAATCCGTGGGATCTTCAATTAAGTATATGAGATGTCCCATGAGGCCCCATATGGTTGCCGGGCGGTTTTTTTAATCCCCTCCTGGTTCCTTTCCTTTTGTGTAATGCAGCACTCCCTGAATCCCACAGGTGAACATGACTCTGAATAATGTCTCCTGTAATGATTTCGCACTGCAGCTTATTGCTTCTTCTTTAAGATATATAGCTGAGGATTTACTATTCTGAATAGCTCCTCTGCTTAACTCAGTAGGCTTCCTTTGGGGTATTGGTTCTTTAAGGTCAACACCTACACCACTTTCCTTATTACCCGCATATCAACATCCTTTAGGTACTTGAATGTAATAGAAATTGTGATCCTTGAATTTACAATATAAGTTCCTCTCTCAGCTCCTCTGGGTTTGCACTCTCTTTGCTCTCTCCCAACCAAATGTCCATGTTCTACTCACAGTCGATCACCCAGGTTTTCATCTGCCACTTTGCTCCTACTTCCTCCTTTTCTTGACCGGCACCTCCCCGCGTGGGAGCGTCCGGTGGTTCCTTGTCGACTGCATGCTGACTCCTTATCCAGGGCCTAGGCTCTCAGCCTCCCTGGATCCTCTTCCGGCACCAAGGCTCCGGGATCTCTGAATTCCCGGGCTGCTGGGCCTAACTTGTGGACTCTGAATCCTGAACTGAGTCTGCGAACCCCTCCCAGAGCATGTGACCCCCATTTTATGTGAGACCTCCCCTTGACCGAAGAAATTAACCATTGGTCAATCCTCTCAAATGCGTTTCCTGACACTCAGGTCTCAGCCCATTCTCTCTCTTCAGCAAAATCCACCGTCAAGCAGAGAAGGTTTTCCTAAACCCAAATATAGGCGTCCACACCCCCTTCTATCCTGTCACTTCCAACCCCGAATTACCATCCAGGCCTAGCAAAGAACACAGGCCTGAACAAATTTACCTGTCTGTATATCCTACTCTATCAAAAAAAAACCATAAAGCACCTACCTAAAGGTAAAGGGCGCTACAAGTATAAACTGCATCCAGAAATGTGTTCAATCACCTCTCCCATGCAAAAAAGATACCATATAAATATGCTTTAACCACTTTAGTACTAGGTACTTTCACCCCCTTCCTGCCCAGGCCAATTTTCAGCTTTCAGTGCTGTCGCACTTTGAATGACAATTGAGCGGTTATGCAACACTGTACCCAAATGAAATTTTTAGCACTTTTTTGAGACAGAAAAAGCTTTCTTTTGGTGGCATTGAATCACCACTGGGTTTTTTTTTTTTTTTTGCTAAACAACCCAAAAATTGCCAAACATTTTGAAAAAAAAGTATTTTAGTCTTTCGTTTCTGCGTAGGAGCCACATCGGGGGGGGGGGGGGGGACGAGGTTCTGGGAGGATGTCTATGGATGCCCTCACAAAACTATGTGACCATCTTTTAGCTATAGAGCAGTACTAAAGTGGTTAAACTGGCTATAGATGGATTGAAGATTTAGAAATGAATTTGTTCAAGAAAAATGTTCCTTCCTGCTTCAAATTTTCTTGTCACTTCAATCAAAATCAAATGTCAATTTGACCCACTAATATTTAGAAAAACTAACAAACTTTCTAAAAACATTGTTTCCTTAAGAATTTTCATTCAAAATTCTATCCACCTATGGCCAGCTTTAGTTAACAGGTAGGAATATGGTGGGGCCCATGTCAGTTTTTGGGCATTTACAGTGGCTCAGAAGTGGTAAGATTACAGAAATGACCCCAACATGACTATATTTAGGAACGTCATCACAAGGTTTTTGCAAAGAGGTTTAATTTGACATTTGAATCCAATTTTTTTACAATGCACTTGACAGAAAAATAGAAAAAAATGCAAATGAACATTTTTCAATTATTGGGTACCAAAACACAGTAATATCATGGTATAAATTGCATCCAACACTATGTTCAGTTACCTCTGCCTTGCACAAGGATACCATATATGTAATGTCATAGTCCCTTGGTGTTAATATGGCATGGGCCAGAAAAAAAGAAGTGAACTCCAGCCATCAATGGCTGAAAACTGTTAGCTTTTTTTGGCACTGTACTGCATTCACAGTTGCACAAAAGTGTCAGGACCCTGTTTAAGTGATGTCTTAGTTCCATGCATAGGCATGCGACCGGGTGTGCCAGGTGTGCCTGGGAACACCATAATCACCTTGTGCGGTGCCAAATTCCCCTGATTCCCACCTGCAGTGCTGCCAGCTTCCCTCCTCTCCTCTCCTATTGGCTGCTGTGGGGATGTTTCAGGATGGGGAGAGTGGAAGGGGCCGGTAAATATTTAATTTATCATCCCTTTCTTTTTGTGCGTAAACACAGTGAGTGATCTGTACTGATCTCTCCTGTGTTCTTTCTTAAATGAAGCATAGTAAACTATGCAGATATCCATAGCTCACGTAGGAGAATCTGTCTACAGGACAACTATTAGTCATGTACTCCACAAATCGGCCTTTATGGAAGAGTGGCAAGAAAGTTTTCAAGAAGCCATGTTGGGGGACACAGAAAACATGTGGAAGAAGATGCTCCCGTCAGATGAGACCAAATTTGAGCTTTTTGACCTAAAAGCAAAACACTATGTGTGGTGGAACACTAACACTGCACATCACATTGAAATAGCCATCCCCACCATGAAACATGGTGGTGGCAGCATCATGTTGTGGGGATGCTTTTATTCAGCAGGGAAAGTGAAGCTGGTCAGAGTTGATGGGAAGATGGATGCAGCCAAATACAGGGCAATCTTACAAGAAAACCTGTCAAAGTCTGCAAAAGACTTGAGACTGGGGTGGAGGTTCACCTTCCAGCAGGACAATAACCCTATACGTACAGCCAGAGCTACAATGGAATGGGTTAGAGCAAAGCATATTCATGTGTTAGAATAGCCCAGTCAAAGTCCAGACCTAAATCCAGTTGAGAATCTGTGGCAAGACTTCAAAAATTGCTGTTAACAGACACTCTCCACCAAATCTGACAGCGCTTGAACAATTTTGCAAAGAAGAATGGGCAAAAATTTCACTCTCTAGATGTGCAAAGCTGGCAGAGACATACCCAAAAAGACTTGCAGCTGTAATTGCAGTGAAAGTTGGTTCTAGAAAGTATTGACTCAGGGGGCTAAATACAAATGCACGCCATTTATATTTATTTGTAAAAAATTTTGAAAACCATTTATCATTTCCCTTCCACTTCACAATTATGTGCCACTTTGTGTTGATCTATCACATAAAATCCCAATAAAATACATTTACATTTTTGGTTGTAACATGACAAAATGTGGAAAGTTTTAAGGGGTACGATTACTTTTTTAAGGCACTGTATGGTGTAACAAAAGAGCCCGCTGTTCACATATCCATCTTGTTAAGCACAAGAAAACAGGTGGAGTTGGCCTTGTGGATTTTCCAGACCATTGGGTTGCCACACACGTGTCCCAACTGAAACAACGGTTTCTTCCCTCACAATCCCAGACATTGAGTCTTATTTATTATGTACTTAAGACCTCAAAACGATCCTGCTGGCAGACATGTGAAAATGCATTGATACATCTCCTTTCCATTTTACAATGAGATCATCATTGTTAGCTTGGAACACTTCACCAGACATAAAACTGAAGTCCCACAAAATTCCACAGTCTCGATCCCCATCTCTACCTTGGACTCTCTTATCCTTAACTTCTCCACAAAAAAATGCCTGGGGGCAGGTATTCGATGGGTGGAGGATCTCTGTCAAGGGTCTCACATCAAACCCGTGGAAGACTTAGTTAAAATGTTCCATATTTCCCCTAAGGACCTCTTTACTTATATACCTTTGTCCAAATTTCTGAAAGCTAATCCCTTGCCTTCCTTAAATATACATTCTTCAAACTGGAAGTTCCTTATATGTTCCAACCCCAAAACTAAAGGTACCTCATTGTTCTATTCCATTCTCCAGAAAAACGGAACTTTCTATAAGACCCCCCCCCCATGGCTAAGTGGGAATCTGACCTCTGCTATGATTTCTCTGATGTCCAACGGAAAATGGCTATTTGTTTTTCCCAAAGCTTTACCCACTATGTCAACCACTGGGAACTGTCCCAAAAGGTCTTATGGTACCTAACTCTGTATCATTTAGCAAAATTATCTCCTGAGAATTCCTCTCTCTGCTGGAGAGGCTGTGGACACATAGGTACCCTCCCACACATACTTTGGCATTGTAAAGGCTTAACCAGTTACTGGAATAAAGTCTTCCAACTTATATCTAGAATCACTGGGATTCTTACCCAGCGTTGGCCTTACTTTACTTAAAACATTAACTTCCCCATTCAAATCCGCAACATTGTAGTAATCATTCTCATGTCCACCAAGATGCTCATTACCAAACTCTTGAAGTTTGCTCAAGCATTCAATGTGTCCGAGATAGTTGCTCATATAAACCTAACCTATAACTATGAAAAGGGCTTAGCTCTCAGAACAGGTTCTATGCAAAAATTGAAAATGATGTGGAGTCCATGGAGCTCAATGACATCTCCTATCCTTGATTGATATACTTTATAAGTTGGTATATAGGCTGATTACTACTATTTCCTCATGCTTATCAGTGCTGTGCTTTATTATAAGCATTGAGTGACTGGTTTATTGTTACCCTTGTTGCTCTGTGTCCTTTACTATATGTACAACATGTATAACAGTATAAACCAATAAAAATGTATTGTTGAAAAAAAACAAAATGTCTGCTTGTGTTATTAGTTCACTGATTTTCTCAGAGGTCTGCACTAAGATATAAGTCAAATTTTAGGCATCCTTTGCAACAGAAATGTAATTTTTTATGAGATACTCCCTAAGTGTTATTTATGTCTACAGAGATGCAGACACAGCAGCTTTTCTCATCAGAACACTGAGAGTTAACCAGCTGATTGTATTGCACAGAGACCCTCCCATTTAGATTCAACCAGTTATTTCTTTAAAGCAGTAATGCACCAACGTTTGGTAAAATCCTTGCAATGTGCATTGATCACCCAGAGTGTTTTTTTTTAAAACAAAGGTGAAGTTAATTTTTAGGAGGTCTTTGGCAAAGTTTGTTTAGCCAAAACATTCTAAGCCAAAAATGTCTATTATATTGTGTGTTAACATGCTTTTACCATTCATTAACATTGGTGCAATTTATTTCTTTAGGCTTCTTTATTGTGAACCTGTGCTTTGTCCATAAAGGATGAAATTGCAAGTTCACTTTAACCGCTTCCCAACCAGTTGTACTGCGGCAAAATGGCACGGGCAGGCGAATCGCTGCTACGATTGGATTCGATCCAGAACCGATCAATCCCCAGGCCCAGGCCAATGAATTCTGGCCTGGACCTGGTGATCGCTCCTGGTGAATGAGATCCTTCCCCTGCATGTGTAAGTGTAAACACAGCAGGGGAAGTGATGTCATCTCTCCTCGTGTCAGTCTTTTCCATTCCACACCGAGGAGAGAGCATCTCACAGTAAGTGCACCAACACTACACTGACACCAGTTCACATAGGTACACTTGCCACCCCCCCAACCACCCACCCGATCGTCCCCTAGTTAACCTCTTTACCCCCTGTCACTGTGTCACCCAGTGCAGTGTTCAGATTTTTTTTTGATCACTGTACTGGTGTCATTAGTGACACTAATCAGTGTTAGGGTAATTAGTGGTAGGCCCAGATAGGTCTAGGGACCCCACTAATAAAGGTTTAACCTCTTGATCACTCCCTGTCACCAGTGATCACTGTATAAGTGTCACGGGTGACGCTGGTTAGCTAGATTCTTTTTTATAGCATCAGGGCACCTGCCGTATATTACCCAATAAAGATGTAACCCCCTGATCACCCGGCGGGTGAGATAAGTTAGGTTTTAGAGTCAATCAGGGTCTGCGTCGCCCCAGGCAGCATCAGATTAGTGCTATTAGCGCTAACACCCACGCACGCACCATACATCTCCCTTAGTAGTATAGCGTTGGAACACATCAATATCTGATCTGATCATAACTATATTAGCATCCCCAGCAGTTTAGGGTTCCCAAAAACGCAGTGTTAGCAGCATTTTTTGGTAGCGCTTGAATCAGTCGATGACAGTCAGGTGCTTTTTTCCTTGTGAGTCTCACTACTGTACCAGTAAATTTAGAGACCAAAATGTCAAATCGAAGGTAGAGTAGTGAAGAGGCCTACATGTTTCTGAGCATGACAGATAGTGAAGAGGAAGTCACCCACCTGTCAGATTCAGGCTCAGAATATGAACCTGTAGACAGCAGCGGCACCCTGACAGTTAGCTCTGACGACAGAGTTATGGTCCCTGCCAAGCTCAGGCATACTAGACCATTCTTCTTCTGTCGTTGAGGTGCAAGAACTGCAGGGCTCTTGTATGGAGCAGAGAGCCAATACTAGTGCCGCTTATCCTTCTGGTGAAGAGTACCTGTCACTACCTATTGCTATCATAGGGGATATTTACATTCCTTGAGATAACAGTAAACATTATAAAAAAAATGAAAGGAACAGTTTAAAAACTGCATTCGCCAATGCTAATTGGGAGCCCACCACTTCAGAAGCACCTGTACTTCCCCCATTCACTGGCCAACCCGGAATTCAGGTGGAAACAGTTGATTTTATGTCACTTGATTTTTATTTGCTGTTTTTCACCAAAGATTTCTATAGATCTATTTTAGACCAAAGCAATTTATATGCTGGTCAATTCATCGCCGCTAATCACCAGCTGACCCTTGCCAGAGAATGGTACTTCCCCCATTCACTGGCCAACCCGGAATTCAGGTGGAAACAGTTGATTTTATGTCACTTGATTTTTATTTGCTGTTTTTCACCGAAGATTTCTATAGACCTATTTTAGACCAAAGCAATTTATATGCTGGTCAATTCATCGCCGCTAATCACCAGCTGACCCTTGCCAGAGAATGGAAACCAAATACGGTTTCAGAATTTAAGACCTTCCTGGGCCTATCCCTCCTTATGGGCATAGCTAAAAAGAGTGAGTTGCAGTCATATTGGTCCACTGACCCAATTCACCATATGCCGTGTTCTCTGCCTCCATGACCAGGACACGATATGAGCAGATCTTGCGGTTCATGCACTTCAATGATAATGAACTCTGTCATCCTCGGGGTGACCCTGAATTTGATCGGCTCTACAAAATTTGGCCCCTCGTAAACCACTTCAAACAACGATTTGCAGCCTTGTATACTCCCCATCAAGTTGTCTGCATTGATGAGTCCCTGATTAAGTTTTCTGGCCGCTTGTCATTCAAACAGTATCTTCCTAGCAAGCGTGCCAGATATGGGGTCAAGATGTATAAGCTCTGTGACAGGGCCACAGGCTATACATATAGTTTTATGGTTTATGAGGAAAGAGATAGTTACGTAGAGCCAGAGAACTGCCCAGACTACATAGGGAGCGCTGGTAAGATTGTGTGGGACTTGGTGTCACCCTTATACCGAATGGGGTACCACTTGTATGTGGACAATTATTACACAAGCATGCCACTTTTTAGTGAATGAATGAATGAATGAATGAATGAATGAATGATTTGTAAAGCACTGCAAATGCAAACTGAATCACCTCAAGGCCCTAAATGCATTTTGTGTTGTCAGCTTCTTAGAAAAGGAAGGTCTTGAGTTTTTTCCTGAAGGCCAGATGGTTTTCTTCCCTGCGGATGTGAGTCGGAAGAGTGTTCCATAGCCGAGGTCCCTGGACTGCGAATCTTCGTACTCCCTTTGCTTTGTAGCGGTATTTGGGAATGAGGAGGAGGTTTTGGTTAGATGATTGCAGATTGTGATTGGGTGTGTAGTGTTTTATTTTCTCTCTGAGGTATTGAGGGCGTTACCTTGTATGCATTTGTGGGTGAGGCTGAGGGTCTTGAATGTGATACGATTCTTTACGGTTAGCCAATGTAGGCTCCTCAGGGATGAGGAAATGGACTCCCAGGCTTTTTTTCCTGTTAGCAGTCTTGCCGCTGCGTTTTGGTCACTTGTTTGATCACCAAATTGGCGCATGTGGCATCCTGCAATCTAATCGCCGGGGCTTACCTCAGAGGCTTGTAGATTCCCATCTTAGGCTGGGGGAGAGAGCCTACTTGAGATGTAATAATTTGCTCGCTGTGAAGTGGAGGGATAATAAGAATGTTTTCATTCTGTCCTCCCTTCACGCAACACGACGGTCCAAATTCCTACGGCGACTGGTGTTGTAGAGAAACCCCTCTGTGTCTAACATATAACCTTAATATGGGAGGGGTGGACCTCAACAACCAGTTGGTGGCGCCCTACCTAATTGCCCATAAGGGACGCTGGTACAAAAAAGTGTCTGTATACTTATTTCAACTGGCTCTGCTGAATACTTATGTGCTATACAAAGCTTCAGGATGAACTGGATCCTTCCTTAAATTCCAGGAAGAGATCATCACAGCCCTTCTGTTTCCAGACGGTGCTGTGGCCCAACTTCCCAATCCAAATGCATGAGAGGCATTTTCCACATGTCCTCTCTGGTACCCCTACCCAAAGAAACCCCCAAAGAAGATGTTGTGTCTGTAGAAAGCGCGGATATAGGCATGACAGCTGCTTTTATTGTCCCTCCTGTCCTGACCAACCTGGTCTTTGCATTGGTGACTGTTTCAAACGCTACCACACACTAGTTGAGTATTAGCATAGGGTACAGCACTACACAGTCCTAGGCACATGTAGACAGGGTCTCGAAAGATGTGATGGCCATCACATTTTGAGAGACCCTAATCTGCAACGTTCAGTGTACAGTTTTTTTTACAGTTTTTATAGAAGTGAAAAAAGTGAAAAAAAACACACACAAAAACACAAAAAACACAAAAAATAAAAAAGCCAAACATAGTTGTAGTTGTATTTTTCTCCTCTCTCTTTATTGTTCTCTCTCTTATGTTCACTCTCTACTGTCCGCTCTACTGTCCACTCACTATTGTTCTAAATTTAACGTTCTCTCTCTGTTTTATTTTTACTATGTTTTATTGTATTTGATTTGCAGGTATTGTATGTTATACTGTAATGTTTGTTTTATTGTTTGTTTTATTGTTAGCAGGTATGCCATTCAGCTGCAGCACGGGTTTATTTATTCTGACAGCAACATTGTTTGCTCCCACGATACATAAAGCCATGACTCCAGCGCTGTAGGAGGTGATTTCACTACCACAGTTAAAAAAAAGAGCATATATGCCAAAGCATGGGGCAGGGGTGGAGGAGCGATTTGCTCCTAACATTAGGGGCAGATTTCCCCCATGCTTCAGTATATATTTTTTAGGCACAGATTGCGTTAAAAAAACGTTTTATTTTGACTATGTTTTATTGTATTTGCTTTGCAGGTATGATAAGTCTTACTGTTATACTGTAATGTTACTTTGTTTTATTGTTAACCATCATTTGCTTAGCAGGTACGCCATTCAGCTACAGCACTGATTTATTTATCTTGAAAGCAACAGCAATTGCTCCCACGATACATAAATCAGCGACTCCAGC
Organism: Aquarana catesbeiana; assembly: GCF_042186555.1. NCBI lineage: Eukaryota > Metazoa > Chordata > Amphibia > Anura > Ranidae > Aquarana > Aquarana catesbeiana. The sequence goes on along the minus strand of NC_133325.1, from coordinate 481,423,396 downwards.
GCTGTAGGAGGTGATTTCTTCACCATAGTTAAAAGAAAATGGTGCATGTATGCCCATCATTAGAAGTGGGTGGATGAAGGGCAGTATTCTAATGGTGGGCATACCCATCGACCAATCATTTTTTTCAGGCAGCCCACAGGCTGCCTGAAAAAAAGAACATTACAATATATGCCCAATAAGGACCAGTAACATACTTGCTGGACTTTGAGTGGTTATACCAGAATGATCATATTGGTATCATTATTTTTCAGCCAGTGGTCAGCTTTCATTTAAAAGCAATCCTAGTGGCTAATTAGCCTCTAGACTGCTCTTACAAGCAGAGGGAGGGAACGTTCTCCCTACCGTCTTCCATGGTTTTCTCGGGCTTTCCTGTCCCAACAGGGAACCCGAGAATGCAGCCAGTAGTTCGGCCAGCTGACCATAGAGCTGATCAGAGACCCGAATGGCTCCAATCATCTCTATGGCCTAAGAAACTGGAAGCTACGAGCATTTCATGACTTAGGTTTCGCCGGATATAAACAGCGCCATTGGGAAATTGGCAAAGCATTTAATCACACTGATCTGGGTGTGGTCAGATGCTTTGAGGGCAGAGAAGAGATCTAGGGTCTAATAGACTCCAATTTTTTCAAAAAAGAGTACCTGTCACTACCTATTGCTATCATAGGGGATATTTACATTCCTTGAAATAACAATAAAAATTCTTAAAAAAAATAAAGGAACAGTTTAAAAATAAAAGCACCCCTGTCCCCCGTGCTCATGCGCAAAGGCAAATGCAAGCGTCGGTCTGGTGTCATATGTAAACAGCAATTGCACCATGCATGTGAGGTATCACTGCGAAGGTCAGAAGATCGAAGGCAGTAATTTTAGCAGTAGACCTCCTCTGTAAATCTAAAGTGGTAACCTGTAAAGGTTTTTAAATGCTTTTAAAAAACATTTGGGCAATATAGTGTGTTTTAATGCATTAAAATTAAAAAAGTGTTTTTTTTTCCAAAAAAAAATGAGTTTGAAAAATCGCTGCTCAAATACCGTGAGAAAAAAAAAAGTTGAACACCCACCATTTTAATCTGTAGGGCCTTTGCTTTAAAAAAAATATAATGTTTGGGGGTTAAAAGTAATTTTCTATAAAAAAAAATATATATATTTTCATGTAAACAAAAAGTGCCAGAAAGGGCTTTGTCTTCAAGTGGTTAGAAGAGTGGGTGATGTGTGACATAAGCGTCTAAATGTTGTGCATAAAATGCCAGGATATTTCAACCCCCCCCCCATGACCCCTTTTTGGAAAGTAGACACCCCAAGCTATTTGCTGATAGACATGTTGAGTCCATGGAATATTTAATATTTTGGCCTAAATGTATGATTAAAATTGAGTCTATTGGATTTTTTTTTTACAACAAAAAGTAGAAAATATCAGAGGCAATCAAATACCATCAAAAGAAAGCTCTAATTGTGGGAAAAAAGGACACAAATTTTGTTTGGGTACAGTATTGACTGACCGCGCAATTACCAATTGAAGCAGCGCAGTGCCAAATTGTAAAAAGTGCTCCGGTCATTGAGCAGCCAAATCCTCCGGGGCTGAAGTGGTTAAAGACAGCCCAACCTACCTAGCATTTCTGCTACTTATAAACCACTAGGGTTTTCTATTTTTTTTATCAAGTGAATCTGCCCCAGTTGAAGGCTTCTCAGTTGAAACGCGTAGGGCGTTCCAGCTTCCCATGTTGCCACCTTTTTTTTTTTACTAGTGATCACTTTTTATTCTGTAAAGGCTTTTTATTCATTAAAATCCTTAATTTTTTTGACCTACGCCATGTGGAGCCTTTTACTTTTTTCCTCCATGACTTCACCCTCAACTGGTTTCTTTTGACCTTTCTGGTCCCTGAATTGGAGAGTGTGCGAGTGAGCGGTTAACTTTCACCTATGACAACCCTTCCTTATCGGTGATCGTGACTCAAGGGACAACACCCGGGCGGATTCCACGGGAGGTTACCTCCACAAGCTCTAACAGACGTACTGCTATATGGCAGATATGTCCTACAAGATCTGGTAAGAGTATCTAATCTTAGATGTCTATGACGTGTTCCCTGTGGTTGCCTTACATCTAAGTCTCCAGTCAACGTCCTTGTTCGAGCACCTCCTCTGTTTGAGAAGACTCCTTTATTTTTATTTTATATTTATGAACTCTGGTTCCAGAGAATATCACATTGCATATTAGACATTTCTGTATATTTCACATGTTTTTGTATTGTGTTGATTCATAATTACTTATAGGTTCTTTATGTCACAGATTTATACTTGTTCCATACATGATTTCAGTTTTTGTTTGGGACCCTAGCGCTGCACTTGTTTTACATACATGTTGGTGTGACTTGGTTTGTTTGTGTGTCAGCTGCTGTTCACTTTATTGACATTTTTTTTTTTGGGGTCAGCGCAGCATTTCCCCCTTATCACTAATCTGTGGGAAAAGGCAGATAGAGAACATCTCTGTTTGACAGTGAAAAACATTGAATGGTCAGCAAATCCATCATTCAACACTTTATCAGTATAAACTTAAGTGCTGCATGTAAGTAATTATGATGCCATAATAAAACTCTCCCACCACAGCTTATGCGCAACATTTTCACTACTTTCAGTTCATATTTGTTTAGTCTAAGCTTTTTGTTTGTGACTCAAGGTTCATGAGGTCAATGTTAGCAGGTGCACATGACAATTTTGTCCTTTAAATAGGTGATTGGCTTATTTCTTCAGACAGGAACTAAAGCCAGCCATAGTGTACAGTCATGGACCAAACTTTAGTTGGGTCAGCAGGGACAGGCCCAATGTTGATCCATGTATGGACACCCTGGTTGTACAGAAGTTAATATATCGATCAACTGCTGTATGACCAGCCTGTCAGTTTTTCCAAATAATCAGTGCCACTGGCTATAGCCAGCAACACTGATCATTGTGTTCTGACAGCGAGGAAGCTTCCCATTTGTGAGAATTCAATAGCACAGTAGGAGTTATTCAGCCATTCACATCGTGTGTAGATAGGGGAATTGGCATATTTTATTTTGCTCAACCTTTTAGTTGAAAAAATAAATGTAGCGCTACCCCTGTAAGGGCCGCTGTATTTTGGGTTTCCTTATTCTGGCACAGCAAGGCAACACGCATCTTCAACTCCAAAAACTTGTTTTTGTTGTTTTATCGGGGAAAACAAGTTGGACACAGTATGGGGTTTATGGGATGCCCAATTTGACTTGAAGAACAATAAATGAGGCCAACTTCCTTCTCTATGTAATCCATAAAAATAAGCATACACTTGACTGTATTTCCTCCGGAAGAGCAACTTGGCAAATAAATCCCACCTTTACTGGAGCTCTGTGTACCTAGGGTAGAATTTTAGCAAAATTTCCACTTGTAGGAACTCTATGTCCCCTTTCTTTAAAATATCAGCCCACCTGGCTACTTAAATGTGCCAGGACAAGGGACTGGGTCACAGTCCCAGAAAAGTTTGCTTGATATTACTGGCAGCTTTTACCCTTTTTGGTCCTGGGTAGGGCTGAGCTGAACACCCCTGGTTCAGTTCACACCAGAACCTGCGAACGGACTGAAATGAACGTTAGAACCCCATTGAAGTCTATGGAACTCGAATGTTCAAAATCAAAAGTGCTAATTTTAAAGGCTAATTTGCATGGTATTGTCCTAAAAAAAGGGTTTGGGGACCCGGGTCCTGCCCCAGGGGACATGTATCAATGCAAAAAAAAGTTTTAAAAACTGACGTTTTTTCGGGAGCAGTGATTTTAATAATGCTTAAAGTGAAAAAAAGTGAAATATTCCTTTAACCACTTGCTTACTGGGCACTTAAACCCCCCTCCTGCCCAGACCAATTTTCAGCTTTTAGTGCTCTCACACTTTGAATGACAATTACTCAGTCATGCAACACTGTACTCAAATTATTTTTTTGTCCTTTTTTTCATACAAATAGAGCTTTCATTTGGTGGTATTTGATCACCTCTGGGTTTTTCATTTTTTTCTGTGATAAAATTTTGCAAATTAGCAATTTTTCTTCATAAATGTTGGCCACAATTTATACTGCTACATATCTTTGATTAAAAAACCAAAATTAGTGGATATTATGTGGTCTGTGTGAAATTTATAGAGTCTACAAGCTATGGTGCAAATCATAAAAAAGATCACATCTGATGTACTGAGGCCCATCTCATTTCTTGAGACCCTAACAAGCCAGGAAAGTACAAATGTCCCCCAAATGACCCCTTTTTGGAAAGTAGGCATTCCAGGGTATTTAGTAAAAGGCATGGTGAGTTATATGAAGTTGTCATTTTTTCCCCACAATTCTTTGCAAATTAAGATTTTATTATTATTTTTTTATATTTTTTTCAGAAAATTGTCATTGTAATAGCTTATTTCTCTCACATGGAATGTGCATACTACAAATGACACCCCAAAATACATTTGGCTACTCCTCCTGAGTATTACAATACCACATGTATGGGACTTTTTCACTACCTGGCCACATACAGAGGCCCAACATGCAGGGAGCACCATCAGGTGTTCAAGGAGTATAAATTACACATCTAACTTGTTGACTACCTATTACAATTTTGAAGGCCCTAGAGCACCAGGAAACGCCCATGAAATGACCCCATTTTGGAAAGCTAACACCCCAACGTATAATCTATGAGGCATAATGAGTCTTTTGAGTGGTTCATTTTTTTTCCAGAAGTTTTTGGAAAATGTGGAAAAAAATGAAAACACATTTTTTTTACACAAAGTTGTCCATTTATTAGATATTTCCAACACATGGCATTTACATAGCAAAAATAACACCACAAAAAACATTCTGCTATGCCTCCTGAGTAAAACGATACCACATGTGTGAGACTTTTACACAGCCTGACCACATAGAGAGGCCTAACATTGAAGTAGCACCTTCAGGTGTTCTAGGAGCATGAATTACACATCTCATTTCTCACCCACCTATTACATTTTTGAAGGCCCTGGAGCACCAGGACAATGGAAACTCCCACAAAATGACCCCATTTTGGAAAGCTAACACCCCAACGTATAATCTATGAGGCATAATGAGTCTTTTGAACGGTTCATTTTTTTCCAGAAGTTTTTGGAAAATGTGGAAAAAAATGAAAACGCATTTTTTTTACACAAAGTTGTCCGTTTGTAAGATATTTCCAACACATAGCATTTACATAGCAAAAACAACACCCCGAAATACATTTTGCTACTCCTCCTGAGTAAAACAATACTACATGTGTGAGACTTTTACACAGCCTGACCACATACAGAGGCCTAACATTGAAATAGCACCTTCAGGTGTTCTAGGAGCATAAATTACACATCTCATTTCTCACCCAGCTATTACAATTTTGAAGGCCCTGGAGCACCAGGACAATGGAAACTCCCACAAAATGACCCAATTTTGGAAAGCTAATACACCAACTTATAATCTATGAGGCATAATGAGTCTTTTGAACGGTTCATTTTTTTCCAGAAGTTTTTGGAAAATGTGGAAAAAAATGAAAACGCATTTTTTTTACACAAAGTTGTCCATTTATAAGATATTTCCAACACATAGCATTTACATAGCAAAAATAACACCCCAAAATACATTCTGCAACTCCTCCTGAGTATAACGATACCACATGTGTGAGACTTTTATACAGCCTGACCACATACAGAGGCCTAACATTGAAGTAGCACCTTCAGGCATTCTACGAGCATAAATTACACATCTCATTTCTCACCCACCTATTACACTTTTGAAGGCTCTGGATCACCAGGACAATGGAAATGCCCACAAAATGACCCCATTTTGGAAAGCTAATACCCCAACGTATAATCATAATGAGGCATAATGAGTCTTTTGAACAGTTTATTTTTTTCCAGAAGTTTTTGGAAAATGTGGAAAAAAATGAAAAAGCATTTTTTTTTACACAAAGTTGTCCGTTTATAAGATATTTCCAACACATAGCATTTACATAGCAAAAATGACACCCCAAAATACATTCTGCCACTCCTTCTGAGTATGGCAATACCACATGTGTGAGACCTTTACACAGCCTGGCCACATACAGAGATCCAACATGCAAAGAACACCGTCAGGTGTTCAAGGGACACATAGCATGCACATACCAAGAATTACACCCCAAAATACATTATGCTGAGCAAAGCATAAACAAAAGATTACCTGTGGTTTTAGTAGTGCAGTTGTTCACAGGAGGATAGCACTGGTCCAGGCAGCACTTGGTCAGCAACAGAGAACACAATTGTTCAGGCAGCAGGCAGGAATACTGTCCATAGTCAGTACAGGCAGCAGGCAGGGATACTGTCCATATACAGTCCAGGGTCAGTGCAGGCAGATATTGTCAGCAGTGCCAAAATATTGGTCCTGGTAGTGGGCAGGAACATGGTCTATGTGCTGTGGTCAGTGCGACAAACAGAGGCATGATGGCAGTAAGTCCTACAGGCAGCAGGCAGAAGTAGGGCCTCGTTCAGGACATAATGGGGACAGGGGTAGAGGCTTCTCCCACCCAAATCTCTTTGAAGCCTCCGCGTCTTCAGACCCTAATCTAGGAATGAGAAAACAAAGAAAATGATTTTCTTCATCCAGAAAAACTATTCTGGAGCCCCTCATATGTGAGACCCCTGTGTTAAATCCCACTAGTCCAGTTGCAAGGTACAAGATCAGTCCAAGAGGCAGGCAAGAGGCATGGTCAAACAGTCCAAGGTCAGTTCCAGATCAGGCAGAGGTATGTACAGAATCATTAGGCAGAAGCATGGTCGAATAACAGTCCAGGGTCAGTTCCAGATCAGGCAAAGGTATGTACAAAATCAGTAGGCAGAAACATGGTCGAATAACAGTCCAGGGTCAGTTCCAGATCAGGCAGCGGTATGTACAAAATCTGCAGGCAGAAGTGTGGTCGAATAACAAGCCAAGGTCAGTTACAGAGCAGGCAGTGGCATAAGGGGTGTGAAGGCAGGAACTGAGGATTACGTTTACCATACTTCACTAATAATTTATTGAAGTATGGTAACAGCGGAAACATTCACCTATGCAGAGGCCTGGTTGGGAAGGACATTGTGCACAATAAGATGTGTCTCTTCTGACTCCTGCTCTGGTACACACCTTACATCTTTTTTGACGTCTTTGGCCTGTTGGTTTGGGAGGGAGTTTATCTGGAAAGTGGCATTCGGAGAGTCGACTAACAACATCTGATCAGATGTTTTCTGGTGGGCCATTCGGGAATATAAGGGCAGTGTAAATTTCCTCCTGGTAGCCAAGGAAGGGTTAGGGGTTTTGAGTCGAGTTGCTGTAAATTATATAGGAATTTAATATGGCCAATTGAAAAAAATAAATTGCTACTTTTTTGTACCAATGGTATGTCCATCTTGTGGCAAGGTATGGTTCCAACATTTGGTTGTTGAAGTCGACTCCCCCATAAATAAATTGTATTCACGGATGCATGTTGATTTTTGGACTGGGCCATTCCTTCTGGGGATTTGCACATAGGTGTTATTGTGGATGGAAGACAACATGTAGACATCCCTTCTGTACCTCCACCTCACTGCCAGAATCTCTTTGTTTCGCAGACTTGCCGTTTCTCCTTTTCTCAACATCTTATTGACAAGACTTTGAGGAAAGCCCTTCCGATTCTTTTTTACCGTGCCACACGCTGGCTTCTTCTTCCGGTGAAGGTTGTGGAACAGGGGCAGAGATGTGTAGAAGTTGTCTACATACAGGTGGTAGCTTTTCTCCAGTAGGGGGTATATGAGGTCCCAAACAACTTTCCCGCTGGTTCCCAAGTAGTCCGGGCTATTAGGGGGCTGGAGCTGGGTGACCTTCCCTTCGTACACTATGAAGGCATATGTGTACCCTGTGGCTCGGTCACATAATTTGTACACCTTCACCCCATAGCGGGTCCTTTTGCTGGGGATAAATTGCTTAATTTTAAGCCTGCCGCTAAATTTAACAAGGGACTCATCCACACATATGTCTTGGTCCGGGGTGAACAGCTGGGGGGAATACTTCAGAAAAACAATTTAGTATTGGCCGAATTTTGTAAAGCCTGTCATAATTTGGGTCATTTCTGGGAGGGCACTGGGTATTGTCACTGAAATGTAGGAACCTCATGATCATCAGATACCTGGTTCTGGGCATTACCGCGGAGAAGAGCGGCATAAGGTGGATGGGGTGGGTTGACCAATAGGAACGCAATTGATTTTTTTTGGTGAGTCCCATATTAAATGTGTGGCCCAAAAAAACCTTGAACTCCTCCACTGTTAGGTCTCTCCACTTGTAGGGATGGGCATAATGTGATGTTGGATTTTGCAAAATAAATCACTGTGCATACAGGTTGCACTGGGCCACAATTGACACCAACATGTCCTCCGTAAAAATTAAATTAAAAAAATTAATTGAGGTAAAAAAGTTCACCTGGACTCCTGGCTGGGCAGTGAAAGGGGGAATTCTATCTTCTCCTGAATTAGGAGGAAGCCACAAGGGGTTCTGAAGGGCATGGGGAAGACTGGCATGGGACCTAACCCTTTTGGGATGAGGTGACACCCCACTGGTACTTGGCCTTTCTTGCCGAGGTACTGCAGTGCTAGTGGATGGCACTGCGGTGCAGGTGGATGCCACTGCGGTGCTGGTGGATTCCACTGCCTCCTCACCAGAACGCCTTCGTTTGGCGGGCCGAATATCTTCCTCCTCTGAATCTGTTAGTGTTCCACTACTGAGGACTAGCTCATAATTTACATCAGACTCAGAATCCGAATTGGAAAGGGAATCCAAAAAAGAGAGCTCCCCGTTGCTCTTGTCGGCCGTGGAAAGAATTTGGTGTGCCTCCTTGGCGGAAAAGCTTTTTTTGGACTTGGTTGCTGGTAGTGATGAGACTGCACAGGTGTGTGCTAAGCCTGCACTGATGGGCACTGATGAGGTGGCACTGATGAGCACAGATGTGCACTGATGAGGCAGCACAGATGGGCACTGATCACACAGATGTGTACTGATGAGGCGGCACAGATGGGCACTGAAGAGGCGGCACAGATGAGCACTGATGAGGTGGCACAGATGGGCACTGATGAGGTGGCACAGATGGGCACTGAGGAGATGGCACAGATGGGCACTGAGGTGGCACAGATGGGCACTGAGGAAGCAGCACAGATGTGCACTGATTGATTGCACAGATGTGCACTAATGAGGCGGCAGTGGTGTGCACAGATATGCACTGATGTGGCACTGGTGAGGTGGCACAGATTGGCACTGATGAGGTGGCACATACAGGCACTGATGAGGTGGCACAGATGGGCACTGAGGCGGCACAGATGGGCACTGATGAAGCAGCACAGATGTGCACTGATTGATTGCACAGATGTGCACTAATGAGGCGGCACAGGTGGGCACAGATGTGCACTGATGTGGCACCGGTGAGGTGGCACAAATGGGCACTGATGAGGCAGCACAGATGGGCACTGATGAGGCGATACAGATGGGCACTGATGAGGCGGCACAGATGTGCACTGATTGATTGCACAGATGTGCACTGATGAAGCGGCACAGATGGGCACTGACTGGTACAGATGTGCACTCTTGAGCTGGCATAGATGGGCACTGTTGAAGTGGCACAAATGGGCATTGTTGAGGTGGCACAAATGGGCACTGATGAGGTGGCACAGATGGGCACTGATGAGGTGGCACAGATGGGCACTGAGGTGGCACAGATGGGCACTGATGAAGCAGCACAGATGTGCACTGATTGATTGCAGAGATGTGCACTAATGAGGTGGCACAGGTGGGCACAGATGTGCACTGATGTGGCTCTGGTGAGGTGGCACAAATGGGCACCGATGAGGCAGCACAAATGGGCACTGATGAGGCAGCACAGATGGGCACTGATGAGGCGGCACAGATGTGCACTGATTGAATGCACAGATGTGCAACGATGAGGCGGCACAGATGGGCACTGATTGGTACAGATGTGCACTCTTGAGGTGGCACAAATGGGCACTGTTGAGATGGCACAAATGGGCACTGATGAGGCAGCACAGATGGGCACTGATGAGGCAGCACAGATGTGCACTGATTGCACAGATGTGCACTGATGAGGCAGCACAGATGGGCACTGACTGGTACAGATGGGCACTGATGAGGTGGCACAGATGGGCACTGATGAGATGGCACAGATGTGCACTGATTTCACAGATGTGCACTGATTGCACAGATGGGCACAGAAGGGCACAGATGGGCACTGATGGCACAGATGATGCACTGATGGCACAAGTGGGCACTGATGCGCACAGGTGGGCACAGATGGCACTAGCTATAGATGTCACTGTGGGCACTGTTGGGCACTGTTTGGGCACACTTTGTGTTTTAGACTTCAAAAATTCACTCACTGTTCACAGATCCTCTCTCTCCTCACACGCTGTCTCTGTGTGAGGAGAGAGAGCCGGCAATGAGAGATGATCTCATAAGTTTACATTTGAGATAATCTCTCATTGGCCATGGCGATTGCGCTGTAAACAGCCGCTGTGATTGGCTGTGTCCAAGGGACACGACCAACACAGATTTTCCCCGAGGCGCGCTCATGAGAGTGAGGAAAGTGAGGAAAGGGGACGACGTCAATAGACGTAGTCCCGGCAATATAGATCCGCACTGTAGCCGTCACTTGGCTATAGCACAGATCTGAACTGGTTAAATATCGTACCTGGGGGGTGTCTATAGTATGCCTGTAAAGTGGGGTGTGTTTCTCATGCTTAGAACAGCCCCTACACAAAATGACATTTTTAAAGGAATAAAAGTCATTTAGAACTGCCTACGGCTTCATTGTAATGTCGGGTCCCGGTAATATGGATGAAAATCAGTGAGACAAATGGCATGGGTACCCCCCCAGTCCATTACCAGGCCCTTTAGGTCTTGTATGGATATTAAGGGGAACCCCGCACCCAAATTAAAAAAAGGAAAGGCGTGGGGCCCCAGGCCCTCTGAACAGCAGTATACAAGCGGTGCAAACAAGACATGGACTGTAGGTTTGTTGTTAAGTAGAATCTGTTTGTAATTTTGAACTGGTACATTTTTAAAGTGTTTAGCTCCAGTCAAAAAATCTATTTTAAGCTTTTTGGAAGACATAGGGAAGGGTTATCACCCCTGTGACATTTGTTTTGCTGTTTTTGCTCCTCTTCAGAAGATTTCACCTCACTTTCTGTCCCAATGACAAATGTTTTTTGGGGTTGTTAGTGAAACAAGGATTGGTGATAAAGCATTAGTGGAAAGGAGAAATGTTTTTCCCATATTAACTCTTAGAGGAGAGAATTTCCCTTCCTAGGGGTAGATTTCATCTCACTTCCTGTTGTCTCCTTCCGTTTGCAAGTAGGAGTCATTTGTAAGTTGGATGTTTGAAAGTAGGAGCCTGCCTATATACTCTGCAGAAATTGGGGCCTTATGTGTTGGTGTTGCCACAACACTGAAAGCCCTCACAGGGCCCTGCTGTAACATATTAGATCAAGAATTGTAATTACATGCACCTGTTGAACAGGGGCAGAAAAATTGGGCCTTTGGTGGTGGTGGTGGTGGTGCTGGTGCCACAACACTGTAAGTCCTTACAGTTACTCTTGGTGGGCAAAGAAACGGGCCCTGCTGTGAAATATTAGATTGAGAATTGTAATTACATGTTCCTGTTGAACAGGGGCAGAAAAACTTGAGCCTTAGGCACTGGTGCCACAACACTGCAACCCCTCACAAATACTCTAGTTGGAGTGCAGGAACGAGCCCTGCTACAAAGTAGTCCATCATAAATTGTAATTACACGCCCCTGTCAAACTGGGGCTGAAAAATTGGGCCTTAGGCACTGGTGCTTGTGCCACAACACTGAAACCCCTCACAGATACTCTAGTTGGAGCGCAGAAACGAGCCCTGCTGCAAAGTATTGCATCAAAAATTTTAATCACATGCCCCTGTTAAACAGGGGCAGAAAAATTGGGCCTTAAACACTGCTGTCGGCGCCCAGAACCAAAAATATTCTTACAAGCTATCAGCATGTTCATTGAGGAGGAAGAGGATAGTCACTCAGCATAACAGAATAGTCACTCAGCATCAGCATGGGGAGTCTTGAAGGAATCTGACATTTCAAAAAAAAATATTCGAGTACATCAGCATCAGGTGCTTGGTATCTGGTGGTGATCCAAGACTGATTCATTTTTATGAAGGTCATTTGATCGACCGAGACGGTGGACAGGTGCACCCTGTGATCGGTTACAAAGCCTCCAGCAACACTGAATCTGCGTTCCGAAAGAACGCTGGATGCAGGGCAAGCCAGTAGCTCAATTGCATACTGTGCAAGCTCTGGCCAGTGATCCATCCTCTAGACCCAGTGACCCAGAGGATTTTCAATGGGAAAGGTGTCCAAGTCAGATCTTGCCCCTAGGTATTCCTGCACCATGTAAAACAGACGCTGGCGATGGTTGCTGGAACCGATCATACCTTGGGGCTGCGGACTAAATAATTATCCGAACACATCGGTCAGATGGCCACCTTCTCCACCGCTCCTTCTTTGACTGACCGAAGCCTCAGCAACGCGTTGTCCAGGAACAGGAGTTTGTAACCTCCCAGTCTCTGGGAATGCATTGCACAGACCTTTCTGCAAGGCCTCCTGAAGATGTTTCACCCTCTGCTCCCTCTGTGACGGCAAGATAAGGTCCGCAACCTTACCCTTGTAATGTGGATCAAGGAGGGTTGCCAGCCAGTAATGATCCCTCTCCTTGATACCACGAATACGAGGATCCTTCCGCAGGCTTTGCAGGATCAGGGTCCTCTGGGTCACTAAGGACGACATGATCTGCAGCCACCTCCTCCCAGCTAACGTACAAGTCTATGGGTTTCTTGGGACTGTAAATGATCCCTTAAAGACTGCTGCTGATGCTGAGTGCCAGGCTCCACCTCCATGCTGACACAATCCTCCTCGTCATCTTCTTGTGTGATCTGCGGGCACACAGGAACACTGTCTGGATAAAGGGGGCCTTGAGAGCTAAGAAAGTCCTCCTCTTCCTGCCTCTGTTCTGCCTTAAGTGCACTGTCCATTATTCCATGCAGCATGTGCTCCAACAGGTGGACAAGGGGGACAGTGTCACTGATGCATGCACTGTCACTGCTCACCATCCTTGTGGCCTCCTCAAATGGTGACAAGACAGTGCATTCATTCCTGATCATTGCCCGCTGCGTGGGGAAAAAAAAAAAACAAGCTCCCCTGACCCTGTCCTGATGCCATAGTCGCACAGGTACTCATTGATGGCCCTCTGCTGCATGTGCAGCCATTGCAGCATGGCCAACATTGAGTTCCACCTGGTGGGCATGTCACAGATTAGGCGGTTCTTGGGCAGGTTAAATTCCTTTTGGAGGTGAGCCAGCCGAGCACTGGCATTATACGACCGGCAGAAATGCACACAGACTTTGCTGGCCTGCCTCAGGACATCCTGTAAGCCCAGGTACCTGCCCAAGAACCGCTGCACCACCAAGTTAAGGATGTGAGCCAAACAGGTCACATGGATCAGTTGTCCCTGTCGGAGGGCGGAGAGGAGGTTGGTGCCATTGTCACAAACCACCATTCCTGGCTTAAGCAGGCGTAGCGTCAACCACCTCTAAACCTGCCCCTGCAGAGCTGACAGAATCTCTGCCCCAGTGTGGCTCCTGTCCCCCAAGCACACCAGCTCAAGCACCGCATGGCATCTTTTGGCCTGCGTACTTGCGTAGCCCCTTGAACACCTACGGAGCACCGCTGGTTCGGAGGACAAAGCACAGGAAGAGGCCCTGGAGGAAGAAGAAGAGGAGGGGTGGAGGAGAGAGGTGTGGCAGAATCACCAGTAGTAGCATTTTGGAGGTGTGGTGGCGGAACAACCTCCAACACTACTGCACCTTGTCCTGCATCCTTCCCAGCTGCCAACAGAGTCACCCAATTCGCTGTGAAACTTAGATAACGTCCCTGTCCATGCCTGCTGGACCATGAGTCAGTGGTAATATGCACCTTACCGCTGACCGCCCTGTCCAGCGAGGCTAAGACATTGCCTTCCACATGCCGGTAGAGAGCCGGAATCGCCTTCTGTGAGAAAAAGTAGCATTTGGGAACCTGCCACTGAGGAACCGCAGATTCCACAAACTCACGGAAGGAGGCAGAGTCTACCAACTGAAAAGGTAGCAGTTGAAGTGCTAGCAATTTTGCCAAGCTAGCATTCAACCGCTGGGCATGTGGATGGCTGGGAGCAAACTTCTTTCTGCGGTGCAACAGCTGGGGCAGGGAAATTTGCCTGGTACAATCTGATGTTGGTGTACCGATAGCAGATTTCCCGCAAGTACTTGTCTGTGACACACCTAATTCTACACCTTCATTCCTCTCAGTGCAGGTTTCAGAGAGGACTGAAGGTATAGTGGGGTTGGAGATCCCAGCTGATGAGGAGCAAGGAGAGGTCCTCTTTGTTCTTTGGTGTGGGTCTTTTAGGTACGCTTGCCAACAAACTGCATGGCAGGTCAACATATGTCTGGTCAAGCATGTGGTGCCCAAGCGGGAGATGTTTTGGCCACGTGAGATACACTAGAGATATATGTTGCAAATAGCAGTGGTGCGATCTGATGCACTCATCTCAAAAAAGGCCCACACCAAAGACATTTTGGAATAACCCGCAGAGACAGCAACGCCCTGCACATGCAGAGCTCTGCGGTGTGATGCAGTCAGTGTGCTGCCCTTAAGCTGGCCCCTGGAGGGCATCCTGCCTCATTGGTGATGTGCCTCCTCCTCCTCTCTCCCATCAGGCACCCACGTGGAGTCAGTGACCTCATCATCCCCTTCCTCCTCATCACTGGAGCAAACCTGGCAGTATGCTGCAGCAGGGGGAACATGACTGCCAGATTGCTGTCCTTCTTGGGCACCTCCTCTGTTTGGGCTCACGTTACTGCCTTCCTCTAGCTGAGTACCATCATCGGAGCTTTCAAAACGCTGGGCATCCTCCTGGAGCATGTACCAACACTGTGGTCAAATAGTTCAGGGGACTCCTCAGGAGGACATGGTGGGGCTAGGGAAGGAGTGACTGATGCCATTGAGCCGAGGGAATAGGCTGCATTGGCAGCTACTTTGTCAGACAAAATACCCTGAGCCTGGGTGAGAGAGGATGAGGAGGATGAGGACGGCTTGGTCATCCACTCGACCAAGTCTTCCGCATGTTGCAGCTCAACATGGCCAGCTGCCGAAAAAAGGCCAAGTGTGTCTCACGGCCACGTGCTGATGAGAATGCACCGTGTCCACGACCAGCACTGTTGCCTCTAGACACAGAGCCTGCTTGCCCTCTTTTATTGGCTTGTGACTGTCTGCCTCTCATTGTTGGCCTTCCAGACATACCAATGGCCTGCAGTGAGATGTGAAAAAAGCACCCTGAGGCGATTCAGTTCACATAGGTAGCACTATACAAGTCACTCATTCATTCATTCATTCAGATGTACCTGCACAAAACTGGGATGTGTATATATAGATTATACTGCAGCTAGCAGAATCAACTGCCTGCCTGTAGTATTATTAGTATGAGAACACCTGCACTTGTCTTTAGGTAGCTATACTGTAGGTGCAACTGTGCAGGGTACACAGTACACTAACTGGAAATACTTCAAGAGCCTGCCTGTGCTATTAATAGGATCAGAAGAAGCACACAAGCACTTGGCTTCAGGTAGCTATACTGTAGGTGCAACTGTGCAGGGTTACACAGTACACTAACTGTAAATACTTCAAGAGCCTGCCTGTGCTATTAATAGGATCAGAGGAAGCACACAAGCACTTGGCTTCAGGTAGCTATACTGTAGGTGCAACTGTGCAGGGTACACAGTACACTAACTTGAAATACTTCAAGAGCCTGCCTGTGCTATTAATAGGATCAGAAGAAGCACACAAGCACTTGGCTTCAGGTAGCTATACTGTAGGTGCAACTGTGCAGGCTACACAGTACACTAACTGGAAATACTTCAAGAGCCTGCCTGTGCTATCAATAGGATCAGAACAAGCACACAAGCACTTGGCTTCAGGTAGCTATACTGTAGGTGCAACTATGCACGGTTACACAGTACACTAACTATAAATACTTCAAGAGCCTGCCTGTGCTATTAATATGATCAGAAGAAGCACACAAGCACTGGGATTTAGGTAGCTATACTGTAGTTGCAACTGTGCAGGGTACACAGCACACTAACTGGAAATACTTCAAGAGCCTGCCTGTGCTATTAATAGGATCATAAGAAGCACACAAGCACTTGGCTTCAGGTAGCTATACTGTAGGTGCAACTGTGCATGGTACACAGTACACTAACTGGAAATACTTCAAGAGCCTGCCTGTGCTATCTATCAATAGGATCAGAACAAGCACACAAGCACTTGGCTTCAGGTAGCTATACTGTAGGTGCAACTGTGCAGGGCTACACAGTACACTAACTGGAAATTCTTCAAGAGCCTGCCTGTGCTATTAATAGGATCAGAAGAAGCAAACAAGCACTTGGCTTCAGGTAGCTATACTGTACGTGCAACTGTGCAGGGTACACAGTACACTAACTAGAAATATTTCAAGAGCCTGCCTGTGCTATCAATAGGTAGCGCTATACAAGTCACTCATTCATTCATTCAGATGTACCTCTACAAACTGGGATGTGTATATATAGATTATACTGCAGCTAGCAGAATCAACTGCCTGCCTGTAGTATTATTAGTATGAGAACACCTGCACTTGTCTTTAGGTAGCTATACTGTAGGTGCAACTGTGCAGGGTACACAGTACACTAACTGGAAATACTTCAAGAGCCTGCCTGTGCTATTAATAGGATCAGAAGAAGCACACAAGCACTTGGCTTCAGGTAGCTATACTGTAGGTGCAACTGTGCAGGGTACACAGTACACTAACTGGAAATAATTCAAGAGCCTGCCTGTGCTATTAATAGGATCAGAAGAAGCACACAAGCACTTGGTTTCAGGTAGCTATACTGTAGGTGCAACTGTGCAGGGTTACACAGTACACTAACTGTAAATACTTCAAGAGCCTGCCTGTGCTATTAATAGGATCAGAGGAAGCACACAAGCACTTGGCTTCAGGTAGCTATACTGTAGGTGCAAATGTGCAGGGCACACAGTACACTAACTTGAAATACTTCAAGAGCCTGCCTGTGCTATTAATAGGATCAGAAGAAGCACACAAGCACTTGGCTTCAGGTAGCTATACTGTAGGTGCAACTGTGCAGGGTACACAGTACACTAACTGGAAATACTTCAAGAGCCTGCCTGTGCTATCAATAGGATCAGAACAAGCACACAAGCACTTGGCTTCAGGTAGCTATACTGTAGGTGCAACTATGCACGGTTACACAGTACACTAACTATAAATACTTCAAGAGCCTGCCTGTGCTATTAATATGATCAGAAGAAGCACACAAGCACTTGGCTTCAGGTAGCTATACTGTAGGTGCAACTGCGCAGGGTACACAGTACACTAACTGGAAATACTTCAAGAGCCTGTCTGTGCTATCAATAGGATCAGAACAAGCACACAAGCACTTGGCTTCAGGTAGCTATACTGTAGGTGCAACTGTGCAGGGTTACACAGTACACTAACTGGAAATACTTCAAGAGTCTGCCTGTGCTATTAATAGGATCAGAAGAAGCACACAAGCACTGGGCTTTAGGTAGCTATACTGTAGTTGCAACTGTGCAGGGTACACAGTACACTAACTTGAAATACTTCAAGAGCCTGCCTATGCTATTAATAGGATCAGAAGAAGCACACAAGCACTTGGCTTCAGGTAGCTATACTGTAGGTGCAACTGTGAAGGGTACACAGTACACTAACTGGAAATACTTCAAGAGCCTGCCTGTGCTATCAATAGGATCAGAACAAGCACACAAGCACTTGGCTTCAGGTAGCTATACTGTAGGTGCAACTGTGCAGGGTTACACAGTACACTAACTGGAAATACTTCAAGAGTCTGCCTGTGCTATTAATAGGATCATAAGAAGCACACAAGCACTTGGCTTCAGGTAGCTATACTGTAGGTGCAACTGTGCATGGTACACAGTACACTAACTGGAAATACTTCAAGAGCCTGCCTGTGCTATCTGTCAATAGGATCAGAACAAGCACACAAGCACTTGGCTTCAGGTAGCTATACTGTAGGTGCAAATGTGCAGGGCTACACAGTACACTAACTGGAAATTCTTCAAGAGCCTGCCTGTGCTATTAATAGGATCAGAAGAAGCACACAAGCACTTGGCTTCAGGTAGCTATACTGTACGTGCAACTGTGCAGGGTACACAGTACACTAACTAGAAATATTTCAGGAGCCTGCCTGTGCTATCAATAGGATCAGAACAAGCACACAAGCACTTGGCTTCAGGTAGCTATACTGTAGGTGAAACTGTGCAGGGTTACACAGTACAATAACTGTAAATACTTCAAGAGCCTGCCTGTGCTATTAATTGGATCAGAAGAAGCACACAAGCACCTGTCTTCAGGTAGCTATACTGTAGATGCAACTGTGCAAGGTTACACAGTACACTAACTGGAAATACTTCAAGAGCCTGCCTGTGCTATTAACCACTTAAGGACTGCCTCACGCCGATGTACGTCGGCAAGGCAGCACGGGCAGGCAAAATCACGTACATATACGTGATTTGCCTCCCGCGGGTGGGGGGTCCGATCGGACCCCCCCGGTGCCCGAGGTGGTCCTGTTTTGTCCCCCGGCGATCGGAGGTGAGGAGGAGGCCATCCGTTCGTGGCCCCCCCCTCGCGATCGCCGCCGGCCAATCAGATCACTTCCTTTGCTGCTGTATGCTAAACAGCAGCAAAGGAAATTATGTCATCTCTCCTCGGTTCGGTATTTTCCGTTGCAGCGCCGAGGAGAGAAGACTTCACTGTGAGTGCACAACACTACACACACAGTAGAACATGCCAGGCACACAAAACACCCCGATCCCCCCCCCGATCGCCCCCCGATCCCCCCCAATCACACCCCCCTCCCTGTCACAAACTGACACCAGCAGTTTTTTTTTTTTTTTTCTGATTACAGCATTGGTATCAGTTTGTGACAGTTACAGTGTTGGGACAGTTAGGGTTAGCCCCCTTTAGGTCTAGGATACCCCCCTAACCCCCCCTAATAAAGTTTTAACCCCTTGATCACCCCCTGTCGCCAGTGTCACTAAGCGATCATTCTTCTGATCGCTGTATTAGTGTCGCTGGTGACGCTAGTTAGTGAGGTAAATATTTAGGTTCGCCATCAGCGTTTTATAGCGACAGGGACCCCCATATACTACCTAATAAATGTTGTAACCCCTTGATTGCCCCCTAGTTAACCCTTTCACCACTGATCACCGTATAACCATTACGGGTGACGCTGGTTAGTTCGTTTATTTTTTATAGTGTCAGGGAACCACCCACGCACGCGGCATACGCCTCCCTTAGTGGTATAGTATCTGAACGGATCAATATCTGATCCGATCAGATCTATACTAGTGTCCCCAGCAGTTTAGGGTTCCCAAAAACACAGTGTTAGCGGGATCAGCCCAGATACCTGCTAGCACCTGCGTTTTGTCCCTCCGCCTGGCCCAGCCCAAGTGCAGTATCGATCGATCACTGTTTCTTACAAGGCACTAAACGCATAACTGCAGCGTTCGCAGAGTCAGGCCTGATCCCTGTGATCGCTAACAGTTTTTTTGGTAGCATTTTGGTGAACTAGCAAGCACCAGCCCCAGGCAACGTCAGGTTAGCGCCAGTACCGCTAACACCCACACATGCGCTGTACACCTCCCTTAGTGGTATAGTATCTGAACGGATCAATATCTGATCCGATCAGATCTATATTAGCGTCCCCAGCAGTTTAGGGTTCCCAAAAACGCAGTGTTAGTGGGATCAGCCCAGATACCTGCTAGCACCTGCGTTTTGCCCCTCCGCCCGGCCCAGCCCAGCCCACCCAAGTGCAGTATCGATCAATCACTGTCACGTACAAAACACTAAACACATAACTGCAGCGTTCGCAGAGTCAGGCCTGATCCCTGCGATCGCTAACAGTTTTTTTGGAAGCTTTTTATTGAACTGGCAAGCACCAGCGGCCTAGTACACCCCGGTCGTAGTCAAACCAGCACTGCAGTAACACTTGGTGACGTGGCGAGTCCCATAAGTGCAGTTCAAGCTGGTGAGGTGGCAAGCACAAGTAGTGTCCCGCTGCCACCAAAAAGACAAACACAGGCCCGTCGTGCCCATAATGCCCTTCCTGCTGCATTCGCCAATCCTAATTGGGAACCCACCACTTCTGCAGCGCCCGTACTTCCCCCATTCACATCCCCAACCAAATGCAGTCGGCTGCATGAGAGGCATTTTCTTTATGTCCTCCCGAGTACCCCTACCCAACGAACCCCCCCAAAAAAGATGTTGTGTCTGCAGCAAGCGCGGATATAGGCGTGACACCCGCTATTATTGTCCCTCCTGTCCTGACAATCCTGGTCTTTGCATTGGTGAATGTTTTGAACGCTACCATGCACTAGTTGAGTATTAGCGTAGGGTACAGCACTGCACAGACTAGGCACACTTTTACAGGGTCTCCCAAGATGCCATCGCATTTTGAGAGACCCGAACCTGGAACCGGTTACAGTTATAAAAGTTAGTTACAAAAAAAGTGTAAAAAAAAAAAATATATATATAAAATAAAAAAAAATTGTTGTCGTTTTATTGTTCTCTCTCTCTCTCTCTCTATTCTCTCTCTCTATTGTTCTGCTCTTTTTTACTGTATTCTATTCTGCAATGTTTTATTGTTATTATGTTTTATCAAGTTTGTTTTTCAGGTATGCAATTTTTTATACTTTACCGTTTACTGTGCTTTATTGTTAACCATTTTTTTGTCTTCAGGTACGCCATTCACGACTTTGAGTGATTATACCAGAATGATGCCTGCAGGTTTAGGTATCATCTTGGTATCATTCTTTTCAGCCAGCGGTCGGCTTTCATGTAAAAGCAATCCTAGTGGCTAATTAGCCTCTAGACTGCCTTTACAAGCCATGGGAGGGAATGCCCCCCCCACCGTCTTCCGTGTTTTTCTCTGGCTCTCCTGTCTCAACAGGGAACCTGAGAATGCAGACGGTGATTCAGCCAGCTGACCATAGAGCTGATCAGAGACCAGAGTGGCTCCAAACATCTCTATGGCCTAAGAAACCGGAAGCTACGAGCATTTTATGACTTAGATTTCGCCGGATGTAAATAGCGCCATTGGGAAACTGGGGAAGCATTTTATCACACCGATCTTGGTGTGGTCAGATGCTTTGAGGACAGAGGAGAGATCTAGGGTCTAATAGACCCCAATTTTTTCAAAAAAGAGTACCTGTCACTACCTATTGCTATCATAGGGGATATTTACATTCCCCGAGATAACAATAAAAATGATAAAAAAAAAAAAAATGAAAGGAACAGTTTAAAAATAAGATAAAAAAGCAAAAAAATAATAAATAAAAAAAAAAAAAAAAAAAAAAAAAAAGCACCCCTGTCGCCCCCTGCTCTTGCACTAAGGCGAGCGCAAGCGGCGGTCTGTCGTCAAACGTAAACAGCAATTGCACCATGCATGTGAGGTATCACCGCGAAGGTCAGATCGAGGGCAGTAATTTTAGCAGTAGACCTCCTCTGTAAATCTAAAGTGGTAACCTGTAAAGGCTTTTAAAGGCTTTTAAAAATGTATTCATTTTGTTGCCACTGCACGTTTGTGCACAATTGTAAAGCATGTCATGTTTGGTATCCATGTACTGGACCTAAGATCATCTTTTTTATTTCATCAAACATTTGGGCAACATAGTGTGCTTTAGTGCATTAAAATTTAAAAAAGTGTGTTTTTTCCCCAAAAAATGCGTTTGAAAAATCGCTGCGCAAATACTGTGTGAAAAAAAAAATGAAACACCCACCATTTTAATCTGTAGGGCATTTGCTTTAAAAAAATATATAATGTTTGGGGGTTCAAAGTAATTTTCTTGCAAAAAAAAAAAACTTTTTCATGTAATCAAAAAGTGTCAGAAAGGGCTTTGTCTTCAAGTAGTTAGAAGAGTGGGTGATGTGTGACATAAGCTTCTAAATGTTGTGCATAAAATGCCAGGACAGTTCAAAACCCCCCCAAATGACCCCATTTTGGAAAGTAGACACCCCAAGCTATTTGCTGAGAGGCATGTCGAGTCCATGGAATATTTTATATTGCGACACAAGTTGCGGGAAAGAGACAATTTTTTTTTTTTTTTTGCACAAAGTTGTCACTAAATGATATATTGCTCAAACAAGCCATGGGAATATGTGAAATTACACCCCAAAATACATTCTGCTGCTTCTCCTGAGTACGGGGATACCACATGTGTGAGACTTTTTGGGAGCCTAGCCGCGCACGGGACCCCGAAAACCAAGCACCGTCTTCAGGCTTTCTAAGGGCGTGAATTTTTTATTTCACTCTTCACTGCCTATCACAGTTTCGGAGGCCATGGAATGCCCAGGTGGCACAAAACCCCCCCAAATGACCCCATTTTGGAAAGTAGACACCCCAAGCTATTTGTTGAGAGGTATAGTGAGTATTTTGCAGACCTCACTTTTTGTCACAAAGTTTTGAAAATTGAAAAAAGAAAAAAAAAAATGTTTTTTCTTGTCTTTCTTCATTTTCAAAAACAAATGAGAGCTGCAAAATACTCACCATGCCTCTCAGCAAATAGCTTGGGGTGTCTACTTTCCAAAATGGGGTCATTTGGGGGGGGTTTGTGCCACCTGGGCATTCCATGGCCTCCGAAACGGTGATAGGCAGCGAAGAGTAAAATCAAAAATTCACGCCCTTAAAAACGCTGAAGGCAGTGATTGTTTTTTGGGGCCCCGTACGCGGCTAGGCTCCCAAAAAGTCCCACACATGTGGTATCACCATACTCAGGAGAAGCAGCTAAATGTATTTTGGGGTGCAATTCCACATATGCCCATGGCCTGTGTGAGCAATATATCATTTAGTGACAACTTTGTGCAAAAAAAAAAAAATGTGTCACTTTCCCGCAACTGGTGTCAAAATATAAAATATTCCATGGACTCAATATGCCTCTCAGCAAATAGCTTGGGGTGTCTACTTTCCAAAATGGGGTCATTTGGGGGGGGTTTGGGCCACCTGGGCATTCCATGGCCTCCGAAACTGTGATAGGCAGTGAAGAGTGAAATCAAAAATTTATACCCTTAGAAATCCTGAAGGCGGTGATTGGTTTTCGGGGTCCCGTACGCGGCTAGGCTCCCAAAAAGTCCCACACATGTGGTATCCCCGTACTCAGGAGAAGCAGCTGAATGTATTTTGGGGTGCAATTCCACATAGGCCCATGGCCTGTGTGAGCAATATATCATTTAGTGACAACTTTTTGTAAATATTTTTTTTTTTTGTCATTATTCAATCACTTGGGACAAAAAAAAAAAATATTCAATGGGTTCAACATGCCTCTTAGCAATTTCCTTGGGGTGTCTACTTTCCAAAATGGGGTCATTTGGGGGGGGTTTGTACTGCCCTGCCATTTTAGCACCTCAAGAAATGACATAGGCAGTCATAAACTAAAAGCTGTGTAAATTCCAGAAAATGTACCCTAGTTTGTAGAAGCTATAACTTTTGCGCAAACCAATAAATATACGCTTATTGACATTTTTTTTACCAAAGACATGTGGCCGAATACATTTTGGCCTAAATGTATGACTAAAATTGAGTTTATTGGATTTTTTTTATAACAAAAAGTAGAAAATATCATTTTTTTTCGAAATTTTCGGTCTTTTTCCGTTTATAGCGCAAAAAATAAAAAAAACGCAGAGGTGATCAAATACCATTCTACAAAGCTCTATTTGTGGGAAGAAAAGGACGCAAATTTCGTTTGGGTACAGCATTGCATGACCGCGCAATTAGCAGTTAAAGCGACGCAGTGCCAAATTGGAAAAAGACCTCTGGTCCTTAGGCAGCATAATGGTCCGGGGCTCAAGTGGTTAATAGGATCAGAAGAAGCACACAAGCACTTGGCTTCAGGTAGCTATACTGTAGGTGCAACTGAGCAGGGTTACACAGTACACTAACTGGAAATACTGTAAAAACACCTGCCTGCCTGTCAGTATATTAGCAAGAGAATAACAGGAACGGATCTAGCTAAACTGAATGCAGTATATATATATATATATATATATATATATATATATATATATATATATATATATATATATATATATACAACACCTGGGATGCATATATACATATATGCTTGTCCATTGTGTTGGTGTCAGTGTGGGGAGGTAGGGAATTTACTGCATATTCTGTGTAATTTTAAGGAGTTTTTGGAAAGCGTTGTTTCCTCAATAGCTAGAGTAACTGGTGTCTTTGTTTCCCCTTCCCCAGATTTGGCCTTACTAGGCTTAAATGTGGACAGTGTACCAGTACAGTTCCATACAGTAGTCTCCAAAATTCTACATGCTGCCTGTTTAACCATCACTAGCATCTGGAAATCAAATCTAGCTCCCAATATCTTGGATCTTATCTGTAGAGTTAATTCTGCATATCTATATGAAAGATTTTTCGCACACAGGATGCAAACTCTTTTAACATTTTCAAATAAATGGCTATGCGTGACACAAGTATTTTCTATCACAGGATCTTAATATACATGGCATATATTTACCTTTTAAGTATTATGTTCTTTATGGCTTAGTGGTGTTTTTTGTTTTATTTGTTTATCCTGTTTTATTTGGTTTATTTGTTAGCTCTGTCAAAGTAAAGAAAAATTGTATGGCAATAGATGCTTTGACATATCTACCCTGATGAATATTGTCCAGACTTATTTTGACTTGTTATGAATCTATCTTGTATTTTTATATCATCAATTGTATTACCTAATTGTTCTCTTTCATGTTCTTTTTTGATGTATTATGTCTAAGCATAAATAAACTATTTGAAAAGAAAATGCCCATTACTGTTTTTGAACATTTGTCTGCCATTGACTTCAATGGAGTTTAGCTTTGGCACCTGAACTGTAGTCATGTTCTGCAAACCCATCTCAACCAAACCCTAATTTCAACAAAGCATAACAAGAAAATAAAAATTAAGCCACTGTTTACTTTCAGGCTGATTAATCTAAAGAACACTTGCATGTTCTTACATTGTAAATTAATCTATTGTATTGTTTGTTATTTTTAAGAGCATGTGATTGCTTGTTGAGATTGTTATTTGTAGGTAACGAATTGTGCATTGTTCTTTACTTATATCCATTTGTTTCCAGTCTGCAGTAGTTTGTACATGATTATAATCTTGGCTCATTTGAAAAATATTATCAGATTCTCTTAGTCAACACAAAGCTTTATTTTATTTTACACAAAACAGTAGCTGTATTAATTTCCTGAACTTTATCCATAGTGTTAGTCAACGCAAAGGCTTCAGTGGATGAATTCCATATTTTAACTGTGTTCACCAAGAATAATACTTTTGAGGCTGAGCTTTATTTCTCCAACCCAAGAAATGACCTTGTGTCATCACTTTCCTGCATAGTGATCATGTGTTTCCCTCTTCTGCAGATAAATGAAAACTATTTTCATTATTTCTGAAGTAGGAAATTGTAATTTCACTCACAATTCTTAACATTTCTGTTGTATTCCTTTATTATCTGTGTACTGTGCAACAAGGTCACTGTGCAATGGAGTATATTTAGGATATATAGAAAGCTTTTTTCTTCTTGAATCTTTGTTGTTATTACTGAGTAATCTGCGGTGGAAAATTAGCAGTTTTGTAATATATATATATATATATATATATATATATATATATATATATATATATATATATTGACATACATACAGTATATACACTGCTCAAAAAAAATCAGAGTATAGCATCAAGTCGATTAAACTCCTGGGATATTGATCTGGTCAGTTACATAGCGGGGTAGGGGTTGTTAATCAGTATTAGCTGCTTTGGTGTTAATGAAATTAATAACAGGTGCACTAGACAGGCAACAATGAGACGACCCACAAAATAGGACTGGTTTTACAGATGGAGGCCACTGACATTTTTTTTCCCCTACTCATCTTTTTTGACTGTTTTTCACAAGTTTTGCATTTGGCTAGGGTCAGTGTCACTACTGGTAGCATGAGGCGATACCTGAACCCTATAGAGGTTGCACAGGCAGTCCAACGCCTCCAGGATGGCACAGCAATATGTGCCGTTACCCGAAGGTTTATTGTGTCTCCCAGCACAGTCTCAAGAGCATGGAGGCAATTCCAGGATACAGGTAGTTACTCTAGAGAGCTGGACAGGGCCGTAGAAGGTCCTTAACCCATCAGCAGGACCGGTATCTGCTACTTTGTGCAAGGAGGAACAGGATGAGCACTGCCAGAGCCCTACAAAAGGACCTCCAGCAGGCCACTGGTGTGAATGTCTCTGATCAAACAATCAGAAAAAGACTGGTGGCCTGAGGGTCCAATGTTCTTTAGTGGGCCCTGTGCTCACTGCCTGGAACTGTGGAGCTTAATTGGCATTTGCCATTGAACACCAGAATTAGCAGGTCCACCACTGGCACCCTGTGCTTTTCACAGATGAGAGTAGGTTCACCCTGAGCACATGTGACAGACATGAAAGGGTCTGGCGAAGCCGCGGAGAACCTTTTGCTGACTGACCAGATGGTGGTGGGTTAGTGATGGTCTGGGGAGGCATATCCATGGAGGGAAGCACAGACCTCTACAGGCTAGACAATGGCACCCTGACTGCCATTAGGTATTGGGATGAAATCCTTGGACTCATTGTCAGACCCTATGCTGGTGCAGTGGGTCCTGGGTTTCTCCTGGTGCACAACAATGCCTGGCCTCATGAGTATACATCCAGTTCCTGGAGGATGAAGGAATTGATACCAGGTAGTCCCATCTTTACCCATATAAGAACTGTCAAATGGTGGAGGAGGCATTCAGCAGTCAGCCGTCAATGAGTGCAGAGGGTTTTTTTTCTTTTAGGAGTGGATTTACATTGGGGGACACTGTTTTTTTTTCTCTTTTAATAAAGGAATTGTCAAAAACTGTGTTATTATTATTTTTTGACACTTTTTTGGTGAATGGGTAGGGGTATTATGCACCCCATGAGGAAAAACAGAAAAACACTGAGCTAAATTGTTAACATAGAGCAGCTACATACGACGTGACCAACAACAATGAAAAGGGCTTTTTTACCTTCTCTTAGGTTGCCCCATATATATATTTTTTATTTTGTGATCACTTTGTTTTTATGTATCTTGTTTTATTACAATAAAAAGATACCACCGTCTGCACTATGGAGAAGCTCTCTTTTTCTTTCCACATATGATTGGGAGAGGACTAATATAGCCCATCATGGCTATACACCATACACTTCAGTCGCCAGAATTTCGCTTATAGTCACTACAAGGATTCGTTTGATGATCCCGTGAGAACCTGGGGAATCGATACTTATGACCGTTGTTGATCCGGATATCGATCTACAGGCCTGGTGTGGTGTAACGCTCACATGACTCCATGTCATACGACAGGGGAGTCCACGAGATCTGGTAAGAGTCCAGCTTATTATTGTTTTGCCTTGTTGGAATTCTAGACGGAAGTCGCATCCATGTGTTGACCCACCCAGTTTCCATTTATATCACAAACTTTTTCACAGCCAGTATTTTCTGTTTATACACATTTGCAGAGACATTTATGTGTTTTAAGTTCATTTATACGGACTTTTAATTTATTCATGTTTTTGCCTTGATAAATCACACACATTTTTTATCATGCACCCCATACTCATTCTCATGGGAGAGGGCGGGATCTGGGGGCCCTCTTTTTAAAGGGGGCTTCCAGATTCTGATAAGCACCTTGCCCCCAGACCCCCTCAACCACAGCCCAAGGTTGTGGGGAAGAGACCCTTGTCCTCATCAACATGGTCAAAGCACCCCCCATGTTGAGGGCATGTGGCCTGGTATGGTTCAGGAGGGGGAGCGTTTGCTCGCCCCCTCTTTCCTGACCTGCCAAGCTGCATGTTCGGATACAGGTGAGGCATGGATTTTTGGGGGGCCCTACACCTTTTTTTAAAACTTTGGCGTGAGGTTCCTTTTAAGCCCATACTGAACCCAAAGGGTCTGCTATGGACTGGGGGAGGACCCCACGCAGTTTTTCTTTATTTTTTTAAATAGCCAGGTTACAGCAATTGCAACTGCGAGACAATTTAAATGTGATTTGACTTGTTTTTTTTCTCTTTAGAAATGTAATTTTTGCTGCAGCATGTTCTATGCATGATACAGATGTGCCACGGGGGACATGGCCTGCAGCCGGGAGAGATGGCCATCTGAAGTCTGAGCTCCGGAGCAATACAGCCAAGCCCGATCGTTCCCAGTGGCACGGGGTGACTCACTGCACCCACACCAGCCTCAGCAGTGTCCCCTGACCCTCCTCGACATTATGGGTAAGAGAAAACCCACTGGTGCAGCGGCCTCTCACTCTATGGTATTAAGTGATCTGGATTCAATGAAAGTTAGAAAAATTAGAGATCCTGCTTTTATAAAAAAGGGCATGACTTCTTTAGAATCCAAAAAAGAAGTGGTGATTTGCCCGGTGGATAAGGGGGGAGGTTTGGTAGTGATGAGCAAGGAATTTTATAAAGGAGAAATGGGTCGTTTATTGGGGTATGCTAACACATATAGATTACTGAAAAGTGATCTTATTTTTGATTTTAAAGAGGATTTGGGTATTTTAGTCCAGAAGGGCCTGAAACTAAAAGTTCTTACAAAAAAGGAAGCCAACTATTTGGATTCTAGTGCTTATAGGACTCCAATCATATATTTCCTGCCGAAGGTCCATAAGAATGCTACACGTCCGCCGGGGAGACCTATAGTAAATGGTATTGAATCAGTATTGGCACATATAGGCCAGTATATTGATTATTTTTTGAAGTCCATCGTTTTGGAAACCAAGGCTTATCTCAGAGACACTAAATAGTATATTCAGATATTGGTGGAAGTTCCTTGTAGGAGTAATAGTATACTGATTACTGCTGATGTCAGTTCTTTATATACTATTATTAGTCATTCTGATGCTATCCTTTCTGTTAAATGGGCTTTGTTAAAGTATGATCTTATCAGTAGACATAGAAAATTTTTACTACAATGTTTCGAATTCTGTCTAACCAAAAATTACTTCTGGTACGACAGAAATTTCTACCTGCAAATTATGGGTGTTGCAATGGGGGCTAGATTTGCCCCCAGTGTGGCAAATCTGTTTATGGCCTGTTTCTGGGAGGAGGAAAGTATCTTTCAGGAATGCCCCAGTCAATTAAAGTGCTATAAACGATACATCGATGATTTTATCATGATTTGGGAGGGTGACATGGTTAGCCTTGAAGCATTTATGCTGAAGTTGAATGACAACACCAAAGATATATCTCTCTCATGGAACATGGATACCCAGAGGATGGTGTTTCTTGATTTAGAGATCTATAAGGAGGGAGCTGAATTTAAGACACAGAACTATTTTAAGCCAACTGACCGAAATGGGTACATCCCTCTCAACAGTTGCCATCACAAAAGTTGGCCTTGTAATATTCCAAGGGGACAATTTATTCGCCTAAGGCATAATTGTTCTTCTACTACTGATTTTCTGGCTCAAGCTCAGATTTTGGCTGGATCAAATTCAGAATAAGAAAGAGAAGATTGGAGTCCTAGATAGAACTAGTTTGGTTTCAGATTCTAATAACAAAAGGGTTGATAAGCATGAATTTAAAATGGTTTTAGATTCTAATATTCAATATAAGCAAATTGAGAGGATAGTGAATAAACATTGGGAGGTACTGAGGAAGCACAAAGTACTGGGAACAGTCCTTCCTCTACACCCCCAATTCATTTACAAAAGAGTCCCCTTTCTGAGGGATGTCATTGCCCCAAGGGTTAGTGACCCATCTATTTTAAAGGAAAATATAATTTTTTCTTTCCTTTTAGGTTTTTATGCTTGTGGACAATATCCGGCATGCAAACAGTGCAGATTTAATGTGAAGAAATGTAAGGAGTTTGCTCCTTTTTCTAAAAGTTTTAGCACACTTGAATGAACCTATTACAAACACAGAAATGACTAAAGTTATTCAATCCCTACCCCCCAACAAATCCCCAGGAACGGATGGATTTTCTGCGGAATATTATAAAGCCTTTAGTGAGGTTTTAACTCCCTACCTTAATAAAGTTTTCAATTCTGCCACATCTTCTGCCTCTTTTCCGGAAGAAATGTTACATTCCATCACTGTTGCTCTACCCAAACCAGGGAAGAAGCCAAATAATCCACAAAACTTTAGACCTATTTTGCTTCTTAAAATGATCTAAATATGTATGCTAAAATATTGGGCAATAGACTAACTGATATTACCCTTACTTTATAAATTTACTCATAAAATAGGTCTACTCGCCGACATTGTGCTTCTCACCCTAATTAAACCGGCTTCTTCCCTGGCTAAGCTACAACATCTGTTAGAACACTTTGGGAATATCTTGTACGATAAACTTAATGTGTCCAAATCAGTAATATTGCCACCATGTAATCTGAGGACTATCCTTATCAATGGGCGACTAAGAGCTTGCAATATCTAGGGATAGCTTTGGTTTTCCCTGCCTCAGTCACCTTTGGGTCCAACTATTCTCAGTTCGGGATGGGCCGAACACCCCCAGAACATGTGAGCAGGCAAAAAATCTCTAGGAATAGCTTTGGTTTTCCCTGCCTCAGTCACCTTTGGGTCCAACTATTCTCAGTTAGGGATGGGCCGAACACCCCCAGAACATGTGAGCAGGCAAAAAATTTGTTCAAACACACAAACACCCTTAAAGTCTATGGGACACAAACGTGAAAAATCAAAAGTGCTAATTTTAAAGGTTAATATGCAAGTTATTGTTATAAAAAGTGTTTGGGGACCTGGGTCCTGCCCCAGGGGATATGTATCAATGCAAAAAAAAGTTTCAAAAACTGAAGTTTTTTCGGGAGCAGTGATTTTAATAATGCTTAAAGGGAAACAATAAAAGTGAAATATTCCTTTAAATTTTGTACCTGGGGAGTGTCTATAGTATGCCTGTAAAGCGGCACATTTTTCCCATGTTTAGAACAGTCCCTGCACAAAATAACATTTCTAAAGGAAAAGTAATAGCGGCTATAGTGAATTGTTGGGTCTCGGCAATACAGATAAAAGTCGTTGAAAAAAATGGCATGGGATCCCCCAGTCCATTACCAGGTCCTTTGGGTCTGGTATGAATATTAAGGGGAACCCCGAACCAAAATGAAAAAAAAAAATTGCGCGGGGTCCACCCAAATTCCATACCAGGCCCTTCAGGTTTGGTATTGATATTAATGTGAACCCTGCGCCAAATTTTTTTTTAAAAATGGCGTAGGGGTCCCCCTCAAAATCCATACCAAACCCGAATGGTATGAAGTTTAAGGGGAACCCCGCACCAAAATTTAAAAAAAAATGGTGTGGGGTCCCCCCAAAAATCAATAGCAGACCCTTATCCAAGCATGCAACCTGGCAGGCCGCAGGAAAAGAGGGGGATGAGAGAGCACCCCCCTCCTGAACCATACCAGGCCACATGCCCTCAACATGGGGAGGGTGCTTTGGGGTAGCCCCCCAAAGCACCTTGCCCCCATGTTGATGGGGACAGGGGCCTCATCCCCACAACCCTTGCCCCACAAAGGAAAACTGTCACGTACCTGGTAGCAGAGCCTGATAGGATGAGGAAGGCCTCTCTTACACCTCTGACTCCGGGCCTCTGATAGTGTAGACAGAAGGCTCAGGAGTGCAGAGTGGCATGAGTGCCAGAAAGTCTTGCAAGTAACAGGGCAGATGTCCTTGCTGGGCTGGTGAAGATGTCACATGACTTCAGCAGGTAGACTGGTGGGTAGGCAGCTGGTGCAGGTGACAGCGACACATAGCAGGGTCAGGCAGGCTGGGTCATACACAGGCTTGGAGAATTGGGTACAGGACACAGGCAGGAACATAGTCAGGAGGCAAGCTGGGTCTGGAGCTGAATCAGTGGAACAGGAGCCAAAGGAGTAGACAGAAGACTGGTCACAGGATAAACCATGGTCGGTGCAGGTGGACTTCAAGGAAAGGTCAAACAAGACAGGTAGATAACTGGAAGCAGGATACAGGTTCACAGAATGCAGGATACACGGAAGGCTGAAGACAAGGCAGCACTGGATCTGAGTACTGGCTAGGTTTAAGTAATCTGTTTGGCACCAGCATCAATCACAGGTGCGTGCAATGATCGGCGCACACAGGGATGTGCTTGTGTTTGCGTGCGAGTTTGCGCATGCGCACATCTATTCGCCAATGCCCAATTCTTGCAAGCACAAAAAGGAATCAGTGTTAGCTTGCGCCCAGGAGTTCCTCTGGAGGGATTATTCTGTCTGCTGGCATGTGTATCCTGACAAAAGCTCTATTTGTGGGAAAAAAAAGGACATCAATTTTGTTTGGGTACAGCGTCGCGCGACCACGCAATTGTCAGTTAAAGCGATGCAGTGCTGTATCGCAAAAAATGGCCTGGTCATTAAGGGGGTAAATCCTTTCGGGGCTGAAGTGGTTAAATTAATTTTTCTTTTTATTGTTACACTTTAAGCATCATTAAAATCATTGCTCCTAAAAAAAAAAACCCTTTTATGACCAAATACTTGCATATAAGCCTTCAAAATGGGCACTTTTGATTTTTCCTGTTCGGCTCCCATAGACTTTGTGACAGACTCACCCGGGATAGAGGCTTTTGGATGGGACTGAATGTGAGCCTCTTGCCTGCAGATTTTGGGCCCTGGCATTTGGGGTACCCTTGAGGTGTTGTTACTTTGGCTTTGGGTCCTTGTCCCCCAGGACACACAGACTCTGGGGACCCTGTATTTGCCATAGTAGCAATAGTGACTGAGTCCCCACTCCACTCACCTGTCTGATGTCAGCTATAATGTGTTTAATGTAAATGAGTTTAGTCTGGCTTACCACAGGTTCTAAGGGTGTTGATGTCTATGGTAATGTGTGTTGAATAGTCAATGAGCTAGGAGACGTAGTCATTTAGTCTGGGTAAAAGGATTCGTTAATTAGCTCATGTTAATTAGGTTAGGTTTTAGTCATTCTGCTGTGTATATATTTGTGTGAGATCTCAAATAAAGAGTCAGTCCATGTTAGCAACAAGCAAGTGTTGCCTTGTTTTGTGCTCAGAGAGGTTGGAATATCTGATATCTGTATCCAGACTACAAGGAAGTGGTATACTGACGGAAGCACTCACGTGGAGTGAGGGACGTTCCGTGACATTGGTGGCAAGCAGCGGGAAAGCTTCCTGCAGTCTGGGAAATCTAAACCTCCACCTGGATCCAAGATCAGGATAGCAGACTTCAGTCACCCCAGCGGAGATATGGACCTGGCATCAGAGTTCCCGGGGCTGCTGCAGATCATCCTTTCAACGTACACCAGGACTGTGTCTGAGGATGAATACCTGGAGCTCAGGCAGCAAATTCGGGTGGAGCTCTGGCTTGGAGCCCTCCAGCTCGCTGGTAAAAAACAGGGCAAGTGCTTTCCAACCCAAGAGCAACGGCCAGTGACCAACAGGCATTGCAGATGGCATTCCTGGGAGAGCTGCCCCAGGAGCAATGGGTGACTGAGTTGGACAGGCTGGTCCAGCAGGAGATAGAGCTGAACAATCATTATCGGGCTCTGCAATGGCACGCAGAGCAGGGATATTTAGGGGAGACAACAGAATGCTCTCCGGAGGGATATGACTTTGGAGGCCCTGGATTGCTGTGGGAGAGCCTTACAGATCATTTTGTGTTTGGCGATGAAGGGAAACCTGACCTTGAGGACCTGCGAGAATATAGAGAGGCTATGCTCGGTCTTACAGGGGTCCCAGAGCTCAAAAAAGATCTGGACCATTTGCTAAGGAAGGAACAGCATCTGGAAAGGGCATACAGGAAACTGCTAGACACATTCAGCAGCATGCCAGAGAATCGGCAGTGGAAAATCCGGAGATTGCCATCCCCAAACCTGAATTGCTGACAACAGGGCAGAGCTCTGCTAACCTCTGCCCAGCAATGATAGCATTTTCTGGATTCCATGGACAGGAGATGGTGAACCTATATCCCCAGACATCAGTTGCAGAGACTGGGGATTTAATAGACGTTTCTGTAGAGGAGGAACCACCTAGCAAACCCCCAGCAGAAGTGCTGGCAACCAGACAGAGGGTCCAAGAACTCGGCCCCACACCTGTGGCAGTTTCAGAGGCTCAGGGTGAGAAGGTGGCAAACACT
The DNA here is from genome assembly GCF_042186555.1 of Aquarana catesbeiana. NCBI lineage: Eukaryota > Metazoa > Chordata > Amphibia > Anura > Ranidae > Aquarana > Aquarana catesbeiana. Next base: position 481,389,061 of record NC_133325.1, on the reverse strand, counting down.
TCCCAGCAGCAGATACAGGGGGAGAAGGGAGAGATGGTTTGTGTTGTCCCTCCCCAACAGTTGGCCAGGGTGGAGGAAGCGGACTTTTCTCCCCAGCAAAGATCCGTGCACCTGGGAGACAGTACCATAGACATGTCGTCCCAGCAGCCAGATGAGGGAATGAAAAATGAAGCAACCGGCTCACCTCCCCAATGGCAGCTACACAGTTTGGGAGTGGAGGAAGCCAGCCTCCTGCCCTAATGGTTAGCTGGAGCGGAGGATGTGGAGTCCCCAGCAGAAGTGCTGGCAACGGGGCAGAGTGCTACCAACCTCTGCCCAGCACCTGCAACAACTGTGGAGTCCCAGGGAGCCGGGGCAGTCGGCCCCTATCTCCAGCGACAAGCTGATGTAGTGGAGATGCTACTCCCAGCTGAATCACTGGCAACAGGGCAGAGCACTGCTGGCCTCTGCCTAGCACCTCCAGTTTCTTCTCAGCTTCAGGGAACTGGGACAGTGGGCCCCTCTGCCCAGCAACAGGCCAAGCCACGGAATGGTAAACACCACCCAGATGAAGTGCTGACAGATGGACAGAGAGTCAATGACCTCTGCCTCACACCTACTGAGGTCAACTATTCCTTGCAACCAAGAAAGGAGATCATGCGGACAGACTTTGTGAGTTCACTCTGCCTGACTAACGCATTTCCAGACCAGGTGGAGGTCTGAGACCTTGTTAGTCAACTTTTGATGGGGGAGAAATGTGACAGACTCACCCGGGATAGAGGCTTTTGGAGGGGACTGAATGTGAGCCTCTTGCCTACAGATTATGGGCCCTGGCATATGGGGTACCCTTGAGGTGTTGTTACTTTGGCTTCGGGTCCTTGTCCCCAAGGACACACAGACTCTGGGGACCCTGTATTTGCCATAGTAGCAATAGTGACTGAGTCATACTGTTGGGACTCATACTTTGAGAAGATGCTAATGTCATAAACTCCACTCACCTGTCTGATGTCAGCTATAATGTGTTTAATGTAAATGAGTTTAGTCTGGCTTACCACAGGTTCTAAGGGTATTCAACTCATTGTTGTTTGTTCTAATTAACCCTGTGTTGATGTTTATGGTAATGTGTGTTGAATAGTCAATGAGCTAGGAGACATAGTCACTTAGTCTGGGTAAAAGGATTAGTTCATTAGCTCATGTTAATTAGGTTAGGTTTTAGTCATTCTGCTGTGTATATATTTGTGTGAGATCTCAAATAAAGAGTCAGTCCATGTTAGCAACAAGCAAGTGTCGCCTTGTTTTGTGCTCAGGGAGGTTGGAATATCTGATATCTGTATCCAGACTACAAGGAAGTGGTATACTGACGGAAGCACTCAAGTGAAGTGAGGGACGTTCCGTGACAGACTTCAATGCTGCTCGGGCAAGAACTTTTCCCCTGTTCGGGAGTTCTGCTGTGGACCGGACAGGGGATTGTTAGGCTCATCCCTAGTAACTAAATGATTCCTACTTCACCTACCATCCAATCGGCATTGTGCAGGAGAAAGGAAAGACATTTAAAAAAAAAAAACTGTTATTTCCTGGTGTCCAGTCCAAGTCTAATCAGAATGGAAATTCACAACTGACAGGTGGATGTAAACAAAGGGGCTGGGGGGGGTGGAGGGGGATAGTGTAAAAAAGTGGGAGGGTCACCTCATGGATTTTAAGGGGGACCCCATAAAAAAATGGATGGGGTGCCCCAAAATTTCAGTCCATGTTGCTCTTCAATAGGGGTTTATATTTGGCACCCAAACTTTGGTAATGTTAGTGGAACTCAGGTACATTTGGCTCCCCACTAGATTTGAGGAAAGAATTCCACATACACAGGAGGGGAAGGAAATGTCGAGGAAAGTATTTGCAGTGTTTGCAATATAATGGGTGTATTTAGAGTAAAGAGGTGGAGAGACTAGTGACTTGTTTTTAACTGAGCTCATAATTGGTATTGTAAGAGATAACTGTGTTCTCCCCAAATATGTGTGTACAGAGGGTTCCAATGTTAAGTTGAGCTCTCCACGTACAATCATGTAGACCTCCATGAACTGTTTCAGTTTAGTCATAATTTTTAGAATGCTTGCTTTTGGCCCTAGATTTTCTATATAACGAACAGCGCACTTCTGGGTCCTTCAAGTCATGAGATATGAATATCTGCAGGTTTTGTTGTCTTTTACATACATGTTTACTGTAGACCCAAAAAGCTTATAGCTTAAATATATTTTTTCTCCAAAATCATGCCCCTTATGTGACTATACTCAGGCCTAGCCATTGGCTTCTCAGGCACTAAGTGCTGCATTGTGAGCAGATAATGGGGGGGGGGGGTCACATGTTCCCTATACCCAAAATTACTGTGCTGTTAAATTAAAGGCATGTAGGGATCAGAGTGGTGGACAGCACTGCCAAAAGTGAGTTAAGGCATCAAATGTTGCACTACACAATGGAGTGAGTCCTAAAGTAAGATCCCATTGAAAAGGCTGACTAATTGACTGAAGATACTCACACATGTGTTTTGCTTTATAATGGATTGCCTTTTATGCATGACTCAGGCACACTCACTGCAAACTTGTTGCTATATTGAAAAGAAGTAGTATGTCAGTTTCAGGAAGGCCTTTCACTAAATGCCCTGTTTGCCGTGTAATACAATACAACTTTAACCTTAACACATCTATAGTCTTTATACTCCCCATTGCCAAGTAGATCAAATTAATTCAATATCCCTTTTAAACATTCCTATTCTAAAATGTTCTCCTCTCCTTCTGACTTCTGACTCCAATCCTGAGAAATTTTGGTTTGCAAATATGCCCATTCTTTCTCTCACTACTTCCCAATGAGATAAACTCAATGTCCCCTGCACTGACAAAGGGATCTTATGTGTCAATAAATCTTTACAATATACTACAGCCCCAGGACCTGGCGATTTTACTATAGCCAATTATGAACACTACACTCCTTATCTGACTCCTAAATTGACTACTTTATTTAATTTTGTTCTACAAGGCCACCACTTTCCCAATGAGATGATCCTTGCCAGCATGTCCTTGATTCCAAAACCTAATAAGGATCCACCTGTCCCTACAAAATAACAGACCCATCTGTGATAAACAACAATCTTAAATGTTTCAGTAGAGTTCTGTAAAACAGATTGGCCCCTGTAATCTCATCCCTTACTTCCCCTGATCAATCTGGGTTCATCCCCAATAGATTATTGCAGACAACATACTGAATGTTTATTTACTAATGTTATACAAGATGCCAACTTACACTTGAAAGAGGTACTTTTGCTCAGCTTGAATATACATAAAGCTTTTGATAGTGTAACATGGCTGTACTTGAATGGACATGTTTTTACAGTGCTATGGCTTCAATTGAGATTTTTTTCATGTCTTCCATGACCTTTATCATACTCCTAAAACCATAATGAAAATTTCAGGTTTAATACTGGGTTCTTCCCACTGGGCAGATTTACCCATCTGGCATGCCCCCTTTCACCCTTACTCTCTGCCACTGGCCACAGCTATTAGTATGCTCCCTGACATTGCAGTATATACCATTGGCCTCCACGATTTTAAAATATCTATATGCACACTATGTTATGTTGTCTGTTTCCCAACCATTCATTTTCTTTTGAATCTCCTCTCAGTCTTGTGTACTTTTGCTTCACTTTTTGGGTCTGACCATTAATCTTTCCAAATCTACTGCAATGTCTATCAATATTCCTCTGGCCCAGTGGGAACAGAGGTAAAATAAATCCTTTCCAAACCCAGGGATAAACCTCACATCTTCAATACATACATTATTCCGATATAATTACATACCCATTTTGTCTAAAATCCACAATGTACTCAAATTACGGAGATGATATCCCATTTTATTCTTAGGTATAAAAGCAGCCATAAAAATGACTATTCTCCCAAAGTTATTATACTTGTTTAGAGCTTTAGCAATTACAATACCAAAACTATATTTAGACAACCTCCCACAAATTTCAAATTTCTCCAACCCTTTAAAGTTCTCCCCCAGTTTTGATTATACTATTAAGCAGTCAGAATATAGTCAATTCATAAATCCCCTGGATTACATTTGAATCCAGCTCTATTCGTCCACACTAGTTCCCAGGTTTGTTATGATCATCTTGAATGAATGAATGAATGAATGAATCTCTTGCCCCCTTTAACACATCAATGTTGCAATCCCTCCATACCTGGAATATCTATAAATGCAAATACTGCCTGGTCTCTTCAGTCCTTCCCCTGACCTAATTTCTAGGAGATACTAGATTTACACTGGCCTTTCCCTCCTTCTGGTGGAAGGCAAACAATGTAACCACTCTTTCTTCTCTCCATAAAAACTCCTCATTTGTCACTTATGCTCACCTTCAGGTACTTAAAGAAATCCCATACCTAGGGATGAGCTTCGTGTTCGAGTCGAACCCATGTTCGACTCGAACATCGGCTGTTCGATCGTTCGCCGAATTGCGAACGTTATGGGCCGTTCGCGCTAAATTCGTGTGGCGCGTCACGGCCCATAATTCACTGCGGCATCGCAGTGCATTGCTGGCTGATGATTGGCCAAGCATGCACTATGACCCGCATGCTTGGCCAATCACAGCGCTGTCAGTAGAGAGAGCTGTAATTGGCCAAAGCCAGGGTGGCTTTGGCCAATTACGGCTCAGGGCATTTAGTACACACCCCACACTATATAAGGCCGCCTGCACGGCGGCCCTGTGTAGTGTGTGTTCCGGTGTGCGGTGTGCTGAGAGATAGAGAGAGAGAGAGACAGTGTCATTTGATTTGAGTTAGATAGATTAGGCAGAACAGTCAGTCAGTTAGCTGCACTTACAGTGTATTGTGTATATATATGCATCCCAGGTGTTGCATATATATATATACACTGTATTCAGTTTAGCTAGATCCGTTCCTGTTATCTTCTATCTAGACTATTTACATTTAATGCAGTGCGTCCTGCTCACAGTGTTCAGCTAGATCCGTTCCTGTTATCTTCTAGACTATTTACATTTAGTGCAGTGCGTCCTGCTCACAGTGTTCAGCTAGATCCGTTCCTGCTATTTACATTTAGTGCAGTGCGTCCTGCTCACAGTGTTCAGCTAGATCCGTTCCTGTTAAATTCCTACTGACCGGCAGGCTTGTCTGGTTACAGTATATAAAGCTACCTGAAGAAAATTACAGGTGTTCTATTTGATCCTATTAGTACCACGGTCAGGCAGCTAGACTATTTACATTTAGTACAGTGTGTCCTGCTCACAGTGTTCAGCTAGATCCGTTCCTGTTATCTTCCTACTGACAGGCAGGCTTGTCTGGTTACAGTATATAAAGCTACCTGAAGAAAATTACAGGTGTTCTATTTGATCCTATTAGTACCACGGTCAGGCAGCTAGACTATTTACATTTAGTACAGTGCGTCCTGCTCACAGTGTACAGCTAGATCCGTTCCTGTTATCTTCCTACTGACAGGCAGGCTTGTCTGGTTACAGTATATAAAGCTACCTGAAGAAAATTACAGGTGTTCTATTTGATCCTATTAGTACCACGGTCAGGCAGCTAGACTATTTACATTTAGTACAGTGCGTCCTGCTCACAGTGTTCAGCTAGATCCGTTCCTGTTATCTTCCTACTGACAGGCAGGCTTGTCTGGTTACAGTATATAAAGCTACCTGAAGAAAATTACAGGTGTTCTATTTGATCCTATTAGTACCACGGTCAGGCAGCTAGACTATTTACATTTAGTACAGTGCGTCCTGCTCACAGTGTTCAGCTAGATCCGTTCCTGTTATCTTCCTACTGACAGGCAGGCTTGTCTGGTTACAGTATATAAAGCTACTTGAAGAAAATTACAGGTGTTCTATCCCAGCTTAGTGCAGCTACAGGCCATTAGTATGTCTGGAAGGCCAAGAAGGAGAGGCAGACAGTCACAAGCCAATAAGAGAGGGCAAGCAGGCTCTGTGTCTAGTGCTGGTCGTGGAGACGGTGCATCCTCATCAGCACGTGGCCATGGGACACGCTTGGCCTTTTTTTCGGCAGCTGGCCATGTTGAGCCGCAACATGCGGAAGACTTGGTCGAGTGGATGACCAAGCCGTCCTCATCCTCCTCATCCTCTCTCACCCATGCCCAGGGTGCTTTGTCTGGCAAAGCAGCGGCCTCTTCCCTCAGCTCAATGTCATCAGTGACTCCTTCCCTAGCTCCACCATGTCCTCATGAGGATTCCCTCGAACTGTTTGACCACAGTGTTGGGTACATGCTCCAGGAGGATGCCCAGCGTTTGGAAGGCTCTGATGACGATACTGAGCTCGATGAAGGCAGTAACATGAGCGCGGACAGAGGGGGTGCCCAAGAAGGACAACAATCTGGCAGTCATGCTCCCCCTGCTGCAGCATACTGCCAGGTTTGCTCCAGTGATGAGGAGGGAGGGGATGATGAGGTCACTGACTCAACGTGGGTGCCTGATAGGAGAGAGGAGGAGGAGGAGGAGGAGGAGGAGGAGGAGGAGGAGGAGGAGGCGGCAGCACATCACCAACGAGGCAGGATGCCCTCCAGGGGCCAGCCTAAGGGCAGCACATTGACTGCATCACACCCCAAAGCTCCACATGTGCAGGGCGCTGCAGTCTCTGCGCGTTATTCAAAAAGTTCTTTGGTGTGGGCCTTTTTTGAGACGAGTGCATCAGATCGCACCGCTGCTATTTGCAACATATGTCTCAAGCGTATCTCGCGTGGCCAAAATATCTCCCGCTTGGGTACCACATGCTTGACCAGACATATGTTGACCTGCCATGCAGTTCGTTGGCAAGCGTATCTAAAAGACCCACACCAAAGAACAAAGAGGATCTCTCCTTGCTCCTCATCAGCTGAGATTTCCAACCCCACTAGACCTTCAGTCCTCTCTGAGACCTGCAGTGAGAGGAATGAAGGTGTAGAATTAGGTGTGTCACAGCCAAGTACTTGTGGGCAATCTGCTTTTGGTACACCGACGTCAGATTGTACCAGGCAAATTTCCCTGCCCCAGCTGCTGCACCGCCGAAAGAAGTTTGCTCCCAGCCATCCACATGCCCAGCGGTTGAATGCTAGCTTGGCAAAATTGCTAGCACTTCAACTGCTGCCTTTTCAGTTGGTAGACTCTGCCCCCTTCCGTGAGTTTGTGGAATGTGCGGTTCCTCAGTGGCAGGTACCCAAACGCCACTTTTTCTCACGGAAGGCGATTCCGGCTCTCTACCGGCATGTGGAAGGCAATGTCCATGCCTCGCTGGACAGGGCGGTCAGCGGTAAGGTGCATATTACCGCTGACTCATGGTCCAGCAGGCATGGACAGGGACGTTACCTAAGTTTCACGGCGCATTGGGTGACTCTGCTGGCAGCTGGGAAGGATGCAGGACAAGGTGCAGTAGTGTTGGAGGTTGTTCCGCCACCACGCCTCCAAAATGCTGATTGTGACACACCTCTCTCCTCCACCCCCTCCTCTTCTTCTTCCTCCATGGCCTCTTCCTCGGAACCAGCGGTGCTCCGTAGGCGTTCAAGGGGCTACGCAAGTACGCAGGCCAAAAGATGCCATGCGGTGCTTGAGCTGGTGTGCTTGGGGGACAGGAGCCACACTGGGGCAGAGGTTCTGTCAGCTCTGCAGGGGCAGGTTCAGAGGTGGTTGACGCCACGCCAACTTAAGGCAGGAATGGTGGTTTGCGACAATGGCACCAACCTCCTCTCTGCCCTCCGACAGGGACAAATGACCCATGTGCCCTGTTTGGCTCACGTCCTTAACTTGGTGGTGCAGCGGTTCTTGGGCAGGTACCCGGGCTTACAGGATGTCCTGAGGCAGGCCAGGAAAGTCTGTGTGCATTTCCGCCGGTCATATAATGCCAGTGCTCGGCTGACGGACCTCCAAAAGGAGTTTAACCTGCCCAAGAACCGCCTAATCTGTGACATGCCCACCAGGTGGAACTCAACGTTGGCCATGCTGCAGCGGCTGCACACGCAGCAGAGGGCCATCAATGAGTACCTGTGCGACTATGGCACCAGGACAGGGTCAGGGGAGCTTGGTTTTTTTTCCCCACGCCAGTGGGCCATGATCAGGGATGCATGCACTGTCCTGTCACCATTCGAGGAGGCCACGAGGATGGTGAGCAGTGACAGTGCATGCATCAGTGACACTGTCCCCCTTGTCCACCTGTTGGAGCACACGCTGCGTGGAATAATGGACAGGGCACTTGAGGCAGAACAGAGGCAGGAAGAGGAGGACTTCCTTAGCTCTCAAGGCCCCCTTTATCCAGACAGTGTTCCTGCGTGCCCGCCGATCACACAGGAAGAGGACGAGGAGGAAGAGGAGGAGGAGGAAGATTGTGTCAGTATGGAGGTGGAGCCTGGCACTCAGCATCAGCAGCAGTCTTTAAGGGATCAGTCCCAAGAAACACATGGACTTGTACGTGGCTGGGAGGAGGTGGCTGCGGACCATGTCGTTCTTAGTGACCCAGAGGACTCCGGACCGAATGCCTCAGCAAACCTACGCTGCATGGCCTCCCTGATCCTGCAAAGCCTGCGTAAGGATCCTCGTATTCGTGGTATCAAGGAGAAGGACCAATACTGGCTGGCAACCCTCCTTGATCCACGTTACAAGGGTAAGGTTGCGGACCTTATCTTGCCATCGCAGAGGGAGCAGAGGATGAAACATCTTCGGGAGGCCTTGCAGAAAGGTCTGTGCAACGCGTTCCCAGAGACTGGGAGGTTACAAACTCCTGTTTCTGGACAACGTGTTGCTGAGGCTTCGGTCAGTCAAAGAAGGAGCGGTGGAGAAGGTGGCCGTCTGACCGATGCGTTCAGACAATTTTTTGGTCCGCAGCCCCAAGGTATGATCGGTTCCAGCAACCATCGCCAGCGTCTGTTTTACATGGTGCAGGAATACCTAGGGGCAAGATCAGACTTGGACACCTTTCCCACCGAAAATCCTCTGGGTTACTGGGTCTTGAGGATGGATCACTGGCCAGAGCTTGCACAGTATGCAATTGAGCTACTGGCCTGTCCTGCATCCAGCGTTCTTTCGGAACGCACATTCAGTGCTGCTGGAGGCGTGGTAACCGATCACAGGGTGCGTCTGTCCACCGACTCGGTCGATCGGCTGACCTTCATAAAAATGAATGAGTCTTGGATCACCACCAGCTACCAAGCACCTGATGCTGATGTAACCGAATAATTTTTTTTGAAATCTCAGATCCCTTCAAAGACTGCCTATGCTGATGCTGAGTGACTATCCCTGAGTAATTATCCTCTTCCTCCTCAATCATCACGCTGATAGCTTGTAAGAACATTTTTGGTTCTGGGCGCCACCACCAGTGCCTAAGGCACAATTTTTCAGCCCCTGTTTAACAGGGGCGTGTAATTACAATTTTTGATGTAATACTTTGCAGCAGGGCTCGTTCCTGCATTCCAACTAGAGTGTCTGTGAGGGGTTGCAGTGTTGTGGCACCAGCACCAGTGCCTAAGGCCCAATTTTTCTGCCCCTGTCTAACAGGGGCGTGTAATTACAATTTTTGATGCAATACTTTGCAGCAGGGCTCGTTCCTGCGTTCCAACTAGAGTGTCTGTGAGGGGTTGCAGTGTTGTGGCACCAGCACCAGTGCCTAAGGCCCAATTTTTCTGCCCCTGTCTAACAGGGGCGTGTAATTACAATTTTTGAAGCAATAATTTGCAGCAGGGCTCGTTCCTGCGTTCCAACTAGAGTGTCTGTGAGGGGTTGCAGTGTTGTGGCACCAGCACCAGTGCCTAAGGCCTAATTTTTCAGCTCCTGTTCAACAGGGGCATGTAATTACAATTCTTGATCTAATATTTCACAGCAGGGCCCTGTGAGGGCTTACAGTGTTGTGGCCACAGCAACACCTAAGGCCCAAATTTCTGCTGAGTATATAGGGCAGGACCCTACTTTCAAACATCTAACTTACAAACGACTCCTACTTGCAAACGGAAGGAGACAACAGGAAGTGAGATGAAATCTACCCCTAGGAAGGGAAATTCTCTCCTGTAAGAGTTAATATGGGAAAACAAGTTCTCCTTTCCACTGATGCTTTCCAATCCTTGTTCCACAAAAAAACCCAAATTTTCAAAAAACATTTTTCATTGGGACAAAAAAGTGAGGTGAAATCTTCTGAAGAGGAGGAAAGACAGCAAAACAAATGTCACAGGGGTGATAACCCTTCCCTATGTTTTCCAAAAAGCTTAGAAAAGATTTTTTGGCTGGAGCTAAACACGTTAAAAATGTTCAAAATTACAAACAGATTCTACTTAACAACAAACCTACAGTCCCTGTCTTGTTTGCACCGCCTGTATACTGCTGTTCAGAGTATATAGGGCCTGGTGGCCCCACACCTTTCCTTATTTTAATTTGGGTGCGGGGTTCCCCTTAATATCCATACAAGACCCAAAGGGACTGGTAATGGACTGGGGGGTACCCATGCCGTTTGTCTCACTGATTTTCATCCATATTGCCATGACCCGACATGACATTAAACCCGCAAGCAGTTTTAAATGAGATTTTTTCCTTTAAAAATGACATTTGGTGCAGGGACTGTTCTAAACATGGGAAACACGCGTCACTTTACAGGCATACTATAGACACCCCCCAGGTACGATATTTAAAGGAATATTTCACTTTTTTTTTTTTACTTTAAGCATCATTAAAATCACTGCTCCCGAAAAAACGGCCGTTTTTAAAAGTTTTTTTTGCATTGATACATGTCCCCTGGGGTAGGACCCGGGTCCCCAAACCCTTTTTAGGACAATACCATGCAAATTAGCCTTTAAAATGAGCACTTTTGATTTCGAACGTTCGAGTCCCATAGACGTCAATGGGGTTCTAACGTTCGTGCGAACTTTCGGTCCGTTCGCGGGTTCTGGTGCGAACCGAACCGGGGGGTGTTCGGCTCATCCCTACCCATACCACAAAAGGCTCCAATATCTCCAAATTTGTTTGCTGCTCACTATTCTTTATCCCTTTCCAGGAATCCTACACTTTATGAAAGAATGTGAAAGTCCTCTGCTAGAGGTAACATAGTTACAAAGTTAGTCTAGTTGAAAAAAGACACAAGTCCATCCAGTTCAACCAAAAGAAGGGGTAAAAAAATGAAAGGACTTATTTCTACAATATATGATCTTTTATCAAATAACCTCAAGCCAAACAAATTACCACATATGCTGAAGAAGCAGGATTGTGAAAGGAAATACTCATGAATAGGAATGGGATACTATAATTTGTAATCTCCATAAATGTAAAATGAACTCACTTCCTATCTGTCAGGAAAACAGCCCTTAAGCCGGGTGGTCCAGGGGTCTCAAAGGCTTGTTTTCGTGCTTTTCCTGGTTCCGTCTCTCAAATATTTCCTGGTTCTGTCTCTCAAATATTTTGGGGCTGTGAGAGATTGTGTCCTTTATAGCATGAGATTTCAGATATATCTTCTATTACCCTTACTATGCCTACATGTGTGTTGTTTGCTCCCATACCTGACACACCCTATCACTTAGAAAAACTGATCCACAATATGTGTGTAGCCACAATTTGGGCAATAACCATAATCTGGAAATCCTCCACTAGTCCCTTCTCACAAATGTTGAAAAGAATAAATGATGCTTTGCTTTTCTGCCAATTGGGACATATGGGTCTTCCAGTAGCATTTTTATATTGACTTTATGTCCGATGTCTGGTATGCACAGCTAGTGTATTATTGATCTGATTATATTTCTGTATTCAGTTTATTTGGTTTACTTTTTCTAGATATCAGTATCTTTGTCAAACATTGTCGAATGAGGTCTAACCCTATATTTTCTAATGACATCTTTATCCATAGACATATCTCAAAGTATTGAATTTTTTGGAAACTGTGGGGATGAATTACTAAAACTGAAGAGTGCAAAATCTGGTGCAGCTGGTGCATGGTAGCGAATCAGCTTCTAGTTTCAGCTTGTTCAATTAAGTTTTGACAAAAAAGCAGAGCTGCACCAGATTTTGCACTGTTAGTTTTAATAAATAAACCCCTGTATGTGTAAATTGTGATTATGTAACATCCTTTTAGATATATTTTGGCCGTATACATTTTGTATGCTGTTACTGAAATAAACAGTTTGTAAACATGAAAATGCTGCCTTTTCTGAGCCTTTATCACATATTATTGTAAAGCTTTGAATCATGTCCTTTCTTAAGAATGTACATAATTATTCCCTTCAGTATTTCCTTCTATTTTATCCAGCATAATCTGCATTGATTTTGTTGCAGATTCTAGAATCTCACTATCCTTCAATATTTAAGTGTAAGTGAGGTCTCTAGAACAACTCTTACGAGAACACCATATTGGGCCTTTAGATTGGGATGTTTATTACCCAGATTTTTCCTAGTTCAAGTGCAACCTTTTTTTTTAGCAGAGCTTGGGTTTCCCAATGTGCTGAGTATACATTTGGGTCTATGATGATGTCTTATAATAACTAACTATTATTTTCAGTGGAGGGGTGCTCATTACGGTAAATGCACCTAATTTTACATGACTAATTAATTTGAAAATACTCAATAGAAAAGGTCAAACAAAGGATGTCCATCGTGTAGAATACTGCATTACAGAATTACGTCAAACCATGGATGCTTGCTATTTAGTGCTCATGACAGACTCTGTTCTAAAATGGAAGAAATACAACCCGACCACACAAGCAGTATAATACACAGAATGCTTTCTTAATTTTGCTTAGGCCATAGCCCTACATCCTCCCTTCTCTTTTCACCTTGTCTAATCATCTGGTTTCAAAATGGCAATTAAGAAATTAATACTTCCTGCCTGCATTTAATGCAGCTGAGCACTCAGCTTACATAGCTCCTAGTAGTTGGAGAATCTAGGTGATCAGGTAACGCTCAAAACCACAGCCTTCTGTTATCTTGTCGTTCTAATTATCAGACTGACTTTGGCTGCAGAATGTAGTGCTGTGTAGAGTCTGCATTGTCTTTTGATTTTGTAACTGATTTAAAAATATACTACATTTTTTGTCATCCAGTGGCTTTATCTTTGGAATAAGATGTTCTTTGAAGGTCTATGTAACTCCCAGTGGAACGCTACTAACTTGAGTTTCTTGAATGGTCTGGACTGTTTCCAAAACAAGTCAAAGACTCCAGAGGAAGGCATTATTTTCTGATGTGAAAACAAAATTACTTAACTGTAACATATGTGTCAGTGGATAATACACGTATAGTTTTAGTTTTTCATTCTGTTTAAAGTAAGCCTGTCATAAAATAGGCATAGTGGCAACAATGCAAATTAAGGATTTCAGTAAAAACTGCCTGTAAAGAGGCTCAAGAGGCAAAGTGAGCTCTGGAAAAACTGGACTTTTACAGGAAAAGTTGAGGTTTGCATATAACTTCAGCTGTCTTTATGTCCAGATTTACTTATAATTTTGGATGGCAGTAACCCCTACTTAAACACCTCAATATCGGACACTTTGACCCACTACCTGCCCAGGACAATTTTCAAATTTCCATGCTGTCACGCTTTAAATGACAATTTTTATCATTTTTTTTTTTTGGAACAGATAGAGCCTTCTTTTTGTGGTATTTAATCACCACTTTGTTTTTGTTTTTTAATTTTTTGCTATATAAATGAAAAATACAAGAACTTTACAAAGTTTTTTGTTTCTATTATAAAAATTTTCAAATACATCTTTCTTTATAAATTTAGGCCAACATGTATTCTGCTACACTTCTTTGGTACAATAAAAAAACAAATCAGTGTATAGAGAGTATAGTTATAGAGTCTACAAACTATGGTAAATATGTTTGGGAATGTATCAATCCTGATGTAATGTCTGCGTAACTAATTTTTTGAGGTCCTAAAATTTTAGGACAGTACAAATACAGCCCAATTACCACTTTTTAATTCCAAAAGAGAAAAGGTAAAACCTAGAGGTGAATAATTATCAACCCAGGATTGCCCGACCTTTAGGCACTTGTGATTACATCTAGCAAGGATGCCTCAATCCTACTGTGATCCATTGTCTGTGTAATGAGGTTTTTCTTTTTTATTATACACAGGGTCGGGTCTGCCAGGCCCTTGCAATATTTTGTTTGGAAGCTGTCAGGAACCGAAGTGAGAGTTTCAGTTTGGCTCTTGTAAGGTCAAGGGAACAATGGTTTAGCAATGCAAATGTCGGGTTGGAGCTATAGTGACATGAACTAGGGTAGAAATAATGCAAAAAATTGCGGCCCAAAAAATGCTGCACTATTGGGCAGAAACAACATATATCAGTATGGGTACCCCATCCGCTGTAACCCCCAAAACAATCGAGGGGGTGTTAAAATTTAGAGATTCTTGCTGACACCAGGTACCATTGCATTAAAGATGTAAAATTAGTTTCCAGGGCTATAACTTTCTAGGAAGAGGATTTGGTCAGATCCCATCTATCATCCCAATCCTTTTGCTGCAATTGCACACCTAGATCGGAAGCCAATGCTTAAGAGGCAGTGAGGTGACAGTAATATCCCAATGTAATCGTCAAAATAAGAAATGGCTGCACATCACGTGAGCTCCAAGTAAAATTTATTGAAATATCAAAATATCCAAAATGACACCAGAGAACACCAGCAGTGGTCATGGTAGACATGTTTAACACAACAGAAATGTGCTTAATCATTACAAAGACTTTTTTTTTTTGCTCCCTTTCTCTAGTTTTTCCATTTTTATATCCAGTGCCAGCTCTTAGTCCCCTGGATCTGTATTTGTTTTCAACCACACCTTCCTTATTTTGGTCTTACATCCCTGTCCTGCATGCGATGGGTGGGTACAGGCAACTGGTACTTTCACCATTTTATAGGGTTGATGGGATTTTAGTATATTTTCCCCAACTTTTACCGGCCATCTGTGGATGTGACATTTTTTGGCCATATGTGGATTTATACATGCCATGGGTGGGTACAGGTAACTGGTACATTTACCACACTATTGGGTTGATGGGACTTTAGTATATTTTCCCCAATTTTTACCGCCCACATATGGATGTGACACTTCTGGCCATGTGTGATTTTATTCATGTCCAGGGTTGCCACATGGCTTAATATGTTATCACATGCAACATTTATAGGGTTTATGGGATTTTAGTATATTTTCCCTAACTTTTACTGCCCATCTACGGATGTGAGATTTTTGGCCACATATGGTTTCATACATGTCCAGGGTGGACATAGGTAACTAGTATATTTACCACCCTATAGGGTTGATGGGACTTTAGTATATTTTCCCCAACTTTTACTGCCCACTTGCGGATGTGATATTTCTGGCCTTGCGCGACTTCATACATATCCAGAGTTGGTATAATATGCTTCCACATGCAACATTTAGTGTGTGTCTGTAGTCATATATCATGCACTTTTAACTCTGATTTGTTAGTGTTTACCCAATGTCTTTTTTCGTTTAAATGTTTCACTTGGTGAATATTTGTTTTGTGTTTATACTTGTATGTTTTGCTTTAATCATTGATCAAGGTTGTCACCTGCCTCTGATTGACGTTCCCCTAGCACCTGTACAGGGGATGGATCTTTATAACACGTATCAGTTAGGCTTGTCTTTAATGATTAAGCATATTTCTCTTATGTGAAACGCATCTACCTTGATCATTGCTGGTGTTCTCTGGTGTCATTTTGCATATTTTGATAGTCCAATAAATTTTACCTGGAGCCCACGGGAGGTGCAGCCATCTCTTATTTTGATGATTTACCACAGAGGCGAGTCGGGGCTAGCACTCAGGTGTGTGTTCCCGTGGGCGTATCAGTTACACCTGGAGCAGTGAGTTCTTTTCACTTGGACTATCCCAATGTAATGTAACAGCAGCATATTTACCTGTTAATGTAGTACAATGTTAAACTATGAACAGTATATTTTAATATGTGGCACCATCTAGTGGCCAAATTGGTGAATGGACTTTATTTTATTTTTACTCTTTGAAGAACATCAGGGGATATGACAGGAAGTGACTTTTATTTACTTTCCACAACTACCTACCTACCCAGCATGCTGTGTGATTTACCCAGCAGGACTCAGTACGGAATTGCATGCTGGGTAGGCTATAAAAAGGCTCTGTGCGGCCATCTTAGCTCTCTTTGGACGCATGGCCTGCCTCTGAGGACCTGTGCGGAGGTGTTCTACACAACGCGGCCTACACCTACCCGGAGCAGCATGATCAGCGACTTTGCTTTGCATCAGTGGGCTGGAGAGATGCTGGGACAGAACTGAGAAGGATCCGGGCTGACAGTCGGAGTCATCAGAGGGTTCCAATCTATCTAGCGGAGCGATGCGACGGCACTGGCCGGAGAGCAGCAAGAACCAGTGCACCAGAGGGAGCTGTCCTGTTACACAGACCTGGTCAGGTGAGAGGGCTGTTGTCCAAAGTTTTCCTAAAGTACTATTACACACCTAATTCTGTAACACAGTGTGCTGGGACCTGTAGTCCCACACAGGAGAATTGAAGGAACTAGAGACTGAATTCAAATAGGCCTCAACCCTACCCTTCACCGCAATATTAACACTGAGTTACACAAAGTTAATTGCACCAGAGACAGTTACGGGTTACTACACTACAAGAATATAGGCTTCATCATCTACTTTATTTAATCTTGGTGTATTTAAGCACTGGATTACAAATTTTAATTCATAATTGCTAGCAGAAGACAGAAGACAAAGAGAGGACTGCCTATTCCATTGCAAGGCCTTGCATCCTAGTTGTGATTAATAGAGAGTTTACACTCTAAAGCAGGGGGAGCTTCCTAGGGATTGTTTTTGTGCTATAGAAAATTGTCTTCTTGTAGTTACAAGCGTACACTGGAAGTGGGAAGGTGCACAGAATTAAGGTATTTCCCATTCTGGCATTAGTCCCACTTGGAGACGCACCTCCTGAGATCAGTTAATACCATTTTATGTGTACAACTTATTGTGTATATTCACTGGGCTGTTACGCTACGATGGTGTGACAGTACCAGTATTGTAATACTACTTTCATATTGATTCCAGTAAAAGTTACGTTTCCTGGTTAAGTACAACTTGTGTGGAGTGTTGTTCCTTTTCCAACAGGTGGAACATCAGATACCCAGGTAATAACAAAGGTATACTGTTATTATATTGTACATTGTGAGGTTATCCTTTATCATTAGCTCCACACTTATGCCCCGTACACACGGTCGGACATTGATCGGACATTCCGACAACAAAATCCTAGGATTTTTTCCGACGGATGTTGGCTCAAACTTGTTTTGCGTACACACGGTCGCACAAAGTTGTCGAAATTTCCGATCGCCAACAACGCGGTGATGTCAACCACATCCGACGAGACTAGAAAAGGCCAGTTCAGAACCAAGCGCGGCACCCTTTGGGCTCCTTTTGCTAGTCTCGTGTTAGTAAAAGTTTGGTGAGAGACGATTCGCGCTTTTTCAGACTCGTGGCTTTCAGATTGTTTTCTGCGGTTCAGTTTGTGCTTGTGGGTTTGTATTTGCTCTTCAGTGCATGCAAGCAAGCTCCGCGTGACTTTGTCATTGTGTTCTTGTTCGTTCGTTACTGTTTTTCAGGTCTCTCTTCACAGGCCTTGCTGTTCTTCAGTGCGTTCTGTTACTTCGTTCTAAGCAGCCGACCGTTTTCTAGCCATGTTGTGTATACGTACTCCTCGTAGAGTTTGTGCTGTGCGGGGGCTTGGTGTTGGGGTCCTGACCTTGGCACAAGTCCAGTCCATGAACAGGGTGGGGAGGAGTTCATGGACCAAGAATTGGTTGCTTCAGCGTGACCAGTTCTCTCATATGCCTTTGCTCCGTGAGATCCGTGAGAATAATCCTGATGATTTCAGGAACTTTCTCAGGATGACGGACCCCGTATTTCACCGTCTGCTGGCTTTGCTGACCCCCTATATCAGCAGGCAGGATACCTGCATGAGGCAAGCCATCACTGCAGAGCAGAGGCTCATCGCTACCCTGCGGTACTTGGCGACAGGGAGAAGCCTGCAGGCCTTGAAGTTCTCGACAGGCATCTCCCCCCAGGCTCTGGGTATCATAATCCCAGAGACCTGTTCTGCCATCATACAGGTCCTGCAGAAGGAGTATATGAAGGTAAGATTTTTATCCTTTAATATCACATTTTATTGTATTGAATGTTTGCTAATATATTGTATTTCTTTCCTCATTCCCTAATTACCATGATTGTAATATGCTGTGAATGTCCCCTTTGTTCTCATACATGCTGGATTTTTATGTAATTACTTTTTTGTCCTTCATACATATTTGCCTTCGCTTACCTCCCCAGCATGCTCTCCTGCCCTATATTCACCTCATGTAGTCACTTAACAATGTATTTTATCAGCTCCATAGTAGTGTTTTACCCCAAACAACCCCTAAAATGTTTAGAAATGCGATTTGTGCTTTAAATTTCAGGCAGAGTGCCAGAGACTTTTTTTGTGGTGTCCCCAAATCATTATTATTAACCCTCCCTCCCCCCAACTGCTAAGTCAGCTGATCCCAATTCTCTATCTATCCTCAATCATCTATCTGCTGACTTTGCCAAACCCATACACACTATACCCACCTCTTTTGTGGTCAGATGTATGGATGAATTCCCCAAAGCATGTAGTGCAAGGGCCTGCCTGTATACTTTCAAATGGTAATATTTAAAGTTTTTGTATTCTATTATTATCTTGATAGGTAATAGCAGAATGTCCAAATGTGCTCAAATGTGTACTGTGTGTATTTATATCTTTGTATTATGACACTTCTTACCTGTCCAGTGGGCTGCCAATAGTGTAACTAAGGAGGGGCTGTTCAAAGTAATACCATTTATTTAGGCATTCATCTCTCAATGAAGTGGAGAGGGTTACCTGTCCAAGAACCCCCCCTATAATGTTAGAAATGGCCCATGAGGGGGGGGGGTATGATAGGTGTACCTTATACTTTGGTGTTGTAAAATTCCCCTTAATAAATGTTATCTGGATGTTGGCCAAGAATGTTTGTGTCTAATCTGCTTTCCATGTTTATGTGCAAAAATACTAATTTTTTTTGTTTTCCTCAACAGTTTCCTTCCACGCCACAGGAATGGCAGACTGTGGCCTCCCACTTTGCCCAGCGGTGGGACTTTCCTAACTGTGGATGGGGCAATTGATGGGAAACACGTCCACATCGTCCCACCACCCAACTCGGGGTCGTACTATTATAATTACAAGGGGTTCAATAGTATTGTGATGTTGGCGGTGGTGTCGGCTAATTACGACTTCCTGTATGTGGACGTGGGGAAGAATGGCCGGATGTCCGATGGTGGAGTCATCGCCCAGACGGAGTTTTACAGGCATCTCCAGAATGGCAGCTTGGACTTGCCACCTCCAGAGGACAATGTGGAAGGACTCCCATTCGTCTTCGTTGCGGATGAAGCATTTGCGCTGGGGGACCGTCTTATGCGGCCATTCCCGATGAGGACCCTCACCCCGGAACAGAGGGTTTTTAATTACCGCCTGGCCAGAGCCAGAAGAGTGGTGGAGAACACATTTAGAATCATGGCCAGCCGGTTCCGCCTATTTCTGACACCCATCCATATGGCGGAGTATAAACTTAATCATATAATCCTGGCGTGCTGTGTTCTACATAACTTTTTACGCCAACATTCTGCCAACTATGCTGGCTCAGTTGGGCCTGAGGCCAGAATTCTACATGAAACAACCCTGACGGCGCTTGAAAGTGGCCGTCCTGGCTTGCCCTCCCTGAGTGCCCGTGATGTCCGGTTAAGATACCTTGAGTTCTTTGCGGGTAGGGGGGCCATCAGTATGCCAGACAATTTGTGAAGCCTTTATCAAATAAAAAAAAGCTAATTTTTGGTGACATTTACTGCTTGTGTTTGTTTTAGCTGACCCTGACAGCAATGTGGGGAGTCCTGAAAATGGCGTGATTGTGTAACCTTATACAAAGCACTGTTGGGTGTTATTTACTAAAGGCGTAGACACTTTGCACTACAAGTGCACTTGAAAATGCACTGAAACTGCACTTGTAGTGCAAAGAGGATTTGCCCTTAGGAAATAACCCCCATTTTCACAGAAAGCAGCAATTACATCACCACAAAAGTGTTGTAGTGTTGAGACAATAATCCACACATTCTTGATAACAATCTTTTTAATACCTGCACAATCACATGTGCATTTAGAAAAGGTTTTTAAAACAAACCAACATGTTTGTTGTATAACAATTTTTCGGGTGGCATTATCAAAAATAGAAATGTCCATTTAAGATAAAACAGGCATGTGTAAAACCAACAAGAAAGACACAAATCTTGAACTTACAAAGTTCACATATGGTAAAACTTGAAGGCAATATCAGACATGAGTATTTAGGAACTGTGTTTGATATTGCCTTCAGATGGGGTGAAGTCACCCCTGGAAAAGCCAAATTTTGAAGATGCACACCAATTTACGAATGTCCACATGTGCTTGCTGCCATCACGGGGGATCAAGGGACGTGTTTTGGGGGAGCAACCCCTTCCTGTCAGCTACTTGATTATTGAGGAAGGGGTTGCACCCCCAAAACGCGTCCATTGATCTCCCGTGATGGCAGATAGCACATGTTGGCACACTGTGTGCATCCTCAAAATTTGGCTTTTCTAAACATCGCTAAAACATTTTTAAGATTGTAGCACACAAAAAACAAAGTGATTTGGAGGGGTTTCAAACTCGCCCCAAAACATCAATGATGTTATTATTTTTTTGATTTTTTTGTTGAGGTTTTCCAATTCTAAATTACACCCCATGATCTCCCCGATCAGGATCTGGGCACTTTCTGATGTGAAAGGATCTGGATCCACAACATCACGATCACCTAAAAAGAGAGAAACCAAACAAAAACAGGTATCAAAAATCTACCGGCATCCATCTCTTACCTGAGTCTGTGGCCGCAGACACTCACCTGTTGTGGTGTCAATTTCCACCACATCTTCTTCCTCCTCCTGCTCAGCTTGGGTTGGGGGTATTTCCCCTTCTTCCAGAGGTGGGGGGTCTGTGGTCTCCTCGGATGAGGGGTGTCCTCCGAGTCTTTTCTCCCCTACGTAAAACAAAAATGGTATAATTAGCACACAGATATTTGATGGCCGAAATATAAAGATGAAACATTGCTTGGAAGTGGGGTACAATTGTCTATTTTGGCAGAGTTCCAAGATGTAGCATTTTTATTGTCCTTTGTCAAGCTTCAATACTTTACCTGTTTAGTACAAACTTCACAGATGGAGACACCCCTACAGTATACACTGGAGCACCTGTGTGGGCCCCCTAATAAAAAGGGTGTTGAGTGTCCTCTCCTTACACAAAATCTAGTTTGCATTTCCTTCTAGTAAAACAAACCCATCTACCCAAGCAAATATTTTTCATACAAGTAGGCCCTAAAAAATGTTGGCAAATGCATATGGCCTAAACAATGGTGTTTTATAGGCCGGAAGACAAATGTTTGATACAAACGAATAATGGGCCCATGAACATGAAAGTTGCCATTTTAAACTGTACAACACTTAAGAAAAGCATATGGAGCAGCACAAACGTAATAAAGACAAAAAGAATAGGAACACAACACAACTACTTACTTTTTTGCAGCACTCTCCGGATCTTTCGGTACTGCTCGGGCTCTTTTAATTTCAGGTCCAACCACCGCTTCCTGAGCTGATCTTTTGATCGTCGTACCCCAAAATTCCGGTGCAGACTCTTGACCACTTTCGCCATGATCTTGGCCTTTCTGATATTGGGGTTGGTGTAAGGTCCATACTTTCCATCATAGTCGGCCATTTTCAGGATATCGACCACCTCCAACATCTCCCTAAAGGACATATTCGAGGCCTTAAATCGCCTCCTTCTGGATCGGGACGTTTCCGGATCCGGGCTTTCCTCCTCCTCGTTGCTATAATTAGTACGCACCTGCTCTGACTCCCCCATGTGCTCTTCACCCACTGTGCTGAACGAAAAGGGGCAGGGAATAGACTAGAAAGAACATCAGGGGCGGGCGGAGTTCCACGCATGGGCAGTGTGTATAAAGCGTAACACGCGTGCGTAGTACGTATGATCTGTGAACAGACGAAGGAGTATCAGAGGTGCCGATCGTGATAGCGAAGGTAGGAGCCAAACTTGGGCCTATACTGCTTCTAGATTGAGGCCTATATTGTAACTAGATTAGGAGAGTTTTGCCTGACATTAGAGTTTGTCTTGTGTTGTGTCTTGCAGTGAAAATGGATATGGCAATCTTCATTGACATGTTCAGGGATCTGCCTTGTCTGTGGGGGATCAACCACCCACATTATAGGAACCAAACAAAGAGGAAGGCAGCGCTGGATCAATTGTTTGAAATTGTGAAGCAGGTGAGCCCCACGACAGACATGACCTATTTGAAGATCCTAATTGGTGGCCTGAGGAGCACATATCTAAGGGAGCGCAAGAAAGTCCAGGATTCACAGAGATCCGGAGCAGCAGATGACATCTATGTCCCCAGGATGTGGTACTATGACAGGCTGCATTTTCTGGCAGGTCAGACTGAACCCAGGTCATCACTCTCCAGTTTTCCTTCCACGCTTCCTTCCCCCCCAGC
Organism: Aquarana catesbeiana; assembly: GCF_042186555.1. Taxonomy (NCBI): domain Eukaryota; kingdom Metazoa; phylum Chordata; class Amphibia; order Anura; family Ranidae; genus Aquarana; species Aquarana catesbeiana. The sequence goes on along the minus strand of NC_133325.1, from coordinate 481,366,467 downwards.
TGAGGCTTCTGACGCCCAACCTGGGCCTTCCAGGCAACAACATGTGGAGAAGCCCAGCTTGAGCCAGGTATAGCATTCCTCTAAATAGTTCAGGTTGTCCAATCAATGATGTTAACTAGATGTTAGTTTGGAGTACTAATTTATGATTGTGATTGATGATGCAAAAACTAAAACCATGTCCCTTTTTCATACACAGGGAAGTCACAGCCAGGAGGTGGCCGGGCCGAGCAGGCTGCCTGATATGCAGGTCCCTCCCCTACACCTGCAAAGAGAAAGTGGCAGGAAGAGGAGTACCCTAGAGGAGGCTGCCATAGGCTTCTTCTGGAAGGCTACAGAGGCCCTGGGAACACCACACACTGTGGAGGAGGACTTTGCTGGCATAATTGCCTGTAAAATGCAGAGGATGGAGGAGGACCAACAACTCATGTGTAAGTCATTAATTTTGGAAGCTCTCAATAAGGGGTAGAGGGACAAATAACATCAGATACCTACATTTGTGACCTCACAAATGGTTCTCCTCCTCCAGGTCCTTCTACTTCTCCTCCTTCTCCTCCAGGTCCTACTAGTCCTCCTCTTCCTCCAGGTTCTACTCCTCCTCCTGCCACATCTCCAACAGCAGAGCCACAGCCGGGAATGAAGTGTGGAAGGAAGACCAGAAAGTGATGATCCTGGATCCAGTCTGGTCTGGCAAAAGATGTAGCCTCTTGTGGTACCACAGCCTGGGGACACAGATGTCATCTGCTGCTTTCCGGATCTCTGGGACTTCTGGACCAGACTGCACTCCCTTAGATAAGGACTCCTCAGGCCACCAATTTTGATGTTCAAGAATTGATGTCTGCCCTGGGGGTCCAAGGCTTTGGTAACTTCTGCTGTTTCTCCAGCGTTGCCTCCCTCTTTGTTTGGTTCTGAGCCCTTAATAAAGGATTTTTGGTTTCAATTATACTTGCCTATGTGTTTTTTCCTTCAAAAAGGACAGTTGGTTTGTGAGGATTCAGGTACATTTCAAAAATACTTTGTGAAATTAACAAGGGACACCAACACCAAGCAATCTCCTTGAGATTAAATAATACAAGATAATAATGGTGTTGTGGTAACTTGACACACAAAACACACACAAAAATATTCTGGAGTAAAACTAAAAAAATAATAAAACAAAGATCAGCCTTGGAAAAAATACAAACCTAAAATATAAAAATAACTGCCTTTAAAAAAAATAATAATAAAAATATTTTTGTCAGATGTGACAAATCAAAATATATTAAGGGATGCCCGATAAATAATAAAGAAATAAGTTTGTGAGAAGTCTGTGTGAATATGAGCAGCAAAACTACTTCATTCTTCTCACATTATAAAGAAGAAGAGAGTGCGCTGTATTAAACCATTTTTAACATTGCACCGTGACGAAAGTGTTGTATCCATTGCGAACGCTAATTTTACCCGACCGAGCTGTTCCGTCTCGGAATTTCTTCTGAGCATGCGTGGCACTTTGTGCGTCAGAACAGGCCACACACGGTCGGAATTGACGCGATCGGATTTTGTTGTCGGAGAATTTTATAGCCTGCTCTCAAACTTTGTGTGTCGGAAAATCTGATGGAAAATGTCCAATGGAGTCCACACACGGTCGGAATGTCCGACAACACGCTCCGATCAGACATTTTCCATCGGAAAATCCGACCGTGTATACGGGGCATAACACTGCACTACAGTTGTGTCAAGGGGTTTGAGTCAAGTCATTGGGGGTAAGGCAGAGTACAGGCCCAAATCAAAATATCAGCAGCTCCTTCAGGGGTCAGTGCTTCATAATATTCTGTATAAAGCGCTGCTCAGACCTCTTGAGCCATAGCAAGTTGTCGATAGTCACAGGGTCTGTTTCCGTGGCCTTGAGCCACACCCATAATGGAATCTCACAAGTTGTATTTGTGACATAGTGTTAGTTGAACCAACTGGGCTGCTTGGTAATATCTAGAAAAATTAGGCACCCCCAAGCCACCAGAAAACTTACTCCACAGTAATTAGGTTTTGGGGATCCTAGGCCTGTTTGAGCCCCAAACATACTTATGAAATGGCCTTGAAAGACCTGCCAGGGTACTGCTACCAAGAGGACCCAGAAAAGATATGGATAAAAGTTGTTTAGTAATACAGTCATTTTAACTGCAGCAATCCGACTCAGCCATGAGATAAAGAGGGGCTGCCAGTGTGACCCCGGATAGCAAGCAATTGTGCTGCAAGTTTGAAAATGATTGCCAAGCTATTGCTAGACTTCACAAATGTATTGCACAATTGCAGCAAGTCTGCATTGCATGACTCCAGATCAACTTTTTTTGGAAACATTCTCCAAATCTGCTGCAAGTTCTGGTTCAGTTATGCTGTGCATAGTCATCCCATCACAGGGGTCACTGTGGCTGAATTTACATGCTGTAGATTCAGCACTGCAACTTTGCTCTTGCTAGAGCCTTGCCATGCAAATTTGCTACAAATTGCAAACGTGTCAGCTAAAACTTGTGCTTGAAGTTCTCTGTAAAACTTGCCAGTGAAAATGTGCAGAAAGTTACAATACAACCCTGCCACAAATTTGTGGGAAGTTTTCCTTGCTATCTGGGACATTAGCATAGTTAAGTGGTTCAGAATAGGGGGGTAATTGGCACGGGAAAGAGATAAAGGACAGCTGGTTAGTTTAATTCCTAAATAGGGAAGGTAGTTAGTGGCCCTGTCACGTACATGATGGCGAGCCTGACGTGTAGAGGAAGGCCTCCCGTACAACTCAGGCTCAAAAGCCGCTGGTAGTGGAACAGCTGACGCTGGAGCACAGTGGAGTAAGAGTGCCTATGGGAGTCCCGAAGTCTGTGCAGGAAGTTGCAGGAAACACACAGGTGGATGGCTGGACTTGACTGGAAGCAGACAGGAGCATAGCTGGATCACTGGCAGGTCTCGGCAGCAGAGAGACAGATCAGATGATGCAGCTGGCAGGAACGTAGTCAGGTCACAGGCAGATTAGGCAACGGCTAGGCAGATCAGGTACCACAGCAGGCAGGAGAGAAGTCAGGTCACAGGCATGTTCAGCAGCAGGTAGGCAGATCAGGTATAAACAGCAGGCAGGAGAGAAGTCAGGTCACAGGCAGGTTCAGCAGCAGGTAGGCAGATCAGGTATAAATAGCAGGCAGGTAGCAGGCCGGAACGGTAATCAGGAATCAATACAAGTAGCAAGAATTCAGGTACACGCTGTAGACCAAGCAGCAACCAGCCAGTACTGAGTCTGTGTTTAAATAGGCCGTCTGGCGCCAGTTCTGATGACAGGTGTGCACGCGTACACGAACGCGTGATCATGCACGCGCATGCGCATTTACTGATGCGCCCGTGGTTGTTCTGCGAATCCCTTGCTGGTGCCTGCGCACAGGTGTGCGCCTGCAAGCATCAGCTGTATACTGTGGATGACTTCCCTGACATTGCCCCCTCCGGATGGCAGCCTCCGGATGCCCAGTTGGTTCCTCTTTAGGGGATGACTGCGGAAGAAGGCATGTATTAAGTCCATAGCATGTACATTCCGCTCTGGTTTCCAGGAGTTCTCCTCCGGTCCATAACCTCTCCACTTGATCAGATACTGTAGTTGACCCCTTCTCCTCCTACAGTCTACAATCGCTTCCACCTCGAACTCCCCGTCCCCATTGATCATCAATGGTTCAGGTGGTCTAGACTCCCGATTAGGGAAGGGATTGGGCAATGCGGGCTTTAACAAAGATACATGAAATACCGGGTGTATGCTGAAGGATTCTGGTAGGGATAGTTCGTAGGAAACCTCATTAATCCTTCTCCTCACATGAAACAGCCCAAAGAATTTAGGGGCTAACTTCTTTGATGGGCAGGCCAGTCTCAGATTGGTTGTAGCCAACCAAACCCGGTCCCCTGGTTGCAGAATGAGTTCCCCTCTCCTCTTCCTATCGAAATCTCTCTTATTATCCTGTTGTGCCTTGGTTACAGTCTCTTGCAACAGCTTGTTGTTGCGATTGAAGAAGTCCACAGTGCTTTGGACCGCCGGTACCGAAGACTCAGGGACAAGGTCAGGCAATGGTGGGATGGAAGCCATAATTTGAAAAGAACGGAGATTGCTTGGTAGCTGCATGACAGGAGTTGTTATACGCAAACTTGGCTAAGGGTAAGAGTGATACCCAGTCATCCTGCACAAACGAGGTGAAACACCGGATGTACTGTTCCAATGTCTGATTGGTCCGTTCGGTCTGACCGTTAGATTATGGATGATATGCGGATGACATGGACAGTTTAATTCTTAAAGCTCCACACAGTGCCCTCCAAAACCTTGAAGTAAATTGGACTCCTCGGTCAGAGATAATGTCGATGGGTACCCCATGGAGTCTAACGATTTCCTTAATAAACACTCGAGCAGTCTCAGCAGCAGAAGGTGTACCCTTCAAGGGTAAGAAATGAGCCATTTTAGTCAGCCGATCTACTATGACGAAGATGGCTGTACAGTTTACAGAGGGTGGTAGTTCAACTATAAAATCCATGGAGATCATGGTCCATGGCCTGTCGGGCACGAGTAAGGGTCTGAGCAAACCCCACGCCTTGTTTCGGGTGCTCTTACTCCAAATGCAGATAATGCAGTTGTCTATGTATTCCTTGCAGTCCTTTTCCAAATTAGGCCACCAAAATGTGCGTTGTATTAAGTCTATCGTTTTGCGAATGCCGAAGTGACCTACTAGGGGGTGATCATGGCAGAATCCTAGAACTGATAACCGGGCTGCTTCTGGGATGAAGATTTGGTTCCTTCTCCAAAGAAGTCCATCTCTTGCCTGTAACGTCTCCCCGATAGGATCAGGGGGAACTGCAGATGCCTGCTTCAGCTGTGACATGAGGTTGGACTGCAGCAACAGAAAATTTCCTGCTGGTAGAATGGTGTCAGGTACTGGTAAGACTTTTGGATCCTCGAACATACGTGACAGTGCATCAGGCTTAACTTTTTTGATCCGGGTCTATAGGTGATGTGGAACAAAAACCTCGAAAAGAAAAGTGCCCATCGGGCCTGGCGAGGTTTTAGTCTTCTGGCAGTCCTTAAATATTCAAGGTTCTTGTGGTATGTATAAATTAATATTGGGTGAGCGGCTCCTTCTAACAAATACCTCCACTCTTCCAGAGCGGCCTTTATGGCAAGAAGCTCCTGATCTCCAAAGTCATAATTTCTCTCCGCTGGAGCAAGTTTCCTAGAGAAGAAAGCTACCGGATGGACTAAATCCTTGGGACCCTGGCGCTGGGACAGAACTCCCCCAACTGCACTTTCGGAAGCATCTACCTCCAGGATGTAAGGTAATGCCGGATCTGGGTGACTTAGTACAGGAGCAGTTGTAAACAGTCCTTTAAGATTTTCAAAGGCAGCCTGGGCTTCAGGAGACCAGCGGAAACGAGCACCCTGTTTGGTGAGTTAGGTAATTGGTGAGATGATAGCTGAAAAGTTCTTGATAAATCTGCAGTAAAAGTTAGCAAACCCAACGAACCGCTGGATCCCCTTCTTATCAGTGGGCACAGGCAAGGTGAGGATTGCAGACACTTTTTGAGGGCCCATTTCAATCCCTCCGGTAGAAATGATCAAGCCCAAGAACTGGATACTCTGCCGCTCAAACTCGCATTTCTCGGGTTTGGCATAGAGTCCATGTAAGCGGAGACGGCAGAGAACATTCTTGACATGCTCCTGATGGTCAGCAAGGGAAGTAGAGAACACAAGAATGTCATCTAAGTAAACAATAATGAAAATGTCCAGATAGTCTTTGAAAACGTCATTGATAAAGTGTTGGAAGGTAGCCAGGGCATTACACAAGCCGAAGGGCATGACGAGATACTCGTAGTGGCAAAAACGGGTACAGAAGGCGGTTTTCCACTCGTCCCCCTGCCGTATGTGGATGAGGTTGTAAGCTCCCCTCAGGTCAAGTTTAGTAAAAATAGTAGCAGAACGAAGTCTTTGAAAAAGCTCAGGAACCAAGGGAAGAGGGTAATGGTTCTTCACCGTAATCTTGTTCAGGTCCTGGTAATCTGCACATGGCCGTAGTGAATGGTCCTTCTTCTCCACGAAGAATATTCCCGCCCCGGCAGATGAGGTAGAAGGACGAATGAAACCTTTCTGGAGGCTTTCATCAATATATTCCTTTAGAGCTGCTAATTCTTTCTCAGACATTGGGAAGATCCGACCAAACGGAATAGCAGCCCCAGAAAGGAGCTCAATGGGGCAATCATAGGCCCTGTGTGGAGGTAAGGTGTCTGCCCCCCGTTTGCTGAATACATCAAGAAACTCGTGATAGGCCCCAGGCACTTTTTGGCAGAGTTCATCATCAACGTCCATAAACAACAGAGTGGTGGGTGCAACAGTGGGATTGGACAGACAGTGCTTCTGGCAGTAAGATGATTGGTACCTGATACTGCCTGATTTCCAATCAATCACCAGATTATGGGCCTGTAGCCATGGTAGACTCAAACTGACAGGGTACAGAGGTGAGGAGATGGCATCTAGACGCATCTAGACGCAAAAGTTCTTTATGACGGGTAGAGGTCATAGTTAACAGTGGAGGGGTTTCCTGGGTCACCAGTCCGGACCTTATATGAGAGCCATCAGCCAGAAATATGGTAAGTCCCTGCTCTTTGGATTGAAGAGGAAAACCTTGTTGGGCAGCAAATTCCAGGTCAATGAAGCAACTGCACGCCCCAGAGTCCACAATTGCGGTAGCTGACATGCTTCTCCCTGGGAGCTGGAAGATAACAGGAAGTGCCAATTGAGCAGAGGTTGCTGGCGGGACCGCCTGACTTCCTGGAGAAACAGAGGGGGATCTACATCTCTTAGCAGGATAAGTCTGTACATAGTGACCCGCCCCGCCGCAGTAGAGGCAGAAGTTGCCTTGAAGATGTTGTGTCTCTTCAGGGGACAGCGATGGGTGAATCAGGCCTAGTCGTCTCTAGTGCAGGAGAGGCCAACTTGACAGATGTCGGCCGAACAGGAACTGGAAATTTAGGCATCATCCATACAGGTTGGGATGGAATTGCTGACTTCTGCCGCCTGCGCTCTTGCAGACGACGGTCAACCTGAATTGATAATGTAATTAAGTCTTCCAGGGAGCTTGGAGCACCCACAGGTTCGGCAGCAGGTAGGCAGATCAGGTATAACAACAGGCAGGAGAGAAGTCAGGTCACAGGCAGGTTCTGCAGCAGGTAGGCAGATCAGGTATAAACAGCAGGCAGGAGAGAAGTCAGGTAGCAGGCTGGAACGGTAATCAGGAATCAACACAGGTAGCAAGAATTCAGGTACACTCTGTAGACCAAGCAGCAACCAGCCAGTACTGAGTCTGTGTTTAAATAGGCCGTCTGGCGCCAGTTCTGATGGCAGGCGTGTGCGTGCAGATGCGAACGCGCAGTCGCGTTCGCACACGCGCATGCACATTTACTGATGCGCCTGTGGTTGTTCTGCGAATCCCTTGCTGGTGCCTGCGCACAGGTGTGTGCCTGCGAGCATCAGCTGTATTCTGTGGATGACTTCCCTGACAGGCCCATTGGAATGAAGGTGGGTAATATCAGCCTTAGGCAGGGACACTTTTAGAGCCTTAGATTTATGCTGATTCACTTCCAAGCCTGAAATGGAGGCATGTGTCAAATGCCTGACAAAGGGGGTCCTATGAGGCTCTAAAACATTACACTTTCTAATGTGATGTGCTCTCTCTGCAATAAAAACCTTTGAACGACATTTGAAGATCCTTGGTGTGCTGTCAAATATGTGCACTTACCTATATAAGAACTGACAAAATGTTGAGGGCATGTGGTCTGGTATGGTTCAGGAGGAGAGGTGCTAACTCACCCCACCCCTTTCCTGACCTGCCAGGCTGCATGCTCAGATATGGGTCTGGTACGGATTTTGGGTGGGACCAAAATAGTAATGGGGTTGGGAGGGGAGGAAAAAGTTAGGTATGTTTGGAGGAATAAGGAGAAGAGGGGAGAGAGGGGGGAGGAGCCACCTCCTGCTCCCTCTGGGTATTGGTGTTGTTGATCTTGACTCCAGCAGGGTCACGTATAGGCATTAAGGGGGTATGGTCTATCTAGGGGGGGAACTGTAGGTCAAATTTAATTTGCGTGATTATGGTTGTTCAATAGAAAGGGGATATACCATTTGTGAACTGATAAGGTTTAATAATGATTTGTACAGGGGTAAATTCATGTGTTTCCCAATGTTGTCCATACCTATCTTAACCACTTGATATCCACGCTATAGCTGAATGACAGCTACAGCGCGGACCTTAATTCCCGGGAGGCCGTCATATGACGGCCTCCCCTGTGCACGCGCCCTGCGCGCGCCCTGCAGGGCGCGCACCGAGCGCGATGTGATCACCGAGTCACGGTCCCAGCCCCTTACCATGTGATCAGCTGTCAGCCAATGACAGCTGATCACATGATCAAAACAAAAGGTCTGTGATCGTTTTTTTTTTTCTCCTCGCGCTGACAATCCGAGGAGAAAAAAAAGCCGATCACTGGCTCGTTAGCAAGGGACATAGGTCCTGAAGAGGAGGAGGCAATAATGCCTCAATTGTGCCCCCAGTACGCCCTGCCAGTGCCACCTGACATTGCCACCTCACAGTGCCCACAGTGCCCACCAGTGCCACGTATCAATGCCCATGAGTGCCAACTATCAATGCCTACAAGTGCCACCTATCAATGCCCACAAGTGTCACCTATCAATGCCCACCAGTGGTGCCAATTAGTGCCACCTAGCAGTGTTGCCTATCAATGTACCAGATCAGTGCCCATCACTGCCACCCATCAGTGTCCATCATTGCCACCCATTAGTGCCCATCACTGCCACCTATCAGTGCCCACCAGTGCCGCCTCATCAGCGTACATCAATGAAGGAGATAAATTACCCTTTTTAAAATTTTATAACAAAATATAAAAAAAAAAAATGTTTTTTAAAAAAAAATTGGCCTTTTTACATTTTTTTAACAAAAAATAAAAACTGCAGAGGTGATCAAATACCACCAAAAGAAAGCTCTATTTGTGGGGAAAAAATGATAAAAATTTCATTTGAGTACAGTGTTGTATGATCGCGCAATTGTCATTCAAATTGCATCAGCGCTGAAAGCTGAAAATTGGTCTGGATAGGAGGGGGGTTTAAGTGCCCTGTAAGCAAGTGGTTAATATGAGAAAGGATTTTGCTCTGCTTGGCATTGCATGCCATTTTTAAAGTGTAACTCCATTTTGGTGAGAAAAAAACATTGCCCCTGGGTGATCTATATACATTGCAAGGATTTTCTTTCAATAGTTTTTATTGAAATTTCATTGCAATCATTGTAACATCGGTATTAATGTAACAGATTCATTGCATCAGGAACACAAAAACATAGTAAAACATAATGCTTTAGACAACAACAAAATACTATGCACCCTTATCGGAGCTACTATGTCATCTGTAAACTCTGAAGGAGGAGGGCACTCCTAAACCCCGACATCCCATAAGGGATCTAGCTGTGCCAGGAAGTGAGGGGCCGCCCCTATCTCCTTCTATTGATTCATATTGGAGTTGAAAAGAGTATAAACTGTGCAGTTGCATAGTGTAGAATACTGGTAAACAAATACAGAGAATAAGAGTATATATGAGTAAAATTCCCTTTAGCAAAGATAAGACACAAATGTTGTGGCATGGTGAGCGATAGCCTGTCCTCTGTAAGACTTTGGTGATAACCAGGTATGAAAACAATCGATGGATTGAAAATAATCTATTAAAGATTTTCCCTCAGGGGATGATGTGAAACTATTTAGGGATATTCATACTCCATTCCTTACATGTTGTTCCCGAGTGGTTTTGATAGTGGTTTTGCTTACTATCAGGATTAGTTCTGATATGCGTTTACCCACTGTGTACTGTGGGTTCGGTTCCTGAACTTAGAAACCTGGCGAAAATTGGATAGAGGTAGGAATATAGGTAGGAAGGATAAAGGAGGAGAAAAGAAGGAGGAAATAGAGATGCAGAAAAAAGGGGGATAGAATACAAGATTAGGTAGATGTTCTACTGGAGGACCCTTTTAAGTAGATTCAGATCAGATTACAATGTTGGACAGGAATAAATGCATATAGTCAGCCCACGGTCTCCAGGTGGCCTCAAACTTCTTGGTTATATCTTGTAGAATACTGACCATCTTTTCCTGAGCCATGATCCATGAGAGCTTTTGTTTTGCCAAGGTATTGGAGACCGTGGGCTGTTTCCATGCCCTTGCCGCTGTCAATTTAGCTTCTAATAGGATTAAGTGTACAAGTCTCCATTTGTTTTTTGGAGTTTTTTCCGGTGGGAAATTTAGCAAAGCAATGTGAGGGGATTTGGGGATAGATAACCCTGTGGTTTGTCTAATCATTGTAAAGATTCTGTCCTAAAATCCTCTTATTTTTGGGCATATATTGCTGTGGTCCCTCCTCTTTGCTCCGTACTCTGGCCGCACCAATGTTTATACGCCGTGATAACTGATGGTAAGGGTTTGGATTTACAAATAGAATTTAGGAAGTGAGAGATCTGGTGATATCTAAATTGTTCAGATTGTGGCACTTTGAGTGTCTTGATGCAATGGTTTAGGGTGAGCGGGCCTGTGGAATTAAAGAAGTGTCCAACTGTATACAACCCCTTGTCCAGCCAGCAGTGAAATGCCCTGATGTTCATGCCTGGGAGGAAATGAGGATTATGGAAGAGGTGTGCTAGCAGACAGATTGGAGAGACTAACTCGGGGTGAGTTTTAAGTTTGGGCTAACTGGGAAGCCTTGTAGTACAAGATGAGGTTTGGTAACCCCAGCCCTCCTCATTTGCGGGCTCGTTTGTGGCCTTACCAGGCCATAATTTCACGTAAAGTCCCTAAACCCTCTACTCATTATTTACTTAAACAGGGATGGAAGTGCGCGTTTCGCTCTGCCTTTCAACCTGGCTATATTTTTTGCCATGCATTGACCTTTTGTTTGCCTCCCCTGAGTTTAACTGCCTTAACCTACTATCAATTATACTTTTTTACTTGTCAATACCCTGTTATTATTTCAATACTACATATTTACTTTCTTTTGTTTATGGTGGTGGCGCACAATGCCGCCAGTGGCTCGGGCTTCCTCCTATCCTGGGAGCTGTGATGCGCCTGTCAGCCCCTCCCCCTCCCCTCTCTGAATGTGGGGATGTGCCACCACTGCACGTCAGCATCACGCACTCCACATCGGACGTGCGTGCCCTATGGACGCTTGCGCGCTCGATTAGTTGGTGTCCATATTCGCACACTACAGGGATGAGGCAATGATGCTGATTGGCCGGGCACTTCAGTGCCCGTTCGGCGGCGCCTTTCGCCCCTCCCCTGTGTGTGTGACATGACGTTGGTGGGCGGTCCCCATGGTGGCGCCTATAAAGGCCTATCCTCTACGACGCTGATCCTTGAAGCTCCCACTACACTGGTTGTCACGCTCGCCTGGGGACTGAGATTGTCCTCCTCCTCCTTATTGATTGACTTCACTCTTCAGGTACCATTCACCTCTGTGCACTGTCCCACCTTCCCTCTCCCGCACAGTTTTTCACCCTGTGTCACTCCCATTTCTCTGCCCCTGGTTTCCCCTTCCTTTCCTTCGGCAATCACTTGCACCCACTCCAGGGTCACTCTGGTTTAGTTTACATTCCATTTCATCATGCTCCTATCCTCATTCCCCCCCCCCCCTCTCCATCACCACTCTCATTCCTATTCATTCACATATCCCAGTCAACCAGTCTACCTATTTGTTTTTTTTTCACTTTTTTCACTTCCCACCCAGGTTGCCTTGTGGGTTCATGCCAGCCTTAGATGCCTGGTGGGTTGTCGCCGCTGATCCGTCCACCTCAACTCCCGGGGGAGTGGTGCCTCCGAGTGGCCAGGGATGCCCGTCACTCAGCCACCATCACACGAACCTCAGTGCGTAAGCATGTACCTTGTGTGGGGTTCTTCTTATTACCCCACCCCTGTTTCATGTCTGCAATCACCAGACTATTCTCATACTATGTCTTTTATTCTAGATAAGGCACACGCTTTCTCCTGACGAGTGGCACTTCAGTCACGAAACGCATAGAGCCACCAAATGTCGTGTTCTTCATTAATTTTACCCAAGTCTATTTAATTGTTATACAATGTTCACCCCACAGGATACTGAGGATACTTCTCCTGCACGCACTACCTTATATTTTATGGTTTTATATTTTCATCAATTTGGTGTACTGTGGAATTATATTACATTCATATTACCATGTTTCTCATCATGTATCTTATTATGTACTTTTGCTGCTATCATGTCAATTGCTAGCATGTTTTTCTACTTGGAACTGTTGTTACCATTTTATGCATGTGATATCCTTTATGAATTCAATACATTTTCCCAGTTGTTCACCAATTCTATCTCATTGCATTCATGCACTTCATGTGTGGTCCCACCTTCATCGCTTACCCCATTTTGATTATTACAGGGATGGAAGCACATGACCTTACCAGGCCATGGCTTCATCTAAAGTCCCAAGGGATGGAAATAGGTGGCCTTACCAGGCCATAATTTCACGTAAAGTCCCTAAACCCTCCCCTCATTATTAACCTGTGGTAAGGGTTTGGATTTACAAATAGAATTTAGGAAGTGAGAGATCTGGTGATATCTAAATTGTTCAGATTGTGGCATTTCAAGTGTCTTGATGCAATGGTTTAGGGTGAGCGGGCCTGTGGAATTAAAGAAGTGTCCAATTGTATACAACCCCTTGTCCAGCCAGCGGTGAAATGCCCTGATGTTCATGCCTGGGGGGAAATGGGGATTATGGAAGAGGTGTGCTAGTGGACAGATTGGAGAGACTAACTCGAGGTGAGTTTTAAGTTTGGGCTAACTGGGAAGCCTGGTAGTACCAGATGTGGTTTGGTAACCCCAGCCCTCCTCATTTGCGGGCTCATTTGTGGCCTTACCAGGCCATAATTTCACGTAAAGTCCCTAAACCCTCCACTCATTATTTACTTAAACAGGGATGGAAGTACGCGTTTTATTATATTATATATATTATATTTATTATATGCTCGTTTTTACTTTCCTTGATGTAAGTACAACCTAAAAAAATTCTTTCATCAACCTGTACGGGCTTCACTATGTGCTGCTTTGTCATTATTGTTTCACTGGTGACACCATCCTACTGACTGTAAGAAAGCTTTTTGTACCTGGCTGCTGGAAGTCCTAGCTGAATAGGTTATCAAGATTGGAGAATGATGGAAGCCCTTTACTTGGGATTCCACTGCATTGAGTCATCTAATAAGAGAGTGGAGTTGGAGTAACTGCATAGTTTCCAAGTATATGCCTGCTCTTATATTCTATCTGGTAAGGAGACTGGATTGACACTGTGGTCTGGCGTGCTTTCATTACACACTGAAGCTGGTACAGGGATTTCATCTCTCCCTTTTTACTGAAAGATGATTTGTTAGTTTTGATTGTAGCGACGCATGTGGACTTTATTTGTTTTATTTGCTAAATCAAACAAATTGTGCTGGCTGCTTCTAGTTTAGAAAGGATTATCATTATTGTACAGTAGCATGGATACCTCACATGCCTTTTACTGTGTTTCAGCATTGTTCAACCTTAATTTTAACCACTTTAATACTGGGCACTTTCATCCCCTTCCTCTCAAGGCCAATTTTCAGCGGTGTTGCAATTTGAATGACAATTACACGGTCATGCAACACTGTACCTATATGAAATTGTTATGTTTCTTTTCCACACAAATAGAGCTTTCTTTAGGTGGTATTTAACCACCTCAATACAGTGCACTTACACCCCCTTCCTGCCCAGACCAATTTTCTGCGCTCTCACAGTTGTCATTTTTTCCCACAATTCTTTGCAAAATGAAGATTTTTTTTATTTTTGTAATTTTTTTTTACAAAATTGTCATATTATCAGGTTATTTCTCACACACAGCATATTTATTTATTTATTTATTTTATGTACTTATATAGCGCCGTCAATTTACGCAGGCGCTTTACATATACATTATACATTCACATCAGTCCCTACACCCTCAAGGAGCTTACAATCTAAGGTCCCTAACTCACATTCATACATACTAGGGGCCAATTTAGACAGGATCCAATTAACCTACCAGCATGTCTTTGGAGTGTGGGAGGAAACCGGAGTACCCGGAGGAAACCCACGCAGACACAGGGAGAACATGCAAACTCCAGGCAGGTAATGTCGTGGTCGGGATGCATACAACAAATTACACCCCAAAATACATTCTGCTACTCTTCCTGAGTATGGCAATACCACATGTGTGAAACTTTTACACAGCCTGGCCACATACAGAGGCCCAACACTAAAGTAGCACCTTCGGGAGTTCTACGAGCATAAATTACATATCTCATTTCTCAACCACCTGTTACACTTTTGAAGGCCCTGGAGCACCAGGACAATGGAATTGCCCACAAAATGACCCCATTTTGGAAAGCAAACACCCCAAGGTATAATCTATGAGGCATAATGAGTCTTTTGAACGGTTATTTTTTTTTCCAGAAGTTTTTGGAAAATGTGGAAAAAAAAAAAAACGCCTTTTTTTTTTTTTTTACACAAAGTTGTCCATTTATAAGATATTTCCAACACATAGCAAATACATAGCAAAAATGACACCCCAAAATACATTCTGCTACTCCTCTTGAGTATGGTGATACCACATGTGTGGAATTTTTACACAGCCTGGCCACATACAAAGACCCAACATTGAAGTAGCAGCATCAGGCGATCTACGAGCATAAATTGCACATCCCATTTCTCAACCACCTATTACACTTTTGAAGGCCCTGAAGCACCAGGACAATGGAATTGCCCACAAAATGACCCCATTTTGGAAAGCAAATACTCCAACGTATAATCTATGAGGCATAATGAGTCTTTTGAACGGTTATTTTTTTTATAGATGTTTTTGGAAAATATGGAAAAAAAATAAAAACGCATTTTTTTTTTACACAAAGTTGTCCATTTATAAGATATTTCCAACACATAGCAAAAATGACACCCAAAAATACATTCTGCTACTCCTCCTGAGTATGGGGATACCACATATGTGAGACTTTTACACAGCTTGGCCACATACAGAGGCCCAATATCCAAGTAGCACCATCAGGCATTCTAGGAGCATACATTACATAGATAATTTCCTGGCAACCTATCATTTTTGAAGGCCCTTCATATTTCTAACACATAGCATGTACATACCAAGAATTACAATCCAAAATAAATTCTATTGTGGAAAGTGTAAAAAAAAAAGTATTACCTGTGCTTTTAGTAGTGTCCACAGAAGAGAGCACTGGTCCAGGCAGCAGTCAGGGATGTGCTTAGCGATAGCAATAGTAATTATCCAGGCATCAGGCAGGAATATTGTCTATAGTCAGCACAAGGATATTGTCAGCACAGCCAAAGCATTTGTCCATAGAAATTGTCCAGGCAGAAACAGCCAGCACAGCCATAATATTGGTCCTGGTACACTGTTACCTGCAGACACTCATTATTGTACCGCTCTCCAGCTCTTCATAAACATACTGCCTATTGCTACAGCTAATTATTTGCATAGTCCAGTTAGCAGGCAGAGGTGTGGTCCGTTCATGCATCAGGCAAAGGCATGATGGCAGTAAGTCAGCAGCAGGCTGAGGGCCGCAATTGGGTAAGACCTGTGCACAGGGGCACAGGGGTAGAGGCTTCGACCCACCCAAATCTCTATGAAGCCCCCAGACCCTAATCCGGAAATTACAAAACCCAGAGAAAACAAAAAAAATTGTTTTCTCCATCTAGAAAAACTATTCTGGAGCCCCTCACATATGTGAGACCCCTGTATACTACAGTAGCAGGGCAACAGATCAGTCCAAGTGGTAGGCAAAAGCATAGTCCATAAAACAGGCCAGGGTCAGTTCACGTGCAAGCAGTCCAAGCAGTGGGCAGAAGCATAGTCACAAAACAGGCCAGGGTCAGTTCACGTGGAGGCAGTCTAAACGGTAGGCAGAGGCATAGTCACAAAACAGGCCAGGGTCAGTTCACATGCAAGCAGTCCAAATTGTGGGCAGAGGCATAGTCACAAAACAGGCCAGGGTCAGTTCATGTGGAAACAGTCCAAACGGTAGGCAGAGGCATACTAAAAAAACAGGCCAGGGTCAGTTCACGTGGAAGGCAGTGGTATGGTTATTTGAGGAAGCATGGGAAATGGTCAGCACAGATGATGAAAATGGGGAAAATATGGACTAATATTTTAGGGATGTATGATAAAGTTCGAAGCATTCACCAATGCAAAGGCCAGGTTGGGAGGGACACTGGGGACAATGGAAGCTGGTATATTTTCAAAATCCTCTTCTGCTGCACAAGTGACATCTTTTTTGCCGTCTTTGGCCTGCTTCCAATGGTGGAATGTTGTACGGGAAGTGGCGTTCATGAAGTTGGCTAACAGCATCAGAGCGAAGGTCTTCTGGGGGGGGTCTTTGTTGATAGATGAGGGACATGACTACTACTTCTATGAATTTTAGGAAGGGAGCGGGGCTTTCTGTGGATTTTGTGTAGACTATGTAGGAATTGTAAACAGCCAAATGGATGAGATAAATTGCTACCTTCTTGTACCAGAATTGGGACCTCCTTATTGACAAATAGGGCTGAATCATTTGATCATTGAAATACACCCTCCCTATGTAGAGATTGTAATCTTGGACACATGTCGGTTTTTCAATGGGACCTCTTCTTCGCTGAACTACAACTGTAGTGTCATCGTGAATGGTGGACATCATGTGCACGTTTCTGTTATCCTTCCACCTCAAGGCCAACACTTCATTGCATCTCAGTGTTGCTCTTTCCCCTCTTTGCAGCTTTTTGTTTACTATAGATTGTGGGAAGCCCTTCCTATTTTTTCTTGAGGTTCCACAGGCCAGGGTTTTTTTGATATATAGGTGTTTGAAAAGGGGCAGGCTGGTATAAAAGTTGTCGAGGTAAATATGATATCCTTTTTTCAGAAGTGGGTAAGCCAAGTCCCATACGATTTTTCCAGTTGTGCCCATGTAGGCCGGGTACTCAGGGAGCTGGAGCTGGGAATCTCTTCCTTCAAATATGCGGAACGCATACAGATATCCCGTGGCTCTCGCACAGAGCTTGTAAAATTTTACTCCATATTTGGCCTTTTTGCTAGGAATAAATTGTTTTATTCCTAGCCAGCCTGAAAATGGTACCAGGGACTCATCCACACATATATTCTTCTCGGGGACATAGAGTTCTGCAAATCGTTGTGAAAATTAAATTTATCAGCGGACGAATCTTATATAACTTATCAGAATTTGGATGATTGCGGGGAGGGCACTGGGTGTTGTCGTTAAAATGAAAGAATCTCATATTCATCTCATATCGGGACCTGGGCATTGCGGCAGAATATATGGGCGTATGGTGGATGGGGTTGGTGGACCAATAGGCATGTCCTTCATTTTTTTTGTAAGCCTCATGTTTAGGGTGAGGCCCAAAAACAATTTGAACTCCTCCAAATTTAGATCTCTCCATTCAAACGGACGGCATAAGATGATTGGGGGTTGCTGGCAATATACTGCTGGGCATACAAATGTGTCTGGTCCACAATAAATTGCAGCATAGTGTCGGGCAAAAACAGGTGAAAGCAATCGATTTCTGTGAAATTTTGGGTGTTGGCCTGCACACCTGGCTGTGCTATGAAAGAGGGAATAATTGGTGATCCCGAGTTGGAAGGCAGCCATGTTGGGTTGGCAAGACCATCTGGCATGTATGTAGCAGCCCTGGCTCTTGAGGGACGTGACACTCCAGTAGTTGGGGGAGTTGAATTTCCTGTGCTGGTACTCAGGTGTGATGTGGCAGCACTGGTACTGGGCCTGGGCATTTGTGCGCAGGGTCTATCGCTGGCGGTAGCACTGGTACTGGGCCTTTGTTCCTGGGGCCCATTGCTGGTGGCAGCACTGATACTGGGCCTTTGCTCCTGGGGCCTATCGCTGGCGGCAGCGCTGGTACTGGGCCTGGGAATATAATCCTGATTGCTGGCGGCTGCCTGGTTTCCAGAGTGTTGTGCCTTGTAGGAGAGACCCATTCTTCATCCAAACCATTACTACTCTCGATTGGTTCAAATGCCGAATTTGATGTGGAATCAGAATTGGAATTGGAATCTGATGAGAACTCCCCAGTGCTCTCATCAGTCATGGAGAGGATCTGGAATGCCTCCTCACTAGTATATGCTCTTTTGGACATGGTTGTGTGGCGGGTAGCTGTGGGATGGGTGACAGATGGGTGGCAGGTGACGATCACTGATGGGCTGTGCGATGGGTGGCAGGTGACGTTCACTGAGTGGTGATGATGGTGTGATGGGTGATGGTTACTGATGGGTGACAGGCGATGGTCACTGATGGGTGAAAGGCCACGGACGGTGACGGGTGATTGTCACAGATTGTCACAGACTATGGTCACTGATGGGTGACAGGGCACGGTCGCTGATGGGTGACGGGTGCACCGCTGATGGTCACTGATGGGTGACGGGTGACAGGGCACGGTCACTGATGGGTGAAGGGGTGACAGGGCACGGTCATTGATGGGTGACAGGCGATGGTCACTGATGGGTGACAGGCCACGGATGGTGATGGGTGATGGTCACAGATGGTTGACCGGCGACGGTTACTGATGGGTGATGGATGACAGGCCACGGTCACTGTTGGTGTTGGTGCAGACACTACTTTTTTTTTTTTTTTTTTTTTTAATAAATTTTTTATTAAAGAGAATAAGTATAAAAATAAACAGTTATGTTACAAACTAGGTACAGACATTATGAAAAGCAAAGTCAATTTCAATGCTCGGATTTATACAGTGAGTGTCAAGAAGCCTGAGATACATTAAACAGTTCTGTATATTCAGAAAGGAGGATGGGAATCAATGTAGTAATTGAGTGGAAAAAAGACTTCTTTCAATGTAAACATGAAATCAAAATGTGAGAGCAAGATGAAAAACCTTGCTTCAGTTAGATAAGAGAGGTATAATAAAGCGAACAAAAAGCATGAGATACAGAGAACTTAATAATAGAAAAGAAAATGAAGAGAGAGAAAGAGGATAGTAAATAGGATAGAGGGTAAGATGGGAAGGGAGAGGGTAAGGGGGAGTGCTGGCATACATGTGCGAAATGTTGAGTGATCGAAATTTTTGTGACGAA
Source organism: Aquarana catesbeiana (assembly GCF_042186555.1). Taxonomy (NCBI): domain Eukaryota; kingdom Metazoa; phylum Chordata; class Amphibia; order Anura; family Ranidae; genus Aquarana; species Aquarana catesbeiana. Next base: position 481,347,251 of record NC_133325.1, on the reverse strand, counting down.
ATAAAAGTAATAAATTTATGAGATCTGTACTATAATATCCTTATATGAGGAGGTGGACTGAAAATTTACCCAGGGAGCCCAAGTGGCTGAGTGTTTTTCTGAAGTCCCTTTGATGTTATGGGTAATACTCTCCATGAGTTGAACTTCATCGACCCTCTGCAACCAAGTCCTGATAGGCGGAATTGTCGCTTGGCCCCAAAAGGTGGGTATTAAAGCTTTGGCTGTGTTCAAAAGGTGAGGAATGAGTGAACGTTTATATGAGCCTATGGAGGTTGCAGAGGCATGAAAAAGGACAGTCCATGGGTCCATGGGTAGATTGACCTCCGAAATCTGTGAGATCAGGTTGCAGATGGCCATCCAATAGGGGCGAATGAGTGGGCAAAACCACCAGATATGTGCATGAGTGGCTTCGTTCCCACAGTTCCTCCAGCACAATGGGGAACTGGCGGGGAACATTTGGTGAAGTCTAACGGGGGTGTAATGCCACCTAGTGAGTAGTTTATAATTGACCTCTGCCATCTTAGAAGCAAGGGAGGAGGTGTGGGCCAATTGTAAGACCCTATCCTTCAGATTGTCTGAGATGGTAGAACCCAGATCAGTTTCCCATTTTACCAAAAAGGGTGGAAACCCAGGATTTTGAAGGGCAATTATAGCTCTATAAAATAGAGAAATGCTATGTAAGGGAGGGTCTTTTGGGTAGAATATTTCTTCTATTCTATTTAGATCTTGCAAACCTCTAAGCGGACGAGGGAGAGAGCTTAAGAAACATTGTAATTGATGGTATCTCCATTTGTCGAGAAACGAGGCAGGTTTGGGATCAATGATCAAATGTAATGGTTTAAGTGTATTGCCACGGAGGGCGTGATGTAATAAGAGAGGTTCTCTTGGTCTCCAGGATTGGAAACCGGGATCTAATAAACCTGGTAGAAAATATTTATGATTAAGGAGAGGTGTTAAAGGAGAGTTATATCCCCATGAGAGTTTTTTATGTAGGGCGTCCCATATAGCTAATGAGTATATTGGTAGTGCTGAGGTGGATCGGTCAAGATTCCTGCAGGAACGGGGTATCCAAGGAACCACCGATAGATCAGCGCCGCTCAAGAGGTATTCAAGTTGAACCCACAATTTTGAATCAAGAGCATACTTCCAGTCGGCTATCCTAGAAAGTACAGACGCTTGATAATACGCTTTAAAATTAGGTAGTGCCAGTCCCCCAGACATCTTGGAGCGAAATAGTATCTCTCTAGATATCCTGGGGTGACTATTCCTCCAAACAAAACGTGAGATCATGGTTTGCAAAATAGTAAAGAACCCCACTGGGACCCCTAGTGGGAGCATTTGGAAAAGAAAGAGTATGCGGGGCAGTATATTCATTTTAATAATATTTACTTTACCTAACCAGGTGTGAGTTAAACTGGACCATTTTCGTAGATCTTCCCTAATCCTGTTAAGCAATGGAATGTAGTTATGTCGGAAAAGGGAATGAAGGTTGGGAGTGAGATAAATACCTAGATATTTCATATGTTTTGGTTCCCATTTAAAGGGAAAAAGAGGTTTCAGGGAAGACACCTCGGACTGGGAGAAATTAATGTTTAAAATTTCGGATTTGGATAGATTTATTTTGAAATTAGAGATTGATTGAAAGATGGAAAATGCTGACATTAGGTTAGGTATTGAGATGCGGGGTTGTTGAATAAAAAATAATATGTCGTCTGCATATGCTGCATATTTATGGGAATTTTTACCAACTCGAATGCCTTGAATATTATCATTGTTCCTAATTGTCGCTAGAAAAGGTTCCAAGGTAATGGCAAAAAGGAGGGGGGACAGGGGGCATCCCTGCCTTGTACCATTATGTAAAGCAAAAGAGTCACTCAGCGTCCCATTGATTCTGATTTGTGCTGTGGGGTTAGAGTATAAGGATAAAATACGGTAGAACATCTTAGGACCCAGTCCAAAATGTCTCAATGTCATTCTAAGATAGTCCCAGTCCACCCTATCAAACGCTTTTTCAGCATCAGTGGAAAGGAATAGGGTGGGCTGGGCACTTCTCCGAACATACTGAATTAGGGAAATCGCTCTGAGGGAATTGTCCCTTGCTTCTCTATTGGGAATGAAACCTGATTGGTCTTTGGAGATCCAGTTAGGCAATAAAGGGAGTAGGCGATTTGCCATTACTTTGGCAAATAATTTGATATCAGTATTTATTAATGAAATTGGCCTATAACTATTACAGAGGGTAGGGTCTTTATCAGGTTTAGGAATGACAGTAATGTGGGTGGAGAGGGATTCTGGGCGTAAGCCTGAGGATTGAGAAACTGAGTTTGCATATGCTGTAAGACGGGGAAGCAGAATGTCGCTAAATGTTTTGTAGTATAGAATAGTGAACCCGTCCGGGCCGGGTGCTTTTCCAGAGGGAGTGGACTTCAAAGCAGTTTGAAATTCCTCTACCGAGAAGTCTGCCTCCAATTCTTTAAAAATAGATGTAGGTAATTTAGGTAGTTTAGCTTCTTTTAAGTAGGAGAGCATGCGTCTACGTCTTTCTTTTTGAGGTAAAGAGGACAAGTCATTTTTGACACAATAGAGATCTGCATAAAACTCCTTGAAGGCCTTGGCAATGTCTGGGGTTGCGTGAGCAAGCTCTCCTGACTGTAGTTTAATTTTGGGAATAAAGGACTGCATTTGTTTAGCTTTTAATGACCTAGCCAATAACCTACTTGGTTTGTTTCCCCATTCAAAGTATTTTTGTGATAAGCGTTGGAATTTTCTCTTAGTGTCTAAATTAAGAAGAGATTTTAGTTCCTCTCGTTTTAGTGTGAGTGCTCGGAGGTGCTCATTATGGAGAGAAAGTTTATGTTGCTTATCCAGAGCAGCTATTTGTTGTAGGACCTGTTTGAGTCGCTGACCATGCTCCCTTTTCAATCTAGCACCAAGTTCAATAAACCGTCCTCTAATAGTGACCTTATGAGCTTCCCAAACAATGGAGGGAGAAGTATCAGAGGGTTTGTTTTCTTTGAAATATTGTGAAAGATGAGAGGACATTATGGAAACCTCGGTTTCATTAGTAAGAAGGGAGTCGTTGAGTTTCCAGTTATTAATGCGGCGTGCTAAGGAAGGCATAGACAGCGTCATCGAAACAGGTGCATGATCCGAGATAGTTGCGGTGCCTATGTGGGCGGACTGTAAGAGGGGGAGGTGAAAATGATCTAGAAATATATTGTCAATTCTGGAATATGAGTGATGTGTTGTGGAGAAGTGTGAGAAATCTCTCTCTTTGGGATGGAGAAGGCGCCAGACATCCATAAGTTGGAGGTCCAAGAGTCTTCTTTTGACAAATTTCAGGCGTTTAAAAGAAATATTAGATCTTCCCTGGGACGTGTCTATTATGGGGTCTAGGGACATGTTGATATCACCTGCTAATATAGTAAGACCTTTGGCAAACTGTGATAATTTGGTTAGGATTTTTGAAAAAAAGGAAGGTTGATTTTGGTTTGGGCAATAAACGTTTGCAAGAGTACATTGGGTATTACCGATGAAACCCTGGAGAAAAAGAAAGCGGCCTGAATCATCGGCTAGCATGTCAGACAAGCAAAAGGATATGCTTCTGCTAAACCCAATGGCCACTCCCTTAGCTTTGTTGGTGTCAGATAAACTATAGTACCATTGCGGAAATTGAGGTGAGGTCAGTTTAACCGGTGTTGTATGGGTTAGATGTGTTTCTTGAAGAAAAACAATAGAACAAGCGGCTTGTTTTAGTTCACGGAATGTTTGGTGCCGTTTGGCTGCGACATTAAGACCTCTAACATTATATGATAGAAGCTTCAATGTAGTCATTGTTACGTCTAGGTAGAATACTTCAGCCTATGCTTCCATGTATGCCAGCAGGGGAGAGGGAGGGGGGGAAGGAAGAGAAAGAGAAAGTGAAGTAAAGAATAGAAAAAACGAGAAAAAAGGAAAGGAGAGCTTGTAGAAAAATCATACATATGAATTAAAGAACTTTTGGGAGACGTATAAATAACACGCAGAAATCTGCAGTGGTCCCATTGGGGAAAGAGAGAACGAGCGGCCATCCAAAACCTTAGACAGGGATTAGGCAAAATAACCTTTAAGGTCGCACGCACTCGCCAACCCCAGAAGGAGGGGGGGACTGGGTTATGTTGTCGGGGAGGAGCAATATAAGAAACGTGCCCCAACAGCATTCGGCCTATAACAGATAATCAACTTGTAATTAGAAATAAGAAAAAAAAAAAAAAAAAAAATTTTTTAGTTCCAGTTAAATAAAAATAAAAATAAGGGGTCATGTAGGCAAAAACAAAAATCAACTTAAGCATTGAAATTCCTACTAGGCATCATAAATTGCAGACCATTACTGATGCGACAACAAAACAATGAAAGAACATGAAAGGAGATCATTGGTCTAACTAATCATAGGTCAAAGTTTACCAAAAATAGTCAGGTAAGTGTACAAAAAGTTTACATTTGAAATCTGACTTGGCATCAATTTGCTGTAGGAGAATAAGCATCTGTGCTGGTGAAACTTGGTCGAATGAAAAAAGACAAAGGACAAAGTTGCGCAATTCAACCATTCTTTTGTGCAGAGCCCGGGAGAGAGGAGCGACTTGCCTTTGAAGGGGTTTTTCTCCAGACTGAATCTGCAAGATTCGAGAATTTAGGAATGGAGTTCTGCCAGCCTGGGAGTTCCATGGGCGGAAGATTAAGAGCTTGCAAAAAGGCTGTAAGTTCCTCCGGGAACCTTAGTGTGTGGGATCGGCCATTTTTTGTGGCAATCAGGCAGGCTGGGAAGCCCCATCTATATGTGATCCCATCTGTGCGCAAGAGGTCAAGAAGCGGCTTTAGAGCTCTGCGACGGTCTAAGGTGTCTTTGGAGATGTCTGGGAATACGGTGATGGTTGCCCCGTCGAAATCTATGTTAGGCATGCCCCGCATCTTCATCATAATTGCATTTTTATCTTCGAAGTAATGCAGGCGACAGATAACGTCTCTGGGTTGGTCAGAGTTAGTATTGCGGGGTCTCAGAGCCCGGTGTACCCGGTCAAAGCGGAGTGGTGCGGTGACAGGATTACCCATAATGGTGTTGAAAATGCCCCGTATTGATGGTTCTAGGTCACTATCTCCAGTAGCCTCGGGCAGGCCTCTGACCCGTATGTTGTTTCTTCGATTGCGGTTCTCGAGGTCTTCGAGCTTGTATAGGGAGGCCCGGTGAGCAAATGCTAGCTGGGTAACAGTGTCCTGCAGTTCTTTAATGGCTAGAGCTTGGGTGTCCTGTCATTGCTCCGTCTCCTCTACTCTGACCAAAATGTGGGACATGTCAGTCCTAACTGCAGTTATCTCTTTTTTAATAGACTTTTCCAAGTTATGAAACATGCCTGCTAGTTCTTTTTTAAGACCGCTCATCAGCGTAGTCATTTCGGAGCCAGCAGGGGAACCTGGGTCATCCATGAGATCAGAGCAGTATGAAGAGGCTGGAGAGCTTCCCCTCACAGATGCAACGTGAGATGAGGGAGAGGCGCTTAGTCTCGAGGTTCGGGCCTGAGTGTCGCGTACGTTAGACAAATATTGTTGAATAGAGCCTGCAGATATTGAATTAGACAGTGACCTCTTACCAGATCTTTTACCTGCTGCAGAACGAGATTTAGCTGATTTGGAAGGCATAACTGGAACTGTTAGGCCGGTAGCCATGTGGGGCACTTCTCACTTACATTTGCTCAGTGTCAGTCATATTTCAGCATACTGTGGTTATTTGTAGAAATTTTCATGAAAAGCAAAAAACAACAAAAAAAAAAAAAAAAAGGAAAAAATTGCAGATATTGAAAGTCCCACCTCAGCTATAGATCAAGGGGAAATCTGATTGAAGCAGAGTCTAGATAAGTAGGTGCATTAGCTACAGTGAGCAAGTGAAGGCACAGATGTGGGTAGGGAGTAGTTAGAGTACAAAGATGGCCGCCGACTTCCGTGGGTAGGCCGGAGCCTAGGACTTTCCTGACAGACTAGGCCGGCCGGATGTGCACCGATAGCGCGGAGGCCTCGGGTGGCTTCGTATGGGCCCAGGCACAAGATTTCCCTCTGATGGGAGGCCGACCGAGGGGTAAGTGATAGGTGGTAGAGTATGCAGGTACTCACCGCAGTTCAGGAGGTAGGTTAGGTCGGAGCGGTAGGCCGCGGGATGGCGTCGGACCCCCGGAGGGCGGCGTATCAGAAGAGGGATCTCCGGGTGATGGACACTGGGACGAGGGGATCCCGAGTGCGGACAGGGTGCCATGCAGGCGCCTCTCGGGGGTCTCCGGTCCAGACCAGCGGAGAATGGGAGGCTCCGAGCGTCAGACAGGGCCCAAGATGGCGGCGGGCATCCGAGGCTCGGACCGAGCTGTAGGCCCCGAACCGCCTCCAGGAGCCAAAAAGGTTGGATAGTCCCCGGGGGCCGTAGCCAAGAGTGTCCAGATACCCCTGGGGTATGTAAATAGCCACGATGGGTTGAGGAGGGGTATAGATGGCTGTGGATGTAATCAGCCAAGACGGAGCAAGAGTAGCACACGTCCTCCCTGTTGTACGTCCGGACACCCCCCCCCGGTGCAGACACTACTAAACATAGATCTGTAACTCAGTGCTCCTGGCTCTTCTCTCTTCACACTGGAAACGGTGTGTGAGGAGAGAAGAGCTGGTAACAGCTAGTGACAGCTCTATGTTTACATTTAGTGATCGGCTGTGAATGGATCACAGCCGATCATGTGGTACACAGCCCTGGCCAATGGCTGTGTACACACCGCCACCGATGTGCACGCGCAGCGTGCTCACGATGGCGTGCATGCGCTGTGCAATGTGGGAGTTACCATTCGTGATCGGCCGTGACTTCATCACGGCCGATCACGTGGTAAACAGCCATGCCTAGTGGCTGTTCATCCCGTCGGTGACGAGCGGTGTCTCAGTGACATGCCGCCACCGACAGTACAGTGCTGCGCGCACACAATTGCGTGCATGCCCTGTTTAAACGGGCTCACGTCATATGACGTCCGCCCAGAACTAGAGCCTTACCGTCCGGCCGTCATATGACAGTGGGCGGTAGGCTAGTGGTTAATGACCTGTGCGACTTCTTCTGTCAAGATCAAAGCCTCTAACTTGTCCCTGTGCTGTTCCCTGATCTTCGGGATCTTCACAGATCCCAGAAAGGAGTCTATTAAGTCGGGGGGAGGGTTCCTTTCCCACCTTGCTATATAGAGTGCGGTAGAAGCCATGAAAGGCTTCCATATTTTTTGGGGGGTTCTGTGTGAGGGACCCATCGCTCAATTTTATTTTGGGAAGAGTATAGGATCTTATTTTAGGGGTCAACCTTCGTGCCTATAGAGAACCTAGCTTGTCTTTTTTGGTGGTAAAACCGCCCTCCCCTCCCATCTGAGATTTTTTGCCGCTATAGCGGTGAGAGCTGGATTTAGGGGTGTGCATGCCGATTCTAGTCTCTTTGCAGAGCCTGATGAAGGTTTTCATGTATGTATTTTGCTTAGGGAGGAAAATTCCCTCTCTAGCCTGTCTATGTCTAACTTGCGAGCTTTGCGTAGTCTAGAAGAGATTTGGATTAGTTTACCCCTAATTGCGGCTTTATGTGCTGCCCACAGAGTGGACAGGGAGATGTTGTCAACATCGTTCAGAAAGAAGTATTACTGAAAATGTTTTTCGATTTTGTGAACAGTGGGGTTGCTGAGGATGGAGGCATTTAGTCTCCGGTTAAATCCCGGGTGTTGAGTTGACCTGACGTTCAATCTCAGTAGGAGAAGGGAATGGTCTGACCAGGCAGAGTATCTAATGGCTGACCCATGCACCAGCGGTACATGTTTTTGCAGTAGAAAGAAATGATCAATTCTAGAGAAGGAATGATGGGGGTTGGAGTAGTGCATATAGTCCCGCTACCTCGGATTCATTTCCCTCCAGATATCCACCAGCCCTTGGTGGTATATCTGTCTAGCCACATTAAGACTCTACCTGGTAGGACGAATTCGGTCTTTGCCCAGGGGACGAGTTTTATCTATTCCCGCATCAAAGGCTAGGTTGGAGTCTCCTCCATAAATGACTAGGCCTTCAGTAAGTGGTGCAAGGGTGTGGAATAGTGATTTGAAAAACTTTGACTGCCCCTTATTTGGTGCATAATACGAGATGAGGGAGTAAAGTTGATCATCTATGACAACCTTTACAAGCATAAATCTGCCCTCCAGGTCCTTAAATTCATTGAGTTTTGCAGGAGAAGAACAGGTCTACTCCTTTAGTCTTGTTGTCAGAGTTGGCTAGGTAAAATCTGGGGAATTTGACATGAATGAATGAACGGGGTATACGATTTAGGGAAGTGTATTTCCTGCAGGAACAGTATATCTATCTTTTGGTCATGATAATGTTGGAAGATTTTCCATCGTTTCTCAGAGGTGTTCAGTCCCTGCACATTGTGGGAGGCAATGCGGAGGGCTGGTCTATGGGTGGTGGGATCAGCCATGGAGCAGTACAGAGGAGAAAGCGGGCGATCCCCGACCACCTACCTTCGTAGCAGAGGCTGACCCTAGTGCGGAAGCTGCGAAAGGGTTCACCGTCTCATCCGTCAGTATCCTTCAAAGGAGTGAGACCACATCCGTCACTGAAAGAAAAATTAGAAAGATGAGAGAGAGAAGAAAAAGAGAGAAGACAGTAAGAAGAGTTGATAGAAGTGATCTCAGAGGAAGAGGTGAGATCATGTCCACCTTCCCCGGAGAAACAATCATTGTGTCCCTCAACTAGTGGGGGAGTTTCTGACCAGGAGTGGAAAAACCAAGACGTTTAACGACTCAGAGTGCGGGAGTAGGTGCATTGGACCCACTCCATCCTCCGCACCCCTAGCTAATAGCCTGAAAACAAAAAACACAAACAGTCAGGGTATAGGCTCCATAGAAACTAAAACAGGTAGGCAGGGGACTGAGGGTAAATCAGAATATGGGTGAGATTAAAGGGGAGTACAAAAAGTTTTTATGGGACCATGAACTGTAAGTCCAGTGTAGAGCCAGCCGTGGGGGCCTGGATAAGAGTTGCGAGCCAACTGGAAGATAACTTTGCAGCTTTATGTAAGCAACATAAATTAGACCCTTCTAAGGTCAATACAGCACAACTCGATGCCGCGAGGGTGGCATTAAACTTGGCCCTGACAGTTAAAGCCGAGGTTTCCCTGCATTGGACAGGCACGAAATTTTACCAGCATAGAGATAAAATGCACACAATTTTGGCCTCTAAGCTCTCCCCCAAAACACGCACATTCGCCCTACCCAAGATCAGGCAGCAAGACGGCACATTCTCCTTAAATCCTCAATGCATCCTACAATCATTTCAGGTTTTTTATACAAACTTATACAAAAAGGGAAATCATATCGGGGGGAGGCCAGATTTGATGAATTTATGGCAGATTTAAAACTTCCTCGCCTTCAGAAAAGTCATGTAGATCTGATGGACGCTTCTTTTTCTACTGAGGAAACCCTAGAAGTTATTAAGAATTTAAAAGTTAACTCCACCCCAAGCCCAGATGGCTTCTCAAACATTTATTACAAAACATTCACGGTTACCCTAACTCCTCATTTTGCCAAATTTTTAAATTCCAAAAGAAAGGGTGAACCCATTGAAACCCATGCAAACTCAGCCTTCATTTCAGTTATTCCTAAACCTGATAAGGACCCTTCCCTTGTAGAAAACTTTAGACCCATCTCCCTTATTAACAATGATTTGAAGATATTAACCAAAATATTAGCCAATAGACTAAGCTCATTCATTGTACAATACATTCATAGGGATCAGGTAGGTTTCATCCCAGGCAGACAGGGCCCGGACCAAGTTAGGAGGGCGACAGATATTGTCTCAATCCTTCAATCTGCCTGGGATGGAACCCCCCAGCAGGAAGGCCTGTTGTTATCGTTAGATTTAAGAAAGGCTTTTGATTTGCTTTCATGGTCTTACTTGTTCTCTACCCTTCGTAGTTGGGGTTTTGGGGAACATTTTATGGGGATCCTACAATCTCTTTACTCGAGTCCGGTGGCCAGGGTCAAACTTCAGGGATATGTTTCTAATCCCATTCCGATTTTTAGAGGGACCAGGCAGGGGTGTCCTCTCTCTCCAATAATCTTTGCCATTGCAATTGAATCATTGGCCATTGCAATCAGAACAAACGTCAATATCCACGGGGTAAGGTGCGGACACTCAGTCCATAAATGCGCTCTTTTCGCAGACGATATTCTGCTCTTCGTCACCTCCCCAATCACTTCTTTACCTAATATTAACAAGCTCCTGGACTCTTTTGGGGATTTATCGGGTCTACAAGTGAACATGGCTAAGTCACAAGCACTGAATGTTTCTCTTCCCACAGCCCTAGTAGACCAACTGAAACAGTCCTTCAAATTTAAGTGGAGCGACAATTCAATTCGTTATTTAGGGATAAATCTCACCTCAAAATTTGAACTCTTATATCAAGCAAATTTTCCTCCCATGTACCGTAAACTAGAGAGGGATCTCCTTGCCTGGTCCCATCACAATATTTCATGGATAGGTAAAATTAATTCCATTAAAATGACTCTATTACCCAGATTACTTTATCTTTTCCGTTCCCTCCCGATTCCTATCAAGAAAGATCATTTAAAATCACTTCAAGACAAAATAATCAAATACATTTGGGGTAAGAGGGATATAGACTAGCGAGAAAGTCCTATACAGCCAAAAAACAAAAGGAGGTCTAGGTCTTCCAGACCTTTTCAAATATTACCAAGCTGTCAGATTAGCCCAACTATCAACGATCTACTTTAAACACGAAATCCCAGATTGGATTAATATAGAAAGACAGGCGGTACCTACATACACGTTAGATTTTCTCCTTTGGTCTCCTCACAAAAATAGACCCCCTATCATGTCCCCCGCTCTTTCACATTCCATGAGATTATGGGATGTTATAAAACACTCGCCCTCCTTGACGTCCGCCATTCAACCGCTGGCCCACATCTTCCATAACCCCCTCTTCAGACCGGGTATGGATATCAAAACATTTCAATGGTGGTTAGATAAGGGGATGTACAGGATTGGACACTACTTTACTCCTTCGGGCCCCATTTCCCTGAAATTCTGTATGGATAAGCTGGAGATCCCGGCCTCAGAAAAATTTAGATTTTATCAAATTTCCCACTTTCTCCATACAATTTGGAAAAACAAACTCGCCCCCCTGACCTTTTCGGAGTATGAATGCTGGTGTGGCCAGGGTTCAGAGCATAAAGGGGGCATCTCCATAATATATACTTCCCTATTAGAACCCGCCACTAAATTCTCTTATATGGAGGCCTGGGAGAAGGACTTACAAGAGACCTGGGACCTGGAGACATGGCACAGAAGAGGAATCAGAGCTCACAAAGGTATAATGAATATTTCTTTAATAGAAGCTAATTGGAAAGTGATGACCAGATGGTATTTGGTTCCGTTAAGATTGAACAGAATGTTTCCTTCCTCATCTCCTCTGTGTTTTAGGGATTGCCAAGCCCAGGGTTCCACACTTCATATTTGGTGGGAATGCCCAAGAATTAGAGGTTTTTGGAATAAGATTTTTAATCTTATCCGCAAAGTAACAAACCTACCAATCCCTAAGACCCCACAAATTGCTCTACTGAATGAACAAATCCCAAAGATTTCTAAGTTTTCCCATCGGCTGGTTACTTTCATGCTTTTAGTTACTATCACTAAAGCCTGGAAGACACCAAAAATTTCCCTAGCAGCGGCTAAACGCAAAATCTCTTGGATCATGACCCAGGAGAGGGTAGTAAGCAAAATTCAGGACAATTTCAAAACCTTTGAAGCAATCTGGGAGCCATGGGCTGGGCATATAGGTCTCTCCCTGGTTCCTGGAAACTCCTCTTCGGGTTAGTTATACATGAACTGAGTGCTGGCCATCCGTCTCTCTCTCTATCCCTCTCTCCTTCTCTCTCTTCTTCTTTACCTTCTACCTATTTCATCTATTCCCCAGATAATGCAAGGATAGATGACTACGGTTCTTTTAACAAATCAAGTTTATGTTGGCTATTCTTCTAATTCTGTATGAGATATTATAATTTGCTATGTTATAAGGAGCAGAGTTTCACCCTTGGGGATCGGTGCAGTCTCTCCGTTGCGAATCAGTGGCTCCGGGGAGGCGACTCTTGATCTCTAATGGGTAGGGCATTTTCTACATAAGTATCAACCAGGTCTAGACCAGGACACAGTGTGATCTCGTCAGGGGTGTCTGGTCAGTCCATAGTTCTATGCGCCCTATGAGGCTTTAGATCCAATTTTGCTGACGTTAACAATATGTTTCATTTCTCGTTTTATGTGGAGCATACATAAAGTTTTGGATGTAAAGAGATATTAATGTAAACTGAACTTTGTCTTTTGAAGGATATATTCTGTACTGTGAGTTATCTCAATAAATATGTTAAAAACTTAAAAAAAAAAAAAAAAGAGTTGCGAGCCAAGGAAAGGGAGGGGAATGGGGTGAGGGAACCCCAATGGTCCAGTCACTTCCCCCCTCATATTGGGGGGGAAGGAGCTAGAAGGTTCCCTCTGGATGCGCAATGACTGCGCCCGTGGACCTAAAAGAAGGGGGAAAGAACTAGCTGGATAAATGTTCCTCCGGCGGAAGCATGGACCGTGTTGTAGAGCAGACTGGTTGAGTCCTGTCGATCAGTCCTGGGAGTTGTGTAGGAAGTCCGGGGAGTCCTAAGGGTTGTCATGGCTAGTGTCAAAAGGGGTCCTCCCAGGATCTGTGGAAGTTCAGATGATAAATATCATGGCCAGAGAAATCCAGCGAGGGGGTAAGGCCTGCACAGCCGGACGAGTAGTATTCCCTTAGAATCAGTCAATGAAAAGAAACATTTTGGTTGGGCATAAATGCCTGGGGATCTAGGTGGATCCTGACCCAGAAAAAATAATTTTGTAGAGAAAGGGAGAGGTGCCCCTCCAGATCGGGAGGGAAGTTCTTCCTTAGCTTTCTTGTTTCTGGGTTTCTACCAGAGGGAGGTGAGAGGGCTAGATGGTGGTGGACGTTTGGTCATGCTGGATGAAGAAGACTGCATGGGAGAGGGTTGAATTCTTGGGAAGTAGTCCCAGTTTCTGCAACAGTTGTTCTCCTTCCTAGAATGTGGAGAATCAGAAAGGCTTGTTGTTGAGATCAAACTTTAGGCTGAAAGGGAAAAGCCACCAATACTTGATATTCTTCTGCGTCAGAACCGACATAAGTGATTTAGATGTAAGCATAAATTTGGATTGAGTGCCCCAGCAGTTTGATTTGTGGGGTGGTGCAAGCTCTTCTCATGATCTCTTCCTTGATGCCATAGTAGTGTGGTTTTACCAAAATGTCACGCGGGAGGCCATCCTGGCGAGGAGGTCCTAGGGCCCTATGCGTGCGGTCAAGCTCCAATTTATGGGCTCAGATGTCTGGGATGAGGCTTTTAATAAGAGAATGTACTGCATCTGGGACATCTGTTATGGACTCAGGCAGGCCCCTAATTCTAAAATTAAGCCTTCTGGACCTGTTTTCCAGGTCATTGATTTTTCCCATGGCCCCCTCCAGTTGGTTACGCAATTTTTGAAAAGGAACGGTGTTTTGATTCACTCGGTCAATCGTGGCATCCACTTTGTTTTCATTGCTTTTAATGTGAGATCCCAGGAGGTCCACTTTAATATCAGAGGTGATTCTGGAAGCAGTCTGAGCTAAGCCCCTGTCCAGCATTTCTGCAAATCTTTAGAAAATAAGAGTAATGTCCTGGGGCTGTGGGGTGTGCTGGCCTGTCTCCTGGTATGAAACATTAGGCCTGGGAGTGTGTGCTCCTGAGGGGGACATGAGCATGTGCATGTCTTACAGGGTCTGGTTCAGGAGGGATACTGTGGTGGCTGGTGACAGTGGGCCTCCACTTGTTATGGGTGAGGGGGCCCCTCCACATACCTCCACATGCAGAGTGTCCCACCAGGGAGAGGAGCCTGAGATCCCTGTGAGAGCCTCATGAGGCGGCTGGTCCGCTGCCATCTAGGATTTTTCTGCCAATCCTGGGAGTGCTTCAAACTATGCCCTTAAGCCTCACCTCACCACTCCCACTTGCATCTAAATGTTCCCCAATGCTTACTGACCCCTCCGGTCCTGGTCTGGCAGTTCGGGGCTAATATACCCGATGCAGGGTGCGCAGAATGCATGGAGCGGGATGGACCTCCGTGATCAGGCTGCCATTATACAGATACATTAATACGGGGAATGAGGGAAAGGAAAGGGAGGGGGATTCTCGATATAGAGGATATCGAGTGGGAAAGCGGTTACTTCAGCAATGAGTGTTCAGAGAGTAGTATCATAAAATTACCAATTTATTAAATAATATTAAAATCAACAGAGCATGTTGAGGCAATCAAGAGGATGATGCATACAATGTGGGTAATGCAAAGGACATCAGATATCAAAAGGTAATGCTATGGACAAGACAACAAATAAAACAAAAGACACACACATACAACAGCACCGACACGGTCCGGACTAAATATGTTACTCAGCAGCAGAGAAGTCGAATTGGCCCAAGGCAATCACATGATAGTGTTGCAACCATGTATTATTGGTGTAAATATTGGGTATAGTACGCTGCTGAGGAACATATGATGGGAGCAGGGAGGGAAGGGGGGAGGAAACTGGTGAGTGGTCGCCAGAGATGGTTGCCTGGCAACCAGCTAGTGGGGGGTGGGCGGCTGGCGAAAAATCGAGCCTGAGGTAGTCAGCAGCGGTGGGACTGTGAATGCATTCACAAGTTCGTGACCTGAGCATAAGGTGCAGAAGGCACTAAATAGTCAAGGTGGTGTGGTGATGATTTGCTGAGAGGAATAAGTGTCACAGTTCGCAGGATGCATTAACAGCCTCTTGAATTAGGCACTAAGTGCATTCATTAGGATGACCATAAGTCCGGTATGTTTGGCAGTAATGAGGGCAGTATGCCTCGACATGTAGGTATATATATTTTCTGCAATAGATGCTTGCTAGAGTCGCTCATACATTACCGCCCTTGGATGTCCTGGGAGGCTAATCCGGGATCGGGTCCTCTAAACAAGTAACGGGATCCAGCGGACTTAAGAAGCGGCAAAGTTCCTGCTGCTGACTGTGGCAATCACATAGTGTTGGCGTTCGTCTTGTAGTGTGCAGACGCCTAACTCTTTCCAAATCACCAGGACGGCTCGGATCGGTGTCCGTGTGTGCTGTGGCATTCGGCTAGTGCCTCACAGCTGTTCTGCTCCCCTATCACAGCCCGCTCAGTGGATCGTGACGGCGCTGTTGATGACGTCAACGTGTTTTGCTGTAGCTTATTAGCGTAGCTTCATCCTGGACGTGTGATTGGTGGGGCCGGCGCACACCTTTATATTATGTGCTTTGACAAGGGTAAAACCAATCAGTTGTGTGATTTAACAAAGAACACTGTCTCTGGCTGTAAAGCGATGTGAAGCATGCAATTTGCTCGTTATTAGCAATACACTTCAGATTTAGAAAAGAATGGTATCCTGGTGGGGCAATTCTTACGAATTAAAAGAAACTGCACTAAGACCTGCGACTACAGAAGAGAATCCCTAGAACTCTATGCGAGGTTCCGTGAATGCGGCTACTCACATAGACAAATTAGAAAAGCGAGACAAAAAGCAGCAGCGAGGGACCGCAACAGCTTACTTGCGCTACATTCACCTGATTCCACTGCCCCCAAACTGACAGCATGTGACCAAACCAGGATAGTCACTACTTTTGGGCCACAGTGGAAGGAGGTTCACTCCATCCTGGAAAAACACTGGGGGGTTCTCACTAACTCCCCAGGACTGCTCAATATAGTTGACACCTCACCCAAGCTGGTGGCCCGATGGGCCAGAAACCTGGGAGACATGCTGGTTAAATCCGAGTTTACTAAGAATTCTGACCCCACCTGGCTAGTTGACTACCCACAAAGTACAGGGATGTTTCCCTGTAATAAATGCCAGATTTGCCCACTCGTACATAGAACAGCAACTTTCTCCGATGCCCTGGGAAGAAAACATTTCGAAATACGAGATCTGATTAATTGCTCCACGTCCAGGGTTTTATATATGATAACTTGCCCCTGCCCAAAAATCTATGTGGGGAAGACAAAGAGACCTCTTAAAGTACGTATTGGTGAGCATCTAAGGGAGATCAAAGACAAGGAAAAAATTCTTGATAAACCACTAGCCAAACATTTCACACTGAAACATGGCAGAAGCACTAAGGGAATGCAGGTAAAGGGTATATACCCGGGTATATACCCGCTAAAGCTGTCCAGTAGATGAGGTGACTTTGATCGAGTGCTCCTACAAAAGGAGAAGTGGTGGGTGTACCGATTAAAGTCCCTTGCCCCCCTAGGCCTAAACACTGAATTGAACCTACAGGCCTTTTTGAAAAGCTAGATATAATGACCACAAATCCGAAATGCGATATTATCCATACATATAAAAGATTTCCACCTGATCAAATCACGCGATTATACTAGTGCAGGTTAGAGTCCGAACTAATGACCTTAACCTTCGAAAACTATTCTGTGTCTTAATGTCGTTCCTACTGTTCCGCAGTATCGTCCCCTCTATGTGACCTCATGTACCTTCCCTCTCTTCCTCCACAAGGTATGTAGCAATATGTACTTTTTCACTATATCCCTCCAACACCATGCATATTATGCAAAATGATCTGCAAAGGATTTCATAAAGCCGCGGATCTAAATCTGAAGTGTATTGTTAATAACGAGCGAATTGCATGCTTCACATCGCTTTACAGCCAAAGACAATGTTCTTCGTTAAATCACACAGCTGATTGGTTATACCCTTGTCAAAGCACATAATATAAAGGTGTGCGTCGGCCCCACCAATCACACGTCCAGGATGAAGCTACGCTAATAAGCTACAGCGAAACGCATTGACGTCATCAACAGCGCAGTCACGATCCACTGAGCGGGCTGTGATAGGGGAGCAGAACAGCTGTGAGGCACTAGCCGAACGCCACAGCACACGCGGACACAGATCCGAGCCGTCCTGGTGATTTGGAAGGAGTTAGGCGTCTGCACACTACAAGACGAACCCCAACACTATGTGATTGCCACAGTCAGCAGCAGGAACTTTGCCGCTTCTTATGTCCGCTGGATCCCGTTACTTGTTTAGAGGACCCGATCCTGGATTAGCCTCCCAGGACATCCAAGGGCGGTAATGTATGAGCGACTTTAGCAAGCATCTATTGCAGAAAATATATATTCCTACACGTCTAGACATACCGCCCTCATTACTGCCAAACATACCGGACTTATGGTCATCCTAATGAATGCACTTAGTGCCTAATTCAAGAGACTGTTAATGCATGCTGCGAACCGTGACACTTATTCTTCTCAGCAAATCATCACCACACCACCTTGACTATTTAGTGCCTTCTGCACCTTATGCTCAGGTCACGAACTTGTGAATGCATTTACAGTCCCACCGCTGCTGACTACCTCAGGCTCGATTTTTCGCCAGCCGCCCATCCCCCACTAGCTGGTTGCCAGGCAACCATCTCTGGCGACCACTTACCAGTTTCCTCCCCCCTTCCCTCCCTGCTCCCATCATATGTTCCTCAGCAGCGTACTATACCCAATATTTACACCAATAATACATGGTTGCAACACTATTATGTGATTGCCTTGGGCCAATTCGACTTCTCTGCTGCTGAGTAACATATTTAGTCCGGACCGTGTCGGTGCTGTTGTATGTGTGTGTCTTTTGTTTTATTTGTTGTCTTGTCCATAGCATACCTTTTGATATCTGATGTCCTTTGCATTACCCACATTGTATGCATCATCCTCTTGATTGCCTCAACATGCTCTGTTGATTTTAATATTATTTAATAAATTGGCAATTTTATGATACTACTCTCTGAACATTCATTGCTGAAGTAACCGCTTTCCCACTCTATATCCTCTATATCGAGAATTCCCCTCCCTTTCCTTTCCCTCATTCCCCGTATTAATGCATTGGTTTACTGGTTACAGCAATAACACCACATTTGGTGTGTGATCAGACATTCATCAGTCCATTGACTGAACCACTGTTTACACAGAACTTGCTTTGTCCCCTCTTCCCCCATCCCCACATTTTTGCCATCATACAGAGCGCTGCGCATGCTCCTGCCTTTTTCAAGTTTTTAAAGTCTAGGGTCACCTCCTCAATCATGATTGGGGCTTCTAGAGTATTTATATGTCTATCTTCCAATTTGGGAATGGACATGGCGTCTAAGGAGGAGTTAAGGCTAGAATGGTCTTCCTTTGAGCCTCCTTTGTAGAGGTTTTTATAAAAATCATGGACGGCCCCCATAATTTTCTGTGGATTATGTGTCCTCACACTGTTTGGGAGATGGATTTGCGGTATCGCATGAGAGTGGGGTTTGGGAGTTAGACCCGATGCAAGCATCAAGTCTATCTTGTCTCTCATGTGATAAAAACGGCCTCCATCTCAGACTCTTTTCTGCCCTTGAGGTGAGAGTGAGATTCAGTGCCAGTCTGGCCTCTTCTAGTTTATTAACATGTGTAGATTTTGGGTCTTTCTTATGCTGCTTGCTGATAGTTAGGATTTCCCGTTCTAGCCTATCTATAGCCATCTTTTGTCGCGTCAGATGTGAGAGGAGATCTGGATGAGTTTACCTCTGACAGTAGCTTTATGGGCAGCCCAGAGAGTTTCTGGAGTTACACCTTCTACATCGTTAAGAGTCGTTAAGCCTCCAATGTCTGTTCCCTCCCTGACCTTGAGGTCTTTGTATTATAAAAAATACTAGGGAGTGGTTCAACCAAACTTTATCCTTGATGAAATATTTTTGGGCAAGGGGCATTAGTTTTGATGCTATAAATATGTGAGCAATTCTAGAGAAGGATTGGTGTGGATGGGAAAAATGTGTTAAATCCCTCATTTGGGGATTGAGTTCCCTCCAAATATCAGTTAGGCCATATTGATGAATGGTTCTAGCTATGTGGAGGCTTTGTTTGGGAGGACGGATTGTTTGTGTACCCGGCGGACGCTTTTTGTCTAGTCCCGAGTCAAAAGCCACATTGGAATCACCCCCAAGTATAGCAGTGCCCTCGATCAATGGCCCTAACTTTTGTATCATACTATCAAAGAATTTTGCCTGGCCTCGATTAGGCGTGTAATATGCTATGAATGAGTAAAGTTGGTCGTCTAACACTCCCTTGACTAGGATCAACCTACACCAGACAAAATTGGAAAATTTCAACCAGAGAAATCCATGGAATGTTGGAGAGGGTGTAAAACCATTGGAACAATGGAACATATATGGCGGGAATGCCCCATCATTAAAGTATATTTGAAGAAAATTTTACAGCTACTGTAATAAAGGAAATTACTAATAAAACTATATCGGAAGACCCATGGACGTGTTTGTTCCATGGGACAGCCGAATCAGTTAAACAATATCAAACATCTATTGTTCCTATTTTGCTGAATGTCGCTAAAGGACAGATACCGAAAAGATGGCAGGAAACAGAAAGCCCAAAAACTCGAGAAAGGATTTTTTGTGTTAATGAAATCATAATATAGAGAGTATGGACTGGGCTGGAATAGATCCAAACGATGTGACTGAACGAAAAGACAAATGGAAAGGGTGGCGGTTTTTCAAAAAGACATGGAGTTATGTTGAGGAGATTATTTGTTAAAGTATTAGTGGCTAAAGACAGGGAATTTTTAGAGGAAAACAGGGCTTTTCAGTGTCTTGTTAGTATTTGCAAGATAGGGGGGGGGGATTTTAGTTTTAAGGGGGATGCTAGATATGGGTTTTTTTTGTCAAGCTGTGTGTTGATGTATGGTTTTTGTTTTGTATTTATAAAACATAAATAAAGAATTAAAAACAAAAAAAAAAAAAAAAAAAAGATGAACCTACCATCATTGTGCTATGAATTATGTGTGAATTTGCATTGGCGAGAGAAAAATATTCTCCCCTTTAGTCTTATCCTCTGCGTTAGCTAGGAAGAAGGAAGAGTATTTGGGGTGGATGAACTAAGGGTTGTACGAATTAGGAAAGTGTGTTTTCCTGGAGCAGGATCACAGCTATCTTTTGAGTATGGTAATATTGGAAAATTTTCCGTCTCTTAATCTGAAAATTTAGTCCCTGTGCATTGTGGGAAACTATTCGTAGTAGGGGAGGAGGTCTGTTACCATCAGCCATGGAGCTTGGAGAGGAGGGGCTCAAGCGATACCTTCCAACCCCTGTAGAGAGATACAAACAAAGTGCCCGGATGCCAGTGTTGTTGATCCGGAAGGGAGAGAGTGCGAGAGCCTCCAGCAGAACATCTAGAGACAAGAGAGAGTAAGACAGGAGAGGGAAAGGTCAAAGGGCAATGGAAACTAGAGTTAGCTATTTCTAGAGGGTGGAAGGAACCATGCCTCTGCCAGCCCTCTGTCACTTCAGTTGTGTCTTCCTCTGCCAGAGAAGAAGCACTCCTGTCCAGGGTACCGAGGTGAACCTTGGCTCCTGGTCAGGTGTAGCCACAACTGAGCTGCTCCGACTTCGGTGCTCCTGTAACAGTACTTAACAAAAGGATTAAAATATAATGGGTATGGTGTTTGCGCCGATCCATCAGAGCAGAGCGGAGCTCCCAGTCTACGCGGCCATCTTTGGAGCCGTCGCGCATGCGCCCTCCCATTGCAAGAATTTTAACAAACTTTTTTGCAGATTCCTACCTTTTGTTATTCTGAAAAAATCCCTGTGTGTTTCCCTGTGCCCATGTGGGAAAGTGAAAATAATGGGAGTGGTTTCATAATTATCAATCAGCTGTGCACCTGCAGGGCTCTAATGAAGAAAGCTTCTGGGCCTACATCCCTTTAGCCATGATTTCCTATTGAAAATATCTCACCAAAATGACATTTTCCTGCAGGGGATGCCCAGAATCTAACTTGTATCTTGTGCAGTCTTCTGGGAAAATCAGTGAGCCAATCACACAAGCAGGAAATTATGTTTCTGGGAGGCATTATGTGCACATTCTGTGCACAGAACACCTCCAGGTAACTATATTGCATTGCATTTTCATAAACTTACAGAGCTGCAGTTTGAAATGGAAAGGCAACTTTTAATAACATTTAATTACAATATGACTTGTGTCGCAATTATGTACACTATATTATTCTTGTGCAGTCTTCTGGGAAAATCAGTGAGCCAATCACACAAGCAGGAAATTATGTTTCTGGGGGGGCATTATGTGCACATTGTGTGCACAGAACACTTCCAGGTAGCCATATTGCATTGCATTTTCATAAACTTACAGAGCTGCAGTTTGAAGTAGAAAGGCAACTTTTAATAACATTTAATTACAATATGACTTGTGTCACAATTATATACACTATATTATTTTTTCTTTTTGTGCTATTTTTTCCCCCACAAAAGTGGAGTTACCCTTTAAGCTTATGACCTACCAGAACACCCAGATCCTTTTCCACCATTGTTTCCCCCAGTTGTACTCCTCCTAGTATGTATGATGCGTGCCTATTTTTACCCCCCAAGTGTATAACTTTTTTTTTTTTTTTTCAAGTGTATAACTTTACATTTATCAACACTAAATCTCATTTGCCACACATTTGCCCAACTAAACAGTGCACTGAGGTTGACTTGTAAGTTGGAGACATCCTGTAAGGATGTTATTCTACTGTGAGCTGCATAACGTTACTATGATTGGAATGAACAGATTTTACACTTTCATTGTCTGAGTATTCACTAGCAATGGACTCATCAGAAGTTTCCACTCTTTCAACTCCTGAATCAATTTCAAGCGCAGTTACCGCACTTTTATTTAAATATTCATCATTCAGATCTTCAACATTGATTCCCACCATAGCAACATCACTTGTAGCAACACTAGCATTTGGCTTTGCTACATGTTGTTCCAGAGCCTCTATCTTTGCTAAGCACTGAGCATGTGCGGAGAACTCCATGGCAGACTGGGCTTCATGTAATTCCTTCCTAGGCAGTATTATAATATGCTCATTCTCAGCCTCTTTCTGATTCAAAGAGGCAATGCAACTTTCTCTTTGTTTACACGTTTCCTCTAATTCATTAATTTTATGTTTCAATACACGTTTCTCAGTCATTAATTATCCAATGTGATCACAAACATTTGCATCTGCCTTTGCAACCACTGTTAACATATTATTATTTACACTTTGTACCTGCTCCGATAATTGCTTTCTCTTAGTACACCATTGGCCTTCATTCGCTATAGTGGTGTCTTTAATTTTCAATAACATGCATACAATGTTGGCCATCTTCGCTTTCCTGCCTTTTTTTGAAGACTTTTTATATTTTATCTGATCATTAAGAAAATTATATTGTCTCAATAACTCACTAAAAGTTTACACTGAATTTTGTTTAACCAGTCTATACAACAGTTGCCTACACAATGCACGCAGACACAACACACAGATACAAGCTGTTTAAAAGCTAACTTTTACTTGTCACAAGGCAGAGCACACTCTTAATCGAAGCTTTACTATTACCACTGACATTAGCCCCCTTAGATCGCAGGCCACATTTAACTCTCACTTGGGGAAAAAAATAAAGGATAAAAAATAAACTAATAAAAAATAAATAAAATAAAAATAAAAAATAAAAATCTATATTTCTCCCACTTTCTCCTCAGAGATATGTAGTTTATCCTGTCAATCTGCAGGCTACATCAGATAACCAAGGGTGATCAACCCCTCACTCTCCGGCACACTAGACCAGCTACACAGGCCTAAAACAATTTGCACTAGCAATACAATAAACATTAACACATATACATATACCAGCCAAAAATCTCACCAGGTTTTGCGCATCCGCTCAATGAAGAAATATTTCATAGAACTTTCAGGACCACTCACGCAGGGCCTCAGAATTCACGAACCAGCGCAAATCTTGTCCACAGTTGAGAAGGCTTTCCGTTCTGGGTGTAGTTGAGGACTCATTAGCGTAGAGACAAAAAGACAAAAGACAAAAATACATTAGGGTTTGGGTTCTGTGCAGAAATAAATTCCACACACCTTCTGCGGTGCCAATTGAAATAAAATCTGGGGTGCCAATGGAAATAACTACTAAAATTGAAATAACTTCTAAAATAAATATTATCCAAGGATGGTTACGGATTCCCTCTATTTATTTCATATATGTATTAATTTGTCTATTCCTATAGTTAGCTAGCCTATTAAAACTCTGATAATGTTACTGTTGATAGCACAATAATATAAGGTTAGCTATGAAAACAAACACAATAAAACAACGTCTTATTTATTTCCCAAGAAAATAGTAATATGCTAACATGAAAATACTATAGAGCATATAACAAAAGAACATCAAAGATATTTATCAAGGCTGTCCCCCTAGATGATCTCATCAGCTGGGCTCACAATGATGGTAACAGAGAGAGCCATGAGTCTCAGGGAGCCATCAGGCATGAGCCAAGAGTGAAAAAAGGGATGATTTCCCTTCTGCGTGCACTTTGTACATATTCATTTAGACCCACTCGTAACCACACTCCACTACCCTCCTGTTCAATGAGATATTGCCAAGAGGTAGTCGTTTTAATATATTATATTTCTGTCTGTCCTGCTGTATTGGCCTCCAGGGGCAGTTCTTAGCTTGCCCTTTGATCTTCTGTAGCAGGACATTCATCAATCATCTTGTCAGCCATGTTTCTTTTTGAAACTTGCTTGCATAGCGTTATCACACCAGCCGATCAGGAGCCAAGCTTTTGTTCAGCCTTGCTTCTTCAGATGAATATTCTGATATGCTACAAAGCTTTGATGTGCAACTTGTTACATTCCAGTCACCAGGTATCAACCAAAAAGAGAAACTCCAGAAATATGATATTAAACCATTTTGCCTTCCAAAATATACCACTTTGCGCCCAAACGGCCCATGTCACTCTTCTTAAGACACGGTTCCTATGGAACAGTCCATAACTGTCTTAGCATGTTGAGCTTCCCAACATGTCTTCAGAAATAGTTCCTATGGAACAGTCCATAACTGCTTTAACGTGTTGCATTTCCCAACATGTACTTCAGAAACAGCTCCTATGGAACAGTCCATAACGGTCCTAAAGTGTTGTGCTTCCCAACATACTGCATAGCTTAGTGTAATCTGCAAAGACTAAAATGGTACTTTTGATTCCAGACCCTATATCATTTATAAATATGATAAAAAGTAAGGGTCCCAACACAGAACCTTGGGGTACACCACTGATAACCTTAGACCATTCAGGGTATGAATCATAAACCACTACTCTCTGAAAATGGTCTTTTAGCCAGTTTTCTATCCATTTACAAACTGATTTTTACAAGCTTGTGGACTTTACCTTATACTTAGCTGTGTGTGGGGAACTGTGTCAAATGTTTTTGCAAAATCTAAGTATACCACATTCACAGCCACCTTCTGTCCAAGGTTTTGCTCACCACCAAAAATAAATCAGATTTGTCTGACAACATCTATCTTTCGTGAATCCATGCTGACGTTTCCTATGCCTACTATGCCAGTCATTAAAAAGTCCCTGAAAAAATTAGAAACAATGGCTTTGAAATGAGAGAGCTCAATACTTTTACGATCCCTGAGTATATGCCATCTGGTCCGCGTGCTTTATTCACCTTTATTCTGTCTAAATATTTCTGGACCATATCAAATTTGACCCATTGTGGATCATTTGGGGCTGTGTCAATATCATCCCCATTATGGGCATGAGCTCCCCCATGCTCCTATGTATCCGCAGAGCTAAAGAAAGTATTTTATAAATTTGCCATCTCTTTGTCCCCAGTCACTCACTCCAGATTATTTTGTAAAGTGCTTACATGCTCAGACCTGACTTTTTTACTATCAATATATTTAAGAATTTCTTTGGGTTTATTTCACTCTCTTTTGCAACCTGTTGTTCGTTTTGAATTTTTGTGACCTTGATTTCCTTTTTACATATTCTGTTATATTCCTTGTAACATTTAAATAATTATAGTGTTCTTTCATTTTTATATTTTTTAAAAGCTCTTTTCCTATCATTTATAGATGTTTTTAACTTTGACCATGAGGTTTTATTTTTAGCCTTTTAAACTTGTTGCCCATTGGAATACATTTTGCAGTGTGTTTGCATACAGTGGTTTTGAAGAATTCTAAGGCCTCGTACACATGGTACAAAA
The DNA here is from genome assembly GCF_042186555.1 of Aquarana catesbeiana. Classification (NCBI taxonomy): domain Eukaryota; kingdom Metazoa; phylum Chordata; class Amphibia; order Anura; family Ranidae; genus Aquarana; species Aquarana catesbeiana. Next base: position 481,322,030 of record NC_133325.1, on the reverse strand, counting down.
ATCAGAAGGGAAATGTCCGAAGATGAACTGTCTGCGCATTTTTGGATCGTTAGTATGGTGCATTCGACAAACGATTTAACTTTTTTTTTTTTAAACTTTTTTTATTTTCTTGACAAACATAAAACAATACAGATGTACAGCAGTTCAGCCAACATCTGGCCTTCAACAGGGAAGGGACCCACGCAGGGGTCATAAAGTATTGTTATAATATCAAGGAACAGTAAATTATCTACGACTACCATAGGTATAACAACAGCAATAAGTTGCCATGGCTCCTGCTCCAAGGAAGGACTAACAAAGGGCTGGCACACCCAGAATAACACTCGAACCCGGTTGGTCTATTAGAAAGTTATAGAGGGCAGTCATATATCAGGGAGGTCACTTAATTTGTTGCAGCAGTGGAGGGTTCCACTAACCACTTACTCCAGACTCTGTTATGCTTTTTCGGACACCCTCTGTGTGTATAGGTGTCCCTGTAAAGGGGTATCATATTGTTAACAAGTGACTTCCATGAGCCTATAGAGGGAGGAGTCTTTCACTTCCAGCATAGGACAATGGATTTCCTGGCATAGAACAGCAGGAGACCCAACAGGGTTCTCTCTGCCACTCTGGGCACCAAGTCCTCCACCAGCCCCAGCAGGCACATTTTTGGGGAAGGAGCAATAGAGACACTTAGCAACTCGTTCACCTCTGAAAGAATTTGTGACCAGAAACCTGCAATTACCGGACAGGACCAGAAGATGTGGATATAGTCCCCGGGGGCATGATTGCACCACCAGCACTCCGGGGAGAGAGAAGACCTCATCTTCTGCACCCGAGCGTGAGAAAGATATGCTGTATGGACAATCTTGTATTGAATGAGGCGATCTCTCAAGGAAACCAGTATTTTAAATGGGAAGTCCCACACATCCTCCCAATCCTTGGAGTCCAACTCTGGAACATCCCAGCCCCATTGCTGACGGAGCCTGGACAGTTCAGGAGAAGAGACCCAAAGGAAATGTACATATAGCACTGAGGTGGGTTTTTCAGTACAATCAAATCGCAAAATCCGCTCTAGGTCGGTCTTTCACCTGGCAGAAACTGAGCCATGAAAGCATGGGGCAACTGTAGATATCTGAATTTGTGCGAGAGCAGAGCGTTGTGATGAGACATTAAGTGATCAAAGGAGAATATAGTAAGATCTGTGGTGATGTCTGAGAGGGCTTTGATATGGTACCTGGCCCATATCACAGGGTCTGGGATCTCAAGAAAGTGCTGCAGGTTGGGATTGTTCCAGAGTGGGGCGTTCGGGGACACAGCGGTCAGAGGATACTTTTCACAGATAAGACCTTCCCTCCAGGCCCTAAGGGTGGTACGCATGGAAGGGGTTAGGTCGTATGGAGCCTTTGGACCCCGCAAAAGGAGATTCGACAACGCCTCTGCAGATCCCAACACTGCAGCCTCAGTGGCCCAAGCCGAGTTGGATCTATCTGGAACAAGCCACCAAAATGCAGTGACCAACTGAGCCACTATAAAGTATTTGTGACATTCCGGGAATGCTAAGCCCCCCTGCGAACAAGAGAGCCTTAGGGTGGTTAGCTTAAAACGGGGGGGGGACGTAGACCCCAAACAAAGGAGGAGAACATTTTTTTAAGTTGGGAAAAGAATGATTTGGGGATCCATTGAGGGGAGTTATGAAACAAGTTTGTAAACTTGGGAAGGATTTTAATCTTGATGAGATTAACACGTCCCAGTAGGGACAGGGGGAGGTTCTCCCATGCTTTCAGCTTGGCTTTGGCTGAGTTGATTACTGGAAACAAGTTCATTGGAATGAAGTCACGTTCCTTGAGATACACACCCCCAAGTAGGTAAACTCATCCACCCATTGCAGCTAAAGAGAAGCTAAGGCCCCTTTTTTAGCCTCAGCATCAATAGCCAGCAGCTGAGACTTACCCCAATTTACCTTGAGCCCCGTCACTACAGAGAATTCTTCCAGGACTGACAATGCCCCCTGCAGGGAGGGGCCAGTATTATTCAGGAAGAGGAGGAGGTCGTCTGCATACAAGGCCACCCTCTCCTCCAGCCAGCCCAGTCGTAGACCTTTAATGTGTGGCGAGACACGTAGTGCCTCCGCCACTGGTTCCATGGCAATGGCAAAAAGTGCCGGAGAGAGAGGGCAGCCTCAAGGGTGTCTTGTACCCCTAGAAAGTTCAGAAACAGGAGACAGACGAGCCCCCTAAGTGAATGTCAGCTGTAGGTGAACGATAGTCTGTAACCATCGAATGGATACCAGTGGAAACCCCATTCTCTGCAGAATCTCCCACAGGAAAGGCCACTCAGTCGAGTCGAATGCCTTCTCAATATCGAGAGAGGCAATTACTCTAGTACCCTGATTGCCATGTCTTGCATGGAGGTTAATAAACAGCCTACGAAGATTGATGTCTGTAGACTTATGGGACATGAACCCGGTCTGATCCGAGTCAATGAGAAAGTGGAGTAATGGATTAAATCTAGTGATAAGAAGTTTAGTTGGGATTTTGAGGTCAGTATTAAGGAGTGCTATAGGTCTATAAGAGGCACATAATTTGGAGTCTTTGCCTGTCTTAGGGATGAGGATAACATGTGCGTGTGCCATGGAAGGTGGGAGAGACTGTTCCAGGCAATGTGTAAATAGGGCGGCCAGCCGGGGGGCCAGTGTGTTACCATGTGCTACATAGAAATCAGTTGGGAGGCCATCTGGGCCAGGAGCTTTTGTCTAATGTGAACTCAACGTCTGATTTTTGAATGGTTAGTACAGAAACACAAAAGTCAAAAGTACAAACACGCATTTTCGGAATCAAGGAATGACTGGGAAGAGTTCAGTTTTGTAAACTACTGTTCGTAATCTAGAATTAACATTTGTGCCGCGGCAATTGATGAAATGTCAAAATTCTCATCTTCTTTAATGGGATAATAATGAAGCTGCTTTGCATGTAGTTATGCCAAACTTATTTTAAAAGGCATTTGTTTTGTACGATCTGAAAATCACGAATCAACGCTCACCAAACTTCTACTAACATGAAATTAGCAGAAGGGGCCCAAAGGGTGGCGCTTGAGAAATTAACTTCCTCTTTATACTCTAATAGAATGTCACTATGTTCTTGTTTGTAAAACGACAATTTGCGGATAGTTAGTATGCTAGACAAAATCCTGCATATGCCCTTTTGACAAAAATCAGATGCTTGGTCGTCCAACAATCAGACTGTGTGTACGAGGCTTAAGTCTTGGAGAGCAGCCCTCAGCCTTGGAAAATTTGCTCTTGAAGTTAAGTGCTTTTATCTTTCCAGTATGTTCTTTTTGTTTATACCTAACATTAAATTAAATCATGCTATGGTCACTGCTACCTAGATGTTCTTTTATGTCAACATTAGTAATAAGCTCTGCGTGGTTACCAGGTCCAGCAGAGCATCATTCCTATTCAAGGCCTCTATGAATTGTACCATAAAATTGTCTTTTAATAGGTTTATACATTTTTGCCCTTTAACTGTTCCTGCAGTGCCATTATTCCAGTCAATCACCGAGTAGTTAAAATCCCCCATTATTATCACTGTCCCATGCCTGCCTTGCAGCCCTTTCTATCTGTGCAAGGAACTGAGTCGCCATCTCCTCATTAACACTGGGAGTTTTATAACAAACCCCAATGATTAACTTTGTAGTATGCACACCCATATGCAGCTCCATCCATAATGCTTCAGCCTCATCACACTCTCTATCAACTAGATCCTCTTTCACACTCGCTTTGAGAGCACCTCTCACATAGAGACAGACACTGCTACCTTTACTTTTCACTCTGTCTCTTCGAAAGAGAGCATAGCCAGGAATAATAATAGCCCAGTCATGTGAAGAATGAAGCCAAGATTCAGCATTACCAATTAAATCATAGTTCTATTCATGCACCAAAGCCTTCAACTCACCTATTTTGCTTGGCAGACTTCTGGCATTGGTGAACAAACACTTTAATATGTTGTCACATTTTTCTCACATTTAATTTTCATATTTTTTTATTTTAGTAATATTAGTACAATTTCCAATGATTGTTTGTAACATGGAAACTTTATCATCTGCCATATCCCTCCCCCCACCTTTCCCCATCTTACCCACCAATAGGGTCTGACCCATTATAATCTAATTCACCCTCCCCCTTAATTCTAGTTTAAATACTCCTCCAGCCTTTCCGTAAACCTCTCCCCCAGCACAGCAGACCCCCTTCCATTTAGGTGCAAACCATCTTTAGCATATAGGTTGTACCCCAATGAAATGTCAGCCCAGTGCTCAGGAAACCCAAATCATTCCTTCTTACATCAGTCTAATCTCCCCCTGTCTTTCCTGTGTTGCACATGGCACAGGCAACATTTCATATAATATCAACTTGGAGGTCCTTCCTTTCAACAGCCCGGTCCTCCACATGCCGAACCCTGGCACCAGGGAGATGGTTGAGGGGATCCTGGCCACAAATTATTCTATTAGTCCTTCTGATTATAGAATCTCCTATTACCACCAACTGTCTTGGCCTTCCTGCCCTACCCTCACCACCCCTACTAGATGGGCTTCTCTCCGTGCTGTTGGGGATAGCACTGCCACCTCTGAGTTTGGTACTTCTAAGCAGTGGAATGTGTATATGCATTGTGCATGTTTCAGAATCTTAAAGTAAACCTTTATTGATGGTAATAAAAATTACTTCAAAGCCAAAAATGACTTAATAGTTATAGTACTGAAGTGCAGTATTTTATTTTTTTCTTATTCCCTAGGGTCACCCCTTGAGGCTGGGGCCATTTCTTAATTTAATCTGCTATCTATCTATCTATCTATCTATCTATCTATCTATCTATCTATCTATCTATCTATCTATCTATCTATCTATCTATCTATCTATCTATCTATCTATCTCTATAATCTTGTAACTTAAAACCACACTTCCTTGTCACGTACCTGATGAAGGGGCCCTCTGCAGGTTCCAAAGTATTATGTGACATGTTTAACTAATGCTGTAAAAGTGGTTTTATTTTTATTTGCTGGCAATACATTTTTTGTGTTCAATGTGGCACTATTTGTTGCTTTAGCACGCCACAGCTGCAGCTGTTACCGGTCTGTTCTAGTGTGTGATGGGACTCTAAAGTCCCATTCACACTTAAATTATTTTAAGCTTCACAACAATCACTGCAACACTTGAGTATTAACAGCATATCCAATGGTGCTTAGTCACAGCTGAGTGTAGAGCAGGGATCGGCAACATCAATCATGATGTACTGGTCGACCGCAAGCAAGTGACAGGTAGATTGCTTTTTCTTCCCTGCCTCGCTGAGCCCCAACTGACAAAGCTGCACAGCAAAGTGGTGAGATGCCATAGCCAATCCTAGCCAGTACAGGCATTCCCCGCACTGAAGCATGCCCCTTTTCTTACGCATGGCTGCGTGGTGGGGACTTCCCTTCCCAACTATGACAGCTGCAGTATAGCTTGGCGGTTTTGGGCTCTCTACCAGCCCTCCCCTTAGTCCTTCCAGGTACTTGTGGATGACTAGAACTGTGAACACAGAACAATTCGCTGCTCTGAAACCACTTCTGTGCCCTCCTGAGCTCTCAGTCGTGTACCCTCCTGACCCCCCCAGTGGTGTGCCTTCCTGACCTCCCCCCAATGGTGTGCCTTCCTGCCCCCCCAGTTATGTTCCTTCTTGACCTCCCAGTTGTGTACTCTCCTGACCCCCCCAGTGGTGTACCTTCCTGAACCCTTTGTACCATGCCCCCATGACCCCCCGTATTATATCCTCCTAACCCCCCTGGACCCCCAATGGTGTTCCCTCCTGACCCCCCCAATGGTGAGGCCTCCTGGCTCCCCTATACCATGCCCGTCTAACCCCCCTGTGCATTGCCCTGCTGACCCCCTGTCCTGCTCACTCCTGTCCACTTCCCTACTTTTCCCTGTACACTGCTCTTTATACTACTAATCTCTGTACACTGCCCTACTTACTAATGACTTCAATACGCTGCCCTACATACTACTGACCTCCGTACACTGCTCTACCTACTCAACACTGTCTTCTGTATACTGCTTTACTTACTACTGACCTCTGTTCACTGCCCTGCCTATTACTGACCTCTGTACAATGCCCTGCATACCACTAACCCCTGTACACTGCCATACATCCTGCTGACCCCTGTACACTGCCCTACACACTACTGACCTCTGTATACTTCCCTACAGCCTGCTGACCTTTAAACACTGCTCTACATACTATCTGCACTGGCCATAACACTCAGAGCAGACAGCAAGGCCATCAAGGCCTAAAGCTAGTCGATCAAGTCAGCCTGCAGTTCCAATGGTTATCCTTTCATGATGGACTCCTGTATTAGACTTGTGTCGGTTTGCTGAAGCTAATTTTAAAGGCAGAAGTTGACCTTTATAGAAAATCTGTAAGGTAACCATACAAATGGACCCCCTTTCTATTCCCCCTGGTCCCACTGTACTGTAGTCTGGTGATCCTGCTCTGTCAGGTACTAGAACGCTGCTTCATCTATATGGGGATTTGAAATACTCCTGGCTTTCTCTACTCTCAGTACTGACAGGATGGGCTAGATGGATTCTGATTGGTCAGTGCCATCCATCTGATGGTGCTGACCAATTAGAATGACTTGTCTCTGTACACACTGAGAGGTACAAAAAGGAGATTAAGCTGCAGGGATTTCAAATCCCCAGACATGTAAAGCAGCGTTCCCGATCCTGACAGAGCTGGCTCGTGGGACTACAGTAAGCTGAACCAGGGGGGAACAGAGGGGGCCCAGTGTAAGGTCACCTTACCAATTTTCTGTAAAGGTGAACATATACTTTGGGATAGGCTAAGTTTATAATTTTATAGTGACATTAGCTTCATTATAATTTTCTAAGTTTTCTCCGTGCCATCTTTACTTTTTATTGGGGGCTTGTTAGTAAACTCATTAAAAAAAAAAAAAGGGTGTCCAGTGATTTTTTTTTTCTTCAGGTAGTCCAGATCTCTACCTCTCAAAGGTTGCCTACCCTTGGTGTATAGTTACTTGAAGCTAGAAGCTCAAAGTTTGCTAAAGAACATGAATTTATTTGTGAAACAGTCATGTTTTGGCTACAGCAGCTTTCAATGGGAGCACCTAAAAATGTTTGGAAAATCTACTTAACTGTTATGCACATTTTTTGTGTATTTACTTGCCTAGTAACTACATTTCCATTGGTTACAGATGCATTTAAAAAAATAACCGGAACCTAAAACACATGCAAAGATGCAAGAAAAAACCTATAAAAGCACTTTAAAAATGTCCAAAAAATAACCAGCGATTCTCAGCCCAAGTGTGAACAAGGCCTTAAGGGTCATACACACTAGGTGCATTAAGTTACATTGATCAGCATTGAAGCATTTGTTTTTTATGTGCCTTGTTCACACCATATATGTGTTGTGGTGTGTGTTTCATAAAAGTGCAGCATTTCTGCATTTTTATGCAATGCAATAAATTGCACTGCATGTCACTGCAGCATGTTACAATGCACCATAGTGCATAGAGTTGAATGAAATGTCAATTTCTGACATTTCAATTAAGTTAGAAAAAGGTAAACATTGTAAAAAGCACAATGTTTTGTAACAATGCATCACACTGCCCTTCACAATGCATACATGTTATACTGAGCACAACACATGTGGGATGGTATGAGGAAGCTCATATGTACATTATTGATGTGATTACGTTGCAGCAATACTGTATATAATGAGCAGCATATCTATTTGTGCTACATAAAAAAGTATAGCCCTGGACTGTAGCAAGCTTCTAATGTTCAATTATTGGAATAATATTGTGTATATGGATATGAGAGAACCAGTGCGCAAAACCACAATATGAGTAAAGAATAAGTAAAACTGACGGTAAAATACCCGATGGAGAGCCGCTCACATAGATAGGTTCACTCAGTTCCCCAGAAAACAACTATAAATTAAAATATGTGGCGCTATTCCATCAATCAGTAACAATACAAAGTGTGATGAAGTAGGCAGAATATACACCACCTCATGTGGTAATATGCCAAACAAAAGTGACTAATGGCCACGAACTGATGCCACCATACAAGAATTGATCAATAGAAGCGGATGCAATTCTGCGATAAGAAACATAAAATAAAAAATATAAAATATAATAAAAGCAATAGAAAGTGACACAGTGCTAAATGAGATAAACAATCACCCCTCAATAGGTGAAAAAATAATTGCGGACCTGAAAAAGAGCCTTCCCAAGTGAATGCTCACAACCAAAATTCATATATGAAGTGGAAGCAATTAAATGCAAAGTGACTCAGTGCTTAATGAAATAAAACGATCACCCCTCGTTAGGTGAAACAATATATATCTGTGAATAAGGAAAAAATGTCTTCCCAAATAAATTGCTCACAACCAAAGTTCATAAACAAGTGATACCGGTGACTCAAAATTAATCTCTAGAAATCAATAATAATGCTAATAAAGAATGAATACTGATGATGAAAAATATTAAATAATAAATAAAGTCGCTTCTACGTTAGCTAAAAAATAATAAGCAGTGATAAAGTGACATATAGTGCAAAATAAATTATTGAGATCAACACCAAATATGTGCATAAATTGAAAAATAATAAAAATTATTGACCAAATTAAATAATGAAATCATACCATAATAATTAATAAATGCAGTAATAAAATAATGAAATAATCAATAATGATGGGACAGCTAATCCCACAATAGAGATGCTGTCCCAGATAGTGACAATAGTGCAATAATGTCCGTACAAAAGTGCAGTAGTGGTGAGTGATTTCCACAGAAAGTCTTTAGACACAGTGCAAAAAATGTGCAGTGACTGGTGATTTTTCTTCTATGCACGTTCTAGTGCATCTCCCATGTGTTTCCCCCAGCCTCTCACCTCCAACAACGGCCCCCAATGGGCCTAGTAGAGCGGGTGAATAATTCTAGGAGAGGATGTATTTCCTGCAGCGTGTCTTTAAACATCCAGTAGGTTTGTCTCTCTGCAACTCATCCCACAGCTCTCAGCACTCTCAGCGGTCCCAGCAGTTTTTAAGAGCAAAGAAAAGATCTCATGGTGTAGTATTTAGAAGCTCATTTATTAAAAAAACATAGTAACTTACATTGAGATAAACAGCAAACAGTAACTGTGAGGGAAGCTTCCGGGTTCGGCCGTCCCCGAGAAGCGTCGGCACCTGACTCCTCCTACCCTGACCGTCCCAAAAGAGACTTCTTTCCACCTTAGAGACAGACCCGTCTAGCCATCCTCAGAGCTCCTCCAGATCTTCCCATAGCTCCTTTCCCATAGCTCCCTCTCTGCTATCTGCCTCTCCTTTTTATCTCACCCCAAAAGTGGGTGTGGGTCTCATTACTATGTAATGGATGATGTCATATGACGATGGAGTTTATATATTACCTTGACAACCAAGACCAACGCCATTTTGAATAATTACCAATTTCAGCCTCTTAGGGGCGGTGTTGGATCAGAAGTTACTTTAAATGTGATTGACATGACTTTCTGACCTTGGCTTAGCAAAACATCACTAATTGTCTAATGGTTGACAATCAAGTGTCAATATCCCCAGCCGTCCGGGCGCTTCTTAAAATATATGTGTATGAGAAAATATACCCCACACAATTAACTGGGGTTGTAAATGCCATGAAAGTGTAGTCAGGATTCTTACGATAAGCCTACCAGTTATTCATGAATGGTTTCCTAAATAAGATACCATATTTGCACTCTATTAATAATATATGTGTTGTAAACAGGTTTATATAATATTACCTAATAAAGATACATTGTAAAGATGTATAAAAGAAACATTATTATTTAAAATATATCATTTGTGGATAAGCCCTTTTTTTGGTTTGTTCTGAAAATACTATTTAGTTTTGCAGACTGTAAGTTTGTACCAACTCCCCTTATCTATAAGTGTCAAAGACAAAAGACATATAACCTGGGATACTGGTATTTTTACACAGTCTCAAGACATAAAGCAACTTTTGCAACAATGCCTATTCATGGGCTGTGAACTCTGATTCAACTTTAGAGCCAAAATGGCTCCTCTCATGTTCGTTTGAAAAATATACAATATAAAGGCCTATATATATATATGAATATAAATTCTTTTAACCCCAAATGTTCTGACAAATCCCCCCCACGTTTCTTAGAATTCTGGTGAACAGCCTTGGACATCCTAAGAAAACGGGTCTACAGAAATATCATAGTTGTTTAAAAGATATGGCCATATTATTATTGTTCGTCATACTTGAAGGACGTTTCTCTCTTCATCCATATGATAAAGGAATGTTCTTGTATGACTTGGATTTTCCTTGATGGGTTTAAGTCTTTATGGAAACAAAATGAATCATTGCAGTGGTGGTGTAACCTCCCCTTGTCAAATGTAATAAAAACACAGCTGGTAAACCAGAAATTGAAGAAACTCTTCAGTGAATCCACTCTTGTATTGCTACAAGCTGAAAATGGGATATATTATCCCTCCTTTCAATGGATATTCTGGGATTCAAGCACACAAAGGACTTCTGCAACAAATCTTTCTTTCCGGCAATACGAATCCTGGAGCATCTTGCTTCATGACTCCTGATGAAGGATTCGGTTTGGTGACAGGTTCCATCTGGAACTGGGCATCACGGATTAACAGCATCCATATGATCGCTGTGTCTTTTTGTAGTCATTATTTCGCCTTTACCAATCAACGATCTGGTCTGGATGGTGGTTTGGTGACAGGTTTCCTCTGGAACTGGACGCCAAGGATTAACATCATCCATATGATTGCTGTGTCGTTTGGCAGTTCACTTCACTTTTACCAATCAACGATCTGGTCTGGACTTCCAATCTTTTTCAATTTAAGTAAATAGACAGTATGAATACATATTCTTATTAATTAATATTTACATTTTCTAACTATGCTATATATATGATATAGCGATTGGTTAATTATATTTTAATTAACTAAAATCATTATTGATCTAATGATGATAGTATTCTGCCACGATTGGCAAGATCAACATTAATGCTGAAGTGTAAGATTTGAAGATCTGTAAGTCAGAAGAGAATTATCACAATGTCATATTATTACATTTACATTCTCTTGAGGTCTTAAAAATATTTTCTTATACATTACCTTCCAGCATTCTTATTTGGAAACTAGGATGACAAGCATACAATTGAATACTTTATACCATACCCAAACATATCCTCAATTCAACTGATATTGGCAGATACTTTTGACTCCACTACAGCCTCCATTTTCTTCTTGTGGGAGACTTAGGCTGCAAACCTTAGGTCTCAGGAGATGAACCTTGGAGTGACACCATTGGTCTTTCTGAAATGAAATTTTAAACACCTGCCTCTCTCAACTGGTTAAACAACATATCTAAACTCTGGTGTATGCTTTTCAAACATTATGCTATTCAACAAAAATATCATCCACATATGTTAGACTTTCTCTTTGATACATCAGGCAATGGCCTTATGTAAAATAACAAACAAAAACAAATCAAATTTAAAACCAAAATGTATATAACCAAATAAAATTCTGTTCCAGTTGTACTATTTCTTACCACCTTTAAATGCCAGCTTGTATGGGTCTTCAGGACTTACCTGAATGTTCCACCATCATTGAGCATCATCTAGTGTAGTGAAATACTTAGCGCCTTGTATTTCTTATATCAAGCATTGGTCAATATATGGTACGGCTAGCCGTACATATATATACTTGTTTATTTAGCTGTCTCAGATCAGCATATAAACGCATTGAACATTTGGTTTAAGAATATCAAATATAGGATTATCATAAGATTTACACTGATCTTACAACGCTCCCCTCCTTGAAATTCCTAATGATTTCCACTAGCGAAACATAGCAAGCTAGGGAAAGACAGCAATGTTTGATTTAAAACATTAGGTGCGTCTACACTTGGATCAGACTGAGTCCTGGCAATGCGTGTGTCTATTATACCACATCACAGGAATCTTTTTGCAAACATATTTGTGAACTCCATGAAAAACTCTTTTTGCCATGGGTATAGGATCTATTTAAATCCTTTCTATATACATCCTGTCTGCGAAACATTTTAATGCAGCAGGGTTCTTAAAATTTTGGCCTATTTATACCTGGCCGTGTATTAATAAAAAAAAAAAAAAAATGTATTAGTACCTGTATGACTAATGACCTTATGTGGTACTAATATGTTTACTGCATATGGCAGTAACTAATATTATTTAAGCGTTTCATGTTCATTTATGAAACTACATGGGTTTTATTTTAATCTGGACCAAAGTGTGGAATTTACCAGATCCATGTGTATAGCGAAGCGATGTCATATATTGTTGCCAATGTACACATGATATTTTGGGTCATTGATTACCATGAGTAAATGATTGGCTATTTTCCCCTCCATAGAAATGGATAAGATGCATTTAGCAATTTTATTATGACTATTAGAGTCATTATCCAGATCATGGACAATTATCCTGAGGGGTTGAATACCTAAATATTTATTTTAGGATTGGCCAACTATTTTGATCATTTTCTACTAACGTGATTATATTCCTGGCATAAATATGAACCTTATTAACATTTGCCAGGTCACTAACCTGTTCGGGAAAAGAACACCTTACCATACCATCCCAGTAGGAATTGAGTATACTTACTATGCTCATTAGAGTCAGTATATACTGTATGGATGTGAGCATTTGAGAACATCACCTTCCAAGCAAACCTCTCAACTATTTTCCAGGGGACATACATCTGGTATGATCCTCCTGTCTGACCCTTCTAGGGAGTTGGAATTACCTGTACAAAAGGTGCCATCTAGAATTTAATTATTCCTGCAATGGATCTCACTTATATTCCAGTTTTTCCTTATCACAGAGCATTTGTGCTAATCGTGAGAGAACTGGGAAGGTTCCTATTTATGGCCTTGTCACTTAAGACAATATAACATTTTAATAAAATCACAAAAGGGTTTAATCTTTTTAAGGAGATCGATATCAACACGTAATCAGTCGTAGGGCATATTAATTTTAAATGCGGGAATGTAAATTACTTTATTCCCTTTTAGTTGTAGTTCAACTAGGCTTTTTATTTGTATGATTTCAGGGCAGTGCTGAAAATATTTACAAAGTCAGCTTAAAGATAATTTTAGCTGATATTATTTTCCAGAAAATAATTCTTGAATTTATTAGAAATGTTTCTGAAACAAAATAGTTACTTGGATATTTATCCAATAACTTCTTATTATGGTATCCTATTTTTACAAAATACCTGTAAGGAACAAAATATATATATAAAAAAAAAATACATGGAATGATATAACAGTGGGTTTCACTTTCATCCTGCTGTGTAACTTACTCCTTTAGTCATGGAGGAGTTTTGCCCCCACTTTTTTTTTTTTTTTTTTTACACAGGCACATTCCAAAAGACTCTCAGTTTATGCACTTATGCACAGCAGTTTTGGCTGCAAGATACAATCATTCTCCCTCTCCCCCCTTTGCAAAAGAGGGGTAAAATTCCTTTTAGAAAGAGGGGAAATATATATATATATATATATATATATATATATATATATATATATATATATATATATATATATATATATATATATATATTTTTTTTTTTTTTAAACATGCCTTGCCCATGTTTTTCTCCTTATTGGCCAATTCCAGACATTTCAATATTTTAACACCTCAGCTAGCTGTTCACTTTTTTTTAGTTTTAAAACTGAGTGTAACTTTTCTCTGATTGGGAGAACTGGATTGTTTTTAAAACTCCAGCATAATTACTTTTTGGAGTTTCAATTTATCCCTGCTCTTTTTTTTTTTTTTTTAAGTGAGCCTCAGCTATTATCTGAGCGGGCTTTTTAAATTAATCTTGAGGCTTTCTACTGTTCTGTAGAACCGTAAAAAGGATGGTGCTTTCTATTAGCCAAATCCAAACCATTTTTGGGCTAGTAATCCCATTCCACAACAACTTTAATTTTATTTGACAAAGCCTCAAAAAACAGTTGGACAAATTCATGGCTCTCAAAATCTGGCTTTTTCTCAGCCAAGCTCAAGGCCTTCTTGAGAACTTTTAAAAGTTCTTTGGTACTTTGTTTGGGCTTACATTTCAAAGTACCCATGGTCCTTCTTGCAGCAATAGCTGACTTATAGGGACCATGTTCGGTCTTAATTTTCCATACTTCTCTGATAGAAGACATCACCTGATTTTTTACCAATTCTCTGTGATGCAGACCAATATCATTTTCTACATCAGCAGGACTGGCTACACTTGAAATAACTTTAGTGTCTGTCATTTTTCAATATTGTAACTAATAATGGCAATATTATAAAAAAAAATAATTTTTAATAATTAAAAAAAAAAAAATGACAATAAAATATATAATTTTTCACAAATATATCACTTGTTTCAAACGTTAACGAATCTCGCTGGGGCCTCCAATTATGTCAGAATGTTTATACTGAAATAATAAAACAGTATTGTAATTATGAAAATATGCAAATCTTTGATTTGGGAGATTTACAATTTTCTACCAATACCAACAAGAAATTCAAGTTCGTTTATCCATGCTATTTTGAAGACAAGTGATACAAATGATGTTGCTTAAAAATATATATTTATTTACTAAAAATACAGTGCAAAATAATATCAGGTATATTTTGTGATAAAACAAATACATGGATATACTTCTACATATCAAAGATAAATGATGGTTCAGATAATATTCACAATTCTCTTATTCAATTTCTTATAACAAAATACCACATTTCAATACTTAAATGATACTTGTACATTTTAAACCTGGTAACTTGTGAATAGCCTTCTGTGACTTCACGGACTTGTGTAAACAAATATTGTTTACCTTAATACTATGATGTGATCTCTTCTCAAAACCAACAGACCTTCTTATTACACTCTTATGCCCCGTACACACATTCCGACAACAAAATCCTAGGATTTTTTCAGACGGATGTTGGCTCAAACTTGTTTTGCCTACACACGGTCGCACAAAGTTGTCGGAATTTCCGATCGACAACCACACGGTCACGTACACCACGTACGACGAGACTAGAAAAGGCCGGTTCAGAACCAAGCGCGGCACCCTTTGGGCTCCTTTTGTTAATCTCGTGTTAGTAAAAGTTTGGTGAGAGACGATTTGCGCTTTTGCAGACTCGTGGCTTTCAGATCGTTTTCTGCCGTTCAGTTTGTGCTTGTGGGTTTGTATCTGCTCTTCAGTGCGTGCAGTCAGTTCGTATCAGAGTTTTCTGTGTGATCTTGCCTGCTCGTTGCTGTTTTTCAGGTCGCTCTTCACAGGCCTTGCTGTTCTTCAGTGCGTTCTGTTACTTCGTTCTGAGCAGCCGACCGTTTTCTAGCCATGTTTCGTATACGTACTCCTCGTACAGTTCGTGCTGTGCGGGGGCTTGGTGTTGGGGTCCTGACCTTGACACAAGTCCAGTCCATGAACAGGGTGGGGAGGAGTTCATGGACCAAGAATTGGTTGCTTCAGCGTGACCAGTTCTGTCATATGCCTTTGCTCCGTGAGATCCGTGAGAATAATCCTGATGATTTCAGGAACTTTCTCAGGATGACGGATCCCGTATTTCACCGTCTGTTGGCTTTGCTGACCCCCTATATCAGCAGGCAGGATACCTGCATGAGGCAAGCCATCACTCCGGAGCAGAGGTTGGTCGCTACCCTGCGGTATTTGGCGACAGGGAGAAGCCTGCAGGACCTCAAGTTCTCGACAGGCATCTCCCCCCAGGCTCTTCTTTGTGGACATTTACTGCTTGTGTTTGTTTTAGCTGACCCTGACAGAAATGTGTGGAGTGCAGAAAATGTCGTGATTGTGTAACCTTATACAAAGCACCGTTGGCTGTTATTTACTAAATGCAAAGACACTTTTCACTACAAGTGCACTTGCAACTGCACTGAAACTGCACTTGTAGTGCAAAGTGGATTTGCCCTTAGGAAATTACCCCCATTTTCTCATAAAACAACAATTACATCACCCCAAAAGTGTTGTAGTGTTGAGACAATAATCCACACATTCTTGATGAGCAATCTTTTTAATACCTGCACAATCACATCACAAGGTTTTTCTGACAAACCAACATGTTTGTTGTATAACAATTTTTGTGGTGTCATTATCCAAAATCAAAATGTCCATTTTATAGAAAACAGGCATGTGTAAAACCCACAAGAAAGACACAAATCTTGATCTTACAAAGTTCACATTTGGTAGAACTTGAAGGCAATATCAGACATGAGTATTTAGGAACTGTGTTTGATATTGCGTTCAGATGGGGGGAAATCACCCCTGGAAAAGCCAAATTTGGAAGATGCACACAAATTTCACAATGTCAACATGTGCGACCTGCCATCACGGGGGATCAAGGGACGTGTTTTGGAGGAGAAAGCCCTTCCTCAACGCGACTTTATAATTGAGGAAGGGGTTGCACCCCCAAAACGCGTCCATTGATCTCCCGTGATGGCAGATAGCACATGTTGACACATTGTGTGCATCCTCCAAATTTGGCTTTGGGAAAAATCACAAAAACATTTCGCACATTGTAGCAGACAAAAGAAGAAAGTGGTTTGGAGGGGCTTTAAACTCGCCCCAAAACATCAATGATGTGTTTATATTTTGGAATAACATCATTGATGTTTTGCTTGATGTTTTCCAATTGTAAATTACACCCCATGATCTCCCCAATCACGATCTGGGCACTTTCTGATGTGAAAGGATCTTCATCCACAACCTCACGATCACCTAAAAAGAGAGGAAACCCAAAATAAATTAGGTCGAAAAAAAATGCCGCCATCCATCTCTTATCGGAGCCTGTGGTCGCAGACACTCACCTGTTGTGGTGACTACTTCCACCACGTCTTCTTCCTCCTGCTCATCTTGTGTTGGGTGGATTTCCCCTTCTTCCAGAGGGGGGGGGGGTCTCTGGTCTCCTCAGATTAGGGGTGTCCTCCGAGTCTTTTCTCCCCTATGTAAAACAAAAATGGTATAATTAGCACACAGATATTTGATGGCAGAACTAGAAAGATGAAACATTGCTTGGAAGTGGGGTACAATGATCTATTTTAGCAGAGTTCCAAGATGTAGCTTTTTTAGTGTCCTTTGTCAAGCTGCAATACTTTACCTGTTTGGTACAAGCTTCACAGATGTAGCCCCCCTATAGTATACACTGGAGCACCTGTGTGGCCCCCCTAATAAAAAGGGTGTTCTGGGGTCCCACACTAGTGCTCCAGTGTCCAGATGTGAAAACAGCTGCTGAGTGTCCTCTCCTTACACAGAATCTAGTTTGCATTTCATTCTAGTAACCAAGCCATCTACACAACCCAATTCTTTGAAGACAAGTATAGGGCCTCAAAATGGTGGCCAAATGCATATGGCCTAAACAATGGTATTTTATAGTCCGAAATAAAAATGTGTGATCCGAACGAATAATGTGCCCATGAACATGAAAGTTGCCATTTTAAACTGTACAACAGTTCCTAAAAGCACATGGAGCAGCACGAACGTAATAAACACAAGAACAATAGGAACACAGCACAACTACTTACTTTTTTGCAGCACTCTCCGGATCTTTCTGTACTGCTCATGTTCTCGTAATTTCAGGTCCGACTACTGCTTCCTGAGCTGATCTTTCAATCGTCGTACCCTGAATTTCCGATGCAGACTCCTGACCACTTTCGCCATGATCTTGGCCTTTCGGACATTGTGGTTGGGGTAAGGCCCATACTTTCCATCATAGTCGGCCTTCTTCAGGATATCCACCATTTCCAACATCTCCCCAAAGGACATATTTGAGTCCTTTAATCTCCTTCCGGATTGGGACGTTTCAGGCTCCGGCCTTTCCTCCTCCTCCTCCTCCTCGTTGCTCCAATTATCAGGATCCTGCTGTCTCTCCGCCATGTGCTCTTCCTCCACTGCGCGGAACGAAAAGGGGCGGGGAATAGAATAAAAAGAACGTCAGGGGTGGGCGGAGTTATACGCATGCGCAGTGTGTATAAATCGTAACGTGCGCGTCTTACGTACGATCTGTGAGCGGAGGAAGGAGCATCGGAGACGCCGATCGTGCTAACGAAGGTAGGATCTAAACTTGGGCCTATACTGCTTCGAAATGGAAGCCTATATTGTAACAAGATTAGGGGAGTTTGGCCTGACATTAGGGTTTGTCTTGTGTTGTGTCTTGCAGAGAAAATGGATGGGTTCAACGACCACAATTTCCTGCCCCTGTTCATAGACAAGTACAGGGAGCTGCCCTGTCTGTGGCAGGTGAGACACCCCCACTATAATCACAAACAGAAGAGGCAGGCAGCGCTGGAGAAACTGCTGGAGTTGGTGAAGCCGGTGGTCCCCACAGCAACCATCCCTTATTTAAAAGCCAAAATTGGTGGCCTGAGGAGCACTTATCTTAGGGAGCGCAAGAAGGTCACAGATTCCCAGAGATCCGGAGCTGCAGCAGATGACATTTATGTCCCCAGGCTGTGGTACTACGAGAGACTGCGATTTCTGTCAGACCACACTGAAGTCAGGGAATCCCTCTCTACTCTTCCTTCCACTCTTCCTTCCATCCCAGCTGAGGCTTCCGATGTCCAACCTGGGCCTTCCAGCCAGGAAGAAGTGGAGGAGCCCAGCTGGAGTCAGGTATAGCATTCTTCTACAGATTTCTGGGCAATAAATAAATGATGTTTACTAGATGTTATTATTGATCATTAATTGCTGATTAAAAAAAGTGTTTTACATATCAATAGACAGTAGTGGGCACCAAAAATTGGGACAAGAATGCAAAATGCTGGGCTCAGAAGGATAGTCTGTTATATTTGTTAACATTGAATTTGCATCAGTCTGGAGGTGAAAATTGTATGTGATTGATGTAAAAAAAACTAAATCTATGTCCCTTTTTCATACACAGGAAGACCTCAGCCAGGAGGAGGCTGTGGAATGTGGCAGTCAGGAGGAGGCGGGGATTATTAGTGTCAGCCAGGAGGAGGCGGGGATTAGTGGCAGCCAGGAGGAGGCGGGGCTAAGTGTCAGCCAAGAGAAGCCTGGGACCAGTCGCAGCCTGACTGAGTCTCAGGTTCCTCCCCTCCGCCTGCCACATAAACGAGCCAGGAAGGCCACTCCCAGTCCTGTGCAGGATTCAGCATACAGGCTGATCCAGGAGGCTTCTGCGTCCCTCAGAGCCTTCCCCAGTCCTGAAGAGGCCTTTGCCTGCATGGCTGCCACCAAATTGCTGGGCATGCAGGAGGGCCAACGCAAGATCTCTGAGGACCTGATTTATAAAGTCCTACGTAAGGGGGAGAGTGGGGAACTGACACACAAGACGGATGTCATTGAGATTGACGATCCTCCTCCTCCTCCTGCTGCCACAACTCCACCACCACAGCCAAAGGCTGGAAGGAAGCGTGGAAGGAAGACCAAAGAGTGATGACCCTGGGTTCAGTCTGGTCTGACAAAAGCTGCAGTCTCTCGTATGACCACAGCCTGGGGACACAGATGTCATCTGCTGCTTTCCGGATCTCTGGGACTTCTGGACCAGACTGCCCTCCCTTAGATAAGGACTCCTCAGGCCACCAATTTTGCTTTTAAATAATTGATGGCTGCCCTGGGGGTCCAAGGCTTCGCCCACTTCTGCAGTTTCTCCAGCGTTGCCTCCCTCTTTGTTTAGTTGTGAGCCCTTAATAAAATTTTTTAGGTAAATTCTACTCTCCTGTGTGTGTTTTCATCCAAAAAGGACAGTTTGTTGGTGACGATTCAGGTACATTTCTAAAGTACAATGTTAAACTAACAAGGGACAACAACACCAAACAATCTCCTACAGATTAAATAGAACAACATATCAATGGTGTTGTGGGAACTTGTCACAAAAAACACACAAACATTTTCGGGAGTACAAATCAAAATCACCAAAAAAAAAAATTAAAAAAGAGAAACACAAAAAAAGATTCTACATTAAAGTAACAAAAAAAAAAATATGTTGTCAGATGTGAGAAATCAAAATATATTGAGGGAATCCCGATAAATAGTAACGAAAGAAGTTTGTGAGAAGTGTGTGTGAATATGAGCATCAAAACGACTTAATTCTTGTCACATTATAAAGAAGAAGAGAGTGCGCTGTATTAAACCATTTTGAACATTGCAGCGTGACGAAAGTGCTGTATCCATTGCGAACGCTAAGTTTACCAGAACGAGCTGTCCCGTGTCGGAATTTCTTCTGAGCATGCGTGGCACTTTGTGCGTCGGAACAGGCCACACACAGTCGGAATTGACGCGATCGGATTTTGTTGTCGGAAAATTTTATCTCCTGCTGTCCAACTTTGTATGTCGGAAAATCCGATGGAAAATGTCCGATGGAGCCCACACACGATCGGAATTTCTGACAACACGCTCCGATCGGACAATGTCCATCGGAAAATCCGACCGTGTGTAAGGGGCATTAGATGCACAAACAAAAATTGTTATATTGTGCGCAGCTTGATAATTTGATCAAAGCTTATATTTTAGATTTAGAATGAATCAATGGTTTAACACATACTATAACCAATCCAATTCTAAAACTTTAAAGTCAGTATTGTGAGATATAACAATATGAGAGGGGGGCGTGACCGGATGGGCGGGTGCTTGGTGAGCGGCCGCATGGAGTGAGTGTGAGCAAGGACGCTGTGTGCTCCGTCCCACCTCCTTTCTCATCTCTCCCCCCCGGCCATATGAACGTCATACCGGATGGCTCTGGCTCCCTAGCTGATGCCTGTACCTGCGATCTCGGTGTCATGCTGCCCCTCCTGTTTCTCTGCTAAAGGTCCTTCAACCTCTTAATGGGCGGTGAGCGCTGAGGAATCCTTCGGGAGAGACATCATCCCCTGCACGCTGCTGCGAGACAAGCAGCTTTCACTTTCACTTCCCCGTCCCCATGCTAGTCACGGAACAGAAGTCGGCTAGAGCTGGTATAGTATGGAGTCACTAATATGGTAACCAGATGCTGTTTTAAAAATGTTAGACAACCCTTGGATTAGAAGCAATTCCTGGTAATGTGACATCTGTGCAGTAACATAATTATCTATGTGTGTCAGCGTTTTGCTTTACTTGCTGCTTGGGTAATACTAAGTTTGGGAGCAGAGTGAGCTAATACAGGAAGCAAAATATACTCTCTTTTTCCCTTTTTTTTTTTTTTTTTTGCTTTGTGTTGCTGAGACGGGCGTGGGAATAGGGGCAGTGGGTGCTTCCCGGGGTGCTATTAAGAATACACCAATCCGGGGCCATTAATAACTAGCTAAAGCCCTGGGCTCCTCAGTAGCTCAGTAGCTGCAAGGGGAGAGGTTTAGGTGTGGGTCGGGATACTCGGCATACATACCCTACTAACCGTAGACTGCTGGCGACTGCCTTAGCGGCATTTAACCAAACTGTGCAAACTACGGTGTAGGAGGGGGGCTGCACTAATTATTGTCGTAACTGAGGAGCTTATGGGTGTAGGGAGCTACCCCACCCCGGCCACTTAAGGTACTGTGGTTTCCCTTTGTTTGAACTCTCCTTCTCCTTATCGGGGTGTACAAGAGTGGAGAGATCTACCCCGCTTCATACACTCTACTTTTTAAAGTAATATGGTAGATGCTCTATACAGCGGGTAGATGAGTGCAGAGAGGTGCAGCGGCTTCCCTTTCCTCTTCCTTCCCCTTAAATCCTCTTGGACTTGCGGAGGACGTCAGTAACTGTCAGTAACTAATTTCTTGCTGTTAGAGTATACTTATACCTATAAGAGTAAATGATGCAGAATCTACGCTCCTCTAAAGAGAAAAACTCGCAGCATGCTGCAGCAGCATCAGCAGCAGCAAAACTGGAGCAATATGCTCATGCCTCTGCTCCAAAAAAGGGACGCAGCAGAAGGGTCAACAGGGGGGGGCATCGGATAGGAAAAGCCAGGGCCAGCCTCATTCACAGCCCTCAGGGGTTGCGTTGGCTACCCAGTCTTCCAAATCATCATGTAATAAAGGTCCAGGGCTAAGTGATCAAAACACAAACGTGAATTTGGAGCTAATAAACGACCCGAATTTACCCTTGAATAGAGAACCAACCTTAACGGATGTATTCATGGCTGTAGGGGTGTGTAACGGCTCGCTTAAAGATCTCTGTGAACAGATGAAAGGTGAAAGCAGATCTGTTACTGGTTAGACAAGATCTACAGAAAACGGCAGAGAGAACAGCGGCCCTGGAAGAAAGAGTCAGTGGGCTAAGAAGATAATGTGTTCCCAATAATCAAAGAAATAAAATGGCTGAAGGAACAGTTATCTAAACAAGCCTCTAAAATGGATGAGATGGAGAACAGGAGTAGAGGAGATAATGTGAGGCTGATAGGTCTACCTGAAAGGAGTGAGGGCGCCAATCCAATTGCATTCCTAGAAAAATGGTTGGGGGAGCTAATCGGGAAAGAATCATTCTCGGCTTCGTTCTCCATCATAAGAGCTCATAGGATCCCTTTCAGGGCACTGCCGGAGGGGGGCCACCCGAGACCCCTCCTCCTGAGATTTCTTAACTACCAGGATAAAGTGACTTTGCTACGGAAGATCAGGGAAGCAGGGGAGGTTTTTTTTAAAGGTGCAAAAATATCGTTTTATTCCGACTTCTCTCCGGATTTGCAGAGGCGTAAAGCAGAGTTTACCCAGGCAAAATGCAATCTACAAAAATGTAAGTTGCCCTATGCTCTTTTATACCCGGCAAGGTTGCGGGTTGCGGCCCTGGGGGAGACTCTGTTTTTTAACTCCCCTGCTGAAGTTGAGAAGTGGCTTGAAGATAATAGGGAAAAAATTACGAATCCCACGTAGAGAATGGGGGAAGATATAATAGGCCAGTGTATCAATAGGATGACACGACAGGGCACTGGGAGGTATAGGGGCTGTATTTTTGTTTTCTTTTCTTCTTTTTGCTTCTTTTTCTTTTTTGCCCTGGTGGGGGGTGTTCCTTAAGTTTCTACCCCTTTCTGCCATCTGTTAATGGTTTCTGTTATAAGGGGACGGGAGGGGTTGGGTGCACATAGCTGTCTGTGTGTTGTGAGTGGAAGATTTGGTGTAAAAAGGCGGTGTTAGTGTAAGAGGTAACGGTCATGGTAAATCCCCAGGGGGTATACCTAGATAGTGGGTACGGGTGGGGGGGGGGGCAGGGGGATGGGGCTGGAGGGTAGGGGAGGGTGGGTGGGGAGGGAAGGGAAGGGGTGGGAAGATGGGAGGGAGGGGAAATAGGGTGGGTAAATCATTTCTCACGAACACTTACACCACTAGAAATTACATTGGAGGTATCCAGACCTTCACTTACAGATTATTTTTGCACATGCAGGCACTTTTTGTAGTAAATTTTAATAAAGCAGGGTAGATGTGGCTAAATTAAGCATGTATTTTAGAATCCACAATACGCACACATTTAGAATCAATGCAACACTTGTTGGGAGGGGTAAAGAGGTGCATAAATTTCACTTTATAAAAGTAACTGGACATATACGGTAACACTTGCTGGGACAAGACAGGCTCTTCAGAATCCAGATGTTAGTTAAGTCCTTGAAAATAGGATCCTGAAATGTTAGGGGCCTGGGATCTCCTCCTAAAAGGCTGGCAGTGTTTTCAATGCTGGAGAGATGTAGGGTAGATCTGATCTGTCTGCAGGAAACCCACCTAACCAAGGATACCAGTCAGCAGCTACAGATGAAAAAATTTCAATACCAATTCCATGCATTTCACTCCTCTTTTAGCAGGGGGGTGAGCATCTTTGTAAAAGCCGGGGTAAAATTTTCCTGCAGACAGGCCAGTATAGACGAGCTGGGTAGATATATTTTTTTATTCTGCTCCATTGATGGTGTCATGTATGTGCTGGCAAATATATATATCCCTCCTCCATTTAATTTGGATATACTCCTTAAATTGCATAAATTTCTGCTAGATAAAAAAGAGTGCCCGATTGTAGTCGTAGGGGACTTTAATGAGGTCCTAGATAGAAAGTTGGATAGATTCCCGATACGACAACCCTCAGAGGAATCAGGGAGGAGCCGGTTAAGTCTATTCCTGGAGGAAGTGGGGCTAGTAGATCTATGGGGGTGCGAAATCCAGGCATGCTGCAATATACCTGCTGCTCCGCGTCACACTCCACGCTCTCAAGGATAGACCTAGTCCTGGGAAATGCCAGGGCACTCCAGATGCTAGAAAAAATAACATATCGGCCAAGAGGTATTTCAGATCATTCCCCTATGGTGGCTACATTAAATGTAGGAGAGTCTAGGTCTAGGAAGAGTTGGAGTATGAGCCCGCACTGGTTCGAAGTAATTAAAAAATCGGACGGGATTCTCCCCATCTTAAGGGAGTTTGTAGAGTTCAATCAGGGTTCGGTGTCTCCCCCTGTGCTATGGGACACCCTCAAGGCGTTTCTTAGAGGGGTTCTAATACAGCAGATGGCTAAATTCAATAAAGAGGCTAGGAGTGAGGAAGAGAGCACTCTGAGGGACGCTCTCGAGGCCGAAAATAATTTTATTAGAAATCCAACCCCGGAGTTGGAAAGCACTTGGCAAGAGAAACAACAAAAGTATAAATTAGCGGTCATGCAGAAAGCAGAGACTAGGCGCCTTCTTCAGAGACAGGAATTTATGGTGGAGGGCGAAAGAGTGGGAAGAACATTGGCTATGCTAGTAAAATCAAATGCAGCTCCATCCACGGTCCTCGCTATTAGATCACAAAGTGGAGATATAGCATCAAGCACCCCAGAAATTGTACAAGCCTTCAGGGTTTATTATAAAAAACTCTACTCCTCGCAGAAAAAGGGTAAGGAGGCTAAGATGGAGGACTTCTTGGAGGGGCTGCCGATTCCTACTATATCACAGGAAGAAAGAGCCATATTAGACTCTCCAATAACGGTAGCAGAACTGCATCAAGCAGTAGCGGGCATGGCAAGCCTTAAGTCACCCGGGCCCGATGGCCTTCCAAGCGAGACATATAAGCAGTATGGTGAAGTGTTGATCCCTGAACTACTAAAAGCTCTGGAGGGGTCACTTGAGGGGGGTCAGTTGCCTGCTTCAATGCTAGAAGCAACAATCACCATGTTACAGAAGGAAGGGAAAGACCCATTGGATGTGGCCGCCTATAGACCAATCTCTCTACTTTGTACTGACGTAAAAATTCTCGCCAAGGTACTAGCAGTAAGATTGAACGCAGTTATTCATAAATTGATCCAGAGGGCCAGGCGGGCTTTATAGCCAACAGATCTACGAGCTTGAACATTAGAAGAGCATTTTTGAATTTACAGTCACCATCGGAGAATGTAGGCTCGAGAGCGTTAATGACCCTCGATGTATCTAAGGCTTTTGATAGCGTGGAGTGGGGCTATATATGGCGCGTGCTGGAGAAATTCGGACTTGGCCCGTCTTTTATAGGGTGGATCAGAATGCTATATACCCACCCTAAGGCAAGACTAAAAATTAATAACGAATTCTCAGACTGGTTTGAGTTGGAAAGGGGGACTAGGCAGGGGTGTCCTCTCTCTCCTTTGCTGTTCGCATTGGCGATGGAACCCCTGGCCATCTCCATAAGGGAAAGCAGTGCGATAACTGGCTTCCTGAGAAAATCGGGCGAAGAAAAAATCGCGCTCTATGCGGATGACATTTTGTTATTCCTGGGGGACTCGAGAAATTCACTACTGGGTGCGATGAGGATAGTGAAGGACTTCGGCAGTTTCTCTGGTTTAGAGATAAACTGGGAGAAGTCCGAGTTCTTGCCGATAGATCCCATTAGCGAGTTAATAGCATGCGATATACCCCAGATGGTAATGGTGGATGCCCTGAAATACCTGGGAATAGTTCTGATGAAGGACCCCACCCTATATATCAGCACAAACCTCGTCCCTCTTTTAACAAAACTGAAACAAAAAATAGGAATCTGGAGGTGTTTGCCCCTGTCCGCCGCAGGAAGATGTAGCTTAATAAAAATGGTTTGGATGCCACAATTGCTATACATCCTGCACAACTCGCCAGTCTGGATTGGCAAGAAGTGGTTTAAAAGAATTGATAGCCTCTTTAGGGAGTTGATATGGAAGGGGATGCAAGCCAGGATTCGACTTCGAGTGCTCCAGCTTCCCACTCGGGAGGGGGGCTTTGCCCTCCCACACCCCGAGCGCTACTTCTTAGCAACTCAGCTACAGCAGCTGCTGGGATGTGGGATACTGAAAGGTGGCACCTCCAATGGCAAATTACTATTGCTAAGTACTCCACATAATACTATAATTGAAACTCTAGAGGCGGATATGTTCCATGATGATTATCCAACTATTAAACTGCTAACTAAACTCTGGAAAACAGTCAAGAAAATGATGAGATATGAATATCCAACAGTCTACTCTCCTATCTGGAATAATCGCAATTTACAGGAAGTCCTTAAAATAGGCACTTTTAGGGAGTGGGAGAATCTTGGCATCAGAAGGCTAAGCCAGCTTTATAATGGCACCAAGCTAAAGAGTTTCCCTGAGTTAGTAGGGGAATTCAAGCTACCGCGGAGTTCTCTCTTCTTATATCTCCAGCTAGAACATGCCCTTAAAGCACAATTCAAAGCTCAGACTCTGTGTTGGGAAGAAATGCCTCTATTTCAAAGCATAATGCAGGTAAACCCTACTAGAGGGCTAATCTCAAGAATTTATGATCAATTAAGTAAATCAGACAACAGCGGGGGGATACTCTACAAGCTAAAAGCTAAATGGGAAGAGGATATAGGGGGAATGACCCAGGAACAATGGGTGAAAACCTTGGAGTTGAGTGTCCAGGTCTCTGTGTCCCCTTCACAGCGGCTCTCTCATCTGCTCTTGTTGAATAGAGCCTACTATGCACCTAAAAGACTTTTTAAATTTGGGAGAAAGCCTAATGACAACTGTCCCAGATGTCGGAGGTCAGGAGACCTCATCCATATGCTGTGGAGGTGTCCCAAGTTATTTAGATACTGGGAGGAGGTAACCGGGAACTTGGGAAGTATCTTTGGCACTATAGTAGTAAAGGAGGCCATAACCTGTATTCTGGGGTATAGAAGAGTGCTGGGAGAGAGACTGAGCACCACGCTGGCCATTACGCGGGCCTTGTTTCAGGCCAGGAAGATGATAACACTAAGATGGCAATCAAAAGACCCCCCTCGGTGAAAGACTGGATCTCTACTATTAATGAAACCCTGAGTAGGGAAAGAGTGGAGTACATAAAGAGAGGCAACCTTCAGGAATTTGAAAGCATATGGAAGCCATGGCTAGAGAAAGCAGGACGTCCCTAGTAGGCAAGGCGTAGGATTAGACCAAGAGAGGGGCTTAACATAGTTACATAGGTAACTGAGATCCTTGAGGACAAGGATTGCTATAGCGAAGTGATTTTGATATGCATATTTTTTTTCTTTTTTTTTCTTTAAATAAATAATCTAGATGGATGCAGGTTAAATATTGAGGGGGGGGGGGGTGGATTTGGGAACAGGTAAATTTCCCGTGCAATACCAGGCAGCTCAGCAAATGACGGGCATGGGGAGCCCATAAGTTTTCTATTATATATCCTTCTCCTGTTTTTCTTTTATCTTTCCTGTATTTATACTTCCTTTTATGTGTTCCTTTCCCCACCAATCTGGCCCAGAAAATGATAAAGTCCCACTTGATACTGGGCTTTAGCATAGCTATAGATTGAGCCCAGGTGTCTGGAGTAAGGGAGGACTTGATGCTAAAGTGATGCATTAAAGTATTCATAGGGATGGCATAAAAGGAATTGAGGTAATGCATGATCCACTATGATGTGAACCTGAGAAGGCGACAGTCAATGAACATCGAGCTGATTTAGCCCTCTATTTATTGGTTTCTGAAGTGGAAGAAAAAAAAAGAAAAAAAAAAAAAAGGAAAAAAAAAAAAAGAGATATAACAATATATATGTATCTCCCTTGGTTTAGAAGCAAAAAAAATTCATACTGCAGTCAGAATTCATTTCACTCCAAAGCAGAACTAACAATGGATTGGATTAGTCAAGAATATGCTCAACCAAACTTCAATTACCTAAAAAGGTATACATTGGAAAGATTAATACTTTACCAGGTCTTTAAGAATTCTGTCAGTTTGAGAAGCAAAGTCCCAAAAGAGACTTCTTTCCACCTTAGAGACAGACCCGTCTAGCCATCCTCAGAGCTCCTCCAGATCTTCCCATAGCTCCTTTCCCATAGCTCCCTCTCTGTTATCTGCCTCTCCTTTTTATCTCACCCCAAAAGTGGGTGTGGGTCTCATTACTATGTAATGGATGATGTCATATGACGATGGAGTTTATATATTACCTTGACAACCAAGACCAACGCCATTTTGAATAATTACCAATTTCAGCCTCTTAGGGGTGGTGTTGGATCAGAAGTTATTTTAAATGTGATTGACATGACTTTCTGACCTTGGCTTAGCAAAACATCACTAATTGTCTAATGGTTGACAATCAAGTGTCAATATCCCCAGCCGTCCTAGCGCTTCTTAAAATATATGTGTATGAGAAAATATACCCCACACAATTAACTGGGGTTGTAAATGCCATGAAAGTGTAGTCAGGATTCTTACGATAAGCCTACCAGTTATTCATGAATGGTTTCCTAAATAAGATACCATATTTGCACTCTATTAATAATATATGTGTTGTAAACAGGTTTATATAATATTACCTAATAAAGATACATTGTAAAGATGTATAAAAGAAACATTATTATTTAAAATATATCATTTGTGGATAAGCCCTTTTTTTGTTACGTGGTTTGTTCTGAAAATACTATTTAGTTTTGCAGACTGTAAGTTTGTACCAACTCCCCTTATCTATAAGTGTCAAAGACAAAAGACATATAACCTGGGATACTGGTATTTTTACACAGTCTCAAAACATAAAGCAACTTTTGCAACAATGCCTATTAATGGGCTGTGAACTCTGATTCAACATTAGAGCCAAAATGGCTCCTCTCATGTTCGTTTGAAAAATATACAATATAGACAGCAGGAGGCGGAGCCTAGCGGAGCAGGCATGCATTGTTAGAGCTCCACACCGCTGAGGAGAGAAAAGAAGGACAAAGCGGAGCCTGCAGGCTCAAAAGGTATCCATTTGAACCTTTTTGCCCCAGGGAACAAACTGTGAAAGTTTGGGCAGGAAATATGGTACTGGGAGGAAACCGTGGCAGAAATAAAAATCACCTCACAAAGAGCTCACAGGCACTCACTGCAGCTGAAGCAGCTCCAGTCACCTCACAAGACACAGCATCAGGGCGCTCTCACAGACAGAAAATGTCACAGCAAGACTCTCCATTTGAGTCAGATACAGAACAAATCCTCTCACAAACTTCTCCACAAGCCTCCTCAGTATCCCCAGTAATATTATTACAATTTGAAAAGATGCTTCATAAGGCTTTAAAACAAACCTCAGACCAAATAACAAAAAGCCTAACCAAAGAAATAAGAGAGCTGGGAAACCGCACCGCAGCCTTAGAAATAAAAATGGATGAAATTGAAATTACAACCCAAGAAAATATAACAGAATTGGAACAATTAAAAAAAGAGAATTTAATACTTCAAACTAAGCTCGAAGATTACGAAAATAGAGCCAGACGTTCAAACTTGCGCATAAGGGGAATACCTGAAACTGTGACAGACCTGCAATCTACTATTACTGCTCTATTACAAGAACTAAAGCCAGATATCCCTATTGAACGTTTAGAACTGGACAGAGTACACAGAGCCCTCACAGCCAAAAAGAAAGATGGACCCCCACGTGATATAATCACAAAATTTCATTATTACAGAACGAAAGAACAAATACTAATTGCTGCAAGAGAAAAAAAGGAACTTAATTTTCAAGGACACAATTATCAAATTTTTGCTGACCTATCCCAAATTACTATTACTAAAAGACGATCCATGAAACCCCAACTAATGGAACTGCAACGCCACAACATTATGTATCAATGGGGCTTCCCCTTTTCAGTCAGATTTAACTACCAAGGTACAATTTACAGAAGCAGATCAGCAGATGAACTACAACAAACCCTTTTAAAATTAAATCTGACAGAACCCACAAGCAGCAACACTACCACATGCAGAAGAATGGCGTCATCTTCACCTTCAGGCAGCACCCAGAAAATTTCAGAACAAAATGGGAATCATCATTCTCACAAAAGAGGCCGTTATGCCACATCATCCATGGACCAAGAAGATTCAATGGACTGACATCCTAATTCCTGATATCTCTTCATTTATTATAATAAGAGATGGTTCTCTATAAAAAACCTATATTTATAACTGAATGTAACTGCATTCTGATAGTCACACACTGTGTGGGATCATGTTACATTCCAGTTATATTTCTTATTACTTCTGATTCATATAGCCTTAGAATATATAAGTGAAATAAGGAAATTCTTGTTCAGTTATATATTATCAGGTAATAACAATAGATTTATTACTTTTTAGGACAAATATGTTCAATAAGCCAGAAGTAATGGAAGCTTTTTCTTTCTTTTCTTAAAACAAATATATTATTACTTAACTAGTTCCTAGAATTATGTTTTTGTTTATTCTACTCTGAAGCAATACAACCTCAATTTTATGAGTTAACATATCTAAACAGTTACATATGAATAAAATATGTAATTGTTTACTCTAAAAGGGTTAAAATCCCAAAATAATTCAAACTATCTTCATCGATACCAAAGTTATTAACAGTACCTTTCTAACTGAATTATTTAGCCTAGGGCAAGACTAACCATATACAACCACCCTGGAATAAATAATTTCAACAAAAACTATATTCTGCACTCCAATGAATGAAACATCATTTTGATGTCTTTTGACATAGCACTTCTCTCCTGTAAGCGGAAGATCCGTGTACCCCCATTAGCCCTCCTCATTCTCCCAACCATATTATGTGGGAGTGTGACAAAGGCACTTATTCCCCTGAGAGAGATATTTATTCTCTTTCACGGGTAAATTGTGATTACTTGCAAAAAATAATTTATACAATGTATCATCTAATCTCATATGTTTTTTGTTTACTCTTTACTCCAGAATTCACTGGTTTCTTTTCTATCTATTCATCTCTTCAGTCCACACAGGTTGATCTACGCAGTCAGCTCTGCATAACAAAAAGTAAGTCAAAACTATTTGATCTATTGCCATGGCACCACTGAATATACTTTCCCTGAATGTTCAGGGAATAAATGTCCCTCAAAAAAGGACCAAAGCCTTCCGTACTTTCCATAACAAGAAGGCTCACATAATATGCCTCCAAGAAACACACTTCACCAAAGATTCTACTCCAAAATATATTTCTCCTTTTTATCAACAAATTTACACGGCTTCTGCCTGTACCAAGCAAAGGGGAACTCTAATTGCATTTCACCGATCCACACCATTCACCTTATCATCAGAAATTAAAGACCCAGAAGGTAGATACCTGATACTCATGGGTTATATAATGGATACAGCAATCACGGTGATTTCCTACTACGCTCCTAACAAACAACCTACACCATTCCTCTCACATATATTACAAGTGATTAATACACACAAAATAGGAACAGTGATAATGTGTGGGGATTCGAACCAGGTCCTCCTCCCATTTCTAGATAAATCACCTTTTACACCATCCAAAATAACCTCTAGATTACCTTTTTCTCAACTTCTTTCCAAATACAATCTGGTAGATTCATGGAGAGAAAGTAACCCAATGAAAAAGAAATTCACTTATTTCTCGCACCCTCATCAAACCTTCACCAGAATAGATCATATTTTTCTAACAATAGGAATGATACCAGAAATTATTGCATCAGATATAATTCCGATTCCGTGGTCTGACCATAATGCAGTATACACTACTATAGCCTCAGCCATACCAAAAGCGCATTACCCAACGTGGTACTTACCGGACATAATGCTCAAACACCCACTACATCAGATGGCCATTGAACAAGCTTTAAAGGAATACATATCAATTAATAATACAACAGACATCTCCCCAATAACACTGTGGGAAGCTCATAAGCCTGTCTTGCGTGGTACAATACAAAGACAAATGGCACTATTTAAACGGGAACGCAAAAATCTAGCAAAAAAACTAGAACTCAATTTTAATGCAGCCTACATATCATTTCAAGATAATCCATCTCAGAGTACAAAATCTCATCTGGAAAAATCTAGATTGGAATACGATCTATTTCTCACTGAGTCAGTTGATAAATCCCTCAAACGCTCCAAACACAATTTCTACATGAATACAAACAAACCAGGTACATATTTGGCTCGGGCATTAAATTCAACTAACAAATCTTTCAAACCAATACGTTTGAAATTATCAAAAAATGTTTACACTTGTAATCCAGTTAAAATAGTCCATAAATTTCACTCACATCTCGCAACTTTATACAAGACAAACAATGAATTTAATCCTACAGAAGCTGAATCCTTCTTCTCAAAAATAACCTTACCTGAGTTATCTCAGAATCAAAAAAGCAGTTTGGATGAGCCTATAACTATAGATGAAGTTGCTAACGCCATAAAAGACCTAAAACTTAACAAAAGACCAGGCCCAGACGGCTACTCGGCTTTATACTATAAAACATTCTCAGAAATACTCTCTCCCATTCTCACTGAAACTTTTAACAAACTTCTAGATGGACATTCTTTTCGGCAAGAAACACTAATGGCAATTGTTTGTATGATCCCAAAACCTCTTTCTGATGATACTTCCTGTGTGAATTATCGGCCTATCTCTCTGTTAAACCTCGATATTAAATTATTAGCAAAAATAATAGCAAAACGCCTCAATAGCATTATAGGAAAATTAATACATAGAGATCAAGTAGGCTTCATGCCAAATAGACAGGCAGGCGATAATATACGCAGGGCAGTGTTATTGGCACATATTGCTAAAAAACGGAAAATCCCTTTATGTTTTCTATCTCTCGATATTAAGAGGGCATTTGACACAGTATCCTGGCAATATATGCAATATGCATTACAAAAATGGGGTTTTGGACCCCACTTTTTAACATGGATCAAAGCATTATATAATAAACCCAAAGCCTATATAAAATATGCTGGATACAAATCTGAAGCCTTTAATATCGAAAGAGGTACCCGACAGGGTTGCCCATTATCTCCCTTATTATTTGCCCTTATACTCGAACCCATGGCCCAATACATCAGAACAAACCAAACTATAACTGGCATTGAAGTAGGAGGTATTACACACAAATTATGTATATTTGCAGATGATATATTACTTTTTCTATCATCACCACAGGTCTCTGGTCCTAACTTAATACCAGCTCTTGATGGATTTGCAGCCCTATCCGGCCTTATGATTAATCCTAAGAAATGCCTAGTGCTTAATATTTCACTCACAAACATGGAATTGATCCCGGCTAGGGCTGCACTCCCATTCACATGGGCAGAAAAATCAATCCCATATCTTGGAATTCATTTAACAGCATCTCATTCTGACTTATTCTCAACCAATTATCCTCCTGTATTAAGACAGATCACAAATCTAATAAAACAATGGTCGCAACTTCCTTTATCCTGGATAGGGAAGATTAATGCAATCAAAATTACTATTCTACCCAAATTGCTTTATCTATTCAGAGTCCTCCCTATTCCAATTCCTTCCTATTTTTTGAGAATAGTACAAAAAAGAGCAACTTCGTTTATATGGGGCTCTTCTAAACCACGTATACCTATACACACACTACATCTTCCCAAAAATAAAGGAGGCCTGGGATACCCTAATTTTACTAACTACTACAGAGCAGCACATTTGGCCAGTCTGTCCAAATACCATGCAAAACAGGAAATCCCATTATGGGTATTTATAGAGGCTTCAGAAAATGACCCTCTATTAATATCAAATTTATTATGGCTTGATCCTAAAGACCGCTTTAAAATTCATAATCCCATAACTAAACACTTCTTATCTCTCTGGGATAAACTAAAAACCAAATATCAGTTACAATCTCCACACAATCCTCTCCTTTCTTTTATCAGAAATCCGGCCTTTTATCCGGCATGGATCTACCCAAATTCTTTTAAAGCTTGGACAACATCAGGCATTCAGACACTAAATGACTTCATAGCATCTAAATCATTCCTTTCATTCCCATCGCTTAGAGAAAAATATGATCTACCAAACTCTGAGATATTTAGATATCTCCAAATCAAAAATTTCTATACACCATTCCTAAAGGGGGATACACCATTATCCCAATTATCCATTTTTGAATCAATCTGTACAAAAGATCCATTTGCTAAAGGTACAATTTCATCACTTTATAATCAATTATATGGAGTAGCAAATCTTAATAGACCCTCTTACGTTCAGAGGTGGGAGGAGGACCTGGGACGAACTTTAGAAGACACGGACTGGTCTAACATATGGCTCACATCTAAGTCATCTTCACCCAACATCTTAGCACTGGAGACAAATTATAAAGTCCTAACTCGCTGGTACCTTGTACCCGCTAGAGTGGCAAAATATTCACCTAATACCTCAACTCTTTGTTTTCGAGGATGCCCAGAAATAGGCACATATTTACACATATGGTGGACATGCCCAGTAATCCAAACCTTCTGGAAGGAAGTCTTCGTGATTGCATCTAAAATATTTAAAAAAATAATACAACCAGATCCATATTTAACTTTACTTAATCTAAAACCGGAATGGTTAACACTCTCTCAATTCAAACTTATGATCCAACTAATAACGGCTGCAAAACAAACAGTGGCCAAGGCATGGAAATCTCCTACATTGGTACTAGCAGAAACAATTCACAGAATGAATAATACAATGTCCCATGCTAAGATGGTAGCCATCGATCAAAATCAAATTCCAAAATTTGAAAAACTTTGGCATCCTTGGATAAAACAACAGTTCCTGTCAAACTTCAATGACTCTGTCCTGTTGCCATGGTAACAGATTAAATGACTTACAGAGACACCCATTCTAAGGCTTCAAAGAGAACTAAAAAGAATAATAAACTGACGAGCGGGACAACCTTGTGGACCATACCTCTACCTTTCAACCCTTTTTCTTCTTTCTCTTTCCTTTTCTCCACCTTAAGATTAAAGCTCATTATCAGAATTTATTTGACCTATATACACTCTACTTGTAAACAATATGTATAGTAGGTATAAATCATTTAAATACCTACAAAAGTAACTAAAGAAATGATATATATCTTTAATTTAGGTTTACGTGAACCCAATGTTTAATATTTGAAATTTCATGATATTTATCTATATAAACCCTACTGTAAAACAATGAGCTTACTTTATAGATCCTTGTAAACTTACTTTATGTATCTTTATAACATTGTATGCTCAATAAACTTCTTTTGACAAGGAAAAATATACAATATAAAGGCCTATATATATATGAATATAAATTCTTTTAACCCCAAATGTTCTGACATGTTAAAAAAATGTAAAAAACTGATTTCTTAATTTTTTTTATTTTAATTTTTTTATATTTTGTTATAAAAAATTTAAAACAGGTAATTTTTCTCCTTCATTGATGTACATTGATGAGGCGGCAGTGATGGGCACTGATCAGTTACACTGATAGGCAGCACTGCTAGGTGGCACTGATTGGCACTACTGGTGGGCATTGATAGGTGGCACTTGTGGGCATTGATTGGTGGCACTTGTGGGCACTGATAGGTGTCACTGTGGACACTGTTAGTTGGAACTGTTAGGTGGCACTGTGGGCACTGTTAGGTGGCACTGTGGGCACTGTTAGGTGGCACTATTAGGTGGCACTGATGAGGCAGATATGCCTCTTCCACTTCGGGACCGATGTCCCTCAAATCTGAGCCGGTGATCGGCTTTTTTTTTTACTCACGCTTTTAGCGTGAGTAGAAAAAAAAGACAATTACCGATCTTTTGTTTACATCATGTGATCAGCTGTCATTGGCTGACAGCTGATCACATGGTAAGGGGCCGGGACCGGCCCCTTCCTTAGATCAGTGATCACCCGAGTCTCAGTAATCACAGCGCCTACAGAGCACGTGCACAGGGGAGGCCGTCATTCGGCCATAGCGCGGATGCCAAGTGGTTAATGCATCTTTTAGGGTGTGCCCTCCCCAAATAACTTGTTTGTCATTAAATAATGTGCATACAAAATTTATGTTAAACATTTCATGATCAAAAAAATATTTTAAATTAAAAAATTAAAACGTCAAGAAATTAGAAAAAACAGTTCATCTGTGTCAATGCTTCCAAAACAATCACCGCTGTGTGTGTTCATCCTCAAAAGGACCAATATCCAGTGCACAACTCAACCAGCTAAAGTGCCTGCTCACTTCAAAGATGAATGTACCACAATGGATCAATTTTCACTCTCCAATGGTAATGCTACAGTCTCCAGATTGCTCCTCTGTGTGGGTAATTAGTGTTTGTATTGCCGTCAGACAAACTTTCCTTTCTCATAAGTGCTCAATCACGCTATTACTTCCGTAGGTTATAGATATGAAACAACAAACACAAGTGCCATAGTGTACACTGTTTGCATGTTTAATAAAAAACCCCAAAACAAATCCACTTACAAGATAAAAACTTTAAGACAGCATGTCTCAAATCATCACTTCATTTACCGCAAATCTACACTCACGATGCTTCACAGATTCAGCTCCCCCCTCTAAACGCGTGTCGGCATCTCATTGGCCTTCATCAGGGAAGGTGCCTTAGTGTGGCCAGGTTTATACCAGGGAACCTGGTATTTTATTTATTTATTTATTTTCACAAATAACCATTATTTATGATATATATATATATTTTGTAGATCATGCATAAAAAAATGTTTTAAAAAAATAACAAAAAAGTTATTTTTGTTGTATTTTGTTGTTAGTTGAGGTTTTAGACTATCACAGTAATCACAAAAAAAAGAATATACTGTTTCTTATTTATTATTAATACTAATTATTTAAGTTGCTATTTTCATGTTTTTTTCCTGTTTTCTAAACAAAAAAACTTTAACAAATAAAGGTTTTCTGATCCAACCATTTTTTTTTGCAAAATTCCTTGCTCCTTACTCTTCATAGGCTAAATGTGAGTACTCTCACAACCTTTGCATTTCTGGCCTTGGCAGACTGTTCTTTAAAAGAGAATTATTGTTTTTTTTAAATTTTACTTTCATACTTACCTATGTTAATGCAGCATCAGACTGATGCTACAGCTGTCCCCCGCCATCTCTGCACTGAGAACCGAGCCACCGAACATTGCTGGCTGTTCGGTTTTCACAGATCCATGAGAGGTGAGCTGCTGACTCTCAGTCAGCATCTCTCCTCTGTGCTTCTCAATGCTCATTGAAGTGCTGAGCTGTGGAGGGGTGGGGAGCGGCCGTCTCTGCAGCTTGCTGAGATGCTGAGACTGCCATAAATCAAGGCAGCTGGTGGATCCAGACTTCGGAAGGCATGATGACGCGCTGCCTCGACTGATGGCAGTGATGTCATCAGAGAGCAGACTTCAGACCGCTCTCTGCTGAAAATGGGTCACAGGAGTGCAAAACTAATTGCACTTCTGTGACCCAGAGGAGAAGCCCAGCCTAAAACGCAAATACTGGACTTCTCCTTTAATGTCTATGGCGACTTTTAGTTATTTATAGATAAAACCAACATCCACTTACAGTTTACTACACTAGGAGCTTACCTTATGGCATAGCTAAAATGGTACCTTGGGATGTAGAAAGCA
Organism: Aquarana catesbeiana; assembly: GCF_042186555.1. Taxonomy (NCBI): domain Eukaryota; kingdom Metazoa; phylum Chordata; class Amphibia; order Anura; family Ranidae; genus Aquarana; species Aquarana catesbeiana. The sequence continues at coordinate 481,284,239 of NC_133325.1, read as the reverse complement.
AAAGAGAAAAAATGTATTACAGAGGAGAGGGGAAGTCTGAAGGCTTGAGGGATTGGCATGACATTTTGGAAAGATTAACAAAATAATATACCATTGTTAAAGAAGGCATCAGCAAGTGAATTTCTTATTATTCTTTACTGTGTCCTGGGAGCCCCAATAGTCAGCATTTACATTTTTACTTTCTACCACAAGGTGAAACTTTGACATGGTTTCCCACAGTGCGATGTGCATCTCAATTGAAGATGCCATCCATGCACAATGGAACTGAATAGGGGGTTTAATGTGGGGGTGCAGAGGGAAGTTTTAGGATTAATCCAAAAAAGATATTATGATATAACTAAAGACAAAACATTGGGAATCACTGCAAATTACAGTGACCCTTTACCATGCGATTAGCTGTGTCCAATCACAGCTGATCACATATAAACACATTTGCCGGTTATCAGGATTCCTTTCCTCACGCGCTGTCACAATGTGAGGGGAGTCAGTAACCGGCAAATGCGACAGAGGACATGTACACAGATAATCAGGGCACTGATCATTTGTGCCCTGATTATTGGTGCATCCCCATTAGTGCTGCCTATCAGTGCCCATCAGTGCTGCCTATCAATGCCCATCAGTGCTGTCTATTGGTGTCAATCAGTGCTGCCTATCATTGCCACCAATCAGTGCCACCTATCAGTGCCCATCAGTGCCACCTGTCAGTGCCACCCCATCAGTGTCACCTCATCAGTGCCCACCAGTGCAGCCTATCAGTGCCCATCAGTGCTGCCTATCAGTGTCACCTATCAGTGCCAATCAATGCTGCCTATCATTGCCTCCTGTCAGTGCCCATTAGTGCCCCCTGTCAGTGCCACCTCATCAGTGCCACAGCATCAGTGCCCATCAGTGCCTCCTAATCAGTGCCCATCAGTGCAACCTATCACAGCCCATCAGCACAGCCTCAACAGCACACATCAGTGAAGGAAAACATTTTTATTTGCAAAATAGAAACTTACAGTGCCTTGTAAATGTATTTTGTTACATTACAGCCTTTAGTTCAATTTTTTTTAATCTGAATTATATGTGATGGATCAGAACACAATAGTCAAAGTTGGTGAAGTAAAATTAGAAAAATATATACATAAAACTATTTTTCAGAAATAAAAAACTGATAATTGGCATGTGCATATGTATTCAATCCCTTTGTTATGAAGCCCATAAAAAGCTCTGGTGCAACCAATTACCTTCAGAAGTCACATAATTAGTGAAATGATGTCCACCTGTGTGCAATCCAAGTGTCACATGATCTGTCATTACATATACACACCTTTTTGAAAGGCCCTAGAGGCTGCAACACCTAAGCAAGAGACACCACTAACCAAATACTGCCATGAAGACCAATGAACTCTCCAAACAATAAAGGACAATGTTGTTGAGAATTACAAGTCAGGGTTAGGTTATAAACAAAATATCCAAATCTTTGATGATCCCTAGGAGCACCATCAAATCTATCATAACCAAATGGAAAGAACATAGCACAACAGAAACCTGCCAAGAGATGGCCGTACACAAAAACTCACGGACCGGGCAAGGAGGGCATTAATCAGAGAGGCAGCACAGAAACCTAAGGTAACCCTGGAGGAGCTGCAGAGTTCCACGGCAGAGACTGGAGTATCTGTACATAGGACGACAATAAGCCGTATGCTCCAAAGAGTTGGGCTTTATGGCAGAGTGGCCAGAAAAAAGCCATTACTTTTAGCAAAAAACAAAATGGCATGTTTTGAGTTTGCAAAAAGGCATGTAGGAGACTCCCAAAATGTATGGAGGAAGGTGCTCTGGTCTGATGATACTAAAATTGAACTTTTTGGCCATCAAAGAAAACCCAACACATCACCCAAAGAACACCATCCCCACAGTGAAACATGGTGGTGGCAGCATCATGCTGTGGGGATGTTTTTCAGCCTGGGAAACTGGTCAGAGTTGAGGGAAAGATGGATGGTGCTAAATACAGGAATATTCTTGAGCAAAACCTGAACCACTCTGTGTGTGATTTGAGGCTAGGACGGAAGTTCACCTTCCAGCAGGGCAATGACCCCAAACACACTGCTAAAGCAACACTTGAGTGGCTTAAGGGGAAACATGTAAATGTGTTGGAATTACCTAGTCAAAGCCCAGACCTCAATCCAATAGAAAAAATGTGGTCAGACTTAAAGATTGCTGTTCACAAGCACAACCATCCAACTTGAAGGCACTGGAGCAGCTTTGCAAGGAGGAATGGGCAAAAATCCCAGTGGTAAGATGTGGCAAGCTCATAAAGACTTATCCAAAGTGAGCTATGATAGCCGCAAAAGGTGGCTCTTCAAAGTATTTGGGGGTTGAATAGTTATGCACATTGACTTTTTATGTTATTTTGTCCTATTTGTTGTTTGCTTCACAATAAAAAAAAATCTTCAAAGTTGTGGGCATGTTCTGGAAATTAAATGATGCAAATCCTCAAACAACCCATGTTAATTCCAATTCCAAACACGAAAAATGCCAAGGGGGTGAATACTTTTGCAAGGCACTGTAAAATAAATCTTTTTTTTTTTCAAAATTTTTGGGTTTTTTTGGTTTGTTTAGCAAGAAATAAAAAACTGCTTGCTGACGCGGCTCTCGTTGCGGGAGGGCGTAATATGACGTCCTCCCATTTAAACAGGGAATGCGTGCGATTGTGCGCGCGCATCCCTGTTCCTTCGGTGGTGGTGTGTCATGGAGAAAAAGATCGCCACTGAGGGGGGGTGAACAGCCATTGGGCATGGCTGTTTACCACGTGATCGGCCATGATGAAGTCACAGCCAAACACAGATGGTTCCACCCCACTGTGCACGGCGCATGCGCGCGATCACATTGGTGGCGGCGTATTCCCGGGAACACTGCTCATCACCGACACTGGCCAACAGCCATTGGCCTGCTGTTTACCCATGTGATCAGCTGTGATTGTGGTAACAACTCGTTACCACTTACAGTGTACACCAATTACACTGTTCCCCCCAATAAAGAGGACCTGTCATCACCCATCATAGTACCTGTCACCACCCATCAAAGTACCTGTCACAGTTCATCTGAGTACCTGTCACAGTCCATCAGAGTACCTGAGTACCTGTCACAGTCCATCAGAGTACCCAAGTACCTTACAGTCCATCAGAGTACCCGAGTACCTGTCACAGTCCATCTGAGTACCCGAGTACCTGTCACAGTCCATCTGAGTACCTGAGTACCTGTCCCAGACCATCTGAGTACCCGAGTACCTGTAACAGTCCATCTGAGTACCCAAGTACCTGTCACAGTCCATCTGAGTACCCAAGTACCTGTCACAGTTCATCTGAGTACCCGAGTACCTGAGTACCTATCACAGTCCATGTGAGTACCTGAGTACCTGTCACAGTTCATCAGAGTACCCAAATACCTGTCACAGTTCATCTGAGTACCCGAGTACCTGTCACAGTCCATATGAGTACCTAGGTACCTGTCACAGTCTATATGAGTACCTGAGTACCTGTCACAGTCCATGTGAGTACCTGAGTACCTGTCACCACCCTTCAGAGTACCCGAATACCAGTCACCAGGCCATCAGAGTACCTGAGTAACTGTCACCAGGCCATCAGAGTACCCAAGTACCTGTCACCAGGCCATCAGAGTACCCGAGTACATTTCACCAGGCCATCAGAGTACCCGAGTATCTGTCCCCAGCCCATCAGAGTACCCAAGTACCTATCTGCAGCCCATCAGAATACCCGAGTACCTATTTGCAGCCCATGCCTCATAGAATATACGTTGGGGTGTTTGCTTTCCAAAATGGGGTCATTTTGTGGGTAATTCCACTGTCCTGGTGCTCCAGGATCTTCAAAAGTGTGATAGGTAGGAATGAAATGAAATGTGTAATTTATGTTCCTGGAACGCCTGAAGGTACTACTTCAATGTTGGTCCTCTGTATGTAGCCAGGCTGTGTAAAAGTCTCACACATGTGGTATCGCCCTATTTGGGAAGAGTAGCAGAATGTATTTTGGGGTGTAATTTTTGCTATATAAATGCTATTTGTTAGAAATATCTTATAAATGGACAACTTTGTGTAAAATAAAATGCGTTTTCATTTTTTTTTCCACATTTTCCATAGACTTCTGGAAAAAATGAAATGTTCAAAAGACTCATCATGCCTCATAGATTATACGTTAGGGTGTTTGCTTTCCAAAATGGGGTCATTCTGTGGGCAATTCCATTGTCCTGGTGCTCCAGGGCCTTCAAAAGTGTAACAGGTGGTTGAGAAATGAGATATGTCATTTATGCTCCTAGAACTCCCGAAGGTGCTACTTTAGTGTTGGGCCTCTGTATGTGGCCAGGCTGTGTAAAAGTTTCACAGATGTGGTATCGCCATACTCAGGAAGAGTAGCAGAATGTATTTTGGGGTGTAATTTGCTGTATGCATATGCTGTGTGTGAGAAAAAACCTGATAATATGACAATTTTGTAAAAAAAATTACAAAAATAAAAAAAATCTTCATTTTGCAAAGAATTGTGGGAAAAAATGACAACTGTGACAGCGCAGAAAATTGGTCTGGGCAGGAAGGGGGTGTAAGTGCACTGTATTGAGGTGGTTAAATACCACCAAAAGAAAGCTCTATTTGTGTGGAAAAGAAAAATAACAATTTTATATAGATACAGTGTTGCATGACCGTGTAATTGTCATTCAAATTGCAACAGCGCTGAAAATTGGCCTTGAGAGGAAGGGGATGAAAGTGCCCAGTATTAAAGTGGTTAAAATTAAGGTTGAACAATGCTGAAACACAGTAAAAGGCATGTGAGGTATCCACGCTACTGTACAATAATGATATTCCTATCTAAACTAGAAGCAGCCAGCACAATTTGTTTGATTCAGCAAATAAAACAAATAAAGTCCACATGCGTCGCTACAATCAAAACTAACAAATCATCTTTCAGTAAAAAGGGAGAGATGAAATCCCTGTACCAGCTTCAGTGTGTAATGAAAGCACGCCAGACCACAGTGTCAATCCAGTCTCCTTACCAGATAGAATATAAGAGCAGGCATTTACTTGGAAACTATGCAGTTACTCCAACTCCACTCTCTTATTAGATGACTCAATGCAGTGGAATCCCAAGGAAAGGGCTTGCATCATTCTCCAATCTTGATAACCTATTCAGCTAGGACTTCCAGCAGCCAGGTACAAAAAGCTTTCTTACAGTCAGTAGGATGGTGTCACCAGTGAAACAATAATGATAAAGCAGAACATAGTGAAGCCCGTACAGGTTGATGAAATATTTTTTTTAGGTTGTAATTACATCAAGGAAAGTAAAAACGAGCATGTAAAAAAAGGGTGGTTGAACTACCATGGCTCTCAGCATGCTTGTGTCTCCATGCTGAAACACAGCCACTTGTCACCTATACTATTCATTAAGCAGGAGAGTTGGTTGAACACTGGATGTATTCTATTAACTGTACCCAAAGATTTTCCCATGACTAAGCTCCTAGGGGGCGGAGTGAAATGCTTTGGGGCATGGCCTGGTCGGAGTCCAGGTTGAGGTTGCCACTCCATCTACCTCCATAGAATTCTTTAGATGTGCGGCATTCAGGGGTTACCCAAATTCCTTTCGACCCAAAGATCTTCAGTCTGAGATCTAGCTCAGGTAACCAATATAAAACATCACTAATTTATTTAGTTACTGTTGGACTCACCAGACATAAAAATTCCTGGCACATCTCTTAATATATGTGTTTTGGTCCTTTGTGGACATAAAGATGATTTCCAATCCATGTATTTCATAAATAGCGTAGGCAAAACTAAGAGGCAGTGTTTGACCATTGTGCAGCCATAATTTCATTTCCTATTTTGTATTTAGTACGGTTGATATAGCAAGTTGAAATTGACCTTTACCAAATTCAGATAATGCATGTTTTTAAAACTTTGCCTATCTGGCTGCAATTTACATTTATAGCTATTATCCCCCTTGCTAAGGCATAGTGCTGTTTTAAAATAATGTTTTTTTCGACACTTTTATCAGAGGCAGTGGCGGCCCATCCATTAAGGGTGCCCGGGTGCCGCCCCCTCTCTCCAGGTCACCCCCTATATGGTAATTGATAGATTCATGCATATCATGAATCTATGCATTGTTGCCATGGCCACCCCCTATTCATGCGTCCGGCCCCTTTCGGGTCACCAGGTGCATGAATTACAGTGGCAGGTGAACTTTTTTGAAGCAACTGATTAGAGCCATATGCTCTAATAGGCTTCAAAATAGGGTGGGCTCAGGTTGCAAAACATCCAACCTGGAGCCCACCCAGGTGTGTTACAACAGCGAATGAATATTCGCTGTTGAAACACTGATCCTCAATCCGGCCAATCAGAAGCGGGTGTGAGACCCGTTTTCTGATTGGCCATTGAGGAGGGAGGAAATGGAAGCTGCCACCATAGAGAGCAGGAGAACAAGAAGCCACTTGTGATGGAGAACTGGAGGCCACCGCCAAGCAGGGGAAATCGCCGATGATGGGGTAGGTGCTCTTGACCGATCGACCCGGGAAGGTGGCATACTGTTTGCCGCCCCCCCAAGAAAATTTCCCACCAGCCGCCACTGGTCAGAGGGCTTTAGTCAGAACTGCTACTTTCAGTGACACCCACAAGTCCAGGCTTTAGTCGGAACTGCTACTTTCAGTGACACCCACAATTCCGGTGCTTAGCCCTGATGTTAAATCAAACACTAGCATGCTACCAGTTCTGCAACAGAATATTCTTTCTGTAGCACAAGAAAATCAAATTCTACTTCATCTCTCTGATCTCATTGACTTTCTCTACTTTTTTATAAGTGATCTATAACTTTTAGAGGTAAATTGGGGAGTTGGATTAAGTCCCTCTGACCAGATCAAGCTTTCCTTCATAAAGAATAACAGTAAAAACGATTTTTTTATACAATTCAATCTAAGAAACAATCAATAGAAACAAATTGTAAGTCATTAACTTCCTTAGGTTGAACGTGTTGAATGACATCAATACATCCTAAGCAACCAAAGTGCACGTGAGCGTGTACAATGTCAATACATTTTTTTGCAATATTGCTGTTACAGCAGTACTTGTCTGCACAAACCTAACTATATCCTATCTCAATGATACACCAAGAATATGCACAAATATACCCTTTTACAGGTGCATCTCACAAAATTTGAATATCATCAAAAAGTTCATTTATATCAGTAATTCAATTCAAAAAGTGAAACTCATATATTATGTTGATTCATTACACACGGAGCGATATATTTCTAGCATTTCTTTCTTTTAACTTTGATGGCTTACAGCTAGTAAAAACCCAAAATTCAACATCTCAGAATGGTAGAATATTGTGAACAAGTTCAATATTGTAGCCTCAAGGGGGCTATTTACAATAGGCAAATCTACTTTGCACTACAAGTGCAAACTACAAGTGCAAAGTGCACTTGAAATTACACTGAAAGTGCACTTGGAAGTGCAGTCACTGTAGATCCGAGGGGGACATGCAAAGAAAATAAAAAAACAGCATTTTAGCTTGCACCTGATTGGATGATAAAATCAGCAGAGCTTCCCCTTATTTTAGATCTACCCCTCAGATTTGCAAGTGCACTTTCAGTGCAATTTCAAGTGCACTTTGCACTTGTAGTTTGCCCTTGTAGTGCAAAGTGGATTTGCCTTTCGTAAATAACCCCCATGGTGTCATGTCTAATCAGCTAATTAATTTAAAACACCTGTAAAGGTTTCCGGAGCCTTTAAATGGTCTCTCAGTCTGGTTCAGTAGGTTTCACAATCATGGGAAAGACTGCTGACTTGACAGTTGTCCAGAAGACAGTAATTAACACCCTCCTCAAGGAGGGTAAGTTCACAGAGTGCTGTATCCAAGCATATTAATGGAGTGTTAAGTGGATGGAAAAAAGAGTGGTAGAAAAAGGTGCACAAACAACAGGGATAACCATAGCCTTGAGAGGATTGTGAAGCAAAGGCCATTCAATAATTTGGGGGAAATTCACAAGGAGTGGACTATGGCTGTTGTCAGTGCTTCAACAGCCATCACACACAGACATTTCCAGGACATGGGCTACAACTGTCGCATTCCTTGCGCCAAGCCGCTCCTGAACCAGAGACAACATCAGATGCATCTTACCTTGGCTAAGGAAAAAAAGGACTAGACTGTTGCTCAGTGGTCCAAAGTCCTCTTTTCGGATGAAAGTAAATTCTGCCTTTAATTAGGAAATCAAGGTCCAAGAGTCTGGAGGGAACGTGGAGGGGCACAGAATCCAAGTTGCATGAGGTCCAGTGTGAAGTTTGCACAGTCAGTGATGATTTGGGGAGCTATGTCATCTCCTGGTATGGGTCCACTGTGTTCCAAAGTGATTGCAGCCCTCTACCAGGAAATTCTAGAGCACTTCATGCTTTCCTCTACTGACCAGCTTTATGGAGATGCTGATTTCATTTTCCAGCAGGACTTGGCACCTGCCCACACTGCCAAAAGTACTAATACCTGATTTAATGATCATGGTATCACCATGCTTGATTGGCCAGCAAATTTGCCTGACCTATACCCCACAGAGAATATGTGGGGTATTGACAAGAGGAAGATAAGAGACACCAGACCCAATAATGCAGATGAGCTGAAGGCCACTATCAAAGAAACCTGGGCTTCCATAACACCTCAGCAGTGCCACAGGCTGATCGCCTCCATGCCAAGCCGCATTGATGCAGTACTTCATACAAAAAACATTGAGTTCATACTATACTGTACATGCACAGACTTTTCAGTAAGTCAACATTTCTGTATTAAAAATCTTTTTTTTTTTAATTGATCTTCTGGGAAGGCTGTCCACAAGGTTTAGGAGTGTGTCTATGGGAATGTTCGGGTTGAGGTCAGGACTCTGTGCAGGCCAGTCAAGTTCCTGCCAAAAGTACTAATACCTGATTTAATGATCATGGTATCACCATGCTTGATTGGCCAGCAAATTTGCCTGACCTATACCCCACAGAGAATATGTGGGGTATTGACAAGAGGAAGATAAGAGACACCAGACCCAATAATGCAGATGAGCTGAAGGCCACTATCAAAGAAACCTGGGCTTCCATAACACCTCAGCAGTGCCACAGGCTGATCGCCTCCATGCCAAGCCGCATTGATGCAGTACTTCATACAAAAAACATTGAGTTCATACTATACTGTACATGCACAGACTTTTCAGTAAGTCAACATTTCTGTATTAAAAATCTTTTTTTTTTTAATTGATCTTATGTAACATTCAAATTTTTCTGAGATACAGAATTTTGGGTTTTCATTAGCTGTAAGTCACAATCATCAAAATTAAAAGAAAGAAATGCTTGAATTATATCACTCTGTGTGTAATGGATTTACACTATATTGTCAAAAGTATTGGGACACCTGCCTTTATACGCGCATGAACTTTAATGGCACCCCAGTCTTAGTATGTAGGGTTCAATATTGAGTTAGCCCACCCTTTGCAGCTACTGTATAACAGCTTAAAATAAAAATAAAAAGTTGTTCCTCAGACCGGAAACCTAGTAGGCTAATATAGTGACAGGAAAGTGAGGACAGCTTTTATAAAAATTATATGAATCGTTTATTAGGTCAAAAAATATACCAATTAAAACCAGCATAGTTTATAGCACCCTGGTTGAGTACACCTGGAAACACTTAAACAAGGCATGTCAAGCATGCTCATAGACATAAAACAAAGACATTAACTCAAAACACTAAAACAATCGTCTGGATGCCAAATATACTGGCCCACTTAGCACCACCACAGCAAAAGCCATATAAGTTAACCCCCTGGAGGCTCAAGCTAGGGTAGAGCAGGGAAGGTAAAAACAGTGAGCCTCATGATGAATGCAAGCCAATGGTAAGGGTTGAAACAGTTGGTACCACTGGAGAACTAGTCCATCACCGATGCATGATATAGATGTAATAGATAGGGCATCTGCTCCTGTTCCAACGGAAAGTCAATGGCAAGTAATAGGCCCTTGGGGCACAATGGATTGAGTAAATGGCAGCTGTATATGACAGTGACCTATTATCTGTCACATAGGTTGTGGATATTGGCTGCGATGGGTTGCACTCGAGTGTCAGTCACCAAGGAGGTATACAGCGTAGGGATGTGGAGACCATGTGTGAGAGGTTGGAGAGCTGGGATTGGATGATGACAGTGTAGTCATGGTACGGTATCACTATGTGAAATTCAAGACAGTCTCAAGTAGCCTCAATAATAGCAGTACTTTAACACTCCTGCACGTATCCCCAGTCTTCAGCCAACAACAGATGTCTCCCAGAGGAGCAGTGTGTTCCATGCCAATCCTGAGCTGGGCGTTGAACAGAATTCTAAGCTGTGATAGCCGACCCATCAGTATTCCCAAGGCCTGTCAATACGTTTTCTACCCATGGAAGCCAGTCTTGCCGGCATGCATGGAATCAGCCGCTGAATCTGTGCAATCCTAGAAAGCAACTCCACGTGAGCTTGCTAACACTGTGGGGGGTGTTGGAAGGGTGTCTCGGGCGTGTGATAACTCCAACGCGTTTCTAAATGGAGATGCCTAGATTGGTATACCCCAAACTTGCTCATCCATGTCTTTATGTACCTTGTTTTGTGCACTAGTCCAAATAGTTTAGTAGGGGTGATTTTTGGTCTTACGTAATATTAAAATTTTCTGGCATACTGAATTTTGGGTTTTCACTACCTGTAAGCCATATTTATCAAAATTATAAGAAAGAAATGCTTGAAATATATCACTCTGTGTGTAATGAATACACTATATTGCCAAAAGTATTGGGACACCTGCCTTTATACGCACATGAACTTTAACAGCATCCCAGTCTTAGTCCATAAGGGTTCAATATTGATTTGGCCCACCCTTTGCAGCTATAACAGCTTCAACTCTTCTGGGAAGGCTGTCCACAAGGTTTAGGAGTGTGTCTATGGGAATGTTCGGGTTGAGGTCAGGACTCTGTGCAGGCCAGTCAAGTTCCTCCACTCTTCTGGGAAGGCTGTCCACAAGGTTTAGGAGTGTGTCTATGGGAATGTTCGGGTTGAGGTCAGGACTCTGTGCAGGCCAGTCAAGTTCCTCCACCCCAAACTCGCTCATATATGGACCTTGCTCTGTACACTGGTCCAAATCATTTGGTGGAGGGGGGATTATGGTGTGGGTTGTTTTTCAGGGGTTGGGCCTGGCCCCTTACTTCCAGTGAAGGGAACTCTTAAGGCAACAGCATACCAGGACATTTTGGACAATGTCATGCTCCCAGCGTTGTGGGAACAGTTTGGGGATGGCCTTTTCCTGTTCCAACATGACTGCGCACTAGTGCACAAAGCAAGATCCATAAAGACATGCAGTGGATATAAAAAGTCTACACACCCTGTTAAAATGTCAGGTTTCTGTGATGTAAAAAAAAATGAGACAAAGATTAATAATTTCAGAACGTTTCCACCTTTAACCACTTAAGGACCGGAAGGGTTTGCCCCTTTAATGATCAGGTCATTTTTTGCGATAAGGCACTGCGTAACTTTAACTGATAATTGCGCGGTCGTACGACGCTGTACCCAAACAAAATTGACATCCTTTTTTTCCCACAAATAAAGCGATCTTTTGGTGGTATTTGAACACCTCTGCAGTTTTTATTTTTTGCGCTATAAACAAACAACATTCTGCAATTTTGAAAAATATTTTTTTTTACTTTTTGGTATAATACATATCCAAAAATATATATATATAAAAAAAATGTATTCATCAGGTTAGGCCAATATATATTCTTCTACATATTTTTTGTGAAAAAAAATTGCAATAGGGGTATATTCATTGGTTTGCGCAAAAGTTATTGTGTCTACAAACTACTGGATAGGTTTAGGTACTTTTATTTTTTATATAGTTTCTACTGGTTATGGTGGCGATCTGCAATTTTTAGTGGGACTGTGACATTGCAGTGGACAAATCTGACCCCAAATTACACTTTTTGGGGACCAGTGACATTATTGCAGTGATCAGTGCTATAAAAATGCACTGATCAATGTAAAAATGTCACTGGCAGGGAAGGGGTTAACACTAGGGGTGATCAAAGGGTTAACTGTGTTCCCTGGGTATGTTTTAACTGTAGGGGGGTGGGCTGCCTGGGACATGACAGAGATCACTGTTCCCGAACACTAGGAACAGTAGATATCTGTCATGTCATCTGTTAGAATGGGGATCCACCTTGTTTACAAAGGGAGATGCCCATTCTGCCTTTGTACTAGGCGATTGCGGTTCGCCGGTGGATATCACGGGCATGCTCCCGCAGTGCGCCGTCGGCCATGAACGCCCATATACAACTGCACCTGTGCGAGCCGACATACAATAATGGCAGTTCATGCAGTACAACTGTGGCGGGTGGTCCTTAATCAGTTAATGTGACCTATGAACTGTACAACTCAACTGAACAACAAACTGAAATCTTTTAGGTGGCGGGAAGTAAAAATAAAAAACTGTCCTCATAGGTATTAAAAATGGTTGCTTAAGTGTGCACTAGGGATGGGCAAATGGTTTGCTGTTCGGACGTTTGACGAACAGCCGAATAAATGGGTTGTTCGACCGATTGTTCGCCCCCCCGAACCGACCACAATGCATTGCAGCAATGAACATTGGAGGCCCTGATTGGCTGAAGCAGTGAAAGCTTCAGCCAATCAGGGCACAGAGCACTTTCAGAGTCATGATTGAACAATGTCATCAAGACTTTATCCAATCATGGCTCAGTCCCGCCCCACAGTATAAAAGTATTCTTTCAATGGCAGCCATTTTCAGTGTGATTTTGGCATGGAGAGAGATAGAACAGGGCTCTGTTCAGTGTTATTAGTTAGTTAGTGAGCTATACTGTTCTATTTTTCTTCAATTGTCAGTGTAGAATATTAGTTTAGTGTCAGTCTAGGGATAGTGTGAGTGTAGTGAGGAGGACCATCATTCAGCTTTGCATAGTGTGCAGCTAGAGTAGGGATAGCTCAGATAGTTTTACTGTAATGTAGTGAGACCGTGTCATTCATACATACATTAGTGTAGAGTAGGGACAGCTCAGATAGTTTCAGTGTAGTGTAGTGAGACTGTGTCAGTAATCTTTACATTAGTGTATAGCTAGAGTAGGGACAGTTCGGATAGCGTTAGTGTAGTGACGATTGAACACTGTCTATTTGATTGCGTTACTGCCAGTTTAACACCATATAGTTTTTGTGTGTGTCACTGCCAGTTTAATATCATGTAGTTCTGTGTGTGTTATTGCCAGTTTAATGCCATATAGTTTTGTGTGTTACTGCCAGTTTAACACCATATAGTTTTGTGTGCGTTACTGTCAGTTTAACGCCATATAGTTTTGTGTGCGTTACTGCCAGTTTACTGCCATATAGTTCTGTGTGTGTTACTGCCAGTTTAACACCATATAGTTCTGCACATTACTGCAAGTTTAACGCCATTTACTTCTGTGTACATTACTGCCAGTTTAACACCATATTGTTCTGTGTGCGTTACTGCCAGTTTAACACCATGTAGTTTTGTGTGAATTTCTGCCAGTTTAACACCATATAGTTTTGTGTGCATTACTGCCAGTTTAACGCCATATAGTTCTGTGTGCATTACTGCCAGTTTAACACCATATAGTTCTGCGCATTACTGCCAGTTTAACACCATATAGTTCTGCGTGTTACTGCCAGTTTAACACCATCTACTTCTGTGTGCATTACTGCCAGTTTAACGTCATGTAGTTTTGTTTGCATTACTGCCAGTTTAATGCCATATAGTTTTGTGTGTTACTGCCAGTTTAACACCATTTACTTCTGTGTGCTTTACTGCCAGTTTAACACCATATAGTTTTGTGCGTTACTGCCAGTTTAACACCATATAGTTTTGTGCGTTACTGCCAGTTTAACGGCATATAGTTTTGTGTGCGTTACTGACAGTTTAACACCATATAGCTCTGTGTGCGTTACTGCCAGTTTAACGCCATATAGTTTTGTGTGTTACTGCCAGTTTAACACCATAAAGTTTTGTGTGTGTTACTGCCAGTTTAACGCCATAAAGTTCTGTGTGTGTTACTGCCAGTTTAATGCCATATAGTTTTGTGTGCTACTGCCAGTTTAACGCCATATAGTTTTGTGTGCATTACTGCCAGTTTAACACCATATAGTTTTGTGTGCGTTACTGCCAGTTTAACACCATATAGTTTTGTGCGTTACTGCCAGTTTAACACCATATAGTTCTGTGTGCGTTACTGCCAGTTTAACACCATATAGTTTTGTGTGCGTTACTGACAGTTTAACACCATATAGTTCTGTGTGCGTTACTGCCAGTTTAACGCCATATAGTTTTGTGTGTTACTGCCAGTTTAACACCATAAAGTTTTGTGTGTGTTACTGCCAGTTTAACGCCATAAAGTTCTGTGTGTGTTACTGCCAGTTTAATGCCATATAGTTTTGTGTGCTACTGCCAGTTTAACGCCATATAATTTTGTGTGCATTACTGCCAGTTTAACACCATATAGTTTTGTGTGCGTTACTGCCAGTTTAATGCCATATAGTTTTGTGCGTTACTGCCAGTTAACGCCATTTACTTCTGTGTGCGTTACTGCCAGTTTAACACCATATAGTTCTGCACATTACTGCAAGTTTATCACCATATAGTTTTGTGTGCTTTACTACCAGTTTAATGCCATATAGTTTTGTGTGAGTTACTGCCTGTTTGACACCTTATAGTTTTGTGAGCGTTACTGCCAGTTTAACACCATATAGTTCTGTGTGCGTTACTGCCAGTTTAGCGCCATATAGTTTTGTGCGTTACTGCCAGTTTAACAGCATATAGTTTTGTTTGCGTTACTGCCAGTTTAACGCCATATAGTTCTGTGTGCATTACTGCCAGTTTAACACCATATAGTTTTGTGCGTTACTGCCAGTTTAACACCATATAGTTCTGTGTGCGTTACTGCCAGTTTAACGCCATATAGTTTTGTGTGCGTTACTGACAGTTTAACACCATATAGTTCTGTGTGCGTTACTGCCAGTTTAACGCCATATAGTTTTGTGTGTTACTGCCAGTTTAACACCATAAAGTTTTGTGTGTGTTACTGCCAGTTTAACGCCATAAAGTTCTGTGTGTGTTACTGCCAGTTTAATGCCATATAGTTTTGTGTGCTACTGCCAGTTTAACGCCATATAGTTTTGTGTGCATTACTGCCAGTTTAACACCATATAGTTTTGTGTGCGTTACTGCCAGTTTAATGCCATATAGTTTTGTGCGTTACTGCCAGTTTAACGCCATTTACTTCTGTTACTGCCAGTTTAACACCATATAGTTCTGCACATTACTGCAAGTTTATCACCATATAGTTTTGTGTCCTTTACTACCAGTTTAATGCCATATAGTTTTGTGTGAGTTACTGCCTGTTTGACACCTTATAGTTTTGTGAGCGTTACTGCCAGTTTAACGCCATATTGTTCTGTGTGCGTTACTGCCAGTTTAACACCATATAGTTCTGTGTGTTACTTCCAGTTTAATGCCATTTACTTCTGTGTGCCTTACTGCCAGTTTAACGCCGTATAGTTTTGTTTGCATTACTGCCAGTTTAATGCCATATAGTTTTGTGCGTTACTGCCAGTTTAACACCATTTACTTCTGTGTGCGTTACTGCCAGTTTAATGTCATATAGTTCTGTGTGCGTTACTGCCAGTTTAACACCATATAGTTTTGTGCGTTATTGCCAGTTTAAAGCTATATAGTTTTGTGTGTGTTACAGCCAGTTTAACGCCATATAGTTCTGTGTGTGTGTTACTGCCAGTTTAACGCCATATAGTTTTGTGTGCTACTGCCAGTTTAACCCCATATAGTTTTGTGTGCGTTACTGCCAGTTTAACACCATATAGTTCTTTGTGCGTTACTGCCAGTATAATGCCATATAGTTTTGTGCAGTACTGCCAGTTTAACGCCATTTACTTCTGTGTGCATTACTGCCAGTTTAACGCCATATAGTTCTGTGTGTGTTACTGCCAGTTTAACGCCATATAGTTTTGTGTGTTACTGCCAGTTTAACGCGATTTACTTCTGTGTGTGTGTTACTGCCAATTTAACGCCATATAGTTTTGTGTGCCTTACTGCAAGTTTAACGCCATATAGTTCTGTGTGCGTTACTGCCAGTTTAACGCGATTTACTTCTGTGTGTGTGTTACTGCCAATTTAACGCCATATAGTTCTCTGTGCATTACTGCCAGTTTAACACCATATAGTTCTGTGCTTCACTGTATGTTTGACGCATTATATTGAAGAATATTATAGTATATCCGTGGAGTGTGTCTGTGTAGTGTGAGTACTTAAATTAAAGCGCACCAAACACCTCTTTACATTGATTAAAGTGCATCTTCATACAGATTTCTTCTTTATATTTGCCTATAAGCACTGCTCCCTCCCTCACAATAATGTTTGGGAGGACATCAAGGAGAGGCAGATGTTCCCTTGGCACTGTAAGGGGGCCAGCAACAAATGTGTCCACAGGCAATTGTGGACGTGGTGGTCAGTCCTCAGGCAGGGCATCATTTCTTATGTTTAGTGAGTTTGCCCATGCTATTCAGCAGAGGAGGTGGTGGGCTGGCTTACTAAACCTGGCTTACTAAACCTTCCTCATCCTCCTCATCTTCTGTCATGCAAGCAGAGACAAGTTTGCAGTCCCCTGCAGTTGCCAGAGTGGATAAACCTGCCTCCTTGTCCACATCTATTTCTGCCATAGCCCCGACATTAGCCATTGAGGAGTCAGCTGAGTTAATTGACCATAGCATCAGACACTTGCTCCTTGATGATCCCCAGCCATTACTGGATTCAGATGTTGGTTCTGAGGTTGAGGATGACAGTAACATGAGCCTAGAGAGAGGGAGGAACACTGGTAGACAAATTGGCATTCATGTTCCTCAAACCGCAGCATATTGCCAAGTTGTCTCCAGTGGTAATGATGAAGATGGAAGAGATGGAGATGATGATGATGATGATGAGGTCACTGATGCAACTTGGGTGCCAGATAGAGCAGAGGAGGAAACTGAAGGTGAGGTGGCACAACCCCAAGGAGGCCAACATCACAAAAGAGTAGAGAGCAGCCACCCTATTCCATCACATTCTGCAGTAGTTATCTCCCGGCCCACTCCCCAAAACTCAGCTGTCTGGGCCTTTTTCAGCACATCTGCAGCAGATCGCACTGTTGCTATCTGCAAACTGTGTCTCAGGCACATCAAACATGGCAAAAACACAAACCATTTGGGTACCACATGCTTAACAAGGCATTTAACATCCAACCACTCAGCCCATTGGCAAGAGCACCTAAAAGCCACACAAAAGGGGCACAAATCTGTCCCTCCTTCTCCTTACCCACTTCAGTCTGCCCCTGCTATATCGAGTCATTACCTTTCAGCAGCCTCCACTGACAGGGATGATGGTATAGCACATGGTGTCCCAGGTCCTAGCAGCACATCTGCCAGCAGCACACCACCAGCTGTAGACTGTAAATTTCTCTGCCCCATCTGCTGCAGTGTAAAAAGAAATACAGTCCCTGCCACCCACATTCCCAGCGTCTAAATGCAAACTTGTCAAAGTTGTTGGCTCTCCAACTTCTGCCTTTCAGCCTGGTGGATTCTGCCCCCTTTCCGTGAATTTGCACAATGTGCTGTACCACAATGGCAGGTTCCCAGTCGCTACTACTTTTCACCTAAGGCCATTCCATCTCTCTACCATCACATGGAAGGGAATGTTCTGGCATCGTTGGGCAAGGCAGTCAGCCATAAAATCCACCTTACTTCTGAAACATGGTCCAGCAAGCATTGACCGGCATGATATATTTTGTTCACAGCACACTGGGTAATGCTGCTTGCAACTCGAAAGGATGCAGGACAGGGCTCAGTGCTGCAGCTTGTTGTGCCCCCACATCTCCATACAGCTGGTGGTGATGATGCCAGACTTGTGAGCTCTACCCCCTCCACCTCCTCCTCCGCCACCTCCATGCCCTCCTCTGCAGAATTGTCCTATAAACATCAGGTACCCCCTAAGCGTTCAAAGGGCTATTCCCAGAGTCAGGCTAAATACATACCCAGGGTTGCAAGATGTGCTAAGGCTGGCCAGAAGAGTCTTTAGCCATTTCTGGCGGTCATACACAGCCAGAGCTCGGTTGGCTGAAATTCAGCAGGAAATTCACCTGCCCGTAAACTGCCTGATGTGTGACATGCCCACCAGGTGGAACTCAACTTTGTCAATGCTGCCATGTCTATACATGCAGCAGAGGGCCATCAATGAGTACCTGTGCAAATATGGCATGATGACAGGCTCAGACTGCCTCGGATTTTTTTCCCCGCACCATTGGCTGATCATTAAGAATGCATGCACTGTATTGTCACCAATTGAGGAGGCCACAAGGATGGTGAGCCATGACAGTGCATGCATCAGTGACATAATCCCTGAGGAGGATTCTGGCACTTTCATAGGCTTAGAAGAAAAGGAAGAGATGCGTCAATCTGTAAGCGTTGGCTTTCCAACCCCAGGACCCTTGGGAGTAGTACGTGGCTGAGAGGAGTAAGTTCCAGATGTTGTTATCCTGAGTGACCCAGAGGAGTCTATTTCTCAAGCCTCGGCAAATTTGAGGCGCACGGGTAACCTCACGCTTCAAAGCCTGCGAAAGGACCCAAGAATATATGGCATAAAGAGGAAGGATGATTACTGGCGACCCTCCTTGACCACCGTTATAAGGGGAAGGTCTCAGAACTCATCCCGTCCCCACAGAGATTGCAGAAGATAAAATATCTTGAGGACACGTTAAAGAGGATTTTATTGAACGTTTTTCCTGACTCCAGTAGGTTACAGTGTTGTGGAAAACATTGTTTTGAGTCTTCTGTTGTTCAAGAGAGGAGCGTTAGAGAAGGCGTTAGCCTAAGTGAGGCATATCGGAATTTTTGTAGTCCTCGCTGTCCAGGGCTGTCAGCTTCCACATCCCATTGGCAGCGTCTGCATCACATGTGGACGATTACCTTGGGGCCAAAATAGATGGAGAGTTTTCCAACTGACGATCCACTGACTTACTGGGTCATGAGAATAGACCACTGACCAGAGCTTGCCCAGTATGCTATTGAGTTGCTGGTCTGGCCTTCATCCAGCATGCTTTCAGAATGGGAATTTAGTGCTGCAGGAGGTTTCGTTACTGATCATAGAACGTGTCTGTCCACAGACTCCGTGGACCATTTGACTTTTATAAAAATGTATCAGTCCTGGATTATCAGCTATGAAGCCCCTGATGCCGTGCCATGTTTGTGTCCCATAGACTTTAACCACTAGGTGCCTGCACTACAACCGAAAGAAGGCTACAGCGTGGCGCTCAATTGCTGGGAGGGCGTCCCTGGATGTCCTCTTGTTTGCTCGTTCCACCTGTCCCCAGTGCCACCTGTCCCCAGTGCCACCTATCAGTGCCATCTGTCCCCAGTGCCACCTATCAGTGCCATCTGTCCCCAGTGCCACCTATCAGTGCCATCTGTCCCCAGTGCCACCTGTCAGTGCCATCTGTCATCAGGACCACCTGTCAGTGTCACATGCCATCTGTTATCAGTGTCACGTTTCATCCGTGCTACATATTAGTACCATCTGTCATCAGTGCCACGTATTAGTGCCATCTGTTTTTAGTGCCATGTATTAGTGCCATCTGTCATCAGTGCCACATCAGTGTCACGTGTCATCAGTGCCACGTATTAGTGCCATCTGTCATCAGTGTCATGTGTCGTCAGTGCCACACATTAGTGCCATCTGTCATCAGTGCCACATCAGTGTCACGTGCCATCAGTGCCATGTATTAGTGCCATCTTTCATCGGTGCCACATCAGTGTCACATGCCATCAGTGCCACGTATTAGTGCCATCTGTCATCAGTGCCACATCAGTGTCACATGTCATTGTCCTGGTGCTCCAGGGTCTTCAAAAGTGTAATAGGTATTCAACAAATTAAATGTGTCATTTATGCTCCTAAAACACCTGATGGTGCTCCCTGCATGTTGGGCCTCTCTATGTGGCTAGGCTGTGAAAAAGTCCCACATGTGGTATTGCCATAGTTAGAAGGAGTAGCAGAATATATTTTGGGGCGTCATTTGTGGTATACACATGCCATGTTAGAGAAATAACCTACTACAATGACAATTTTGTGGGAAAAAAATCTTCATTTTGCAAAGAATTGTGGGAAAAAATGACAACATCAAAAACTTCACCACGCATCTTACTAAATACCTTGCAAGGTCTACTTTCAAAAAATTGGGTAATTTGGGGGATATTTGTACTTTCCTGGCTTGTTTGGGTCGCAAGGAATGAGATAGGCCACCAGTACATCAGGTGTGATCAATTTTTTATGATTTGCACCGCAGTTTGTAGACTCTAACTTTCACACAGACCAAATAATATCCACTAATTTGGGTTATTTTTACCATAGGTATGTAGCAGTATAAATTGTGGCCAAAATTTATGAAGAAAAATTTGCAAAATTTTAACACAGAAACTAAGAAAAATTTGTTTTTTTTTCAACATTTTCAGCCTTTTTTTTCATTTATAGCGCAAAAAATAAAAAACCCAGAGTTGATCAAATACCACCAAAAGAAATCTCTATTTGTATGAAAAAAAGGACAAAAATTTTATTTGGGTACAGTATTACATGACTAATTGTCATTCAAGTGTGAGAGCACTGAACGCTGAAAATTGGTCTGAACAGGAGGGGGGTTTAAGTGCCCAGTAGGCAAGTGGTTAATGGTGTTCGTGTGTTTGTCCAAATTTTTTGCCTGTTCGCAAGTTCTGGTGTGAACCAAACCGGGGGGCGGGGGGGGGGGGTGTTGGGCGTGTTTGGCTCATCCTTATTCCACAGCTGTTGCTGAGCAAAATAAAGGCATCTTGCAGGGAAAATTACATTTTTTGGCTTAAATGCATATTATTGCTGCAGCAGATTCTAGACATGGTACAGATTTGCCACATTGCAGGTATACTAAGGGGACCCCCCAGACACTATATTGGAAGGATTTTTTTATTTTTAGGCTTTCACTTTAAAAAACAAAAAATCACTGCTAATTTAAAAATAGTGTGCACATCCTTAAAGTAATACTTTGCTGAAGCACCTTTTGATTTTATTTCAGCACTCAGTCTTTTTGGGTATGAGTCTATCAGCATGCTGCATCTGGACACTCTTCTTTGCAAAAACACTCCAAATCTGTAAGATTGTGAGGGCATCTCCTGTGCACAGCAAAAAAGGAAGAGAAGCACCAGGCAAATCCTAGTGCAGCATTATTTTTTTTTTATTAAAATACAAATTGTTGACAGTAAGGTGCACTTACACGTAAGGGTATGTACTTTCCAGATTCAGCATCACAGAAGAGCCACTGTGGTGTCCCAGTAGAAGAGTCCATGAGCACCGTGTGTCAGCGGGAAGCTGAAGCCTCGAAGGACCTGTGGAGGATGCCGGCTGTGTAACTCTGTGTAGGAGTGTTCCAAAGCTGTCAAATTGAAAAAAAAATCTACCAAACTGTTTATTTCAATTACATCCCAAAATTTTCAAACGTAAAATAAACATTTAACATCATGATTTTTGCATATATCTATGTACATACACTCACTTACATCCTTCTTTAACTACCCATTTATTGGTTCAACTGCTTTATTCTAGATATATATTACTATATTTGCATCCTATTCTTTATACTTATATCTATATTTATAGTTATAGAGAAAAAGAAGGGGCAGGCGGGACTTTCAAGGTACCAAAGATTATAGTAAACAATCAATTTAGAAAAACATTAATTGTATTTAAACAATTCTTTAAAATCACAATAAACATTTGCAAGGATCTCGTATTATTTCATTTAACATGTACAACCACTTCTTATTCTACATGTTTCGCTCAGATTAGCTTCCTAATGAGTTTTTTTGGAAGTGTTGCATGAAGTAAAATATACTATAGGAGAAACAACAGTTGTAAATGATTATGCTTGAAAATTGCCATGTATAAAATCGCAAGGCAAGCCAATAGGGCATGCCTATAGTGTTAGCGAAATTTGGTTGTACGCAAAGCACACAGCCAAATCTCCTGTTAATAACAATTTCGTCTAAATGATATAATACCATCTCACCTTTTGATCGTATCCATCCTCTGGTGTGTGCCCTATCCAGACCACTAGACAAAACACATCCTCGTCGTTCCAGCTCCCAAAAACCCACTGCCGCCAGCCTGTCCAAGCTGTCTGCGTGAGCCACTTTATTAGCATATCAATAGGAGGTCCCAAAAGCTCGAGGGTTCCGCCTCCAACAGCCAAACACCTCTTACAAAGCTTGTGACCTCACAGGATATCAATGACCATATAAGGATTTAACAACACAGGAAAATGCAACAACCAATGAACAATGACTACAGGAGTCTTATGGGTGTGTCTGAGCAGAGACAGGGTGCATGTATGTTTTTAGAAGCCACATGGCTTTCAAACATTAACCCTGTCTCCAACCAGAACCCAAAAGACTCCCGTATTTCCGTTGATAGAAATCCCTATTATACATTGTTCCAGAGAACAATGTATACCTGGATTATTCTACTGTCTTTGTGGACGAGAGATTATCGGCAGGCGTACACTCATTGGGCCACAAATGTGTTGATCAGGCACACAGGGGCAACATGAGAGCACACTCCTTAAACCAACAATGTCTTTGCAGAGCGAACACACCCCCACCAGACGATCGTTCTGTGCATCGCACAGGGGCCCTTAGCTGGCGGACATGTCCCTACTCCACAAACATTTCTCTACATCCCCAAAGAGCTTTTCACTACCAAACGGATCTCAACCAGGGTTGGTCTGCCCCAGTCAGCTATTAGAGCGGGCTGTGATTGAACACACACACTGGGAGACGTATGACAACACATTAATATAAAATTTTCCACAACAATAGACATAGTTGTAGTGAGAAAATCAGATATTATACAAAATTGCATTTTATACGACATAATGATGAACTGAGAATAAGTGCCTACCAGATGCTTGTATTCATGAAGTATTGGTTGTAATTCACAAAATGAAGCCAGGGTTTACAAAATTCTGCAGCTAGGAGGGGGATTTCACTTGCAGACCTCTAGGGGATTTTAAATTGTTTGATCCCCCGGGATTTTGTTCTGTTGAAACATGTACTGGAAGAAAGGCAGGTGTGTGTTTTTGTCAGTCCTGCAGCCTCCATCCAGGGAGTGGATTACCCTTGGCTGTGTGCCAGATTATGAGTGGATTACCCTTGGCTGTGTGCCATCCTAAGTGTGGATTAACCCTGTGATCACTTACGCTGTGAGTAGAGTGAACTTTATTCTTATGTATCCAAGACGGAGCATGGACTACCCCTACTTGCCAGAACTCTGTTGCTTCCTTTGTTTGGCCAGCCTGGCGCGTATTACCCTTTATCAACACGGACTCTGCTACCCCGCTGTGCATTTATACTATACTTCGAACTCTTGCTTTGCCTGGCTGTGATAGCTGCTACCTGGCTGTGTGTTAACCCTGCTACCATTAAATAAAAAGCTTTCTGAGAGCTCCTACTCTCCACATGTGTCTGTTATACCTACATCTCCTTTACAACTGGTTGGCAGCGGTGGGATCAGACAGCGGAAGAGGATAATGGAAAGCAATAACCCCCTAGCACTGGTTAGTGAATATAAGAATTGGACAGTGGCGAGTTTGCAAGAAAAGGCCAAGGAACTAGGCCTTGGCTGTAGGGGTCTGTCCAAAGATGAGCTGGTCACCACCATCAAAGACAACCTGTAAGGAGCTGACAACATGGATGGTCTTCAGCCAGAGACAGAACACACTTCTTCCGCTGTTTCAAGCCCCAGGAGCCTCTAGGTCACCTGGTATAAGGAGGAGATGGCCATCCTGGGCTCCAAAGCCACCTTGGAGGACAGGCGGGATGCAATCCAGAGAGCTCATGAGAGGGAAACCAGGGTAGACTCCAGAAGACGAGATTCTCTCCTCAGCCCAAGAGCTCTTAGACCCGACCCACCAAGGGTGACTCGTAAGGACTTTAAGCCCTTTTGTGAAGCTACGGGGGATGTGGAAGGATTTTTCCAGGACTTCGAACACCTATGTCAACTAATGAATGTATCCCATACAGACTGGGTGCAGCACCTGGTCGGCCTGCTGGGAGGGGGTGCAGCTGCTTCATACCAGACAATAGACACCCAATGGAATTGGAACTACCCTATGGTCAAACAGACCGTGCTAGAACACTACACTGTAACCCAGAAACCCACCGGATCCAATTCCAAGACCTTTCTTGTTACTCTGAACCATCCTTTAAAATGTATGCACACAAGATATCCTGGGCCTGCCAGCGCTGGCTGGAGGGAGAACAGGCCCTATCCCTCAAACACCTTATTCAGACCTTTCTGAAGGAGCAGTTCTATAACCAAGGTCCTGCAGAAGTGCAAGAGTCGGTGAAGGAAAGGAACCCTGCCACACTCGAGCGAGCGGCTGCCCTGGCTGACGAGGTTCTCACCATCAAACCACATTGGAAAAAATGGGTGGCCGAACCGCCTAAGGCCCAGAACATTGCCCGCCCGCTTCTTAACCCTCCTACGCCCCTCTTCTGGCGACCAGGCCTCCTAGCCCCAGGACCCCCTCCACCACCTCTCTACCGGACCCAACCATCTGGCCCACCCCAGGAGCATCGGTGCTATAGTTGTAACCAGACTGGGTACTTCCAGGCTAGCTGCCCCAGGAACCGCCGCCCCACTCGTCCGGTCAACTATGTTGAACTACCACTGGAGGAGGAACTGTTTTCTCCACCCCCCCCAAAGTGAATGGATGCCTCCAACAGCCACTGACACCCCTCAAGGAGTCTATGGGGTTCTTCCACTTATGCCAAGCTACCCAGAGAAAAGACAGCAGCATTTGCAGGAGGTCTCCATAGATGGAAGAAATGTCATTGGTTTTCATGACACAGGTGCCTTTCTGACCATCGCTGATCCCTGTGTCGTGAATCTGGGAGCGATTAGGAAGGGCCCCAGATTTTCTATCAAACTAGCAGGGGGTGCCAGGAAACACATCCCAAAGGCTACAGTTCTCCTGAATTATGGGTTTGTTATGAAACTTTGTTCTGTTGGGGTAATGGCAGGACTACCTGCGGACATTCTGCTAGGGAATGATCTGGGAGAACTTAATAGTCAGTTTCTAGGGGGTGTGACCCAGAGCTACTCTCTGGGAGTAGAGCAGAAATCTGGGACAGAATTGAGACAAGACACAAATTCAGCAAGGATTTATCCCGTTAACTGTGTAAAGTTTCATGCCGACCCCGCCAGCGCCCCAAGGTTTAGGGTAGCATCTCTTGGTTTGCAAAATAGGTGGGGACATACAGGAAGGGCATCCCAGCCCCATTGCTATAGATGCAGACAGAGGGGGCACCTGCATGCTAATTGTCCCAAGGGCTGTAGGGGGGAGTCTAACTCCACAGCTTCACATTGGTGGAGAGGCAATGGTAGTGGATCAAATTATCCTCCCAGTGGTTCAATTATGGGCCGAGACTAACGTCTTCTGTACCCCAAGGTGATGCCCTGCTGGAATGAGCTTTAATACACATGCGTCCAGCAAATAACAAACAGTTATATGAACACCTAGATGGTTCTGCTGTGGAACTAACACATGTGCAATGCACAAGGCCTGTTGAGTGCAAGTACATGTTAAATAAAAGGGGGAGGAGTTGTCACGGTCTCTGCCCCTCCTTGTCCCTTACACCCCAGAGAGCTGTCCTCTGCTGGGATCATTTGGGGTGTGGTTGTATTCCATTGTTTGTGTCTGCCTTGGAAGAAACATATATTGTGGGATGGCTGTCCATGTGGAGGGAGGGGGAAATCCTCCAGCAGCCCTTGCTGATAAGCTTGAATACACCTGACCTGTGTGGCTATTGTCATTGGACAGTTTAACCCGCCCTGTTTCCAAGGGTGGGAGGGAAGTGTGTCTGAGGGATTTTGTTCTGTTGAAACATGTGCTAGAAGAAAGGCAGTTGTGTGTTTTTGTCAGTCCTGCAGCCTTCATCAAGGGAGTGGATTACCCTTGGCTGTGTGCCAGTTTGAGAGTGGATTACCCTTGGCTGTATGCCATCCTGAGTATGGAGTAACCCTGCAATCACTTACGCTGTGAGTAGAGCAAACTTTATTCTTATGTATCCAAGACGGAGCACGGACTACCCCTACTTGCCAGAACTCTGTTACTTCCTTTGTTTGGCCAGCCTAGCACATATTACCCTTTATCAACACGGACTCTGCTACCCCGCTGGGCATTTATACTGTATTCCGGACTCTTGCTTTGTCCGGCTGTGATAGCTGCTACCTGGCTGTCTGTTAACCCTGCTACCATTAAGTAAAAAGCTTTCTGAGTGCTCCTACTCTCCGCTTGTGTGTGTTACACCTACATCTCTGTTACATGGGTGTTTCAGCACTGAGCATTACACCAGTGCTTTCTGTGTGTATGTTTTCTCCTGTGCACAGCCCTCTTCAGATCACTCCACAGATTTTCAATCGGATTCAGGTCTGGGCTCTGGCTGGGCCATTCCAAAACTTTAATCTTCTTCTGGTGAAGCCATTCCTTTGTTGATTTGGATGATTGCTTTAGTTTGTTGTCATGCTGAAAGATTAAATTCCTCTTCATGTTCCGCTTTCTAGCAGAAGCCTGAAGGTTTTGTGCCAATATTGACTGGTATTTTGAACTGTTAATAATTCCCTCTATCTTGACTAAGGTCCCTGTTCCAGCTAAAGAAAAAGAGCCCCAAAGCATGATGCTGCCACCACCATGCTCCACTGTGGGTATAGTGTTCTTTTGGTGATGTGCAGTGTTGTTTTTGTGCCAAACATATCTTTTGGAATTATGGCCAAACAGTTCAACCTTGGTTTCATCAGACCATAACACATTTTCCCACATGCTTTTGGGAGACTTCAGATGTGTTTGTACAAAATTTAGCCGGGCTTGGATGTTTTTCTTCATAAGAAAAGGCTTTTGTCTTGCCACTCTACCCCATAGCCCAGACATATGAAGACTATGGGAGATTGTTGTAACATGTACCACACAGCCAGTGCTTGCCAGACATTCCTGCAGCTCCTTTAATGTTGTTGTAGACCTCTTGGCAGCATCCCTGACCATTTTTATTCTAGTCTTTTCATCAATTTTGGGGGGATGTCCAGTTTATGATAATGTCACTGTTGTAAAATAAAAAGAGGTATAAATAACAGCCCAAAATACACCACTCAGTGTCAAAGGGCTGCTACTCTTCCTGGGTTTATCCGAATGATTGACACAAACAATATATATATCATAAAAACTAAATTCACTTGATGCTAAACATCAGGGAATTTCAGAGTAACATCAGCTATTTAAAGTTTATAATACAAAATAATTATATAATAACACAAAGATCAGTCCAAAGAGATATAGTAGTCCAATGTTATAAGAGCGCTAGTGTTGGATGGTAGTTTAATGTCCAACTCCACATTGAATATATAAAGATAAGACAATTGATTCTTGAAAGGTGATCCTAGATAATAGCCAGTATGTGCACCCTACACCGACACCCAGTTTTCACCACATGAGGCACACTGCCCCTCAAGGGGTTAAACTCACCAGAACATTTAGAGAAATCAGCTTTAGATGATATCCTTTAACCCAATTTCAATTGTCAGAGCAAGGGGCTGTTGCATTATAAACTCCAGGTGGGATCATAAAATGCAAGAAGACACTAACATAGTGTAATCCAGTTTTATTAAAACAATCCCCAAATACAAAGCTCCCTCCTTCCTATATACGTACAATGTGCATTTATACGTACATTGTACATATATAGGAAGGAGGCAGCTTTGTATTTGGGGATTGTTTTAATAAAACGGGATTACGCTATGTTAGTGTCTTTTTGCATTTTATGATCCCACCTAGAGTTTATCATATAACAGCGCATTGCTCTGACGATTGAAATTGGGTTAAAGGATATCATCTAAAGCTGATTTCTCTGAATGTTCTGGTGAGTTTAACCCCTTGAGGGGCAGTGTGCCTCACGTAATGTCACTGTTGTGCCATATTTTCTTCACTTGATGATGACTGTCTTCACTGTGTTCCATGTTATATCCCTCCTAGATTGTAAGCTCTAATAAGCAGGGCCCTCTTATTCTTCCTGTACTGAACTGTATTGTAATTGTACTGTCTGCCCTACTGTTGTAAAGCGCTGCACAAACTGTCGGCGCCATATAAATCCTGTATAATAATAATAATAATATCTAATGCCTTAGACATTCTTTTGTACCCGTCTCCTGACTGATACCTTCTAACACTGAGATCCATCTGATGCTTTGAAAACTCTCGGTGGACCATGACTTTTGCTGTAGGATGCCACTAAGAAAATGTCAGGAAAGACCTACTAGAACAGGTAAACTTTATTTGGTGTTAATCAGAGACACTTTAAATGATGGGAGGCATGTACTGACTCCCATTTAACATGAGTTTGAATGTGATTGCTTAATTCTAAACACAGCTACATCCCCAGTTATAAGAGGGTGTGCACACTTATGCAACCACATTATTTTAGTTTTTTTAGTTTTACTTCCCCCTCCAAAAGATTTTAGTTTGTTTTTCAATTGAGAAGTACAGTTCATAGGTCAGATTAAAGGTGGAAAAAATTCTGAAATGATTTATCTTTGTCTTATTTTTTTACATCACAGAAACCCGGCCTTTTTACAGGGGTGTGTAGACTTTTTATATCCAGTGTAGATGAGTGAGTTTGGGGGGGGGGGATTTGCCTGGTCTGCACAGAGTCCTGACCTTAACCCGATAGAACGCCTTTGGGATGAATTCAAGTGGAGACTGTTAGCGAGGCCTTCTCATCCAACATCAGTGCCTAACCTCACAAATACACTTTTGGAAGAATGTTCAAATGTTCCCATAGACACACTCCTAAACCTTGTGGATAGCCTTTCCCGAAGAGTGGAAGCTGTTATAGCTGCAAAGGGTGGGCCAACTCAATATTGATCTCTACAGACTAAGACTGGGTTGCCATTAACCTCCCTGGCTGTATGATTATGTCAGATTTTTTAATCTCAAGGCGGTACATTGTTTTGCATAGAAATTTGGCACTTTATATTGTAGGCCTGTAATTCCTAGTAATAACACACTTAAATCTGTCCAAACAAGAGTCTAGTAGACATCCTGGGTATGATAAAGTTTGAAACACAAAATCTTAAATTATAATATAATAGATAACTATAAATAGTTATGAAAATAATAATATGATAATAATAAAATACATTTCCCCAATATTCACTATCGCTTAATTCCGCAAGTGTTCTAATTTACTATGCCATTTCTCCATTTAACTACAAGAAGATGGCCGCCCATTAGTATCCATGTTATAACTATTAAAAGACATTAGTTGTGCCTCCATGCGTCCCCTAATGAAGTCACGTGGTGTGTGACGTCGCGCGTAGGGACGGGACAGGCACTCTATGCTGACTGATGTTTACGAGCTCTCTGGAGAACAGATCCGGGTCCAAGAATAGAAATAGAGGCAGCTATTACCAGCACTGTTGTTTATGCTGATACCTCATTACCTTAAGGTAAGGGGCCACTACCTACCAGTGTGTTTTTCTTGCAAGAAGAGGAGTCACTTTTGTTTCCTGGTTTAAGCACTTCACGCTGTTATTTGCCTAGCAGAACGTATATTTATCTTGCGGAGGAATAGCTTTATCTGTTTGGATTCACCAAATACTGCATTTGCACATTATGGACTGATTGGAATTTGTTTGTCACTGAGTTAATTTATGTTGCACTGGACACTTTGTTATCGCGGGTGCGTTGGATGTGTTACGCAGAGCATCGCATTGCCTACACTGTAGGTTTGCACTTTGCACAAAAAGTTTTTTCCTTGCAGAAGTTTGCACTTTTACTATATTGCACAATATTCTTAATTTATGTTTTATTCCTGTTAGTGTTATTTATGCATTTAAATTGCACTTTGCACTTTGATATTGTCGTATAGATATGATGCCACATAACATTTTTTCATATTATTTATGTTAGTGGCGTGCCTCTTATCCCTTTGGGATTGTTCGGATCTCAAAATTTATTTACACTGCTACCTTTAGCAACAATACTTTGTTGCTGGATTAGCACAGCACCACCCCCTCCATTGCATTCTAATTTACTATTGCTGTTTTCTAGCTGGTCTAAAACCACTTTTGACGTAAAGGGACACTTTTTGGCTGCCATGGACAATCTCAAGTTTCCAGGCAGAAAGAAAAGTATATATAATATAAAAATGCATGAAGGGCACTAGGGGGGGGGGGGGGATGATTTGATACAGTAATGTAATCTGTAAGATTACAGTGTACTGTATGTGTTTTTTTTTTTTCACTTTTTTAATTTGCCGATGGGCTCCACCCCCATACGTTGTGATGCTCGCAGGGAATGGAGCCTGGCACACAGAGTATCGGCGGAGGACACAGCCCGCAGACACAGCAGGGGGGACATCGCAGGATCCTGGGGACAAGGTATGTAACCTGTACCAGGATTCTGAAATGCAATCCTGAGTGTGGCTTTGAATGTATGTGAATGAGCTTTAACTGTAAACTGCAGTTTTCTTCACAGATGAAAAGTTAGACTCAATCATGCAAAACAGGGACAGAAAAGCAAAGAGCATGCACACACTGAAAAATAATACAAAATAAATTACGAAAGCCACATAAACATGGACATTTCACAGCAATGTCTATGTGGCTTAATCAGGGTAACATGGCTGCATAGAATAGTCTCTATAAATCTTTATAGTGATAGAGAGTCTACCTTAAAATTACTACTTCAGTTCAGAACAGAAACAGTTACTTGAAATCATCCTTATAAACAGCAATCCTCTCAGTGAAGTCTAGGGTGGCTCTGGTAACACAGGCAAACAGATGGAGGGATCCCAGGCCCAAGAACAACATTCCACCCCACTGGAACTGGAATCCCTTTAATAGATGGGCCTTCTGGAGAGGCTGCTGTTAAGGAAATAAATGTAAAGTTTTTTTATTTTACACATAAAGGTACACTTTTGGGCTTTTCACATTTGCCTGCTTATTCTGTAATATTATATTATACCCCTACTCCATGCTGATATATGCACAAAAAATAAATCAATAACTCGCTGTCTAAACACCTAAAACATGTGTAAATATACAGTAAAATATTGAATGTAAGATCTGCTCACTAAGGAGTGAGTAGGCTGTCTGAATGAGCTGTATGCTATCAGAGTGGCTGGTTTTGGCTCTGAGCTTAGTGGGATTGAAGCTCTCCAACAGAGAGCGCCAAACTGTATCACTTACTGAAATGCTATTTGACCCTTTACTGAGTATGTTTTTTGTGAACAAATATATTGTTTTTCAGGTATATTGCACCATATGGTTGTTTTTACTCTTTATGAAAACTCGTCTATGGTGCTATGGGGAAAGGAAAAGAAAGGATACTGATCTGTGAAGAGATCCAACTGGCTTAAATCTAAGTTTGCCAATCTCTCACTAGAGAGGCAATTAATGCAAGATATTCTTGATCCAGAAATAAAAATTACAGTGAATTATATCAGAAAGTAAAAATATTACAGAGACATACTGTACTTAACATCATGTAAGCCTTTTTAGGCTGCATTATACTGCTTTTTTAGTGTGTATATATATGTGTGCACTGTGCTCTTGAATGAAAATACAATTGTGCCGTTTCTTAAGAAAAAATAAACCAATGCAATAGGTAAAACAAATATAAGCTTCACAATAGCGTACTAATAAAAATGTGAAAACAAAAATGAAGTGTCCATGAAAGAATATATAAGCACACAAATGTCCATACACAATAATAATTTCTTTACACAAGAAAGGTGAAGGATACAAGAAGATCAGCAAAGCTTTACGTATCAGTCAGAATACTGTAGAAATGTGAAACAAACATTTAACAAAGATGGAACTGCAACCGTCTCACAGAGACATCCAGGCCGTCCACGGGAAGTTAACACCAGGAGGATCTTCTGATGAGAAGGGTTTAAGAAAATCGCTATGCAAGTTCCCTGCAGTTACAGTGCCTCCCAAAAGTATTCACCCCCCTTGGCTTTTTACCTATTTTGTTAAATTGCAGCCTTTAGTTCAATGTTTTTTTAATCTGAATTATATGTGATGAATCAGAACGCAATAGTCTAAGTTGGTGAAGTAAAATTAGAAAAATATATACATAAAACTATTCTTCATAAATAAAAAACTGATAATTGTCATGTGCCTATATATTCACCCCCTTTGTTAAGAGGCCCATAAAACACTCTGGTGCAACCAATTACCTTCAGAAGTCACATAATTAGTGAAATGATGTCCGCCTGTGTGCAATCCAAGTGTCACAAGATATGTCATTACATATACACACCTTTTTGAAAGGCCCCAGAGGCTGCAATACCTAAGCAAGAGGCACCACTAACCAAACACTGCCATGAAGACCAAGGAACTCTCCAAACATGTAAGGGACAATGTTGTTGAGAAGTACAAGTCAGGGTTAGGTTATAAAAAAATATCCAAATCTTTGTTGATCCCTAGGAGCACCATCAGATCTATCATAACCAAATGAAGAGAACATGGCACAACAGCAAACCTGCCAAGCAGTGGCGGCCCATGCTGCCATCTTCGACGCTCTCCATATTCATGTGGATAGGACCCTGTTGTGTGGCATAGCAAGTTAATTTTCGCTATTTTCACACTAACGTTCCTCCCTGCCAATCAGCAGGCAGGTCAGTGAGACCTGTCTCCCGATTGACCAAAGCAATAGGTGATCCTATTGGATGCCTAATGCTTTGGTGGAAGAGGAGACGAGCGGACACAGGAGCTGCAGCCGCTGCTTCCCATCACTTCCCGCCGAGGAGGAGAGCTGCTGAGGAAGAGACGAGAGCCACCGAGAAAGAGACGAGAGCCGCCGAGGAAGAGAGACGCTGAGAAGAAGACCTCTAAGGAGAAGGACCACCGAGGAGTAGAGCCACCGAGGAGTAGATCTGAATCTACTCATGTCTGAAACTGTGTAAGCATTTGTTGCCTTTTGATATTGCTTGAAAGGATTATACTTGCTTTGTAATTCTCTCCTGAAGATATTGTGAAATAAAGCAAAGAAGTTTTTAAGTGCAGCAACCTCTTGGACTTTTTTTATATATATATATATATATATATATATATATATATATATATATATATATATATATACAGTATCTCACGAAAGTAAGTACACACCTCACATTTTTGTAAATATTTTATTATATCTTTTCATGTGACAACACTGGAGAAATGACACTTTGCTACAATGTAAAGTAGTGAGTGTACAGCTTGTATAACAGTGTAAATTTGCTGTCCCCTCAAAATAACTCAACACACAGCCATTAATGTCTAAACTGCTGGCAACAAAAGTGAGTACACCCCTAAGTGGAAATGTCCAAATTGGTCTCAAAGTGTCAATATTTTGTGTGGCCACCATTATTTTCCAGCACTGCCTTAACCCCCTTGAGCATGAAGTTCACCAGAGCTTCACAGGTTGCCACTGGAGTCCTCTTCCACTCCTCCATGACGACATCACAGAGCTGGTGGATGTTAGAGACCTTGCGCTCCTCCTCCTTCCATTTGAGGTTGCCCCACAGATGCTCAATAGGGTTTAGGTCTGGAGACATGCTTGGCCAGTCCATCACCTTTACCCTCAGCTTCTTTAGCAAGGCAGTGGTTGTCTTAGAGGTGTGTTTGGGGTCATTATTATGTTGGCATACTGCCCTGCGGACCAGAATCTGAAGGGAGGGAATCATGCTCTGCTTCAGTATGTCACAGTACATGTTGGCATTAATGGATCCCTCAATAAACTGTAGCTCCCCAGTGCCAGAAGCACTCCTTCAGACCCAGACCATGAGACTCCCACCACCATGCTTGACTGTAGGAAAGACACACTTGTCTTTGTACTCCTCACCTGGTTGCCGCCACACACTTGACACCATCTGAACCAAATAAGTTTATCTTGTTTCATCAGACCACATGACATGGTTCCAGTAATCCATGTGCTTAGTCTGCTTGTCTTCAAACTGTTTGCAGGCTTTCTTGTGCATCATCTTTAGAAGACGCGTCCTTCTGGGATGACAGCCACGCAGACCACTTTAATGCAGTGTGCGGCGTATGGTCTGAGCACTGACAGACTGACCCCCCACCTCTTCAACCTCTGCAGCAATGCTGGCA
Organism: Aquarana catesbeiana; assembly: GCF_042186555.1. Taxonomy (NCBI): domain Eukaryota; kingdom Metazoa; phylum Chordata; class Amphibia; order Anura; family Ranidae; genus Aquarana; species Aquarana catesbeiana. The sequence continues at coordinate 481,249,933 of NC_133325.1, read as the reverse complement.
GCACTCATACGTCTATTTCCAAAAGACAACCTCTGGATATGATGCTGAGCACATGCACTCAACTTCTTTGGTCAACTATGGGGAGGCCTGTCCTGTTAAACCGCTGTATGATCTTGGCCACCATGCTGCAGCTCAGTTTCAGGGTCTTGACAATCTTCTTATAGCCTGGGCCATCTTTATGTAGGGCAATAATTCTTTATTTCAGATCCTCAGGGAGTTCTTTGCCATGAGGTGCCATGTTGAACTTCCAGTGACCAGTATGAGAGAATGAGAGCGATAACACCAAATTTAACACACCTGCTCCCATTTCACACATGAAACCTTGTAATATTAATGAGTCACATGACACTGGGGAGGGAAAATGGCTAACTGGGCCCAATTTGGACATTTTCACTTAGGGGTGTACTCACTTTTGTTGCCAGCAGTTTAGACATTAACGGCTGTGTGCTGAGTTATTTTGAGGGGACAGCAAATTTACACTGTTATACAAGCTGTGTACACTCACTGCTCTACATTGTAGCAAAATGTCATTTCTTCAGTGTTGTCACATGAAAAGTTAGAATAAAATATTTACAAAAATGTGAGGGGTGTACTCCCTTTTGTGAGATACTGTATATATATATATATATATATATATATATATAAATATATATATATATATATATATATATATATATATATATATATATATATATATATATATATGTAGCGCTGGTAGATTTCTAATCTACCGCTTATAGGTAAATTTAATGGATCATCTGTGCTATACATTGTTCAGGTTTAATCTGAGGATAGTTTAGTCTCTGTTCCAGCTTGGCTGTGTTGCGTGCAGTTCCACATTGCGCCTGTGGGTGTCGTTGTCATCGTGGGTCAATGTTGGAAAGCAACAAGCTGAAGTGTATGAGTGCTCTTCTGTCCCGGAGATAACTCGGCGGAGGTGGTCCTCTGAGTTGCATTTTGGGAGAGGGTATTTATGGGGCAGACGCCATGTTTCGGAGAGCTTTTTGCCTCGTGGCCCTCCTGGCCTAGAGTTATGTGTCAGTGAGTGCTATCTCATAGCTTGGAGGGTTACGCCGCTGCAGCCGGGCGGGTAGGCCCAGAAGTCTGTCTGGGGCCTGCTACTGCTAGGATGGTCCTGTGCTGTCTATCCTGCGGGAAGAAGCCGAACAATTGAGAAGAATCCAGGGGAGGACCCGTCTTGGAAGGGACTATGTGCAGCGCTGGTCTCGAGAGGGGCCTGGTGACTCAATTGGAGGACGCATCCTTAATTACCCTACCACACAAGTACTGCCGGGTTGGCTTAAAGGTTCTGGTACTGTGTTTGCTGTTCATCGAAAACTACTACATCCTGTGGCAGAGGATCTTATGAGTTTGTCCCACCAAAGTCTGTGGCAGAGACTTTTTGTTCGTGCTGCGTTCCGGTTGCTAGGTCAGTGAGAGAAACCTATCTGGGCGGGCAAAGATTTAACCCTAAGCTGAGGATACATTCACCCTAAAGATTTAAAATCCTTGATGTTACGCCAAGAAAAGGTATTTGAACACCCCTGCAACTCTCCTTCTACCTCGTTCCTGCTACTTCTTCTAGTTATCCCCATTAAAGCATTGAAAAAGTACTTAAGTCACTGGTGCCTACATTGCCTCGCAACACCGATGTTGGTGAAATTACAGGTAACAAGGTGATGGTAACAGCCCGCTTTAAATCAGCAGCTCCACCGTGAGTTAGTGCTATATATATATATATATATATATATATATATATATATATTTTTTTTTATCATTCTTTTTATTTTTTATGATTTTACATTCTTACATACTGTGACCAGAGCAATACAGTATTACCATGGTGACATTGTACCGCTCTGGGGAGGTGATCAGGAATTGTTTCTACACTATGATTGCTTATAACAGTGATGATCACTCTTATAAGTGAAATTTTTTAGGAATGACATTCATTGTGTACTATTTTGAAAGCTGTGATTGGCCACAGCTATCACACATCACATGGTACAGATACACTGTGATTGGCACTGTCTGTGCCATGTAATCACTGGGACGATTCAGAGATGAACATAATAGTACACAATGAATAGCTATGAATGACCACAAAACTATAGACCTCGTTAATACCGACCTCATTAATAATGACCTTAACATATTAAGTTGCATTTTGGATGATAGACTAGCTTCTATCATTCCACATCTAACCTCTCCTGATCAGTCTGGTTTCATTCCGAACCAACTCATTACTGACAAATACAGTGCCTTGAAAAAGTATTCATATGCCTTGAAAATTTTCAAATTTTGTCATGTTACAATCAAAAACGTATATGTATTTTATTGGGATTTTATGTGATAGACCAATACAAAGCGACACATAAATGTGAAGTGGAAGGAAAATTATTAATGGTTTTCAATTTTTTTTACAAATAAATATGTGAAAAGTGTGGAGTGCGTTGTTTTCAGATCCCCCGGAGTCAATACTATGTAGAACCATCTTTGGCTGCAAGTCTTTCTGGGTATGTCTCTATCAGCTTTGCACATCTAGAGAGTGACATTTTTGCCCATTCTTCTTTGCAAAATAGCTCAAGCCCTGTCAGATTGGATGTAGAGCTTCTGTGAACAGCAATTTTCAAGTCTTGCTACAGATTCTCAATTGGATTTCTAACACATGAATATGCTTTGATCTAAACCATTTGTCAGGGCCCCTCCTTTTCAGAGCAGGCAGTTCATCTGTAAGTTAATTGCCAGCTCTAATCTTTTCACAGTGACTCACCTGGTGATGATATTCTGCTAGTCAATCCTGCTGGCTACTTAAGCTGCTCAGTTCAGATTCTCTCTGCCTTCGCCTGGTCAACATATCAAGAGACTCTCTCCTGTGTACCTGTTAAGACTTCCTTGGCTGACGTCCCTTCTGGTTCCCGATCCTGCTTGCTGTTCCACTATGCTGATTCTCCAATTTCCTGATTTCCTGGCCTGTTCTGAAGTACGCTGATCACTGGCTGCCTGATGTCCTGGCTTGTCTGACTATGCTTTTTGGTTACCAAACTCTGGCTATGTTTTGACCATGTTTGCTCTGTTTACCTTTTACCATTTTTAATATTATTATTTAATATTAAATAGTGTGATTTTTACTGCACTTCTTTCTCAGTCTGATTCATGGTTCCTGACAGTAGGCGAAGGCCATAAATTCAGAAGATGCAGTTAATCCTCTTGTTGGTAATATTTTTTCCAGATTGGATGAGCAGGATCACCACATGGATCAGTTTGCCATAGTGTTACATACGCTCCTGAGTTGCACAGCTAACCTGGAATCTCCCACTGTGGCTGCTCTGGTATAGGGATGAGCTTCGAGTTCGAGTCGAACTCATGTTCGACTCGAACATTGGCTGTTCGCAAGTTCGCCGAACAGCGAACAATTTGGGGTGTTCGCGGCAAATTCGAATGCCGCGGAACACCCTTTAAAAGTCTATGGGAGAAATCAAAAGTGCTAATTTTAAAGGCTAATATGCAAGTTATTGTCATAAAAAGTGTTTGGGGACCTGGGTCCTGCCCCAGGGGACATGGATCAATGCAAAAAAAAGTTTTAAAAACGGCCGTTTTTTCAGGAGCAGTGATTTTAATAATGCTTAGTCAATCAATAAAAGTGTAATATCCCTTTAAATTTCGTACCTGGGGGGTGTCTATAGTATGCCTGTAAAGGGGCGCATGTTTCCTGTGTTTAGAACAGTCTGACAGCAAAATGACATTTTGAAGGAAAAAACTCATTTAAAACTACCCGCGGCTATTGCATTGCCGACAATACACATAGAAGTTCATTGATAAAAACGGCATGGGAATTCCCCAAAGGGGAACCCCGTACCAAAATTTAAAAAAAAAATGACGTGGGAGTCCCCTAAATTCCATACCAGGCCCTTCAGGTCTGATATGGATATTAAGGGGAACCCCGGCCAAAATTAAAAAAAAAATGACGTGGGGTTCCCCCTAAATTCCATACCAGACCCTTCAGGTCTGGTATGGATTTTAAAGGGAACCCCGCGCCAAAAAAAAAAAAAAAAACGGCGTGGGGTCCCCCCAAAAATCCATACCAGACCCTTATCCGAGCACGCAACCTGGCAGGCCGCAGGAAAAGAGGGGGGGACGAGAGTGCGGCCCCCCCTCCCTCCTGAACCGTACCAGGCCACATGCCCTCAACATTGGGAGGGTGCTTTGGGGTAGCCCCCCAAAACACCTTGTCCCCATGTTGATGAGGACAAGGGCCTCATCCCCACAACCCTGGCCGGTGGTTGTGGAGGTCTGCGGGCGGGGGGCTTATCGGAATCTGGAAGCCCCCTTTAATAAGGTGACCCCCAGATCCCGGCCCCCCCTGTGTGAAATGGTAAGGGCCTACCATTTCACGAAAAAAGTGTCAAAAATGTTAAAAATGACAAGAGACAGTTTTTGACAATTCCTTTATTTAAATGCTTCTTCTTTCTTCTATCTTCCTTCATCTTCTGGTTCTTCTGGTTCTTCTGGCTCTTCTGGTTCTTCCTCCGGCGTTCTTGTCCAGCATCTCCTCCGCGGCGTCTTCTATCTTCTTCTCCTCGGGCCGCTCCGCACCCATGGCATGGGGGGGAGGCTCCCACTCTTCTCTTCTTCTTTTCTTCTCTTCTTCTCTTCTTCATTTTCTTCTCCGGGCCGCTCCGCAATCCATGCTGGCATGGAGGGAGGCTCCCGCTGTGTGACGGCGCTCCTCGTCTGACAGTTCTTAAATAACGGGGGGCGGGGCCACCCGGTGACCCCGCCCCCCTCTGACGCACGGGACATGACGGGACTTCCCTGTGGCATTCCCCGTGACGTCACAGGGAAGTCCCGTCAAGTCACCGTGCGTCAGAGTGGGGCGGGGTCACCGGGTGGCCCCGCCCCCCCCGTTATTTAAGAACTGTCAGACGAGGAGCGCCGTCACACAGCGGGAGCCTCCCTCCATGCCAGCATGGATTGAGGAGCGGCCCGGAGAAGAAAATGAAGAAGAGAAGAAAAGAAGAAGAGAAGAGCGGGAGCCTCCCCCCCATGCCATGGGTGCGGAGCGGCCCGAGGAGAAGAAGATAGAAGACGCCGCGGAGGAGATGCTGGACGAGAATGCCAGAGGAAGAACCAGAAGAGCCAGAAGAACCAGAAGAACCAGAAGATGAAGGAAGATAGAAGAAAGAAGAAGCATTTAAATAAAGGAATTGTCAAAAACTGTCTCTTGTCATTTTTAACATTTTTGACACTTTTTTCGTGAAATGGTAGGGGTACTTATGTACCCCCTTACCATTTCACACAGGGGGGGGCCGGGATCTGGGAGTCACCTTGTTAAAGGGGGCTTCCAGATTCCGATAAGCCCCCCGCCCGCAGACCCCCACAACCACCGGCCAGGGTTGTGGGGATGAGGCCCTTGTCCTCATCAACATGGGGACAAGGTGTTTTGGGGGGCTACCCCAAAGCACCCTCCCAATGTTGAGGGCATGTGGCCTGGTACGGTTCAGGAGGGAGGGGGGGCCGCACTCTCGTCCCCCCCTCTTTTCCTGCGGCCTGCCAGGTTGCGTGCTCGGATAAGGGTCTGGTATGGATTTTTGGGGGGACCCCACGCCGTTTTTTTTTTTTTTTTTTTTGGCGCGGGGTTCCCCTTAAAATCCATACCAGACCTGAAGGGTCTGGTATGGATTTTAGGGGGAACCCCACGTCCTTTTTTTTTTTTTAATTTTGGCCGGGGTTCCCCTTAATATCCATACCAGACCTGAAGGGCCTGGTATGGAATTTAGGAGGACTCCCACGTCATTTTTTTTTTTTAATTTTGGTTCGGGGTTCCCCTTTGGGGAATTCCCATGCCGTTTTTATCAATGAACTTATATGTGTATTGTCGGCAATGCAATAGCCGCGGGTAGTTTTAAATGCGTTTTTTCCTTCAAAATGTAATTTTGCTGTCAGACTGTTCTAAACACAGGAAACATGCGCCCCTTTACAGGCATACTATAGACACCCCCCAGGTGAAAAAATGGCCGTTTTTAAAACTTTTTTTTGCATTGATCCATGTCCCCTGGGGCAGGACCCAGGTCCCCAAACACTTTTTATGACAATAACTTGCATATAAGCCTTTAAAATTATCACTTTTGTTTATTCATGTTCGTGTCCCATAGACTTTAACGGTGTTCGCGTGTTCGAACAAACTTTTTTCCTGTTCGCATGTTCTGGTGCGAACCAAACAGGGGGGTGTTCGGCTCATCCCTACTCTGGTACAACTTTTGTTGCAGGCCATCCCTGCTGATGCTCTCTGTGTAGGCACCCACCTCAAGTATTACCTCTTTAAGAAGTGTGTCTGGTTCCGCTCCGCTTCCCCAGTGTTTTGGGGGCGATCCGGTTCAATGCAGAGGGTTTCACAACCAGGTTGAGATATACTTTGAGATGCTGCCCCAGGCATTTCCCATGGACAGAAGCAAAGTAGGTTTCATGATATCTTTGCTTTCTGAGAGAGCCTTGGCCTGGGCAAACCCTCTATGGGAGACGCAAAAACCCATTGTCCTGAGTTACCCAGAGTTTGTGGCTTCCTTCAAAAGGGTATTTGATGCTCCCGCACGCTCCGCTTCTGCTGCCAAGTGCCTCATGTCCATCAAACAGAGTACGAGAACTGTTGCAGATTACGCCATTGAATTCCGTACTCTGGCAGCAAAGGTTGCTTGGAACAAAGAGGCCCTCGTGGCTGCTTTTCTTATGGTCTCTTGGATACCTTCAAGGATGAGATAGCATCCTGAGATATACCTACTGAGCTGGAGAAATGTATCACATTTGCCATCCCTATTAACTCCAGACTCAGAGAAAGCGTCTCTTTTAAGGAGCGCTTGCAGAAGCCTCCTGTACATTTGTCTCAGAGCTTTGCAGTCCTACCCTTGCCTCCCTCACCTCCCATGCTTCCTGGTACCGAGTCAATCAGTGAAGTGGAACCCATGCAGTTGGGCTTCATACTTCTCTTTGTGGATGAGAGAACCCTTAGGAGGAGGGAGAGATTATGCCTTTATTATGGCCAGGCAGGTCACTTTTTGAAGTCTTGTTCTACCCGTCCAGGGAATGCCCGAACCTTGAGGTCCTGTAGGGGACAGACCTTAATTGGCGTTGTTTTGTCCCCAGCTATCCAGAAGGATAAGCCCCTGATTCTGGTTACCCTTTCTTGGTCTAAGTTGTCCGTTGAGATACAGGCTCTAAATCAACTCTGGGGCTGCAGGCCTGTTCATTGATGCTGCCTTTGTATCTAAGCACTCGATTCTGCTGCAGCTTCGTGCCACTCCACTTGCCATTGAGGCTCCTGACGGGAGAACTCCACAGACTGCCCATGTGACTCATGAGACTGCTCCATTGTCCATGGCCATACGGGCTCTTCACCATGAGATAATAAAAATTCCAAGTCATTTCCTCACCTAAGTTTCCGGTGGTTATTGGTCATCCTTGGTTACAGAGGCACAACCCCTCTTTTGATTGGCTTTGTGCTGAGGTTCTTTCCTGGTCGCCACAATGCAGCAAGACATGTTTTTGGAATGTGGCTAAGGTCCTGTGCACATCTTCACTTTCCTCCCTGCCGGAGGAGTACTGCAAGTTTAGCGATGTCTTTGACAAAGGTCAAGCCAGTAGTTTGCCTCCACAATGGTCGTATGATTGTGCAATTGACCTTCAACCTAGTGCCATACCCCCTCATGGCTGGCTACCCTTTGTCGGTCTCGGAGGACAAGGCCATGGAGGAGTATGTTGCAGACGTAGAGAGGTAAACGGGAAATCCTGGACAGTCGCACTCAAAAGTAATCTTCGATCTTTATTAAAGTATAATCATAAAAATACATGCCACAGCATCACAAAGCAGGAAAGCTGACGCTTTTCACACACACTGTAGTCAGTGCTTAATCATAGCTAATCATATGTTGCAGACGTACTTTCTGGAGGATTCATCCGCAAATCCTCATCTCCTGCTGGTGCTGGTTTCTTCTTTGTGAAGAAGAGGAGTGGTGAACTGAGGCCTTGTATTGATTATAGGGGGCTCAATCGTCTCATGATTAAAAATGCTTATCCAATTCCATTGATTACAGAGTTATTTGACTGCCTCAGGGGAGCAGCGGTTTTCACAAAGCTTGATTTGAAAGGGGCATACAATCTCGTGAGGGTCAAGGAGGGCGATGAATGGAAAACTGCATTTATTACAGAACAGGCCATTATGAGTACCTCGAAATGCCATTTGTCCTTTGCAACGCTCTGGCAGCTTTCCAGGAATTTGCCCACAATGTCCTTCGAGATTTGTTGCAGCTATGTGTGGTGGTTCCAACAATCCCAGGGAAATCTAGGATATCTTCTCTAGCTAGATATCCCTGGGATTGTTGGATCCCTCAAGCCTGTATGACACTGCACCGTACAGTGACTGTGTCCACCTCTTCTGGTAAGGATACCCATTTTTACCATTTCCAGTCTTCATTTGGAACCTAGATGATCCATGTGTAAAGTGTCTCCCTATACAGAGTTTGTTCCAGTCTCCACCCCATGTGAAGTTGTGACACCATCTATGCCCATGAACCCCCATGTGTTTTTGAACTAACATATGATCTATCACACATCTATGGACTTTTATTTCAATTTGTTTATGTGTTAGATGTTTAACCATTACACATATTACCTAATAGGTATATATTATGTCTTCAGCACTTTCTCACAGATATATGTTGAGTATATAGATGCACATTTTTAGCACTGCATGTGTTTTATATTTATTCATTTGTACACTGTCCACCACATTGTTACATGCCGGCAGCTATCACGTATATAATTTTGTAATAGCGCAATTATTGATTGGTTTTATATGCAAGTTATTGCCATAAAAAGTGTTTGGGGGCCGAGATCCTGCCCCAGGGGACATGTATCAATGCAAAAAAAAAGTTTTAAAAATTGATGTTTTTTCAGGAGCAGTGATTTTAATAATGCTTAAAGTGAAACAATAAAAATGAAATATTCCTTTAAATATTGTGCCTGGAGGTGTCCTTAGTATGCATGTAAAGTAGTGCATCTTTCCTGTGTTTAGAACAGTACCACAGCAAAATGACATTTCTAAAGGAAAAAATGGCATCTAAAACTGCTCGTGGCGGTAATGTATTGTCGGGTCCCAGCAATATAGATAAAAATCATTGAAAAAAACGGCATGGGGCCCCCATTAGTAGGCCCTTTGGGTCTGGTATGGATATTAAGGGGAACTTCACACCAAAATGTTTAAAAAATTGCATGGGGGTTCCCCCAAAATCCATACCAGACCCTTATCCAAACACGCAACCTCGGCTGGTCTGGTATGGATATTAAGCGGAACCCTGTGCCAAAATTTTTAATAAAATGGTGTATAGGTCCCCCCAAAATCCATACCAGGCCCTTCAGGTCTGGTGTGGATTTTAAGGGGAACCCTGAGCCAAAATTAGAAAAAAAATGGCATAGGGGTCCCCCCAAAATCCATACCAGACCCTTATCCGAGCATGCAACCTGGAAGGCTGCAGGAAAAGGGAGGGCGAGAGAGTGCCCCCCCTCCTGAACCATACCAGGTCACATGCCCTCAATATGGGGGAATGCTTTGGGGTCCCCCCAAAACACCTTGTCCCCATGTTGATGGTGACAAAGGCCTCATCCCCAAAACCCTTGCATGGTGGTTGTGGAGGTCTGTGGGCAGGGGGCTTATCGGAATCTGGAAGCCCCCTTTAACAAGGGGACCCCCCAGCTCCCACCCCCCTATGTGAATGGGTATTGGGTACATTGTACCCCTACACATTCACCAAAAAAAGTGTAAGAATGGTTAAAATGACAGTAGACAATTTGGGCCATGTCCTTTATTTAAAGAAAAAAAGTGTCCCGCTATGTTCATTCATCTTCGATCACAGCATCCGATGGACTGAGAAAAAAAAACAAAAAAACGGAAAAAACTCTGCCTTCATGGGAGGCTCCCGCTGACTGCAGGCTTTTTGCAATTTCAGCTGTTATATATCTAAGGGTGGGGTCATCTGTTTACGTCACCGTTAATATCCATACCAGACCCAAAGGGCCTGGTAATGTACTGGGGGGAGCCCATGTTGTTTTTTTCAATGATTTTTATCTATATTTCTGGGACACGACAATACATACCTGAAGGGCCTGGTATGGATTTTGGGGGGCCCCTACACCATTTTTAAAAAAAATTTGGTGCAAGGTTCCCCTTAATATCCATACAGACCAGGCCAGGTTTCGTGCTCGGATAAGGGTCTTGTATGGATTTTGGGGGTATCCCCATGCAATTTTTTTTAATTTTGGTGCGAGGTTCCCCTTAGTATCCATACCAGACCCAAAGAGCCCGGCTATTGCCCTGGGGGGAGCCAATGCTGTTTTTTTCAATGATTTTTATCTATATTGCTGGGACCCAACAATAGATTACAGCTGCGAGCAGTTTTAAATGCCATTTTTCCTTTAGAAGTGTCATTTTGCTGTGGTACTATTCTAAACATGGGAAAGATGTGCTACTTTACAGGCATACTAAGGAGACCCCCAGGCACAATATTTAAAGGAATATTTCATTTTTATTGTTTTACTTTAAGCATTATTAACCACTTGACCTAATGTGTATTATGGTTTTGTGCTGCCCTAGGCCTGACTAAACTCATGCACCCTCTAATTTAAATATGACCTACCCCTTCCTGTCAAGGCCACACCCCTTGCTGTTTAAGACCCGCCCTGAATTTTTCAAGTGAGGACACTAGTTCTGAGGGCCTGGGGGGGAAGCCAATGGATTCCCTTAATTTGCATGGATTTCTCACTTTCTGTTTGGCTATGGGGCAGGAAGTGAAGGGAAATCTGTGCAATGGGACAGGGATGGTAAAAAATAAACTGACAGGGGCTATAACCCTCTCTTATTCTATCCAAAATGAAAAAAAAAAGTGTTGCCTGTAGTTCTACTTTAAGCACTAATTTCTGATAATTTTATGGAGAGGACAAAGAAGATATAACCATGCCAATGGTGCAGCAGAAAACATATAGCACCATGAGGAAAGTTTGTGGTCCAGGATGACAGTCAAAATTAGAAGCGGCGCCCCCCCCCCCCCCCACAATTGAACAATGCTGGCCGCCTGCATACCAGAAGCAGCGTGGCCGCTTTATGGGGTGCTACTAATTTGCCTCTCAGCCCAGTCTGCCCCCTATCAGTGTAGCGCAAGCCAGCGGGGACTCTTTCCGTGCTGCCCCCCTGCAAAGTGCTGGCCTAGGCCAGGATACAGCCTTGACTTGACCACTGGGCACTTAAACCTCCTTCCTAAACAGACCAATTTTCAGCATTCGGTGCTCTCACACTTTGAATGACAATTACTCAGTCATGCAACACTGTACCTACATGAAATTTTTGCCCTTTTTTCACACAAACAGAGATTTCTTTTGATGGTATTTAATCACCTCTGGGTTTTTTATTTTTTTGTGCTATAAAAGAAAAAAGACCGAAACTTCTGTAAAAAACATGCATTTTTCTTAGTTTTTGTTATAAAATCTTGCTAATTAGTCATTTTTCTTCATAAATTTTGGCCAAAATTTATACTGCTACATTTCTTTGGTAAAAATAACCCAAATCGGTGTATATTATTTGGTCTTTGTGAAAGTTATAGAGTCCACCATCTATGGTGTCAATCTCTGAAAATTGATCACACCTGATGTACTGACAGCCTCATCTCATTTCTTGAGACCCTAACAAGCCAGGAAAGTACAAATACCCCCCGAATGAGCTGAGTACGGCTGAGTAAGGATGGGATGGCTAGGTACGGCTGGGTACGGATGGGGATGGCTAGGTACGGCTGGGTACGGATGGGGATGGCTGGGTATTGCTGAGTATGGATGGGGGATGATGGGATGGCTGAGCATGGATGGATGGAAGAGCATGGATGAGTATTGCTGAGTATGGATGGCTGGCTGAGTATGGATGGCTGGCTGAGTATGGATGGCTGGCTGAGTATTGCCTAGTACGGATGGATGGCTGAGCATGCATGAGTATTGCTGAGTATGGATGGGTGGATGAGCATGGATGAGTATTGCTGAGTATGGATGGATGGATGAGTATTGCTGAGTATGGATGGATGGATGAGCATGGATGAGTATTGCTGAGTATGGATGGATGGATGAGCATGGATGATTATTGCTGAGTATGGATGGATGGATAAGCATGGATGAGTATTGCTGAGTATGGATGGATGGCTGAGCATGGATGGATGGATGAGTATTGCTGAGTATGAATGACTGGCTGAGCACGGATGGATGGATGGCTGAGCATGGGTGGATTGATGGATGGCTGGTTGAGTATGGATGGCTGGCTCAGTATGGATGGATGGATGGCTGGCTCAGTATGGATGGATGGCTGAGCATGGATGGATGGATGGCTGGCTGAGCATGGATGGCTGGCTGAGTATGGATGGATGGATGGCTGGCTCAGTATGGATGGATGGATGGCTCAGTATGGATGGCTCAGTATGGATGGGCTCAGTATGGATGGCTCAGTATGAATGGATGGATGGCTCAGTATGGATGGATGCCTGGCTGAATGGCTGGAGTGGGCACAGGGCAGTGCTGTGGGCACTACACATCCAGCCCACAGCGCTGCGGCATCTGATCTCTCATCTCTCCCCTCTCTGTACCAATGTGTACAGAGAAGGGAGAGAGGAACCGGACGTGATGCTGGTTTGTTTACAAGTGATCGCTCCATCATTTGATGGAGTGATCACGTGGTAAATGGCTGCTGTCAGTGGCCATTTACCATGATCCGTGATGTGCTGGGTCTGGAGGTTCCCGGGTGCGCACCCCAGGGGGCGCGCGGGAGCAAGATTCTGGGAAGACGTCAATGTACACCCTCCCAGAGTTATCGTATCAATGCAAAAAAAGTTTTAAAAACTGCCGTTTTTTTAAGGAGCAGTGATTTTTACTACTTAGGGACTGCGCTATAGCCGAATGATGGCTACAGCGCAGTCCCTAAGTAGTTAAAATCACTGCTCCTTAAAAAAAATGGCAGTTTTTAAAACTTTTTTTGCATTGATACATGTCCCCTTTGGCAGGACCCGGGTCCCCAAAAACTTTTTAGGGCTATTTTAACTTGCATATATATGAATATATATATCATAATATATGAAATTAGCACTTTTGATTTTTCATGTTCGTGTCCTATAGACTTTAACGGTGTTCGTGTGTTTGTACAAATTTTTTGCCTGTTCATAAATTCTGGTTCGAATGTTCATGTCCTATAGACTTTAACGGTGTTCGTGTGTTTGTACAAATTTTTTGCCTGTTCATAAGTTCTGGTTCGAATCGAACCGGAGGGTGTTCGACTCATCCCTAATAAAGGATAACATAGGATCAGGATGTGCCAAAACAGAAGCCGAAACAAAGGCAGCCTTGAGACTCTCAAAGGTCTTAATGAATTCTGGAGACGAACTCTGTGGGTTACCGTACTTTCTGGTCATATCAGTCAGGGGCTTGACCAGAGACGAGAAGTCCCCATGGGTCGGGGCCACAATATGGGGACAAGGTGTTTTGGGGGGCACCACAAAGCATTCTCCCCGTGTTGAGGGCATGTGGCCTAGTACAGTTCAGGAGGGGGGGCACTCTCTCATCCCCCCTTTTTCCTGTGGCCTGCCAGGTTGCGTGCTCAGATAAGGGTCTAGTATGGATTTTGGGGGCACGCCTACACCATTTTTTTTTATTTTGGCCCAGGGTTCCCCTTAAAATCCATACCATACCTGAAGGGCCTGGTATGGATTTCGGAGGGACCCCCATGCATTTTTTCTTATTTTGGTGCGGGGTTCCCCTTAGTATCCATACCAGACCCAAAGGGCCTGGTAATGGACTGGGGGGGAAACCCATGCTGTTTTTTTTCAAAGATTTTTATCTAGCTTGCCAGGACCTGGCAATACATTACAGCCTCGAGCAGTTTTAAATGACATGTTTCCTTTACAAATGTCATTTTGCTGCTCTCATTTATAAAACTATGTACGGCTGCCATGTAAGCAGCCTTACATAGTGTGGGGCGTGGACTCAGCCCCTGAGCCATGATTGGCCAAAGGCACCGACCCTTTGGCCAATCATGGCTATCACAGCAGAGCGCACTGTGATTGGCCAAAGCATGCAGGTCAGGTGCATGCTTTGGCCAATCAGCAGCCGTCAATGCACTGTGATCTCACAGTGCATTGATGGTCTTGCCATATATTATGGTGCATTCCGCGGGCGCTCAAATTTTCCACGAATGCCCCATAATGAATGGTATTCGGCAAACAGGCGAACACCTGATGTTCGAGTCGAACTTACGCTCGTCTCGAACCGTGGGCTCATACCTACCCTTTATCCTTGAGGTTGATGCTTCGGAGACTGGAGTTGGCTCCCTACTGTCTCAACGTGTTACCTCTGAGAGCGCTATGCATCCTTGTGGCTACTTTTCCAATAAATTGTCACCTGCGGAATGCAATTACGAGATTGGGGACAAGGAGTTGTTAGCAATCATTTTAGCCCTTAAAGAATGGAGGCATCTCCTCGAAGGTACCACTGTGCCAGTTCTCATTCTGACTGACCATAAGAATCTCACATTCTTGTATGAAGGCTAAATATCTCTCTCCCAGAAGGGCGCAATGGGCTCTTTTCTTGTCAAGTTTCAATTACATAGTCTCATTCTTACCTGGTACTAAGAATGTAAGGGCTGATGCTTTGTCTCAACAGTTTTCCTCCACTTCCAAGATGGAATTGGTTCCTGTTCCTGTGATTCCTCCTGATTGTATTTTGGCTACACTTCTCCTTTGGGTGACAAAATTCTTGCTGCTCAGATCCATGCTCCTCCTGAGTAACCTTGTGACCGCTGCTTTGTCCTTGAGAGTCTCTGTACTGCCATACTCCAGACTTACCATTTTCCCAAAGCTGCTGGCTACCCAGGGAAGAATCAACTCTTTTGGGCCATTTCTCAACAATTCTGCTGGCCTAGTCTACGCGCTGTTGTAGCCGCCTTCGAAACTGCTTGTTCCATGTGTGCTCAGCATAAGACACCACAACACCTTCCAGTGGGCCTCCTACAACCCAATAGAGGGAGGTCTTGGACCCACCTGTCAATGGATTTCATTGTGGAGTTACCCAACTCTCAGAGCAACACAATTATTCTTATGGTGGTTGACCGGTTCCCGAAAACATCTCATTGTATTCCACTTAAGAAGTTCCCCACATCTAAGGAACTGGTTTGCTCAGGAGATCTTTCGCTTACATGGGCTACCCAAGGTGATTGTATCGGACAGGGGTAGTCATTTCTGGTGGTTCTGGTGGTTCTGGCGAGACTTTTGTGCATAGTTGGGAATTCAGCTTTCTTTCTCCTCTGCGTATCACCCAGAGTCTAATGGGGCCACAGAACGAGCCAACCAGTCCTTGGAGCAGTTTCTATGTTGCTAGTTTCTGACCATCATAACAACTGGTCAGACCTCATATGGTGGGCGGAGTTTGCTCACAATAGTGCCATGAATTCTGCTTCCCAATTGTCCCAGTTGATAGCAAACTATGGTTTCCAACCATCCATGTTTCCTGACTCATTTGCTCCTCAGAGCATTCCTGCATTAGAAGAGCATCTCCGTGGTCTTTGTTCCACTTGGGTACAAGTCCAGGAGTCCTTACGACATGCCAATGATAGGTACAGACTCCATGCTGACCACAGACACCTGCCTGCACCTTTCTACCAGGCTGGGGACAGGGTCTGGCTGTCATCTTGCAACCTCTGACTCCGTGTTCCCTCACTGAAGTTTGCACCTCAGTTTATTGGGCATTTCTGTATTCTCCACAGGACTAACCCAGTGGCTTACGCTTTAGACCTTCCTTCGAATATGCATACCTCAAATGTATTTCATACCTCCTTATTAAAACCTTTGGTATGCAACCGCATTACCACCTCAGTGCCATGTCCTCACCCAGTACAGGTTGAAAACCATGAGAAGTATGAAGTACAGTCCATTGTTGACTCCCGTAGGTTTCGTGGGCGCTTATAGTACCAGGTTCATTGGAAAGAGTACGGTCCAGAGGAACGCTCTTGGGTCTCATCCTTGGATGGACATGCCCCTGTCCTCCTCTGTGCTTTCCATAGACATTTTCCCCTCAAACCTGGTGGTCCTCCAAGGGGTAGGGGTCCTTGAGGAGGGGGTACTGTCAGGGCTGAGCTCAGCTTTTCCTTCTCAGAGCAGGCCGTTTAGCTGTCGGTTAATTGCCAGCTCTAATATTTCCACAGTGACTCACCTGGTGATGATATCCTGCTTGTCAGTTCTGCTGGCTACTTAAGCTGCTCAGTTCAGATCCTCTCTGCCTTCACCTGGTCAACATATCAAGAGACTCTCTCCTGTGTTCCTGTTAAGACTTGCTTGGCTGATGTCCCTTCTGATTCCTGATCATGCTTGCTGTTTCACTATGCTGATTCTCCAGTTTCCTGATTTCCTGGCCTGTTCTGAAGTATGCTGATCCCTGGCTCCCTGACGTCCTGGCTTGTCTGACTATCCATTCCGGTTACCAAACTCTGGCTATGTTTTGACCATGTTTGCTCTTTTTACCTTTTACCATTACTATTATTAAATAGTGTGGTTTTTACTGCACTCCTGTCTCAGTCTGATTCATGGTTCCTGACTGTCATAAACCATGAACCAGACCGAGACAGAAGTACAGCAAAATCACACTTGTTTATTAATAAAAATAAAAAGGTAAATATAGAGTAAGCGTAGTCAAAGCATAGCCAGAGTCCAGTAACCAAATTGGCTAGTCAGCCAAGCCAGAGTTCAGTAACCAGATTGGGTAATCAGCCAAGCCAGAAGTCAGGGATTCAAATAGAGGAACAGCAAGCAGGATAAGGAGCCAGAAGGGATGTCAGCAAAGCCAGTCTTTAAACAGGAATGCAGGAGATGGTTTCTTGTGATGTGACCAAGGCGAAGGCAGGAATGAAGTGAGCTGGAGATCTTCAAGTAGGCAGGACTGACGAGCAGATCCACAACAGCTGGTTAACTGTGGAGAGAGACGAGAGCTGGCAATTAGCCGACAGCTGAGCAGCCAGCTCGGAGAAGGAAGGGCTGAGCCAGCCTTGACAGTACCCCCCTCCTCAATGAGCCCTCCCCTCAGAGGACCACCGGGCTTGAGGGGAAAACGTCTATAGAAATCACAGAGGGGGGCAGGAGCATGTACGTCCGAGGATGAGACCCAGGAGCGTTCCTCCGGACCGTACCCCTTCCAATGCACCAGGTACTGTATGCGTCCATGGAACCTACGGGAGTCAACAATGGATTGTACCTCATATTCCTCATGGTTCTCAACCTGTATATGGTAAGGACTGGCACTGAGCTGGTAAAGCGGTTGCAGACCAACGGTTTCAATAAGGAGACATGAAACACATTTGAGATGCGCATACTAGGAGGAAGGTCCAACGCGTAAGCCACTGGGTTAATCCTGCTAAGGATATGGAAAGGCACAATAAATCGAGGTGCGAACTTCAGTGAAGGAACACAAAGTCAGAGGTTGCGAGATGACAGCCAGACCGTGTCCCCAACCTGGTAGGTAGTTGCAGGCAGGCGTCTGCAGTCAGCATGGAGTCTGTACCTATCATTAGCATGACGCAAAGCCTCCTGGACTTGTGCCCAAGTGGAACGAAGACCACGGAGATGATCCTCTAGCGCAGGAATACTCTGCGGAACAAACGAGTCAGGCAACGTGGAAGGTTGGAAACCATAATTCGCCATAAACTGAGACAATCGGGAAGCAGAATTCAAGGCACTGTTGTGAGCAAACTCTGCCCATAGTAATAGGTCTGACCAGTTGTTGTGATGGTCAGAAATATAGCAATGTAGGAATTGCTCCAAGGACTGATTGGCTCGTTCTGCGACCCCATTAGACTGCGGGTGATACGTAGAGGAGAAAGCAAGCTGAATTCCCAGCTGTGCACAAAAGGCTCGCCAGAACCAGGACACAAACTGAATACCCCTGTCCGAGACAATCACCTCGGGTAGCCCATGTAAGCGAAAAATCTCCCGAGCAAAAAAACCACTTCTAGTTCCTTAGAAGTGGTCAACTTCTTAAGTGTAATACAAATACACATCTTTGAGAACCGGTCAACCACCATAAGGAAAACTGTGTTGCCTTGGTAGTTGGGCAACTCCACAATGAAATCCATAGACAGGTGGGTCCAAGGCCTCTCTCCATTGGGTATGTGTTGTAGGAGGCCCACTGGAAGGTGTCGTGGAGTCTTACTCTGAGCACACACGGAACAGGCAGCTACAAAGGAAGTTACATCAGCACATAGACTAGGCCACTAGAATTGTTGGGAAATGGCCCAAACGAGTTGATTCTTACCAGGGTGGCAAGCTGCCTTGGGAGAATGGTAGGTCTGGAGCATAGCAGTATGGAGACACTCTGGGACAAAGCAGCGGTCACAAGGTTTCT
Organism: Aquarana catesbeiana; assembly: GCF_042186555.1. Lineage (NCBI taxonomy): Eukaryota > Metazoa > Chordata > Amphibia > Anura > Ranidae > Aquarana > Aquarana catesbeiana. The sequence continues at coordinate 481,231,477 of NC_133325.1, read as the reverse complement.
CAGGAGGAGCATCGACCCGAGATTTAAGAATTTTGTCACCCAAAGGAGAAGTAAGACTGGTGCGAACTGTAGCCAGAATACGATCAGGAGGAATCATAGGAACCAGAACGGACTCCAACTTGGAAGTGGAGGAAAATTGTTGTGACAATGCGTCATCCCTTACATTCTTAGTACCGGGTAAGAATGAGGCAATGTAATTGAAACTTGACAAGAAAAAAGCCCATCGCGCCCTTCTGGGAGAGAGACTTTTAGCCTCAGACAAGAATGTGAGATTCTTATGGTCAGTAAGAGTGAGAACCGGCACAGTGGTACCTTCGAGGAGATGTCTCCATTTTTTCCGGGCTAAAATGATTGCCAACAGCTCTCTGTTACCAATCTCGTAATTGCACTCGGCAGGTGACAATTTCTTGGAAAAGTAGCCACAAGGATGCATAGCACTCTCAGAGGTAGGACGTTGAGAAAGAAGGGCACCAACACCAGTCTCAGAAGCATCAACCTCAAGGATAAAAGGTAATGTAGGATCAGGATGTGCCAACACACGAGCAGAAACAAAGGCAGCCTTGGGACTTTGAAAGACCTTAATGGATTCCGGAGACCAACTCTGTGGGTTACCATTCTCTCTTGTCATATCGGTCAGGGGCTTGACCAGAGACGAGAAGTTACGAATTAACTTCTGATAATAGTTGGCAAAACCCAGGAAACGCTGCAGAGGACATAACCCCATGGGTCGAGGCCACTGTAGGACTGCCGAAAGTTTCTCTGGGTCCATCGAAAAACCAGCAGTGGAAATAACCAGGATTTTAACCTGTTCCCAATGGAACTTACACTTCTCCAGTTTACAATAGAGATTGTTCTGGCTTAATTTCTGAAGCACACGACAGACAACTGTGTGGTGGCTCTCCAGGGACTTGGAAAATATGAGGATACCATCAAGATAAACCACCACACATAACTGCAACAAATCTCGGAGGACATCGTTAATAAATTCCTTTAAAACTGCCGTGGAGTTACAAAGGCCAAAAGGCATTACGAGATACTCATAATGGCCTGTTCTGGTATTAAACGCAGTTTTCCACTTGTCGCCCTCCTTAATCCTTACGAGATTGTAAGCCCCTCTCAGATCAAGCTTAGTGAAAACCGTTGCTCCTTTGAGGCGGTCAAATAACTCTGTAATCAATGGAATCGGGTAGGCATTCTTAATCGTGAAACGATTGAGACCCCTATAATCAATACAAGGTCTCAGTTCACCGCTCCTTCATGGCTTTATCCTCCAAGACCTACAAAGGGTAAACCTGGCCACGAGGGGGAGTGGCACCAGGTTGAAGTCAATTACACAATCATAGGGCCAGTGTGGAGGCAAACTACCGGCTTGACCTTTGTCAAAGACATCGCTAAAATCGCGGTACTCCTCTGGAAGGGAGGAGAGTGAGAAGGTACACAGAACCTTGGCTACCTTCCAGAAGCATGTTTCACTGCATTGTGGTGACCAGCAGAGAACCTCAGCACAGAGCCAATCAAAACGGGGGTTGTGCCTCTGTAACCAAGGATAACCAATAACCAGCAGAAACTTAGGAGAGGAAATCACTTGGAATTGGATTATCTCATGGTGAAGAGCCCCTACGGCCATGGACAATGGAACCGTCTCATGAGTCACATGAGCAGGCTGTAGAGGTCTCCCATCAAGAGCCTCAATGGCAAATGGAGTTTCACGCAGCTGCAGTGGAATCAAGTGCTTTGATACAAAGGCAGCATCAATGAACAGGCCTGCAGCCCCAGAGTCGATTAGAGCCTGTATCTCGATAGACGACTCAGACCAAGAAAGGGTGACTGAAACCAGAGGCTTATCCTTCTGGATAACTGGGGAGGACACAACACCACCTAAGGTCTGTCCATGACAGAACCTCAAGGTTTTGTAGGACAAGACTTCAAAATGTGACCTGCCTGGCCACAATAAAGGCACAATTTCTCCCGCCTCCTAAAGGCTCTCTCATCTGCAGAGAGATGCGTGAAGCCCAAGTGCATGGGTTCATCTTCACTGACTGACTCGGTACCAGGAGGCATGGGAGGTGAGGGAGGCACAGGTGGGACTGTAAAGCTCGGAGGCAAACATACAGGAGGCTTCTGCAAGCGCTCCTTAAAAGAAAGTCTTTTTCTGAGTCTGGAGTCAATGAGGATGGCAAATGAGATTAAGCTCTCCAGCTCAGTGGGTATATCTCAGGCTGCTATCTCATCCTTGATGGAATCCAAGAGACCATGAGAAAAAGCAGCCATGAGGGCCTCATTGTTCCAAGCAACCTCTGCTGCCAGAGTATGGAACTCAATGGCGTAGTTGGCAACAGTTCTCATAGTCTGTTAGATGGACACGAGGCACTTGGCAGCAGAAGCGGAGCATGCGGGAATGTCAAATACCCTTTTAAAGGAGGCCACAAACTCTGGGTAACTCAAGACAATAGGTTTTTGTGTCTTCCATAGAGGGTTAGCCCAGGCCAAGGCTCTCTCAGAAAGCAAGGATATCACGAACCCTACTTTGCTTCTGTCCGTGGGAAACGCCTGGGGCAGCATCTCAAAGTATATCTCAACTTGGCTGAAAACCCTCTGCATTGAACTGGAATGCCCCCAAAGCACTGGGGAATCAGGGCGGAACCAGACATACCTCTTATGGAGGTAATACTCAAGGCAGGGGCCTGCACAGAGACTGGCGCAGCAGCAGGGATGGCCTGCAACTCAGGTTGTACCAGAGCAGCCACAGTGGGGGATTCCAGGTAAGTCATGGAACTTAAGAGCGTTTGTAACGGCATGGAAAACTGATCCATGAGGTGATCTTACTCATCCAATCTGGAAAAAATATTACCAACAAGTGGATGGACTGTATCTTCTGAATTCATTGCCTTTGCCTACTGTCAGAAACCATGAACTGGACTGAGACAGAAGTACAGTAAAATCACACTTGTTTATTAATAAAAATAAAAAGGTAATAAAAGTAAGCGTAGTCAAAGCATAGCCAGAATCCAGTAACCGGATTGGGTAGTCAGCCAAGCCAGAGTTCAGTAACCAGATCGAGTAATCAGCCAGGCCAGAAGTCAGGGATCCAAGTAAAGGAACAGCAAGCAGGATAAGGAGCCAGAAGGGATGTCAGCAAAGCCAGTCTTTAAACAGGAATGTGGGAGATGGTTTCTTGTGATGTGATCAAAGCGAAGGCAGGAATAAAGTGAGCTGGAGATCTTTAAGTAGGGGGGACTGATGAGCAGATCCACAACAGCTGGTTAACTGTGGAGATGAGAGCTGGCAATTAGCCAACAGCTGAACGGCCAGCTAAAAAAAGGAAGGGCTGAGCCAGCCCTGACACTGACACAATTGCATTGTAGCTCTGACTGTATGCTTAGGGTCGTTGTTCTGCTGGAAGGTGAACCTCCACCCCAGTCTCAAGTTTTTGCAGACTCTAACAGGTTTTCTGTTGCCCTGTATTTGGCTTCATCCATCTTCCTATCAACTCTGACCAGCTTCCCTGTCCCTGCTGAAGAAAAGCACACAACACGATGCTGCCACCACTATGTTTTACGATGGAGATGGTGTGTTCAGGGTGATGTGCAGTGTTAGTTTTCCACCATACAGCGTTTTGCTTTTAGGCCAAAAAGTTCAATATTGTTCTCATCTGACTAGAGTACCTTTTCCCACATGTTTTCTGTGTCCCCCACATGGCTTATTGCAAAACTGCAAACGGGACTTCTTATGGCTTTCTTTCAAGAATTGGCACTCTTCCATAAAGACCAGATTTGTGGAGTGCAAGACTAATGGTTGTCCTATGGACAAATTCTCCCACCTGAGCTGTGGATCTCTGCAGCTCCTCCATAGGCCTCTTGGCTGCTTCTCTGATTAATACACTCCTTGCCCGGCCTGTCAGTTTAGGTTGACAGCCATGTCTTGGTAAGTTTGCAGTTGTGTCATACTCTTTCCATTTTCAGATGATGGATTGAACAGTGCTTCATGAGATGTTCAAAGCTTGGAATATTTTTATGACCTACCCCTGCTTTAAACTACTCCATAACTTTATCCCTGACCTGTCTGGTGTGTTCCTTGGCCTTCATGGTGCTGTTTGTTCACTAAGGTTCTCTAACAAACCTCTGAGGGCTTCACAGAACATCTGCATTTATACTGAGATTAAATTACACACGAGTAGACTCTATTTACTAATTAGGTGACTTCTGAAGGCAATTGGTTCTACTAGATTTTAGTTATGGGTTTCAGAGTAAAGGGGGCTGAAGATAAATGCATGCCACACATTTCAGATATTTATTTGTAAAAAATAAATTGAAAACCATTTATCATTTTCCTTCCATTTCACAATTATGTTCAACTTTCTGTTGGTCTATCAATTAAAATATCAATAAAGTGCATTTACGTTTTTGCTTGTAACATGACAAAATGTGGAAAATGTCAAGGGGTATGAAAAATTTTTCAAGGCACTGTATTAGATTGACTACAAATGTCATTCAAGATGCATTATGGTGAAAAAACACCTGGCAGTAACAGGGTCCCCCAGCCCCCCCCCGTTTTACTTACCTGAGCCCTGGAACTTTACCCGGCGTGGATTCGCTGTCTCTCTGCATGGGGATCTCGGCTCTTGATTGGATAGATTGATAGCAGCGCAGCCATTGGTTCCCACTGCTGTCAATCAAATCCAATGACGCGGGTGCTGGGGGGCGGTGCCGAGTCATACATTCGGAGTCTATGGATGCCGAATTCTGGACTCGGGTGCATGCCTGCAAGGTAACCCCCTCGGGAGAACGCTTCTCCTAGGAGGTTATCTGATGTGGGGAGGAGCAGCGAGACCTGTCGGGGACCCCAGAAGCTGAGGATCGGGCTACTCTGTGCAAAATGAGCTGCACAGTGGAGGTAAGTACGATATGTTTGTTATTAAAAAAAAAAAAATGAACCCTTACAATCACTTTAAACCTTGACATTAATAAATCATTTGATAGTGTTCTTTTGCCTTATCTTTTCTCCTTGTTGCAGCATAGGTGTTGAGCAGGGATGAGCCTAACACCCCCCAGTTCGGTTCGCACCAGAACCTGCGAACGGACCGAAAATTTGCACTAACGTTAGAACCCCATTGACGTCTATGGGACTCGAACGTTCGAAATCAAAAGTGCTCATTTTAAAGGTTAATTTGCATGGTATTGTCCTAAAAAGGGTTTGGGGACCCGGGTCCTGCCCCAGGGGACATGTATCAATGCAAAAAAAACTTTTAAAAACGGGCGTTTTTTCGGGAGCAGTGATTTTAATGATGCTTAAAGTAAAAAAAAAAAAGTGAAATATTCCTTTAAATATCATACCTGGGGTGTGTCTATAGTATGCCTGTAAAGTGGCGCATGTTTCCCGTGTTTAGAACAGTCCCTGCACAAAATGTCATTTTTAAAGGAAAAAATCTCATTTAAAACTGCTTGCTGGTAATGTAATGTCGGGTCCTGGCAATATGGATGAAAATCAGTGAGACAAACGGCATGGGTACCCCCCAGTCCATTACCAGGCCCTTTGGGTCTTGTATGGATATTAACCCCGCACCCAAATTAAAATAAGGAAAGGTGTGGGGCCACCAGGCCCAATATACTCTGAACAGCAGTATACAGGCGGTGCAAACAAGACAGGGACTGTAGGTTTGTGTTAAGTAGAATCTGTTTGTAATTTTGAACGGGTACATTTTTAACGTGTTTAGCTCCAGCCAAAAAATCTTTTTTAAGCTTTTTGGAAAACATAGGGAAGGGTTATCACCCCTGTGACATTTGTTTTGCTGTCTGTCCTCCTCTTCAGAAGATTTCACCTCACTTTTTGTCCCAATGACAAATGTTTTTTGAAAATTTGGGGTTTTTTGTGGAACAAGGATTGGAAAGCATCAGTGGAAAGGAGAAATGTTTTTCCCATATTAACTCTTACAGGAGAGAATTTCCCTTCCTAGGGGTAGATTTCATCTCACTTCCTGTTGTCTCCTTCCGTTTGCAAGTAGGAGTCGTTTGTAAGTTAGATGTTTGAAAGTAGGGGCCTGCCCTATATAATCAGCAGAAATTTGGGCCTTAGGTGTTGTTGTGGCCACAACACTGTAATAGGGCGTACACACGGTCGGACTTTGTTCGGACATTCCGACAACAAAATCCTAGAATTTTTTCCGACGGATGTTGGCTCAAACTTGTTTTGTCTACACACGGTCGCACAAAGTTGTCGGAAAATCCGATCGTTCTAAACGCGGTGACGTAAAACACGTACGTCGGGACTATAAACGGGGCAGTGGCCAATAGCTTTCATCTCTTTATTTATTCTGAGCATGCGTGGCACTTTGTCCGTCAGATTTGTGTACACACGATCGGAATTTCAAAATCCGTTGTCGGAAAATTTTATCTCCTGCTCTCCAACTTTGTGTGTCGGAAAATCCGATGAAAAATGTCCGATGGAGCCCACACACGGTCGGAATTTCCGACAACACGCTCTGATCGGACATTTTCCATCGGAAAATCCGACCATGTGTAAGGGGCATAAGTCCTCACAGGGCCCTGCTGTGAAATATTAGATCAAGAATTGTAATTACATGCCCCTGTTGAGGAGGGGCAGAAAAATTGGGCCTTTGGTGCTGGTGGTGGTGCTGGTGCCACAACACTGTAAGTCCTCACTCGCTCTTGGTGGGCGCAGAAATGGGCCCTGCTGTGAAATATTAGATCACGAATTGTAATTACATGCCCCTGTTGAACAAGGGCAGAAAAATTGGGCCTTTGGTGGTGGTGGTGGTGCTAGTGCCACAACACTGTAAGTCCTCACTCGCTCTTGGTGGGCGCAGAAATGGGCCCTGCTGTGAAATATTAGATCAAGAATTGTAATTACATGCCCCTGTTGAACAAGGGAAGAAAAATTGGGCCTTTGGTGGTGGTGGTGGTGCTGGTGCCACAACACTGTAAGTCCTCACTCGCTCTTGGTGGGTGCAGAAATGGGCCCTGCTGTGAAATATTAGATCAAGAATTGTAATTACATGCCCCTGTTGAACAAGGGCAGAAAAATTGGGCTTTTGGTGGTGGTGCTGGTGCCACAACACTGTAAGTCCTCACAGACACTCTAGTTGGAATGCAGGAACGAGCCCTGCTGCAAAGTATTGCATCAAAAATTGTAACTACACGCCCCTGTTAAACAGTGGCTGAAAAATTGGGCCTTAGGCACTGGTGCTGGTGCCACAACACTGCAACCCCTCACAGATACTCTAGTTGGAACGTAGAAACGAGCCCTGCTGCAAAGTATTGCATCGAAAATTGTAATTACACGCCCCTGTTAAACAGGGTCTGAAAAATTGGGCCTTAGGCACTGGTGCTGGTGCCACAACACTGCTCCCTCACAGATACTCTAGTTGGAATGCAGAAACAAGCCCTGCTGCAAAGCATTGCATCAAAAATTGTAATTACACGCCCCTGTTGAACAGGGGCTGAAAAATTGGGCCTTAGGCACTGGTGCTGGTGCCACAACACTGCAACCTCTCACAGATATTCTAGCTGGAATGCAGAAACGAGCCCTGCTGCAAAGTATTGCATCAAAAATTGTAATTACAGGCCCCTGTTAAACAGGGGCTGAAAAATTGGGCCTTAGGCACTGGTGCCACAACACTGCAACCCCTCACAGATACTCTAGTTGGAACGCAGAAACGAGCCCTGCTGCAAAGTATTGCATCAAAAATTGTAATTACACACTCCTGTTAAACAGGGGCTGCAAAATTGGGCCTTAGGCACTGGTGGTGGCACCCAGAACCAAAAATGTTCTTACAAGCTATCAGCGTGATCATTGAGGAGGAAGAGGATAATTACTCAGGGATAGTCACTCAGCATCAGCATAGGCAGTCTTTGAAGGGATCTGAAAAAAATTATTGGGTTACATCAGCATCAGCTGCTTGGTAGCTGGTGGTGATCCAAGACTGATTCATTTTTATGAAGGTCAGTCGATCGACTGAGTCGGTGGACAGACGCACCCTGTGATTGGTTACAAAGCCTCCAGCAGCACTGAATGTGCGTTCTGAAAGAACGCTGGATGCATTACAGGCCAGTAGCTCAATTGCATACTGTGCAAGCTCTGGCCAGTGATCCATCTTCAAGACCCAGTAACCTGGAGGATTTTCGGTGGGAAAGGTGTCCAAGTCAGATCTTGCCCCTAGGTATTCCTGCACCATGTAAAACAGATGCTGGCGATGGTTGCTGGAACCGATCATACCTTGGGGCTGCGGACTAAATAATTATCTGAACACATCGGTCAGATGGCCACCTTCTCCACCGCTCCTTCTTTGACTGATTGAAGCCTCAGCAATGCGTTGTCCAGGAACAGGAGTTTGTAACCTCCCAGTCGCTGGGAACGCGTTGCACAGACCTTTCTGCAAGGCCTCCCGAAGATGTTTCATCCTCTGCTCCCTCTGCAATGGCAAGATAAGGTCCGCAACCTTACCCTTGTAACGTGGATCAAGGAGGGTTGCCAGCCAGTATTGGTCCTTTTCCTTGATACCACGAATATGAGGATCCTTACCCAGGCTTTGCAGGATCAGGGAGGCCATGCAGCGTAGGTTTGCTGAGGCATTCGGTCCGGAGTCCTCTGGGTCACTAAGGACGACATGATCCGCAGCCACCTCCTCCCAGCCACGTGCAAGTCCATGTGTTTCTTGGGACTGATCCCTTAAAGACTGCTGCTGATGCTGAGTGCCAGGCTCCACCTCCATACTGACACAATCTTCCTCCTCCTCCTCCTCTTCCTGTGTGATCGGCGGGCACGCAGGAACACTGTCTGGATAAAGGGGGCCTTGAGAGCTAAGGAAGTCCTCCTCTTCCTGCCTCTGTTCTGCCTCAAGTGCCCTGTCCATTATTCCACGCAGCGTGTGCTCCAACAGGTGGACAAGGGGGACAGTGTCACTGATGCATGCACTGTCACTGCTCACCATCCTCGTGGCCTCCTCAAATGGTGACAGGACAGTGCATGCATCCCTGATCATGGCCCACTGGCGTGGGAAAAAAAAAACAAGCTCCCCTGACCCTGTCCTGGTGCCATAGTCGCACAGGTACTCATTGATGGCCCTCTGCTGTGTGTACAGCTGCTGCAGCATGGCCAACGTTGAGTTCCACCTGGTGGGCATGTCACAGATTAGGCGGTTCTTGGGCAGGTTAAACTCCTTTTGGAGGTCCGCCAGCCGAGCACTAGCATTATATGACCGACGGAAATGCACACAGACTTTCCTGGCCTGCCTCAGGACATCCTGTAAGCCCGGGTACCTGCCCAAGAACCGCTGCACCACCAAGTTAAGGACATGAGCCAAACAGGGCACATGGGTCATTTGTCCCTGTCGGAGGGCAGAGAGGAGGTTGGTGCCATTGTCGCAAACCACCATTCCTGCCTTAAGTTGGCGTGGCATCAACCACCTCTGAACCTGCCCCTGCAGAGCTGACAGAACCTCTGCCCCAGTGTGGCTCCTGTTCCCCAAGCACACCAGCTCAAGCACCGCATGGCATCTTTTGGCCTGCGTACTTGCGTAGCCCCTTGAACGGCTACGTAGCACCGCTGGTTCCGAGGACAAAGCACAGGAAGAGGCCATGGAGGAAGAAGAAGAGGAGCGGGTGGAGGGGAGAGGTGCGTCAGAATCATTAGTAGTGGCATTTTGGAGGCATGGTAGTGGAACAACCTCCAACACTACTGCACCTTGTCCTGCATCCTTCCCAGCTGCCAGCAGAGTTACCCAATGCGCAGTGAAACATGCCTGCTGGACCATGAGTCAGCGGTAATATGCACCTTACCGCTGACCGCCATGTCCAGCGAGGCATGGACATTGCCTTCCACATGCCGGTAGAGAGCCGGAATCGCCTTCCGTGAGAAAAAGTGGCGTTTGGGTACCTGCCACTGAGGAACCGCACATTCCACAAACTCACGGAAGGAGGCAGAGTCTACCAACTGAAAAGGCAGCAGTTGAAGTGCTAGCAATTTTGCCAAGCTAGCATTCAACCGCTGGGCATGTGGATGGCTGGGAGCGAACTTCTTTCGGCGGTGCAGCAGCTGGGGCAGGGAAATTTGCCTGGTACAATCTGACATCGGTGTACCGAAAGCAGTTTGCCCACAAGTACTTGGCTGTGACACACCTAATTCTACACCTTCATTCCTCTCAGTGCAGGTCTCAGAGAGGACTGAAGGTATAGTGGGGTTTTAGATCTCAGCTGATGAGGAGCAAGGAGAGGTCCTCTTTGTTCTTTGGTGTGGGTCTTTTAGATACGCTTGCCAACGAACTGCATGGCAGGTCAACATATGTCTGGGCAAGCATGTGGTACCCAAGCGGGAGATGTTTTGGCCACGTGAGATACGCTTGAGACATATGTTGCAAATAGCAGCAGTGGGATCTGATGCACTCATCTGAAAAAAGGCCCACACCAAAGAACTTTTTGAATAATGCGCAGAGACTGCAGCGCCCTGCACATGTGGAGCTTTGGGGTGTGATGCAGTCAATGTGCTGCCCTTAGGCTGGCCCCTGGAGGGCATCCTGCCTCGTTGGTGATGTGCCGCCTCCTCCTCCTCCTCCTCCTCTCTCCTATCAGACACCCACGTTGAGTCAGTGACCTCATCATCCCCTCCCTCCTCATCACTGGAGCAAACCTGGCAGTATGCTGCAGCAGGGGGAGCATGACTGCCAGATTGCTGTCCTTCTTGGGCACCCCCTCTGTCCGTGCTCATGTTACTGCCTTCATCAAGCTCAGTATCATCATCAGAGCCTTCCAAACGCTGGGAATCCTCCTGGAGCATGTACCCAACACTGTGGTCAAACAGTTTGAGGGACTCCTCGGGAGGACATGGTGGGGATTGGGAAGGAGTCCCTGATGACATTGAGCCGAGCTTGTGACTGTCTGCCACTCCTTCTTGGGCTTCCAGACATACTAATGGCCTGTAGCTGCTCTAAGCTGGTATATATATATATATTTCTATATATATATATCTATATATATATATATAGATATATATATAGATATATATATATATATACTGATACTGCAGCTAGCAAAATCAACTGCCTGCCTGTAGTATGAGAACACCACCAACCTTCTACAGGTAGCTTTAGCTGAACACTGTGCAGAGCTCGCAAAAAACTAACTTGTAGCTTTTTTAGTTGCCTGTGGTAGTGATAGGATCAGGAAAACACCACCAACCTTCTACAGGTAGCTTTAGCTGAACACTGTGCAGAGCTCGCAAAAAAATAACTTGTAGGTTTAGCTGAACACTGTGAGGAGGATGCACCACACTAACTTGTAGTTTTAGCTGAACACTGTAAGCAGGACGCACTGCACTAACTTGTAGTTTTAGCTGAACACTGTGAGGAGGACGCACCACACTAACTTGTAGTTTTAGCTGAACACTGTGAGCAGGACGCACTGCACTAACTTGTACTTTTAGCTGAACACTGTGAGGAGGACGCACTGCACTAACTTGTAGTTTTAGCCGTACACTGTGAGCAGGACGCACTGCACTAACTTGTAGCTTTAGATGAACACTGTGCAGAGGTCTCACTACACTAACTTGTAGTTTTAGCTGAATACTGTGAGCAGGACGCACTGCACTAACTTGTAGCTTTAGATGAACACTGTGCAGAGGTCTCACTACACTAACTTATAGTTTTAGCTGAACACTGTGAGCAGGACGCACTGCACTAACTTGTAGCTTTAGATGAACACTGTGCAGAGGTCTCACTACACTAACTTGTAGTTTTAGCTGAACACTGTGAGCAGGACACGCTGCATTAACTTGTAGTCTTAGCTGAACACTGTGTGGTGGATGCACCACACTAACTTGTAGTTTTAGCTGTGCACTGTGAGCAGGACGCACTGCACTAACTTGTAGTTTTAGCTGAACACTGTGAGGAGGACGCACCACACTAACTTGTAGTTTTAGCTGAACACTGTGAGCAGGACGCACTGCACTAACTTGTAGCTTTAGATGAACACTGTGCAGAGGTCTCACTACACTAACTTGTAGTTTTAGCTGAACACTGTGAGCAGGACGCACTGCACTAACTTGTAGCTTTATATGAACACTGTGCAGAGGTCTCACTACACTAACTTGTAGTTTTAGCTGAACACCGTGAGCAGGACGCACTGCACTAACTTGTAGTTTTAGCTGAACACTGTGAGCAGGACGCACTGCACTAACTTGTAGTTTTAGCTGAACACTGTGAGGAGGACGCACCACACTAACTTGTAGTTTTAGCTGAACACTGTGAGCAGGACGCATTACACTAACTTGTAGTTTTAGCTGAACACTGTGAGGAGGACGCACCACACTAACTTGTAGTTTTAGCTGAACACTGTGAGCAGGACGCACTGCACTAACTTGTACCTTTAGATGAACACTGTGCAGAGCTCGCAAAAAAATAACTTGTAGTTTTAGCTGAACACTGTGAGGAGGAGGCACCACACTAACTTGTAGTTTTAGCTGAACACTGTGAGCAGGTCTCACTACACTAACTTGTAGTTTTAGCTGAACACTGTGAGCAGGACACACTGCACTAACTTGTAGCTTTAGATGAACACTGTGCAGAGGTCTCACTACACTAACTTGTAGTTTTAGCTGAACACTGTGAGGAGGACACACCACACTAACTTGTAGTTTTAGCTAAACACTGTGAACAGGACGCACCGCTCTAACTTGTAGTTTTAGCTGAACACTGTGAGGAGGACGCACTGCACTAACTTGTAGTTTTAGCTGAACACTGTGAGGAGGACGCACTGCACTAACTTGTAGTTTTAGCTGAACACTGTGAGGAGGACGCACCACACTAACTTGTAGTTTTAGCTGAACACTGTGAGCAGGACGCACTGCACTAACTTGTAGCTTTAGATGAACACTGTGCAGGGCTCGCAAAAAAATAACTTGTAGGTTTAGCTGAACACTGTGAGGAGGACGCACCACACTAACTTGTAGTTTTAGCTGAACACTGTGAGGAGGACGCACTGCACATTAATTGTAGCTTTAGATGAACACTGTGCAGAGGTCTCACTACACTAACTTGTAGTTTTAGCTGAACACTGTGAGGAGGACGCACCACACTAACTTGTAGTTTTAGCTGAACACTGTGAGCAGGATGCACTGCATTAACTTGTAGTTTTAGCTGAACATTGCGAGGAGGACGCACTGCACTAACTTGTAGTTTTAGCTGAACACTGTGAGGAGGACGCACTGCACTAACTTGTAGTTTTAGCTGAACACTGTGAGGAGGATGCACCACACTAACTTGTAGTTTTAGCTGAACACTGTGAGCAGGATGCACTGTACTAACTTGTAGCTTTAGATGAACACTGTGCAGAGCTCGCAGAAAAATAACTTGTAGGTTTAGCTGAACACTGTGAGGAGGACGCACTGCACTAACTTGTAGTTTTAGCTGAACACTGTGAGCAGGACGCACTGCACTAACTTGTAGCTTTAGACGAACACTGTGTCCATTATGTCCTCATACCACCCAACTAAGAGGAGGGGCAGGGGATGACGTGAGACGTGGGGAAGGGAGGAGCTGGCGGTGGGTCGGTAAACTGGCGTCCAGGCTGCCTCGCTTCTAATGGCTGCTGAAGCGGACGAGGCAGACTTTGTGGTGAGGCGAGGAAGCAGTGTGCGGTTTTCACACCGCAACTAAGCGCCGGGAGCCCGGAGTCCGGAGAGAGACGGGCTCAGCGGCGCGACCACGAAGGTCGGAGAGAAGCTCTCACTTCACCCACAGGAAACCTCCATTCTCTCCTCCTACCCCCCCCACTGGAGCTTGTCAGCACGAAGGCAAGCAGACGGAGAGGACCTGTCTGTAAGGGATCAGCCGATCTGAGTTCCCCTAAGTTTGCAGCATCCTCTGAAGGATCTCCCCTACTGAGAACGCATGCAGCAGGCTCTGGACCGTCATATCTAGAGAAAAGACACAGGCTATGCCGGATGATGGTAAGAGGTGCTTTTTCCTGCCTATATCATCAAAGGTAAGAAGAATTTCGAAAATTGACTCCCGAATGGGAAAAAATATCAGAGGAGGAAATGCTATAGTATAAGAACTGTTGAATAAAACTATATGGGACTTCATATACCGCCAGCTATGTTGAGATAAGAATAAATAATGATATTTGAAGCGCTTCACAATGTGCATGAAAATGAATATATAAGAATAAATATAAATAGTCAAATAAATCCAGCGGTGAGTAAAAATTCCTATAAAATCCAGCAATCAAAATAGTGTAAAATTATTAAAAATTAGTGACACCAAATGTGTAAAAAATTCACATAAAAAATCCACATAAAAATAAATATATAGGGATGTATTCAGAAGGTTCAATTATACAGGTGTAGAATCCTGATTGGTATAGAGCTTTTGATCACTAGCAAAGCTGTTTAAAAACACTTGCTTAATTAAGGTGCTCATTGATAGTACCAATGTGTTTTTTGCTTCTATTCACAACCAATGTGGGAATCATAAACAGGCAGATAAGAGAAAAAAACCAATCATTGTGCAATAGTTAGGATACCAAGGTACACAGGCAAACTTCAATCCACTCACGTGTGCCTTATAATGATAAGGCATATGCAGGTTTTACTATAGCAGTCAGCCGCCTTAGACAGGAGCAGATTCAGTGCAGTACACTGTGTGAAACTGCTGATCTGCACAGAGCTTCCTTGGCTCCTCCCACGTGTTACATCACAGTCACGTGATCCTTGAAAAAGTCACGTGACTGTGATGTAACACGTGGGAGGAGCCAAGGAAGCTCTGTGCAGATCAGCAGTTTCACACAGTGTACTGCACTGAATCTGCTCCTGTCTAAGGCGGCTGACTGCTATAGTAAAACCTGCATATGCCTTATCATTATAAGGCACACGTGAGTGGATTGAAGTTTGCCTGTGTACCTTGGTATCCTAACTATTGCACAATGATTGTTTTTTTTCTCTTATCTGCCTGTTTATGATTCCCACATTGGTTGTGAATAGAAGCAAAAAACACATTGGTACTATCAATGAGCACCTTAATTAAGCAAGTGTTTTTAAACAGCTTTGCTAGTGATCAAAAGCTCTATACCAATCAGGATTCTACACCTGTATAATTGAACCTTCTGAATACATCCCTATATATTTATTTTTATGTGGATTTTTTATGTGAATTTTTTACACATTTGGTGTCACTAATTTTTAATAATTTTACACTATTTTGATTGCTGGATTTTATAGGAATTTTTACTCACCGCTGGATTTATTTGACTATTTATATTTATTCTTATATATTCATTTTCATGCACATTGTGAAGCGCTTCAAATATCATTATTTATTCTTTTTAAGTGACTCTGAAAACACTCTCTTTTGATAGCAGCCTCACTTGGTTTTATGTGTAATTATCAGCTATTTAGCATCACAGCGCTTTGTGTTTTATATATATGTTGAGATAAGGTTATTGGCAATATAGGGTGAACGTTATTACTGGTTAACAAACAATATTCACTGTGCTGCTGATGAAATGTGGGAAATGAAATAATTTGACCATATAATATTGTTCACACACCTGGAGGGATACCTTCGTCCCAACTGAGACCTTACAACATCAGCTGGTTACTCAACATCATGTTTAAACAAGGAGACGAGTAATGGGCCTAAATCATCGTATGCTTGTGCAATCAATACTACGTTTGTTCAGTGTCACTATACAGATATGGTTTGGCGAAGATCTTGGAGTGGAGATATTGGTGTGTGCAGAGTAGCTGGGTAAATGGGTGATAAAGCACTTATTTGTCTGTCTATTCATTAACCATTTATCAACTATTTTGGACATCTTTTTGGTTGGTATACGAAGTATTAAGGTTCATGAATAAATATAAATAGTATAAACCATTTAATACGGATAGGATCCCAAAAACCTGCGCACAAGAAGCAGAAACTCTTGGAATTAGGCCGGCAGGTGGGGACTTTATTACATCGGAGGCAAGGGACGGAAGGGCATTCGAATCTTGATTAGTGCCTAACATATCTTTAAAGGAGAGTGTCAACAAACTACAGTATTATTAACACAAGAGGGGGACACTGGTACACCATCTGATGGACATAGTCAAACAACCATCTGGGTCAAAAGATACTGCAAAAGTTGATGAAAACTCGCGGATGTAATCCTCTGCCGACCTGAGTAGCACGGTTGCATATGCATTATAGGGGAAGGTGTTCAGGAAGCATTAGACATCCTTAGCCCCTAGATGTGTTCAAAAGTTTCAAGGTGTGCTCTAAAAGTATATCACGATTGCTAGTCCCGGAACCATTGGTGGAGCAACAGGAATATAGGTACCACTCACAGCAGAGATACCCACCAGCATCAATAGGAATTGGATAACAAAAGCATTAAAATCAGCAAATCCCTAGAAAGATGCGGCTAAGGTGAAGACGCTAGAAATAAGTAAATTCCTCAATAAAGTAATTATCTCACAGATAACAGATTAATTATTTGGTTCCTAATCTGGAAAAGAACTTTGGAGAGAATATAAGTGCAATAACAAAAAACAGCCTTGGGGTTGGAACAAACGAAGATTTTTCTGGCACTATTCGGATGGGGCGATTAAATCTCTTGCCATATAGCCCACTGGCATAAATAATGAGCAGAAATACATCCAAATTGGGGAAAGGGGGCCCTCCAAAGACACCTAAAGACAACGCAGCTGGAAGTGCCACTGGAAGCTTTATTAAACAGTACTTAACCAGATGGGGGAGCTCGGGGAGCGCCCAGCAAGAAATCCAAACGTCAATTATGTCGGATAAGAGGAAAAAGGGCCAAGACGGAAGAGGGGATCAGACCCCCACTCAATCCAGAAAGTCATCACTAATCGAAAGTGCGCATGAATCAACCAGAATGACGGAATATAGGCAGGAACCTGAATTTCCCTCTAAAAATGAAATCGCAGAGATGTTTAAAGCATTGGAAACCTCAATCAAAATGGAGATAAATATGCTTGGACTATGTCAGGACTGACTTAGGCAACCTGCTAACCAGAGTGGAGAGATCAGAAGATATAATCGAGCAACAGGAGCGGGAAATCTCCAACTTAAAAGAACAAATTAAAATTACCCAACAAAACCAGATGAAAATTTGTTATAGAATAGAGGACCAGGAGAAAAGAAATCACAGACAGAATCTGAGAATTCGTGGTATCCCGTTAAAAAGGGGTGAGGACCTCAGGAAGACCCTGGCGGCTATCTTTTCTCCCCTTTTGGAGATAGAAGGGGAAGAATTCCCAAGGATTGAACGGGTACATTGCTTGGGAAGGCTGGATAGTAGTCGATCAGAAAGAAGTCGAGATATAATTGTGAGGTTCAGATATTACGAAGACAAGGAAAAAATATGGAAAAAATTTAGGGGGCAAACTCCATTGCTGTACGAGGAAGCAAGGATCCAAGTATATGCAGATTTAGCAAAAGACACATTAGCGAGAAGACGTCTCCTGAAGCCACTCTTGGACCAAATGACAAATCAAAATATAAATTGCACATGGGGATTCCCAGCTTGCCTACTGGGCAAGAAAGATGGTAGAAATGTCAGGTTAAGATTCCCGGAGGAGAGTGAGGAATTCTGCAGGAAACTGGGCCTTCAAGTGCCCACGACGATGGACTGGTCAAATGCGCAGTGGATAGAAATGGGAATAGGATCGTTGTAAAAGGAAGAGGAGAAGAAGGGGCAACCGGGATGGGGGGGGAAACTAGTAAAGGAATTTAGGTAAGATATGAGCAGTAAGGTACTGATTAGTACAACGGGTTGCCAGGATAACACCGACCGGTGAGCCGACTCACCAACAGCCCCACCTTTGGAGGTGGAGACCAATGGAGGGTCACGATGTTTGCATTCCTCATTGGCCTAAAGGTCCAGATAAGACCAAAAGGGGGAGAGCAGGGAGAGGGGTAGGGGGGAGGGAGATGGGAAAGGGGGGGAGGGATAGGGGAGGGGGGTTCACCCTAATCTCAATAAGGAGAATATGGGGCATCTCTCCAAGTTCTGGGGTCAGGAGGAAGGCCAGAAAGTAGAAAAATGATTTTTGATACAATAAAATGTACAACGTATAATGTCAAAGGCCTAAATATGGCCAATAAAAGATGAAGTATATTCAACGAGCTTAGACTGCTTGGACCAGAGGTGGTATTCCTACAGGAAACACATATATCACACCAATCAAGATTAAGATTGTTTTCAGGGGACTACCCGGTCTGGTTTCAAGGAGACGCTATTTCAAATAGAACATGAGGGGTCGCCATCGGATTTGCAAAAAGAATCAGGTTTGAACTGGAAGAAAGGCTAGTGGATACAGAAGGTAGATACTTATTCCTGAAAGGTAGACTGAATGGAAGAGATTACACATTAGCTAATATTTATGCTCCAAATAAAAACCCGACGGAATACGTGGCAAAAGTTTTGGGAAAATTAACAGAGTTTAGGAAAGGGCATATGATTCTAATGGGGGATCTTAACTTCTGTATGGACCCGGGTTTGGACAGTACGGCTAGGGCACAGGGGAAGAACAGTATACAATTAAGAAGGATTAAGCAAAAACTCTTCAACCTTCAGCTGGTGGATATATGGAGGGTGCAACATCCACAAAAAAGGGACTATATGTTTTATTCCCCTGTGCACGGGTCATACTCCCGGATTGACTATGGGCTGATGGAGCATAGGGATATTGATAAGGTGGTTGATTCCTGGATAGGAAATATAACCTACTCGGATCATGCACCAATGTCCATAAAAATTATAATAGGTGAAGAGGAGGGTCATTTTGGGCAGTGGCGACTAAACGAAGAACTGATAAGAGGGGAGGAGGGGTTCAAAAGAATCAGTAAAGAACTAGAGGATTACTTCGTGGTAAACGATTCGGGAGATGTATCCGAGTCTTCCTTGTGGGAGGCCCATAAAGCCTATATAAGAGGAGTCTTAATCGAGCTAGGGACAAGGAAGAAAAAAGAGAGACGTGAGAAAATTCAAAAACTAACAGAGGAGTTAGGGAGTTTAGAACAGAAACACAAGAGGCAAATAGGTCATCTTCCATCAGAGACGTATAAACAAATAGTCATCAAAAGAGCTGAGTTGAAAATATCATTGGAACAAGAAGTTAGAGCAATACATAGTAAGACAGTAGGAAGAAGATATTGCTGGGCAAATAAACCAAGCAAACATTTAGCAAAAATAATACAGAAGGGTAAAGCTAGGAATTTCATAGAAAAAATCCAAACCAAGGAGGGCAATCTAGTGTACTCTTCGAGACAAGTAGCGGAGGTTTTTAAAAATTATTATCAGGAGCTGTATTCTATCTCCAAACAGGGTATTCAGACATCCAATAAGAGAGAAAGAAACTATAAGTATCTAAAAAAGACAGTATTGCCTAAGCTTACAGATAATGAAAGAGAAGGTATGGAAACACCAATTTCCGAAGACGAGGTCAGAAACGCAATAGCTGAAATGGCCCCTGGGAAAAGTCCAGGCCCGGACGAATTCACCCTAACTTACTATAAAATATTCAAGGAAATATTGATCCTGAGGTTGTGTCGGTATTTTAATGGGTTTGGAGTGGGTTACGAGATGAGCAGAGAGGCCTTAAAGGCTTCCATCACGATCATATTGAAAGACAGAAAAGAGAAAACACTATGCTCAAGTTATCGTCCCATCTCCCTCCACAATACAGACACAAAACTCTACGCAAAAATACTTGCAAAGAGGTTAAAGAGGTCAATGAATACCCTGGTCAATTCAGACCAGGTGGGGTTTGTACCCAAAAGGGAGGGGAAGGACAACGGGGTGAGTACATTGCTTCTGTTGCAAAAGGTGAGGGATGAGGGACCCCCAGGGCTACTACTGTCGATTGATGCCGAAAAGGCTTTCGACAGGGTAGACTGGGGGTTCATGTTCCAGACCTTGGAAATTATAGGGCTTGGCCCTAGAATGATTCAGAGAATTAAAACCCTGTACCATCATCCAATGGCAACGGTGGGAGTAAATGGAGCAATGTCCTTGCCATTTGAAATGGAGAATGGTACACGACAGGGATGCCTGTTGTCCCCGTTGCTCTTCGTCCTCACTATGGAACTGTTCCTGGCAACAATACGCGAAGACCCAGATATAAATGGCATCAAGATCGGAGGAGACGAACATAAAGTAGCAGCTTATGCCGACGACGTGTTATTATATATATCGGATCCAGTGAACACTATGCCCAAATTAATAAAAGTCATAAGGGAGTATGGGGAGGTATCCAACTTTCAAACAAACATGGCTAAATCAGAAATATTAAATATAAACCTAAATAAAACTGAAAGGGAAATATTGAAGAGAGAGTATAGTTTTAGATGGACTAAAGAACTAATATATCTAGGAATAAAGCTGGCTAATTCTACCGAAAAGATATTTAAAATAAACTACCTACCCCTGTTGGATACAGTTAGACTCGATTGTAAAAGTTATGCCGGTAAGGCCCTTTCATGGATAGGCCGTATAAATGTCACCAAAATGGTTCTACTCCCAAAGATTATTTATTTATTTCAGATGATACCACTCCCACTGCCGCTATATTATTTAAGAAAGTTAAACAAGATAATAATGAGTTTCATATGGAAAAATAAAAAACCGAGGGTCTCCTTTAGGACCTTAAAACAGAAGAAAACAAACGGGGGTCTAGCAGTACCAGACATACAGACTTATTATAAGGCCAAAGTTCTGTCTAGAATGGTAGAATGGGCAAAGGGAGAGAATGAAAAAAGTTGGGTTAGAATAGAGGGGAATTTAAGTAAAGCACCATTAGGAAGAATGATTTGGAACCCTCCACATACTAGGAATTTAGACAAAAACATTATATGGGATGGGATATATAAGAAAGTCAATGGGGAATATAACTCACCTTTGCTGGCACTAACAGATAGTAATTTTTTTATAACAGGATTAGAAATTATAAGCGGAAAAGAAACACTATGGGGTAAGACACAATTAAGACACATAATTAAGGAGGGTAAAATTATGACACTACAAGAACTTAGATTGGGAAGAGGGGCACGGGGTTTAGATGAATGGCGGTATCTCCAGCTGTGCCATTTGGTGAGCAAACTACCAAACCCTATAAGAACAGGAGATAAATTGACAGACTTTGAGAAGCTCTGTGACATGGAGGATCTAGGAAAAATAGTTTCAAGGACCTACAAAATTCTCATGAGGATGGACCAGCTGGAGACGCCCCCATATATAAAAAAATGGGAGAGTGAATTGGGCACTAAGATAGATGAAACCACAATTAGGAGAGTCTTGAAAATGGTTGGTAACTCCACAATTGATGCTCGTACAGCTGAAATGAGTTATAAATGCATAAGTAGAAGTTATTTAACCCCTGAGATAACAAGCAAATTCCAAAAGGACTCGGCATATTGCTGGCGTGGCTGCCAGGAAATTGGAACAATGGCGCATCTGTGGTGGTTATGCCCTAAAATAAGAATTTTCTGGAGGAAGATAATAGCCTTAGTTAAGAAAATAACAGGGAAAGAAGTACCAGAAGACCCTTGGGTGGTCTTGTTTCATGGGGGAGGTGGAAACATAAATAAATATAAGCGGTCGCTGGTTCCTAACCTCTTGAACGCCGCGAAGCGAATAATACCGAGCTGGCGGAAGAGGGAGAGCCCAGAGACATGGGAGTGGATAGATGCAGTGGAGGAAACACACAACATGGTGATCAAGGCAAGCTCGGTGATAGATACAGGAAGTGTGAATTTAGCAGAATGGGAAAGTTGGAAGAAATTCAAAAAAACATGGTGCTATGCCAAAAAATTGAAAGCCTTAAACTAGAAGAGGAAAATTGGTTTACCTAGACCTTGGAGAGATGGGGGGTGGATAGGGGTGGGTAGGTGGGGTAGGGGATAAGGGGGGGTTGCATAGAAAAGAATAGGAATAATATTAACTGACGGGCACGACTCTTAGCTTGGATATGTAATTGAATTAGAGGGGTCTAAGTGTTCGAGCTTATTCTGTTCCCTTTTTTCTTTTCCCTTCTTTTTGATATGGCAAAGGGTCACGATGATGAGACAAAGGAGAGAGGGACGGAAGTTGAATGAACTTCAAAGCTGATTCCAGCCTCTCAATATGTCGCCTGATGTGACAAAAAAAATAAAAGACGAACACTTCATTACACTAACTTGTAGTTTTAGCTGAACACTGTGAGCAGGACGCAGTGCACTAACTTGTAGCTTTAGATGAACACTGTGCAGAGGTCTCACTACACTAACTTGTAGTTTTAGCTGAACACTGTGAGCAGGACGCACTGCACTAACTTGTAGTTTTAGCTGAACACTGTGAGGAGGACGCACCACACTAACTTGTAGTTTTAGCTGAACACTGTGAGCAGGACGCACTGCACTAACTTGTAGCTTTAGCTGAACACTGTGAGCAGGACACACTGCACTAACTTGTAGCTTTAGACGAACACTGTGCAGAGGTTTCACTACACTAACTTGTAGTTTTAGCTGAACACTGTGAGCAGGATGCAGTGCACTAACTTGTAGCTTTAGATGAACACTGTGCAGAGGTCTCACTACACTAGCTTGTAGTTTTAGCTGAACACTGTGAGCAGGATGCACTGCACTAACTTGTAGTTTTAGCTGAACACTGTGAGGAGGACGCACCACACTAACTTGTAGTTTTAGCTGAACACTGTGAGCAGGATGCACTGCACTAACTTGTAGTTTTAGCTGAACACTGTGAGGAGGACGCACCACACTAACTTGTAGTTTTAGCTGAACACTGTGAGCAGGACGCACTGCACTAACTTGTAGCTTTAGATGAACACTGTGCAGAGGTCTCACCACACTAACTTGTAGTTTTAGCTGAACACTGTGAGCAGGATGCACTGCACTAACTTGTAGTTTTAGCTGAACACTGTAAGGAGGACGCACCACACTAACTTGTAGTTTTAGCTGAACACTGTGAGCAGGACGCACTGCACTAACTTGTAGCTTTAGATGAACACTGTGCAGAGGTCTCACTACACTAACTTGTAGTTTTAGCTGAACACTGTGAGAAGGACGCACCACACTAACTTGTAGTTTTAGCTGAACACTGTGAGCAGGACGCACTGCACTAACTTGTAGCTTTAGATGAACACTGTGCAGAGGTCTCACTACACTAACTTGTAGTTTTAGCTGAACACTGTGAGAAGGACACACCGCACTAACATGTAGTTTTATCTGAACACTGTGAGCAGGACGCACTGCACTAACTTGTAGCTTTAGATGAACACTGTGCAGAGGTCTCAGTACACTAACTTGTAGTTTTAGCTGAACACTGTGAGCAGGACGCACTGCACTAACTTGTAGTTTTAGCTGAACACTGTGAGGAGGACACACCACACTAACTTGTAGTTTTAGCTGAACACTGTGAGGAGGACGCACCACACTAACTTGTAGTTTTAGCTGAACACTGTGAGCAGGACGCACTGCACTAACTTGTAGTTTTAGCTGAACACTGTGAGAAGGACGCACCACACTAACTTGTAGTTTTAGATGAACACTGTGAGCAGGACGCACTGCACTAACTTGTGGCTTTAGATGAACACTGTGTAGAGCTTGCAAAAAAATAACTTGTAGGTTTAGCTGAACACTGTGAGGAGGACGCACTGCACTAACTTGTAGTTTTAGCTGAACACTGTGAGCAGGACGCACTGCACTAACTTGTAGCTTTAGATGAACACTGTGCAGAGGTCTCACTACACTAACTTGTAGCTTTAGCTGAACACTGTGAGCAGGAGGCAGTGCACTAACTTGTAGCTTTAGATGAACACTGTGCAGGGGTCTAACTACACTAACTTGTAGTTTTAGCTGAACACTGTGAGCAGGACGCACTGCACTAACTTGTAGTTTTAGCTGAACACTATGAGGAGGACGCACCACACTAACTTGCAGTTTTAGCTGAACACTGTGAGCAGGATGCACTGCACTAGCTTGTAGCTTTAGATGAACACTGTGAGCAGGACACACTGCACTAACTTGTAGCTTTAGACGAACACTGTGCAGAGGTTTCAGTACACTAACTTGTAGTTTTAGCTGAACACTGTGAGCAGGACGCAGTGCACTAACTTGTAGCTTTAGATGAACACTGTGCAGAGGTCTCACTACACTAGCTTGTAGTTTTAGCTGAACACTGTGAGCAGGACGCACTGCACTAACTTGTAGTTTTAGCTGAACACTGTGAGGAGGACGCACCACACTAACTTGTAGATTTAGCTGAACATTGTGAGCAGGACGCACTGCACTAACTTGTAGTTTTAGCTGAACACTGTGAGGAGGACGCACCACACTAACTTGTAGTTTTAGCTGAACACTGTGAGCAGGACGCACTGCACTAACTTGTAGTTTAGCTGAACACTGTGAGGAGGACGCACCACACTAACTTGTAGTTTTAGCTGAACACTGTGAGCAGGACGCACTGCACTAACTTGTAGCTTTAGATGAACACTGTGCAGAGGTCTCACTACACTAACTTGTAGTTTTAGCTGAACACTGTGAGAAGGAAACACCGCAATAACATGTAGTTTTAGCTGAACACTGTGAGCAGGACACACTGCACTAACTTGTAGCTTTAGATGAACACTGTGCAGAGGTCTCACTACACTAACTTGTAGTTTTAGCTGAACACTGTGAGCAGGATGCACTGCACTAACTTGTAGTTTTAGCTGAACACTGTGAGGAGGACGCACCACACTAACTTGTAGTTTTAGCTGAACACTGTGAGCAGGACGCACTGCACTAACTTGTAGTTTTAGCTGAACACTGTGAGGAGGACGCACCACACTAACTTGTAGTTTTAGCTGAACACTGTGAGCAGGACGCACTGCACTAACTTGTAGCTTTAGATGAACACTGTGCAGAGGTCTCACTACACTAACTTGTAGTTTTAGCTGAACACTGTGAGAAGGACGCACCACACTAACTTGTAGTTTTAGCTGAACACTGTGAGCAGGACGCACTGCACTAACTTGTAGCTTTAGATGAACACTGTGCAGAGGTCTCACTACACTAACTTGTAGTTTTAGCTGAACACTGTGAGAAGGACGCACCACACTAACTTGTAGTTTTAGCTGAACACTGTGAGCAGGACGCACTGCACTAACTTGTAGCTTTAGATGAACACTGTGCAGAGGTCTCAGTACACTAACTTGTAGTTTTAGCTGAACACTGTGAGCAGGACGCACTGCACTAACTTGTAGTTTTAGCTGAACACTGTGAGGAGGACACACCACACTAACTTGTAGTTTTAGCTGAACACTGTGAGGAGGACGCACCACACTAACTTGTAGTTTTAGCTGAACACTGTGAGCAGGACGCACTGCACTAACTTGTAGTTTTAGCTGAACACTGTGAGAAGGACGCACCACACTAACTTGTAGTTTTAGATGAACACTGTGAGCAGGACGCACTGCACTAACTTGTGGCTTTAGATGAACACTGTGTAGAGCTTGCAAAAAAATAACTTGTAGGTTTAGCTGAACACTGTGAGGAGGACGCACTGCACTAACTTGTAGTTTTAGCTGAACACTGTGAGCAGGACGCACTGCACTAACTTGTAGCTTTAGATGAACACTGTGCAGAGGTCTCACTACACTAACTTGTAGCTTTAGCTGAACACTGTGAGCAGGAGGCAGTGCACTAACTTGTAGCTTTAGATGAACACTGTGCAGTGGTCTAACTACACTAACTTGTAGTTTTAGCTGAACACTGTGAGCAGGACGCACTGCACTAACTTGTAGTTTTAGCTGAACACTATGAGGAGGACGCACCACACTAACTTGCAGTTTTAGCTGAACACTGTGAGCAGGATGCACTGCACTAACTTGTAGCTTTAGATGAACACTGTGAGCAGGACACACTGCACTAACTTGTAGCTTTAGACGAACACTGTGCAGAGGTTTCAGTACACTAACTTGTAGTTTTAGCTGAACACTGTGAGCAGGACGCAGTGCACTAACTTGTAGCTTTAGATGAACACTGTGCAGAGGTCTCACTACACTAGCTTGTAGTTTTAGCTGAACACTGTGAGCAGGACGCACTGCACTAACTTGTAGTTTTAGCTGAACACTGTGAGGAGGACGCACCACACTAACTTGTAGATTTAGCTGAACACTGTGAGCAGGACGCACTGCACTAACTTGTAGTTTTAGCTGAACACTGTGAGGAGGACGCACCACACTAACTTGTAGTTTTAGCTGAACACTGTGAGCAGGACGCACTGCACTAACTTGTAGTTTAGCTGAACACTGTGAGGAGGACGCACCACACTAACTTGTAGTTTTAGCTGAACACTGTGAGCAGGATGCACTGCACTAACTTGTAGCTTTAGATGAACACTGTGCAGAGGTCTCACTACACTAACTTGTAGTTTTAGCTGAACACTGTGAGAAGGAAACACCGCAATAACATGTAGTTTTAGCTGAACACTGTGAGCAGGACGCACTGCACTAACTTGTAGCTTTAGATGAACACTGTGCAGAGGTCTCATTACACTAACTTGTAGTTTTAGCTGAACACTGTGAGCAGGATGCACTGCACTAACTTGTAGTTTTAGCTGAACACTGTGAGGAGGACGCACCACACTAACTTGTAGTTTTAGCTGAACACTGTGAGCAGGACGCACTGCACTAACTTGTAGTTTTAGCTGAACACTCACTGTGAGGAGGACGCACCACACTAACTTGTAGTTTTAGCTGAACACTGTGAGCAGGACGCACTGCACTAACTTGTAGCTTTAGATGAACACTGTGCAGAGCTCGCAAAAAAATAACTTGTAGGTTTAGCTGAACACTGTGAGGAGGACGCATCACACTAACTTGTAGTTTTAGCTGAACACTGTGAGCAGGATGCACTGCACTAACTTGTAGCTTTAGATGAACACTGTGCAGAGGTCCCACTACACTAACTTGTAGTTTTAACTGAACACTGTGAGCAGGACGCACTGCACTAACTTGTAGCTTTAGATGAACACTGTGAGGAGGACGCACCACACTAACTTGTAGTTTTAGCTGAACACTGTGAGAAGGACGCACTGCACTAACTTGTAGTTTTAGCTGAACACTCACTGTGAGGAGGATGCACCACACTAACTTGTAGTTTTAGATGAACATTTTGAGCAGGACGCACTGCACTAACTTGTAGCTTTAGATGAACACTGTGCAGAGGTCTCACTACACTAATTTGTAGTTTTAGCTGAACACTGTGAGCAGGACGCACTGCACTAACTTGTAGTTTAGCTGAACACTGTGAGGAGGACGCACCACACTAACTTGTAGTTTTATCTGAACACTGTGAGCAGGAGGCACTGCACTAACTTGTAGTTTTAGCTGAACACTGTGAGAAGGACGCACCACACTAACTTGTAGTTTTAGCTGAACACTGTGAGCAGGACGCACTGCACTAACTTGTAGTTTAGCTGAACACTGTGAAGAGGACGCACCACACTAACTTGTAGTTTTAGCTGAACACTGTGAGCAGGAGGCACTGCACTAACTTGTAGTTTTAGCTGAACACTGTGAGAAGGACGCACCACACTAACTTGTAGTTTTAGCTGAACACTGTGAGCAGGAGGCACTACACTAACTTGTAGTTTTAGCTGAACACTGTGAGCAGGATGCACTGCACTAACTTGTAGTTTTAGCTGAACACTGTGAGGAGGACGCACTGCACTAACTTGTAGCTTTAGCAGAACACTGTGAGAAGGACGTACTACACTAACTTGTAGTTTTAGATGAACACTGTGAGCAGGACGCACTGCACTATTTTATAGCTTTAGATGAACACTGTGCAGAGGTCTCACTACACTAACTTGTAGTTTTAGCTGAACACTGTGAGCAGGACGCACTGCACTAACTTGTAGTTTTAGCTGAACACTGTGAGCAGGACGCACCACACTAACTTGTAGTTTTAGATGAACACTGTGAGCAGGACGCACTGCACTAACTTGTAGCTTTAGATGAACACCGTGCAGAGCTCTCAAAAAAATAACTTGTAGGTTTAGCTGAACACTGTGAGGAGGACGCACTGCACTAACTTGTAGTTTTAGCTGAACACTGTGAGCAGGACACACTGCACTAACTTGTAGCTTTAGACGAACACTGTGCAGAGGTCTCACTACACTAACTTGTAGTTTTAGCTGAACACTGTGAGCAGGACGCAGTGCACTAACTTGTAGCTTTAGATGAACACTGTGCAGAGGTCTAACTATACTAACTTGTAGTTTTAGCTGAACACTGTGAGCAGGACGCACTGCACTAACTTGTAGTTTTAGCTGAACACTGTGAGGAGGACGCACCACACTAACTTGTAGTTTTAGCTGAACACTGTGAGCAGGACGCACTGCACTAACTTGTAGCTTTAGATGAACACTGTGCAGAGGTCTCACTACACTAACTTGTAGTTTTAGCTGAACACTGTGAGGAGGACGCACCACACTAACTTGTAGTTTTAGCTGAACACTATGAGCAGGACGCACTGCACTAACTTGTAGTTTTAGCTGAACACTGTGAGGAGGACGCACCACACTAACTTGTAGTTTTAGATGAACACTGTGAGCAGGACGCACTGCACTAACTTGTAGTTTTAGCTGAACACTGTGAGAAGGACGCACCACACTAACTTGTAGTTTTAGCATAACACTGTGAGCAGGATGCACTGCACTAACTTGTAGCTTTAGATGAACACTGTGCAGAGGTCTCACTATACTAACTTGTAGTTTTAGCTGAACACTGTGAGGATGACGCATCACACTAACTTGTAGCTTTAGATGAACACTGTGCAGAGGTCCCACTACACTAACTTGTAGTTTTGGCTGAACACTGAAAGCAAGACGCACTGCACTAACTTGTAGCTTTAGATGAACACTGTGCAGAGTTCTCACTACACTAACTTTTAGTTTTAGCTGAACACTGTGAGCAGGACGCACTGCACTAACTTGTAGTTTTAGCTGAACACTGTGAGGAGGATGCACCACACTAACTTGTAGTTTTAGCTGAACACTGTGAGGAGGACGCACCACACTAACTTGCAGTTTTAGCTGAACACTGTGAGCAGGATGCACTGCACTAACTTGTAGTTTTAGCTGAACACTGTGAGCAGGACGCACTGCACTAACTTGTAGATTTAGATGAACACTGTGCAGAGGTCTCACTACACTAACTTGTAGTTTTAGCTGAACACTGTGAGCAGGATGCACTGCACTAACTTGTAGTTTTAGCTGAACACTTTGAGGAGGACGCACTGCACTAACTTGTAGCTTTAGCTGAACACTGTGAGCAGGACGCACTGCACTAACTTGTAGCTTTAGATGAACATTGTGCAGAGGTCTCACTACACTAACTTGTAGTTTTAGCTGAACACTGTGAGGAGGACGCACCACACTAACTTGTAGTTTTAGCTGAACACTATGAGCAGGACGCACTGCACTAACTTGTAGTTTTAGCTGAACACTGTGAGGAGG
Organism: Aquarana catesbeiana; assembly: GCF_042186555.1. Taxonomy (NCBI): domain Eukaryota; kingdom Metazoa; phylum Chordata; class Amphibia; order Anura; family Ranidae; genus Aquarana; species Aquarana catesbeiana. Next base: position 481,201,967 of record NC_133325.1, on the reverse strand, counting down.
ACGCACCACACTAACTTGTAGTTTTAGATGAACACTGTGAGCAGGACGCACTGCACTAACTTGTAGTTTTAGCTGAACACTGTGAGAAGGACGCACCACACTAACTTGTAGTTTTAGCATAACACTGTGAGCAGGACGCACTGCACTAACTTGTAGCTTTAGATGAACACTGTGCAGAGGTCTCACTATACTAACTTGTAGTTTTAGCTGAACACTGTGAGGATGACGCATCACACTAACTTGTAGCTTTAGATGAACACTGTGCAGAGGTCCCACTACACTAACTTGTAGTTTTGGCTGAACACTGAAAGCAAGACGCACTGCACTAACTTGTAGCTTTAGATGAACACTGTGCAGAGTTCTCACTACACTAACTTTTAGTTTTAGCTGAACACTGTGAGCAGGACGCACTGCACTAACTTGTAGTTTTAGCTGAACACTGTGAGGAGGATGCACCACACTAACTTGTAGTTTTAGCTGAACACTGTGAGGAGGACGCACCACACTAACTTGTAGTTTTAGCTGAACACTGTGAGCAGGACGCACTGCACTAACTTGTAGTTTTAGCTGAACACTGTGAGCAGGACGCACTGCACTAACTTGTAGATTTAGATGAACACTGTGCAGAGGTCTCACTACACTAACTTGTAGTTTTAGCTGAACACTGTGAGCAGGACGCACTGCACTAACTTGTAGCTTTAGATGAACACTGTGCAGAGGTCTAACTACACTAACTTGTAGCTTTAGCTGAACACTGTGAGCAGGACGCACTGCACTAACTTGTAGCTTTAGATGAACACTGTGCAGAGCTCGCAAAAAAATAACTTGCAGGTTTAGCTGAACATTGTGAGCAGGACGGACCACAGTAACTTGTAGTTTTAGCTGAACACTGTGAGCAGGATGCACTGCACGAACTTGTAGCTTTAGATGAACACTGTGCAGAGGTCTCACTACACTAACTTGTAGTTTTAGCTGAACACTGTGAGCAGGACGCACTGCACTAACTTGTAGCTTTAGATGAACACTGTGCAGAGGTCTAACTACACTAACTTGTAGTTTTAGCTGAACACTGTGAGCAGGACGCACTGCACTAACTTGTAGTTTTAGCTGAACACTGTGAGCAGGACGCACCACACTAACTTGTAGTTTTAGTTGAACACTGTGAACAGGACGCACTGCACTAACTTGTAGCTTTAGATGAACACCGTGCAGAGCTCTCAAAAAAATAACTTGTAGGTTTAGCTGAACACTGTGAGGAGGACGCACTGCACTAACTTGTAGTTTTAGCTGAACACTGTGAGCAGGACACACTGCACTAACTTGTAGCTTTAGACGAACACTGAGCAGAAGTCTCACTACACTAACTTGTAGTTTTAGCTGAACACTGTGAGCAGGACGCAGTGCACTAACTTGTAGCTTTAGATGAACACTGTGCAGAGATCTAACTATACTAACTTGTAGTTTTAGCTGAACACTGTGAGCAGGACGCACTGCACTAACTTGTAGTTTTAGCTGAACACTGTGAGGAGGACGCACCACACTAACTTGTAGTTTTGGCTGAACTCTGTAAGCAGGACGCACTGCACTAATTTGTAGCTTTAGATGAACACTGTGCAGAGGTCTCACTACACTAACTTGTAGTTTTAGCTGAACACTGTGAGGAGGACGCACCACACTAACTTGTAGTTTTAGCTGAACACTATGAGCAGGACGCACTGCACTAACTTGTAGTTTTAGCTGAACACTGTGAGGAGGACGCACCACACTAACTTGTAGTTTTAGATGAACACTGTGAGCAGGACGCACTGCACTAACTTGTAGTTTTAGCTGAACACTGTGAGAAGGACGCACCACACTAACTTTTAGTTTTAGCATAACACTGTGAGCAGGACGCACTGCACTAACTTGTAGCTTTAGATGAACACTGTGCAGAGGTCTCACTATACTAACTTGTAGTTTTAGCTGAACACTGTGAGGATGACGCATCACACTAACTTGTAGCTTTAGATGAACACTGTGCAGAGGTCCCACTACACTAACTTGTAGTTTTGGCTGAACACTGAAAGCAAGACGCACTGCACTAACTTGTAGCTTTAGATGAACACTGTGCAGAGGTCTCACTACACTAACTTTTAGTTTTAGCTGAACACTGTGAGCAGGACGCACTGCACTAACTTGTAGTTTTAGCTGAACACTGTGAGGAGGACGCACCACACTAACTTGTAGTTTTAGCTGAACACTGTGAGGAGGACGCACCACACTAACTTGTAGTTTTAGCTGAACACTGTGAGCAGGACGCACTGCACTAACTTGTAGTTTTAGCTGAACACTGTGAGCAGGACGCACTGCACTAACTTGTAGATTTAGATGAACACTGTGCAGAGGTCTCACTACACTAACTTGTAGTTTTAGCTGAACACTGTGAGCAGGATGCACTGCACTAACTTGTAGCTTTAGATGAACACTGTGCAGAGGTCTAACTACACTAACTTGTAGCTTTAGCTGAACACTGTGAGCAGGACGCACTGCACTAACTTGTAGCTTTAGATGAACACTGTGCAGAGCTCGCAAAAAAATAACTTGTAGGTTTAGCTGAACATTGTGAGCAGGACGGACCACAGTAACTTGTAGTTTTAGCTGAACACTGTGAGCAGGATGCACTGCACTAACTTGTAACTTTAGATGAACACTGTGCAGAGCTCGAAAAAAAATAACTTGTAGGTTTAGCTGAACACTGTGAGGAGGACGCACCACACTAACTTGTAGTTTTAGCTGAACACTGTGAGCAGGACGCACTGCACTAACTTGTAGATTTAGATGGACACTGTGCAGAGGTCTCACTACACTAACTTGTAGTTTTAGCTGAACACTGTGAGCAGGACGCACTGCACTAACTTGTAGCTTTAGATGAACACTGTGCAGAGGTCTAACTACACTAACTTGTAGTTTTAGCTGAACACTGTAAGCAGGACGCACTGCACTAACTTGTAGCTTTAGATGAACACTATGCAGAGCTCGCAAAAAAATAACTTGTAGGTTTAGCTGAACATTGTGAGCAGGACGGACCACAGTAACTTGTAGCTTTAGCTGAACACTGTGAGCAGGACACACTGCACTAACTTGTAGCTTTAGACGAACACTGTGCAGAGGTCTCACTACACTAACTTGTAGTTTTAGCTGAACACTGTGAGCAGGACGCAGTGCACTAACTTGTAGCTTTAGATGAACACTGTGCAGAGGTCTAACTACACTAACTTGTAGTTTTAGCTGAACGCTGTGAGCAGGGCGCACTGCACTAACTTGTAGTTTTAGCTGAACACTGTGAGGAGGACGCACCACACTAACTTGTAGTTTTAGCTGAACACTGTGAGCAGGACGCACTGCACTAACTTGTAGCTTTAGATGAACACTGTGCAGAGGTCTAACTACACTAACTTGTAGTTTTAGCTGAACACTGTAAGCAGGACGCACTGCACTAACTTGTAGCTTTAGATGAACACTGTGCAGAGGTCTAACTACACTAACTTGTAGTTTTAGCTGAACACTGTGAGCAGGACGCACTGCACTAACTTGTAGCTTTAGATGAACACTGTGCAGAGGTCTAACTACACTAACTTGTAGTTTTAGCTGAACACTGTGAGCAGGACGCACTGCACTAACTTGTAGCTTTAGACGAACACTGTGCAGAGGTCTCACTACACTAACATGTAGTTTTAGCTGAACACTGTGAGCAGGACGCAGTGCACTAACTTGTAGCTTTAGATGAACACTGTGCAGAGGTCTAACTACACTAACTTGTAGTTTTAGCTGAACACTGTGAGCAGGGCGCACTGCACTAACTTGTAGTTTTAGCTGAACACTGTGAGGAGGACGCACCACACTAACTTGTAGTTTTAGCTGAACACTGTGAGCAGGACGCACTGCACTAACTTGTAGCTTTAGATGAACACTGTGCAGAGGTCTAACTATACTAACTTGTAGTTTTAGCTGAACACTGTGAGCAGGACGCACTGCACTAACTTGTAGTTTTAGCTGAACACTGTGAGGAGGACGCACCACACTAACTTGTAGTTTTAGCTGAACACTGTAAGCAGGACGCACTGCACTAATTTGTAGCTTTAGATGAACACTGTGCAGAGGTCTCACTACACTAACTTGTAGTTTTAGCTGAACACTGTGAGGAGGACGCACCACACTAACTTGTAGTTTTAGCTGAACACTATGAGCAGGACGCACTGCACTAACTTGTAGTTTTAGCTGAACACTGTGAGGAGGACGCACCACACTAACTTGTAGTTTTAGATGAACACTGTGAGCAGGACGCACTGCACTAACTTGTAGTTTTAGCTGAACACTGTGAGAAGGACGCACCACACTAACTTGTAGTTTTAGCATAACACTGTGAGCAGGACGCACTGCACTAACTTGTAGCTTTAGATGAACACTGTGCAGAGGTCTCACTATACTAACTTGTAGTTTTAGCTGAACACTGTGAGGATGACGCATCACACTAACTTGTAGCTTTAGATGAACACTGTGCAGAGGTCCCACTACACTAACTTGTAGTTTTGGCTGAACACTGAAAGCAAGACGCACTGCACTAACTTGTAGCTTTAGATGAACACTGTGCAGAGGTCTCACTACACTAACTTTTAGTTTTAGCTGAACACTGTGAGCAGGACGCACTGCACTAACTTGTAGTTTTAGCTGAACACTGTGAGGAGGACGCACCACACTAACTTGTAGTTTTAGCTGAACACTGTGAGGAGGACGCACCACACTAACTTGTAGTTTTAGCTGAACACTGTGAGCAGGACGCACTGCACTAACTTGTAGTTTTAGCTGAACACTGTGAGCAGGACGCACTGCACTAACTTGTAGATTTAGATGAACACTGTGCAGAGGTCTCACTACACTAACTTGTAGTTTTAGCTGAACACTGTGAGCAGGATGCACTGCACTAACTTGTAGCTTTAGATGAACACTGTGCAGAGGTCTAACTACACTAACTTGTAGCTTTAGCTGAACACTGTGAGCAGGACGCACTGCACTAACTTGTAGCTTTAGATGAACACTGTGCAGAGCTCGCAAAAAAATAACTTGTAGGTTTAGCTGAACATTGTGAGCAGGACGGACCACAGTAACTTGTAGTTTTAGCTGAACACTGTGAGCAGGATGCACTGCACTAACTTGTAACTTTAGATGAACACTGTGCAGAGCTCGAAAAAAAATAACTTGTAGGTTTAGCTGAACACTGTGAGGAGGACGCACCACACTAACTTGTAGTTTTAGCTGAACACTGTGAGCAGGACGCACTGCACTAACTTGTAGATTTAGATGGACACTGTGCAGAGGTCTCACTACACTAACTTGTAGTTTTAGCTGAACACTGTGAGCAGGACGCACTGCACTAACTTGTAGCTTTAGATGAACACTGTGCAGAGGTCTAACTACACTAACTTGTAGTTTTAGCTGAACACTGTAAGCAGGACGCACTGCACTAACTTGTAGCTTTAGATGAACACTATGCAGAGCTCGCAAAAAAATAACTTGTAGGTTTAGCTGAACATTGTGAGCAGGACGGACCACAGTAACTTGTAGTTTTAGCTGAACACTGTGAGCAGGACACACTGCACTAACTTGTAGCTTTAGACGAACACTGTGCAGAGGTCTCACTACACTAACTTGTAGTTTTAGCTGAACACTGTGAGCAGGACGCAGTGCACTAACTTGTAGCTTTAGATGAACACTGTGCAGAGGTCTAACTACACTAACTTGTAGTTTTAGCTGAACGCTGTGAGCAGGGCGCACTGCACTAACTTGTAGTTTTAGCTGAACACTGTGAGGAGGACGCACCACACTAACTTGTAGTTTTAGCTGAACACTGTGAGCAGGACGCACTGCACTAACTTGTAGCTTTAGATGAACACTGTGCAGAGGTCTAACTACACTAACTTGTAGTTTTAGCTGAACACTGTAAGCAGGACGCACTGCACTAACTTGTAGCTTTAGATGAACACTGTGCAGAGGTCTAACTACACTAACTTGTAGTTTTAGCTGAACACTGTGAGCAGGACGCACTGCACTAACTTGTAGCTTTAGATGAACACTGTGCAGAGGTCTAACTACACTAACTTGTAGTTTTAGCTGAACACTGTGAGCAGGACGCACTGCACTAACTTGTAGCTTTAGACGAACACTGTGCAGAGGTCTCACTACACTAACTTGTAGTTTTAGCTGAACACTGTGAGCAGGACGCAGTGCACTAACTTGTAGCTTTAGATGAACACTGTGCAGAGGTCTAACTACACTAACTTGTAGTTTTAGCTGAACACTGTGAGCAGGGCGCACTGCACTAACTTGTAGTTTTAGCTGAACACTGTGAGGAGGACGCACCACACTAACTTGTAGTTTTAGCTGAACACTGTGAGCAGGACGCACTGCACTAACTTGTAGCTTTAGATGAACACTGTGCAGAGGTCTAACTACACTAACTTGTAGTTTTAGCTGAACACTGTAAGCAGGACGCACTGCACTAACTTGTAGCTTTAGATGAACACTATGCAGAGCTCGCAAAAAAATAACTTGTAGGTTTAGCTGAACATTGTGAGCAGGACGGACCACAGTAACTTGTAGTTTTAGCTGAACACTGTGAGCAGGACACACTGCACTAACTTGTAGCTTTAGACGAACACTGTGCAGAGGTCTCACTACACTAACTTGTAGTTTTAGCTGAACACTGTGAGCAGGACGCAGTGCACTAACTTGTAGCTTTAGATAAACACTGTGCAGAGGTCTAACTACACTAACTTGTAGTTTTAGCTGAACACTGTGAGCAGGGCGCACTGCACCAACTTGTAGTTTTAGCTGAACACTGTGAGGAGGACGCACCACACTAACTTGTAGTTTTAGCTGAACACTATGAGCAGGACGCACTGCACTAACTTGTAGTTTTAGCTGAACACTGTGAGCAGGATGCACCACACTAACTTGTAGTTTTAGATGAACACTGTGAGCAGGACGCACTGCACTAACTTGTAGTTTTAGCTGAACACTGTGAGCAGGACGCACTGCACTAACTTGTAGATTTGGATGAACACTGTGCAGAGGTCTCACTACACTAACTTGTAGTTTTAGCTGAACACTGTGAGCAGGACGCACTGCACTAACTTGTAGCTTTAGATGAACACTGTGCAGAGCTCGCAAAAAAATAACTTGTATTTTTAGCTGAACATTGTGAGCAGGACAGACCACAGTAACTTGTAGTTTTAGCTGAACACTGTGAGCAGGACGCACTACACTAACTTGTAGCTTTAGATGAACACTGTGCAGAGCTCGCAAAAAATAACTTGTAGGTTTAGCTGAACACTGTGAGGAGGACGCACCACACAAACTGGTAGTTTTAGCTGAGTGTGAGCAGGACGCACTTCACTAACTTGTAGCTTTAGATGAACACTGTGCAGAGCTCGCAAAAAAATAACTTGTAGGTTTAGCTGAACATTGTGAGCAGGACGGACCACAGTAACTTGTAGTTTTAGCTGAACACTGTGAGCAGGATGTACTGCACTAACTTGAAGCTTTAGATGAACACTGTGCAGAGGTCTAACTACACTAACTTGTAGTTTTAGCTGAACACTGTGAGCAGGACGCACTGCACTAACTTGTTGCTTTAGATGAACACTGTGCAGAGCTCGCAAAAAAATAACTTGTAGGTTTAGCTGAACATTGTGAGCAGGACGGACCACAGTAACTTGTAGTTTTAGCTGAACACTGTGAGCAGTACGCACTGCACTAACTTGTAGCTTTAGATGAACACTGTGCAGAGCTCGCAAAAAATAACTTGTAGGTTTAGCTGAACACTGTGAGGAGGACGCACCACACAAACTGGTAGTTTTAGCTGAGTGTGAACAGGACGCACTGCACTAACTTGTAGCTTTAGATGAACACTGTGCAGAGCTCGCAAAAAAATAACTTGTAGGTTTAGCTGAACATTGTGAGGAGGACGCACCACACTAACTTGTAGTTTTAGCTGAACACTGTGAGCAGGACGCACTGCACTAACTTGTAGATTTAGATGAACACTGTGCAGAGGTCTCACTACACTAACTTGTAGTTTTAGCTGAACACTGTGAGCAGGACGCACTGCACTAACTTGTAGCTTTAGATGAACACTGTGCAGTGGTCTAACTACACTAACTTGTAGTTTTAGCTGAACACTGTAAGCAGGACGCACTGCACTAACTTGTAGCTTTAGATGAACACTATGCAGAGCTCGCAAAAAAATAACTTGTAGGTTTAGCTGAACATTGTGAGCAGGACGGAACACAGTAACTTGTAGTTTTAGCTGAACACTGTGAGCAGGATGCACTGCACTAACTTGTAGCTTTAGATGAACACTGTGCAGAGGTCTAACTACACTAACTTGTAGTTTTAGCTGAACACTGTAAGCAGGACGCACTGCACTAACTTGTAGCTTTAGATGAACACTGTGCAGAGCTCGCAAAAAAATAACTTGTAGGTTTAGCTGAACATTGTGAGGAGGACGCACCACACTAACTTGTAGTTTTAGCTGAACACTGTGAGCAGGACGCACTGCACTAACTTGTAGTTTTATATGAATACTGTGCAGAGCTCACAAAAAAAACTTGCAGGTTTAGCTGAACACTGTGAGGAGGACGCACCACACAAACTTGTAGTTTTAGCTGAGTGTGAGCAGGACACACTGCACTAACTTGTAGCTTTAGATGAACACTGTGCAGAGGTCTGACTGCACTAACTTGTAGTTTTAGCTGAACACTGTGAGCAAGACGCACTGCACTAACTTGTAGCTTTAGATGAACACTGTGCAGATGTCTCACTACACTAACTTGTAGTTTTAGCTGAACACTGTGAGCAGGACGCACTGCACTAACTTGTAGATTTAGATGAACACTGTGCAGAGGTCTCACTACACTAACTTGTAGTTTTAGCTGAACACTGTGAGCAGGACGCACTGCACTAACTTGTAGCTTTAGATGAACACTGTGCAGAGGTCTAACTACACTAACTTGTAGTTTTAGCTGAACACTGTGAGCAGGACGCACTGCACTAACTTGTAGCTTTAGATGAACACTGTGCAGAGCTCGCAAAAAAATAACTTGTAGGTTTAGCTGAACATTGTGAGCAGGACGGACCACAGTAACTTGTAGTTTTAGCTGAACACTGTGAGCAGGATGCACTGCACTAACTTGTAGCTTTAGATGAACACTGTGCAGAGCTCGCAAAAAAATATCTTGTAGGTTTAGCTGAACATTGTGAGGAGGACGCACCACACTAACTTGTAGTTTTAGCTGAACACTGTGAGCAGGACGCACTGCACTAACTTGTAGCTTTAGATGAACACTGTGCAGAGGTCTCACTACACTAACTTGTAGTTTTAGCTGAACACTGTGAGCAGGACGCACTGCACTAACTTGTATATTTAGATGAACACTGTGCAGTGGTCTCACTACACTAACTTGTAGTTTTAGCTGAACACTGTGAGCAAGACGCACTGCACTAACTTGTAGCTTTAGATGAACACTGTGCAGAGGTCTAACTACACTAACTTGTATTTTTTAGCTGAACACTGTGAGCAGGACGCACTGCACTAACTTGTAGTTTAGCTGAACACTGTGAGGAGGACGCACCACACTAATTTGTAGTTTTAGCTGAACACTGTGAGCAGGACGCACTGCACTAACTTGTAGCTTTAGATGAACACTGTGCAGAGCTCGCAAAAAATTAACTTGTAGGTTTAGCTGAACACTGTGAGGAGGACGCACCACACTAACTTGTAGTTTTAGCTGAACACTGTGAGCAGGACGCACTGCACTAACTTGAAGCTTTAGATGAACACTGTGCAGAGGTCTCACTACACTAACTTGTAGTTTTAGCTGAACACTGTGAGCAGGACGCACTGCACTAACTTGTAGATTTAGATGAACACTGTGCAGAGGTCTCACTACACTAACTTGTAGTTTTAGCTGAACACTGTGAGCAGGACGCACTGCACTAACTTGTAGATTTAGATGAACACTGTGCAGAGGTCTCACTACACTAACTTGTAGTTTTAGCTGAATACTGTGAGCAGGACGCACTGCACTAACTTGTAGTTTTAGCTGAACACTGTGAGGAGGACGCACCACACTAACTTGTAGTTTTAGATGAACACTGTGTGCAGGACGCACTGCACTAACTTGTAGTTTTAGCTGAACACTGTGAGGAGGACGCACCACACTAACTTGTAGTTTTAGCTGAACACTGTGAGCAGGACGCACTGCACTAACTTGTAGCTTTAGATGAACACTGTGAAGAGGTCTCACTACACTAACTTGTAGTTTTAGCTGAACACTGTGAGCAGGACGCACTGCACTAACTTGTAGTTTTAGCTGAACACTGTGAGGAGGACGCACCACACTAACTTGTAGTTTTAGCTGAACACTGTGAGCAGGATGCACTGCACTAACTTGTAGCTTTAGATGAACACTGTGCAGAGGTCTCACTACCCTAACTTGTAGTTTTAGCTGAACACTGTGAGCAGGACGCACTGCACTAACTTGTAGCTTTAGATGAACACTGTGCAGAGCTCGCAAAAAAATAACTTGTAGGTTTAGCTGAACATTGTGAGCAGGACGGACCACAGTAACTTGTAGTTTTAGCTGAACACTGTGAGCAGGATGCACTGCACTAACTTGTAGCTTTAGATGAACACTGTGCAGAGCTCGCAAAAAAATAACTTGTAGGTTTAGCTGAACATTGTGAGGAGGACGCACGACACTAACTTGTAGTTTTAGCTGAACACTGTGAGCAGGATGCACTGCACTAACTTGTAGATTTAGATGAACACTGTGCAGAGGTCTCACTACACTAACTTGTAGTTTTAGCTGAACACTGTGAGCAGGACGCACTGCACTAACTTGTAGCTTTAGATGAACACTGTGCAGAGCTCACAAAAAAAACTTGTAGGTTTAGCTGAACACTGTGAGGAGGACGCACCACACAAACTTGTAGTTTTAGCTGAGTGTGAGCAGGACGCACTGCACTAAATTGTAGCTTGAGATGAACACTGTGCAGAGGTCTCACTACACTAACTTGTAGTTTTAGCTGAACACTGTGAGCAAGACGCACTGCACTAACTTGTAGCTTTAGATGAACACTGTGCAGAGGTCTCACTACACTAACTTGTAGTTTTAGCTGAACACTGTGAGCAGGACGCACTGCACTAACTTGTAGATTTAGATGAACACTGTGCAGAGGTCTCACTACACTAACTTGTATTTTTTGCTGAACACTGTGAGCAAGACGCACTGCACTAACTTATAGCTTTAGATGAACACTGTGCAGAGGTCTAACTACACTAACTTGCAGTTTTAGCTGAACACTGTGAGCAGGACGCACTGCACTAACTTGTAGCTTTAGATGAACACTGTGCAGAGCTCGCAAAAAAATAACTTGTAGTTTTAGCTGAACACTGTGAGGAGGACGCACCACACTAACTTGTAGTTTTAGCTGAACACTGTGAGCAGGATGCACTGCACTAACTTGTAATTTTAGCTGAACACTGTGAGAAGGACGCACCACACTAACTTATAGTTTTAGCTGAACACTGTGAGCAGGATGCACTGCACTAACTTGTAGCTTTAGATGAACACTGTGCAGTGGTCTCACTACACTAACTTGTAGTTTTAGCTGAACACTGTGAGCAGGACGCACTGCACTAACTTGTAGCTTTAGATGAACACAGTGCAGAGGTCTCACTACACTAACTTGTAGTTTTAGCTGAACACTGTGAGCAGGACGCACTGCACTAACTTGTAGTTTAGCTGAACACTGTGAGGAGGACGCACCACACTAACTTGTAGTTTGAGCTGAACACTGTGAGCAGGACGCACTGCACTAACTTGTAGCTTTAGATGAACACTGGGCAGAGGTCTCACTACACTAACTTGTAGTTTTAGCTGAACACTGTGAGCAGGATGCAATGCACTAACTTGTAGTTTTAGCTGAACACTGTGAGGAGGACGCACCACACTAACTTGTAGTTTTAGCTGAACACTGTGAGCAGGACGCACTGCACTAACTTGTAGCTTTAGATGAACACTGTGCAGAGCTCGCAAAAAAATAACTTGTAGGTTTAGCTGAACATTGTGAGGAGGACGCACCACACTAACTTGTAGTTTTAGCTGAACACTGTGAGCAGGACGCACTGCACTAACATGTAGCTTTAGATGAACACTGTGCAGAGCTCGCAAAAAAATAACTTGTAGGTTTAGCTGAACACTGTGAGGAGGATGCACCACACTAACTTGTAGTTTTAGCTGAACACTGTGAGCAGGACGCACTACACTAACTTGTAGCTTTAGATGAACACTGTGCAGAGGTCTCACTACACTAACTTTTAGTTTTAGCTGAACACTGTGAGCAGGACGCACTGCACTAACTTGTAGCTTTAGATGAACACTGTGCAGAGGTCTCACTACACTAACTTGCAGTTTTAGATGTACACTGTGAGCAGGACGCACTGCACTAACTTGTAGCTTTAGATAAACACTGTGCAGAGGTCTCACTACACTAACTTGTAGTTTTAGCTGAACACTGTGAGCAGGACGCACTGCACTAACTTGTAGCTTTAGATGAACACTGTGCAGAGGTCTCACTACACTAACTTGTAGTTTTAGCTGAACACTGTGAGCAGGATGCACTGCACTAACTTGTAGTTTTAGCTGAACACTGTGAGGAGGACGCACCACACTAACTTGTAGTTTTAGCTGAACACTGTGAGCAGGACGCACTGCACTAACTTGTAGCTTTAGATGAACACTGTGCAGAGTTCGCAAAAAAATTACTTGTAGTTTTAGCTGAACACTGTGAGGAGGACACACCAAACTAACTTGTAGTTTTAGCTGAACACTGTGAGCAGGACGCACCACACTAACTTATAGTTTTAGCTGAACACTGTGAGCAGGACGCACTGCACTAACTTGTAGCTTTAAATGAACACTGTGCAGAGGTCTCACTACACTAACTTGTAGTTTTAGCTGAACACTGTGAGCAGGACGCAGTGCACTAACTTGTAGCTTTAGATGAACACTGTGCAGAGGTCTAACTACACTAACTTGTAGTTTTAGCTGAACACTGTGAGCAGGACGCACCACACAAACTTGTAGTTTTAGCTGAACACTGTGAGCAGGACGCACTGCACTAACTTGTAGGTTTAGCTGAATACTGTGAGGAGGACTCACCACAAAAACTTTTAGTTTTAGCTGAACACTGTGAGCAGGACGCACTGCACTAACTTGTAGCTTTAGATGAACAGTGTGCAGAGGTCTCACTACACTAACTTGTTGTTTTAGCTGAACACTGTGAGCGGGACGCACTGCACTAACTTGTAGATTTAGATGAACACTGTGCAGAGGTCTCACTACACTAACTTGTAGTTTTAGGTGAAAACTGTGAGCAGGACGCACTGCACTAACTTGTAGCTTTAGATGAACACTGTGTAGAGGTCTAACTACACTAACTTGTAGTTTTAGCTGAACACTGTGAGCAGGACGCACTGCCCTAACTTGTAGTTTAGCTGAACACTGTGAGGAGGACGCACCACACTAACTTGTAGTTTTAGCTGAACACTGTGAGCAGGAAGCACTGCACTAACTTGTAGCTTTAGATGAACACTGTGCAGAGCTCGCAAAAAAATAACTTGTAGGTTTAGCTGAACATTGTGAGGAGGACGTACCACACTAGCTTGTAGTTTTAGCTGAACACTGTGAGCAGGACGCACTGCACTAACTTGTAGCTTTAGATGAACACTGTGCAGAGCTCGCAAAAAATTAATTGTAGGTTTAGCTGAACACTGTGAGAAGGACGCACCACACTAACTTTTAGTTTTAGCTGAACACTGTGAGCAGGACGCACTGCACTAACTTGTAGTTTTAGCTGAACACTGTGAGGAGGACGCACCACACTAACTTGTAGTTTTAGCTGAACACTGTGAGGAGGACGCACCACACTAACTTGTAGTTTTAGCTGAACATTGTGAGGAGGACGAACCACACTAACTTGTAGTTTTAGCTAAACACTGTGAGCAGGACGCACTGCACTAAATTGTAGCTTTAGATGAACACTGTGCAGAGGTCTCACTACACTAACTTGTAGTTTTAGCTGAACACTGTGAGCAGGATGCACTGCACTAACTTGTAGTTTTAGCTGAACACTGTGAGGATGACGCACCACACTAACTTGTAGTTTTAGCTGAACACTGTGAGCAGGACGCACTGCACTAACTTGTAGCTTTAGATGAACACTGTGCAGAGGTCTCACTACAATAACTTGTAGTTTTAGCTGAACACTGTGAGAAGGACGCACCACACTAACTTTTAGTTTTAGCTGAACACTGTGAGCAGGACGCACTGCACTAACTTGTAGTTTTAGCTGAACACTGTGAGGAGGACGCACCACACTAACTTGTAGTTTTAGCTGAACACTGTGAGGAGGACGCACCACACTAACTTGTAGTTTTAGCTGAACACTGTGAGCAGGACGCACTGCACTAACTTGTAGTTTTAGCTGAACACTGTGAGCAGGACGCACTGCACTAACTTGTAGATTTAGATGAACACTGTGCAGAGGTCTCACTACACTAACTTGTAGTTTTAGCTGAACACTGTGAGCAGGACGCACTGCACTAACTTGTAGCTTTAGATGAACACTGTGCAGAGGTCTAACTACACTAACTTGTAGCTTTAGCTGAACACTGTGAGCAGGACGCACTGCACTAACTTGTAGCTTTAGATGAACACTGTGCAGAGCTCGCAAAAAAATAACTTGTAGGTTTAGCTGAACATTGTGAGCAGGACGGACCACAGTAACTTGTAGTTTTAGCTGAACACTGTGAGCAGGATGCACTGCACTAACTTGTAGCTTTAGATGAACACTGTGCAGAGCTCGAAAAAAAATAACTTGTAGGTTTAGCTGAACATTGTGAGGAGGACGAACCACACTAACTTGTAGTTTTAGCTAAACACTGTGAGCAGGACGCACTGCACTAACTTGTAGATTTAGATGGACACTGTGCAGAGGTCTCACTACACTAACTTGTAGTTTTAGCTGAACACTGTGAGCAGGACGCACTGCACTAACTTGTAGCTTTAGATGAACACTGTGCAGAGGTCTAACTACACTAACATGTAGTTTTAGCTGAACACTGTGAGCAGGACGCACTGCCCTAACTTGTAGTTTTAGTTGAACACTGTGAGCAGGACGCACCACACTAACTTGTAGTTTTAGATGAACACTGTGAGCAGGACGCACTGCACTAACTTGTAGCTTTAGATGAACACCGTGCAGAGCTCTCAAAAAAATAACTTGTAGGTTTAGCTGAACACTGTGAGGAGGACGCACTGCACTAACTTGTAATTTTAGCTGAACACTGTGAGAAGGACGCACCACACTAACTTTTAGTTTTAGCTGAACACTGTGAGCAGGATGCACTGCACTAACTTGTAGCTTTAGATGAACACTGTGCAGTGGTCTCACTACACTAACTTGTAGTTTTAGCTGAACACTGTGAGCAGGACGCACTGCACTAACTTGTAGTTTAGCTGAACACTGTGAGGAGGACGCACCACACTAACTTGTAGTTTTAGCTGAACACTGTGAGCAGGACGCACTGCACTAACTTGTAGCTTTAGATGAACACTGTGCAGAGCTCGCAAAAAAATAACTTGTAGGTTTAGCTGAACATTGTGAGGAGGACGCACCACACTAACTTGTAGTTTTAGCTGAACACTGTGAGCAGGACGCACTGCACTAACATGTAGCTTTAGATGAACACTGTGCAGAGCTCTCAAAAAAATAACTTGTAGGTTTAGCTGAACACTGTGAGGAGGATGCACCACACTAACTTGTAGTTTTAGCTGAACACTGTGAGCAGGACACACTACACTAACTTGTAGCTTTAGATGAACACTGTGCAGAGGTCTCACTACACTAACTTGCAGTTTTAGATGTACACTGTGAGCAGGACGCACTGCACTAACTTGTAGCTTTAGATAAACACTGTGCAGAGGTCTCACTACACTAACTTGTAGTTTTAGCTGAACACTGTGAGCAGGATGCACTGCACTAACTTGTAGTTTTAGCTGAACACTGTGAGGAGGACGCACCACACTAACTTGTAGTTTTAGCTGAACACTGTGAGCAGGACGCACTGCACTAACTTGTAGCTTTAGATGAACACTGTGCAGAGCTCGCAAAAAAATAACTTGTAGTTTTAGCTGAACACTGTGAGGAGAACACACCAAACTAACTTGTAGTTTTAGCTGAACACTGTGAGCAGGACGCACCACACTAACTTATAGTTTTAGCTGAACACTGTGAGCAGGACGCACTGCACTAACTTGTAGCTTTAAATGAACACTGTGCAGAGGTCTCACTACACTAACTTGTAGTTTTAGCTGAACACTGTGAGCAGGACGCAGTGCACTAACTTGTAGCTTTAGATGAACACTGTGCAGAGGTCTAACTACACTAACTTGTAGTTTTAGCTGAACACTGTGAGCAGGACGCACCACACAAACTTGTAGTTTTAGCTGAACACTGTGAGCAGGACGCACTGCACTAACTTGTAGGTTTAGCTGAATACTGTGAGGAGGACTCACCACAAAAACTTTTAGTTTTAGCTGAACACTGTGAGCAGGACGCACTGCACTAACTTGTAGCTTTAGATGAACAGTGTGCAGAGGTCTCACTACACTAACTTGTTGTTTTAGCTGAACACTGTGAGCGGGACGCACTGCACTAACTTGTAGATTTAGATGAAAACTGTGCAGAGGTCTCACTACACTAACTTGTAGTTTTAGGTGAACACTGTGAGCAGGACGCACTGCACTAACTTGTAGCTTTAGATGAACACTGTGCAGAGGTCTAACTACACTAACTTGTAGTTTTAGCTGAACACTGTGAGCAGGACGCACTGCCCTAACTTGTAGTTTAGCTGAACACTGTGAGGAGGACGCACCACACTAACTTGTAGTTTTAGCTGAACACTGTGAGCAGGACGCACTGCACTAACTTGTAGCTTTAGATGAACACTGTGCAGAGCTCGCAAAAAAATAACTTGTAGGTTTAGCTGAACATTGTGAGGAGGACGTACCACACTAGCTTGTAGTTTTAGCTGAACACTGTGAGCAGGACGCACTGCACTAACTTGTAGCTTTAGATGAACACTGTGCAGAGCTCGCAAAAAATTAATTGTAGGTTTAGCTGAACACTGTGAGGAGGACGCACCACACTAACTTGTAGTTTTAGCTGAACACTGTGAGCAGGATGCACTGCACTAACTTGTAATTTTAGCTGAACACTGTGAGAAGGACGCACCACACTAACTTATAGTTTTAGCTGAACACTGTGAGCAGGACGCACTGCACTAACTTGTAGCTTTAGATGAACACTGTGCAGTGGTCTCACTACACTAACTTGTAGTTTTAGCTGAACACTCTGAGCAGGACGCACTGCACTAAATTGTAGCTTTAGATGAACACTGTGCAGAGGTCTCACTACACTAACTTGTAGTTTTAGCTGAACACTGTGAGCAGGATGCACTGCACTAACTTGTAGTTTTAGCTGAACACTGTGAGGATGACGCACCACACTAACTTGTAGTTTTAGCTGAACACTGTGAGCAGGACGCACTACACTAACTTGTAGCTTTAGATGAACACTGTGCAGAGCTCGCAAAAAATTAATTGTAGGTTTAGCTGAACACTGTGAGGAGGACGCACCACACTAACTTGTAGTTTTAGCTGAACACTGTGAGCAGGATGCACTGCACTAACTTGTAATTTTAGCTGAACACTGTGAGAAGGACGCACCACACTAACTTATAGTTTTAGCTGAACACTATGAGCAGGACGCACTGCACTAACTTGTAGCTTTAGATGAACACTGTGCAGTGGTCTCACTACACTAACTTGTAGTTTTAGCTGAACACTGTGAGCAGGACGCACTGCACTAACTTGTAGCTTTAGATGAACACTGTGCAGAGGTCTCACTACACTAACTTGTAGTTTTAGCTGAACACTGTGAGCAGGATGCACTGCACTAACTTGTAGTTTTAGCTGAACACTGTGAGGAGGACGCACCACACTAACTTGTAGTTTTAGCTGAACACTGTGAGCAGGACGCACTGCACTAACTTGTAGCTTTAGATGAACACTGTGCAGAGCTCGCAAAAAAATAACTTGTAGTTTTAGCTGAACACTGTGAGGAGGACACACCACACTAACTTGTAGTTTTAGCTGAACACTGTGAGCAGGATGCACTGCACTAACTTGTAATTTTAGCTGAACACTGTGAGAAGGACGCACCACACTAACTTATAGTTTTAGCTGAACACTGTGAGCAGGATGCACTGCACTAACTTGTAGCTTTAGATGAACACTGTGCAGTGGTCTCACTACACTAACTTGTAGTTTTAGCTGAACACTGTGAGCAGGACGCACTGCACTAACTTGTAGCTTTAGATGAACACTGTGCAGAGGTCTCACTACACTAACTTGTAGTTTTAGCTGAACACTGTGAGCAGGATGCACTGCACTAACTTGTAGTTTTAGCTGAACACTGTGAGCAGGATGCACTGCACTAACTTGTAGTTTTAGCTGAACACTGTGAGGAGGACGCACCACACTATCTTGTAGTTTTAGCTGAACACTCTGAGCAGGACGCACTGCACTAACTTGTAGCTTTAGATGAACACTGTGCAGAGCTCGCAAAAATAACTTGTAGGTTTAGCTGAACACTGTGAGCAGGACGCACTACACTAACTTGTAGTTTTAGCTGAACACTGTGAGGAGGACGCACCGCTAACTTGTAGTTTTAGCTGAACACTGTGAGCAGGACGCACTGCACTAATTTGTAGTTTTAGCTGAACACTGTGAGCAGGACGCACTGCACTAACTTGTAGCTTTAGATGAACACTGTGCAGAGGTCTCACTACACTAACTTGTAGTTTTAGCTGAACAGTGTGAGCAGGACGCAGTGCACTAACTTGTAGTTTTAGCTGAACACTGTGAGGAGGACGCACCACACTAACTTGTAGTTTTAGCTTAACACTGTGAGCAGGACGCACTGCACTAACTTGTAGTTTTAGCTGAACACTGTGAGGAGGACGCACCACACTAACTTGTAGTTTTAGCTGAACACTGTGAGCAGGACGCACTGCACTAACTTGTAGCTTTAGATGAACACTGTGCAGTGGTCTCACTAAACTAACTTGTAGTTTTAGCTGAACACTGTGAGCAGGACGCACTGCACTAACTTGTAGCTTTAGATGAACACTGTGCAGTGGTCTCACTAAACTAACTTGTAGTTTTAGCTGAACACTGTGAGCAGGACGCACTGCACTAACTTGTAGCTTTAGATGAACACTGTGCAGTGGTCTCACTAAACTAACTTGTAGTTTTAGCTGAACACTGTGAGCAGGACGCACTGCACTAACTTGTAGCTTTAGATGAACACTGTGTAGTGGTCTCACTAAACTAACTTGTAGTTTTAGCTGAACACTGTGAGCAGGACGCACTGCACTAACTTGTAGTTTTAGCTGAACACTGTGAGGAGGATGCACCACAATAACTTGTAGTTTTAGCTGAACACTGTGAGGAGGACGCACCACACTAACTTGTAGTTTTAGCTGAACACTTTGAGCAGGACGCACTGCACTAACTTGTAACTTTAGATAAACACTGTGCAGAGCTCGCAAAAAAATAACTTGTAGGTTTAGCTGAACACTGTGAGAAGGATGCACAACACTAACTTGTAGTTTTAGCTGAACACTGTGAGCAGGACGCACTGCACTAACTTGTAGCTTTAGATGAACACTGTGCAGAGGTCTCACTACACTAACTTGTAGCTTTAGCTAAACACTATGAGCAGGACGCACTGCACTAACTTGTAGCTTTAGATGAACACTATGCAGAGGTCTCACTACACTAACTTGTAGTTTTAGCTGAACACAGTGAGCAGGACGCACTACACTAACTTGTAGTTTTAGCTGAACACTGTGAGCAGGACGCAGTGCACTAACTTGTAGTTTTAGCTGAACACTGTGAGAAGGACGCACCACACTAACTTGTAGTTTTAGCTGAACACTGTGAGCAGGACACACTGCACTAACTTGTAGCTTTAGATGAACACTGTGCAGAGGTCTCACTACACTAACTTGTAGTTTTAGCTGAACACTGTGAGCAGGACGCAATGCACTAACTTGTAGTTTTAGCTGAACACTGTGAGGAGGACGCACGACACTAACTTGTAGTTTTAGCTGAACACTGTGAGCAGGACGCATTGCACTAACTTGTAGTTTTAGCTGAACACTCACTGTGAGGAGGACGCACCACACTAACTTGTAGTTTTAGCTGAACACTTTGAGCAGAACGCACTGCACTAACTTATAGCTTTAGATGAACACTGTGCAGAGGTCTCACTACACTAACTTGTAGTTTTAGCTGAACACAGTGAGCAGGACGCACTGCACTAACTTGTAGTTTAGCTGAACACTGTGAGGAGGACGCACCACACTAACTTGTAGTTTTAGCTGAACACTGTGAGCAGGACGCACTGCACTAACTTGTAGCTTTAAATGAACACTGTGCAGAGGTCTCACTACACTAACTTGTAGTCTTAGCTGAACACTGTGAGCAGGACGCACTGCACTAACTTGTAGTTTTAGCTGAACACTGTGAGGAGGATGCACCACACTAACTTGTAGTTTTAGCTGAACACTGTGAGCAGGACGCACTGCACTAACTTGTAGCTTTAGATGAACACTGTGCAGAGGTCTCACTACACTAACTTGTAGTTTTAGCTGAACACTGTGAGCAGGATGCACTGCACTAACTTGTAGCTTTTAATGAACACCGTGCAGAGGTCTCACTACACTAACTTGTAGTTTTAGCTGAACACAGTGAGCAGGACGCACTGCACTAACTTGTAGTTTAGCTGAACACTGTGAGGAGGACGCACCACACTAACTTGTAGTTTTAGCTGAAATCTGTGAGCAGGACGCACTGCACTAACTTGTAGTTTTAGCTGAACACTGTGAGCAGGAAGCACTGCACTAACTTGTAGCTTTAGATGAACACTGTGCAGAGGTTTCACTACACTAACTTGTAGTTTTAGCTGAACACTGTGAGGAGGACGCACCACACTAACTTGTAGTTTTAGCTGAACACTATGAGCAGGACGCACTGCACTAACTTGTAGTTTTAGCTGAACACTGTGAGGAGGATGCACCACACTAACTTGTAGTTTTAGCTGAACACTGTGAGCAGGACGCACTGCACTAACTTGTAGATTTGGATGAACACTGTGCAGAGGTCTCACTACACTAACTTGTAGTTTTAGCTGAACACTGTGAGCAGGACGCACTGCACTAACTTGTAGCTTTAGATGAACACTGTGCAGATCTCGCAAAAAAATAACTTGTAGGTTTAGCTGAACATTGTGAGCAGGACGGACCACAGTAACTTGTAGTTTTAGCTGAACACTGTGAGCAGGACGCACTGCACTACCTTGTAGTTTTAGCTGAACACTGTGAGCAGGACGCACTGCACTAACTTGTAGCTTTAGATGAACACTGTGCAGAGGTTTCACTACACTAACTTGTAGTTTTAGCTGAACACTGTGAGGAGGACGCACCACACTAACTTGTAGCTTTAGCTGAACACTATGAGCAGAACGCACTGCACTAACTTGTAGTTTTAGCTGAACACTGTGAGGAGGACGCACCACACTAACTTGTAGTTTTAGATGAACACTGTGAGCAGGACGCACTGCACTAACTTGTAGTTTTAGCTGAACACTGTGAGCAGGACGCACTGCACTAACTTGTAGATTTGGATGAACACTGTGCAGAGGTCTCACTACACTAACTTGTAGTTTTAGCTGAACACTGTGAGCAGGACGCACTGCACTAACTTGTAGCTTTAGATGAACACTGTGCAGAGCTCGCAAAAAAATAACTTGTAGGTTTAGCTGAACATTGTGAGCAGGACGGACCACAGTAACTTGTAGTTTTAGCTTAACACTGTGAGCAGGACGCACTGCACTAACTTGTAGCTTTAGATGAAAACTGTGCAGAGCTCGCAAAAAATAACTTGTAGGTTTAGCTGAACACTGTGAGGAGGACGCACCACACAAACTGGTAGTTTTAGCTGAGTGTGAGCAGGACGCACTGCACTAACTTGTAGCTTTAGATGAACACTGTGCAGAGCTCGCAAAAAAATAACTTGTAGGTTTAGCTGAACATTGTGAGCAGGACGGACCACAGTAACTTGTAGTTTTAGCTGAACACTGTGAGCAGGATGCACTGCACTAACTTGAAGCTTTAGATGAACACTGTGCAGAGCTCAAAAAAAAATAACTTGTAGGTTTAGCTGAACATTGTGAGGAGGACGCACCACACTAACTTGTAGTTTTAGCTGAACACTGTGAGCAGGACGCACTGCACTAAGTTGTAGATTTAGATGAACACTGTGCAGAGGTCTCACTACACTAACTTGTAGTTTTAGCTGAACACTGTGAGCAGGACGCACTGCACTAACTTGTAGCTTTAGATGAACACTATGCAGAGGTCTAACTACACTAACTTGTAGTTTTAGCTGAACACTGTGAGCAGGACGCACTGCACTAACTTGTAGCTTTAGATGAACACTGTGCAGAGCTCGCAAAAAAATAACTTGTAGGTTTAGCTGAACATTGTGAGCAGGACGGACCACAGTAACTTGTAGTTTTAGCTGAACACTGTGAGCAGGACGCACTGCACTAACTTGTAGCTTTAGATGAACACTGTGCAGAGCTCGCAAAAAATAAATTGTAGGTTTAGCTGAACACTGTGAGGAGGACGCACCACACAAACTGGTAGTTTTAGCTGAGTGTGAGCAGGACGCACTGCACTAACTTGTAGCTTTAGATGAACACTGTGCAGAGCTCGCAAAAAAATAACTTGTAGGTTTAGCTGAACATTGTGAGCAGGACGGACCACAGTAACTTGTAGTTTTAGCTGAACACTGTGAGCAGGATGCACTGCACTAACTTGTAGATTTAGATGAACACTGTGCAGAGGTCTCACTACACTAACTTGTAGTTTTAGCTGAACACTGTGAGCAGGACGCACTGCACTAACTTGTAGCTTTAGATGAACACTGTGCAGAGGTCTAACTACACTAACTTGTAGTTTTAGCTGAACACTGTAAGCAGGACGCACTGCACTAACTTGTAGCTTTAGATGAACACTATGCAGAGCTCGCAAAAAAATAACTTGTAGGTTTAGCTGAACATTGTGAGCAGGACGGAACACAGTAACTTGTAGTTTTAGCTGAACACTGTGAGCAGGATGCACTGCACTAACTTGTAGCTTTAGATGAACACTGTGCAGAGGTCTAACTACACTAACTTGTAGTTTTAGCTGAACACTGTAAGCAGGACGCACTGCACTAACTTGTAGCTTTAGATGAACACTATGCAGAGCTCGCAAAAAAATAACTTGTAGGTTTAGCTGAACATTGTGAGCAGGACGGACCACAGTAACTCGTAGTTTTAGCTGAACACTGTGAGCAGGATGCACTGCACTAACTTGTAATTTTAGCTGAACACTGTGAGAAGGACGCACCACACTAACTTATAGTTTTAGCTGAACACTGTGAGCAGGATGCACTGCACTAACTTGTAGCTTTAGATGAACACTGTGCAGTGGTCTCACTACACTAACTTGTAGTTTTAGCTGAACACTGTGAGCAGGACGCACTGCACTAACTTGTAGCTTTAGATGAACACTGTGCAGAGGTCTCACTACACTAACTTGTAGTTTTAGCTGAACACTGTGAGCAGGATGCACTGCACTAACTTGTAGTTTTAGCTGAACACTGTGAGCAGGATGCACTGCACTAACTTGTAGTTTTAGCTGAACACTGTGAGGAGGACGCACCACACTATCTTCTAGTTTTAGCTGAACACTCTGAGCAGGACGCACTGCACTAACTTGTAGCTTTAGATGAACACTGTGCAGAGCTCGCAAAAATAACTTGTAGGTTTAGCTGAACACTGTGAGCAGGACGCACTACACTAACTTGTAGTTTTAGCTGAACACTGTGAGGAGGACGCACCACTAACTTGTAGTTTTAGCTGAACACTGTGAGCAGGACGCACTGCACTAATTTGTAGTTTTAGCTGAACACTGTGAGCAGGACGCACTGCACTAACTTGTAGCTTTAGATGAACACTGTGCAGAGCTCGCAAAAAAATAACTTGTAGTTTTAGCTGAACACTGTGAGCAGGACGCAGTGCACTAACTTGTAGCTTTAGATGAACATTGTGCAGAGGTCTCACTACACTAACTAGCAGTTTTAGCTGAACACTGAGAGCAGGACGCAGTGCACTAACTTGTAGCTTTAGATGAACACTGTGCAGAGGTTTCACTACACTAACTTGTAGTTTTAGCTGAACACTGTGAGCAGGACGCACTGCACTAACTTGTAGCTTTAGATGAACACTGTGCAGAGCTCGCAAAAAAATAACTTGTAGGTTTAGCTGAACATTGTGAGCAGGACGGACCACAGTAACTTGTAGTTTTAGCTGAACACTGTGAGCAGGACGCACTGCACTAACTTGTAGCTTTAGATGAACACTGTGCAGAGCTCGCAAAAAATAACTTGTAGGTTTAGCTGAACACTGTGAGGAGGACGCACCACACAAACTGGTAGTTTTAGCTGAGTGTGAGCAGGACGCACTGCACTAACTTGTGGCTTTAGATGAACACTGTGCAGAGCTCGCAAAAAAATAACTTGTAGGTTTAGCTGAACATTGTGAGCAGGACGGACCACAGTAACTTGTAGTTTTAGCTGAACACTGTGAGCAGGATGCACTGCACTAACTTGAAGCTTTAGATGAACACTGTGCAGAGCTCGAAAAAAAATAACTTGTAGGTTTAGCTGAACATTGTGAGGAGGACGCACTACACTAACTTGTAGTTTTAGCTGAACACTGTGAGCAGGACGCACTGCACTAAGTTGTAGATTTAGATGAACATTGTGCAGAGGTCTCACTACACTAACTTGTAGTTTTAGCTGAACACTGTGAGCAGGACGCACTGCACTAACTTGTAGCTTTAGATGAACACTGTGCAGAGGTCTAACTACACTAACTTGTAGTTTTAGCTGAACACTGTGAGCAGGACGCACTGCACTAACTTGTAGCTTTAGATGAACACTGTGCAGAGCTCGCAAAAAAATAACTTGTAGGTTTAGCTGAACATTGTGAGCAGGACGGACCACAGTAACTTGTAATTTTAGCTGAACACTGTGAGCAGGACGCACTGCACTAACTTGTAGCTTTAGATGAACACTGTGCAGAGCTCGCAAAAAATAACTTGTAGGTTTAGCTGAACACTGTGAGGAGGACGCACCACACAAACTGGTAGTTTTAGCTGAGTGTGAGCAGGACGCACTGCACTAACTTGTAGCTTTAGATGAACACTGTGCAGAGCTCGCAAAAAAATAACTTGTAGGTTTAGCTGAACATTGTGAGCAGGACGGACCACAGTAACTTGTAGTTTTAGCTGAACACTGTGAGCAGGATGCACTGCACTAACTTGAAGCTTTAGATGAACACTGTGCAGAGCTCGAAAAAAAATAACTTGTAGGTTTAGCTGAACATTGTGAGGAGGACGCACCACACTAACTTGTAGTTTTAGCTGAACACTGTGAGCAGGACGCACTGCACTAACTTGTAGATTTAGATGAACACTGTGCAGAGGTCTCACTACACTAACTTGTAGTTTTAGCTGAACACTGTGAGCAGGACGCACTGCACTAACTTGTAGCTTTAGATGAACACTGTGCAGAGGTCTAACTACACTAACTTGTAGTTTTAGCTGAACACTGTAAGCAGGACGCACTGCACTAACTTGTAGCTTTAGATGAACACTATGCAGAGCTCGCAAAAAAATAACTTGTAGGTTTAGCTGAACATTGTGAGCAGGACGGAACACAGTAACTTGTAGTTTTAGCTGAACACTGTGAGCAGGATGCACTGCACTAACTTGTAGCTTTAGATGAACACTGTGCAGAGGTCTAACTACACTAACTTGTAGTTTTAGCTGAACACTGTAAGCAGGACGCACTGCACTAACTTGTAGCTTTAGATGAACACTATGCAGAGCTCGCAAAAAATAACTTGTAGGTTTAGCTGAACATTGTGAGCAGGACGGACCACAGTAACTCGTAGTTTTAGCTGAACACTGTGAGCAGGATGCACTGCACTAACTTGTAATTTTAGCTGAACACTGTGAGAAGGACGCACCACACTAACTTATAGTTTTAGCTGAACACTGTGAGCAGGATGCACTGCACTAACTTGTAGCTTTAGATGAACACTGTGCAGTGGTCTCACTACACTAACTTGTAGTTTTAGCTGAACACTGTGAGCAGGACGAACTGCACTAAATTGTAGCTTTAGATGAACACTGTGCAGAGGTCTCACTACACTAACTTGTAGGTTTAGCTGAACACTGTGAGCAGGATGCACTGCACTAACTTGTAGTTTTAGCTGAACACTGTGAGCAGGATGCACTGCACTAACTTGTAGTTTTAGCTGAACACTGTGAGGAGGACGCACCACACTATCTTGTAGTTTTAGCTGAACACTCTGAGCAGGATGCACTGCACTAACTTGTAGCTTTAGATGAACACTGTGCAGAGCTCGCAAAAATAACTTGTAGGTTTAGCTGAACACTGTGAGCAGGACGCACTACACTAACTTGTAGTTTTAGCTGAACACTGTGAGGAGGACGCACCGCTAACTTGTAGTTTTAGCTGAACACTGTGAGCAGGACGCACTGCACTAATTTGTAGTTTTAGCTGAACACTGTGAGAAGGACGCACCACACTAACTTGTAGTTTTAGCTTAACACTGTGAGCAGGACACACTGCACTAACTTGTAGCTTTAGATGAACACTGTGCAGAGGTCTCATTACACTAACTTGCAGTTTTAGCTGAACACTGAGAGCAGGACGCAGTGCACTAACTTGTAGCTTTAGATGAACACTGTGCAGAGGTTTCACTACACTAACTTGTAGTTTTAGCTGAACAGTGTGAGCAGGACGCAGTGCACTAACTTGTAGTTTTAGCTGAACACTGTGAGGAGGACGCACCACACTAACTTGTAGTTTTAGCTTAACACTGTGAGCAGGACGCACTGCACTAACTTGTAGTTTTAGCTGAACACTGTGAGGAGGACGCACCACACTAACTTGTAGTTTTAGCTGAACACTGTGAGCAGGAAGCACTGCACTAACTTGTAGTTTTAGCTGAACACTGTGAGAAGGACGCACCACACTAACTTGTAGTTTTAGCTGAACACTGTGAGCAGGACGCACTGCACTAACTTGTAGCTTTAGATGAACACTGTGCAGTGGTCTCACTAAACTAACTTGTAGTTTTAGCTGAACACTGTGAGCAGGACGCACTGCACTAACTTGTAGCTTTAGATGAACACTGTGCAGTGGTCTCACTAAACTAACTTGTAGTTTTAGCTGAACACTGTGAGCAGGACGCACTGCACTAACTTGTAGCTTTAGATGAACACTGTGCAGTGGTCTCACTAAACTAACTTGTAGTTTTAGCTGAACACTGTGAGCAGGACGCACTGCACTAACTTGTAGCTTTAGATGAACACTGTGCAGTGGTCTCACTAAACTAACTTGTTGTTTTAGCTGAAAACTGTGAGCAGGACGCACTACACTAACTTGTAGTTTTAGCTGAACACTGTGAGGAGGATGCACCACAATAACTTGTAGTTTTAGCTGAACACTGTGAGGAGGACGCACCACACTAACTTGTAGTTTTAGCTGAACACTTTGAGCAGGACGCACTGCACTAACTTGTAACTTTAGATAAACACTGTGCAGAGCTCGCAAAAAAATAACTTGTAGGTTTAGCTGAACACTGTGAGAAGGATGCACAACACTAACTTGTAGTTTTAGCTGAACACTGTGAGCAGGACGCACTGCACTAACTTGTAGCTTTAGATGAACACTGTGCAGAGGTCTCACTACACTAACTTGTAGTTTTAGCTAAACACTATGAGCAGGACGCACTGCACTAACTTGTAGCTTTAGATGAACACTATGCAGAGGTCTCACTACACTAACTTGTAGTTTTAGCTAAACACAGTGAGCAGGACGCACTACACTAACTTGTAGTTTTAGCTGAACACTGTGAGCAGGACGCACTGCACTAACTTGTAATTTAGCTGAACACTGTGAGGAAGACGCACCACACTAACTTGTAGTTTTAGCTGAACACTGTGAGCAGGATGCACTGCACTAACTTGTAGCTTTAGATGAACGCTGTGCAGAGGTCTAACTACACTAACTTGTAGTTTTAGCTGAACACTGTGAGCAGGACGCACTGCACTAACTTGTAGTTTTAGCTGAACACTGTGAGAAGGACGCACCACACTAACTTATAGTTTTAGCTGAACACTGTGAGCAGGACGCACTGCACTAACTTATAGCTTTAGATGAACACTGTGCAGAGGTCTCACTACACTAACTTGTAGTTTTAGCTGAACACTGTGAGGAGGACGCACCACACTAACTTGTAGTTTTAGCTGAACACTGTGAGGAGGACGCACTGCACTAACTTGTAGCTTTAGATGAACACTGTGCAGAGCTCGCAAAAAATAACTTGTAGGTTTAGCTGAACATTGTGAGGAGGACGCACCACACTAACTTGTAGTTTTAGCTGAACACTGTGAGCAGGACGCACTGCACTACCTTGTAGTTTTAGCTGAACACTGTGAGAAGGACGCACCACACTAACTTGTAGTTTTAGATGAACACTGTGAGCAGGACGCACTGCACTAACTTGTAACTTTAGATGAACACTGTGCAGTGGTCTCACTACACTAACTTGTAGTTTTAGCTGAACACTGTGAGCAGGACGCACTGCACTAACTTGTAGTTTTAGCTGAACACTGTGAGGAGGACGCACCACACTAACTTGTAGTTTTAGCTGAACACTTTGAGCAGGACGCACTGCACTAACTTGTAACTTTAGATGAACACTGTGCAAAGGTCTCACTACACTAACTTGTAGTTTTAGCTGAACACTGTGAGCAGGACGCACTGCACTAACTTGTAGTTTTAGCTGAACACTGTGAGGAGGACGCACCACACTAACTTGTAGTTTTAGATGAACACTGTGTGCAGGATGCACTGCACTAACTTGTAGTTTTAGCTGAACACTGCGAGGAGGATGCACCACACTAACTTGTAGTTTTAGATGAACACTGTGCAGAGGTCTCACTACACTAATTTGTAGTTTTAGCTAAACACTGTGAGCAGGACGCACTGCACTAACTTGTAGCTTTAGATGAACACTGTGCAGAGGTCTCACTACACTAACTTGTAGTTTTAGCTGAACACAGTGAGCAGGACGCACTGCACTAACTTGTAGTTTACCTGAACACTGTGAGGAGGACGCACGACACTAACTTGTAGTTTTAGCTGAACACTGTGAGAAGGACGCACCACACTAACTTGTAGTTTTAGCTGAACACTGTGAGCAGGACGCACTGCACTAACTTGTAGCTTTAGATGAACACTGTGCAGAGGTCTCACTACACTAACTTGTAGTTTTAGCTGAACACTGTGAGCAGGACACACTGCACTAACTTGTAGTTTTAGCTGAACACTGTGAGGAGGACGCACCACACTAACTTGTAGTTTTAGCTGAACACTGTGTGCAGGACGCACTGCACTAACTTGTAGTTTTAGCTGAACACTCACTGTGAGGAGGACGCACCACACTAACTTGTAGTTTTAGCTTAACACATTGAGCAGGACGCACTGCACTAACTTGTAGCTTTAGATGAACACTGTGCAGAGCTCGCAAAAAAAAACTTGTAGGTTTAGCTGAACACTGTGAGGAGGACGCACTGCACTAACTTGTAGTTTTAGCTGAACACTGTGAGCAGGACGCACTGCACTAACTTGTAGCTTTAGATGAACACTGTGCAGAGGTCTCACTACACTAACTTGTAGTTTAGCTGAACACTGTGAGCAGGACGCACTGCAATAACTTGTAGTTTTAGCTGAACACTGTGAGGAGGACGCACAACACTAACTTGTTGTTTTAGCTGATCACTGTGAGCAGGACGCACTGCACTAACTTCTAGCTTTAGATGAACACTGTGCAGTGGTCTCACTACACTAACTTGTAGTTTTAGCTGAACACTGTGAGCAGGAAGCACTGCACTAACTTGTAGCTTTAGATGAACACTGTGCAGAGGTCTCACTACACTAACTTGTAGTTTTAACTGTACACTGTGAGCAGGATGCACTGCACTAACTTGTAGTTTTAGCTGAACACTGTGAGGAGGACGCACCACACTAACTTGTAGTTTTAGCTGAACACTGTGAGCAGGACGCACTGCACTAACTTGTAGCTTTAGATGAACATTGTGCAGAGGTCTCACTACACTAACTTGTAGTTTTAGCTGAACACTGTGAGCAGGATGCACTGCACTAACTTGTAGTTTTAGCTGAACACTGTGAGAAGGACGCACCACACTAACTTATAGTTTCAGCTGAACACTGTGAGCAGGATGCACTGCACTAACTTGTAGCTTTAGATGAACACTGTGCAGAGGTCTCATTACACTAACTTGTAGTTTTAGCTGAACACTGTGAGGGAGACGCACCACACTAACTTGTAGTTTTAGCTGAACACTGTGAGGAGGACGCACTGCACTAACTTGTAGCTTTAGATGAACACTGTGCAGAGCTCGCAAAAAAATAACTTGTAGGTTTAGCTGAACATTGTGAGGAGGACGCACCACACTAACTTGTAGTTTTAGCTGAACACTGTGAGCAGGACGCACTGCACTAACTTGTAGTTTTAGCTGAACACTGTGAGAAGGACGCACCACACTAACTTGTAGTTTTAGCTGAACACTGTGAGCAGGACGCACTGCACTAACTTGTAGCTTTAGATGAACACTGTGCAGTGGTCTCACTACACTAACTTGTAGTTTTAGCTGAACACTGTGAGCAGGACGCACTGCACTAACTTGTAGTTTTAGCTGAACACTTTGAGGAGGACGCACCACACTAACTTGTAGTTTTAGCTGAACACTTTGAGCAGGACGCACTGCACTAACTTGTAACTTTAGATGAACACTGTGCAGAGGTCTCACTACACTAACTTGTAGTTTTAGCTGAACACTGTGAGCAGGACGCACTGCACTAACTTGTAGTTTTAGCTGAACACTGTGAGGAGGACGCACCACACTAACTTGTAGTTTTAGATGAACACTGTGTGCAGGACGCACTGCACTAACTTGTAGTTTTAGCTGAACACTGGGAGGAGGACGCACCACACTAACTTGTAGTTTTAGATGAACACTGTGCAGAGGTCTCACTACACTAAACTGTAGTTTTAGCTAAACACTGTGAGCAGGATGCACTGCACTAACTTGTAGCTTTAGATGAACACTGTGCAGAGGTCTCACTACACTAACTTGTAGTTTTAGCTGAACACAGTGAGCAGGACGCACTGCACTAACTTGTAGTTTAGCTGAACACTGTGAGGAGGACGCACCTCACTCTCACTAACTTGTAGTTTTAGCTGAACACTGTGAGCAGGACGCACTGCACTAACTTGTAGTTTTAGCTGAACACTGTGAGAAGGACGCACCACACTAACTTGTAGTTTTAGCTGAACACTGTGAGCAGGACGCACTGCACTATCTTGTAGCTTTAGATGAACACTGTGCAGAGGTCTCACTACACTAACTTGTAGTTTTAGCTGAACACTGTGAGCAGGACGCACTGCACTAACTTGTAGTTTTAGCTGAACACTGTGAGGAGGACGCACCACACTAACTTGTAATTTTAGCTGAACACTGTGAGCAGGACGCACTGCACTAACTTGTAGTTTTAGCTGAACACTCACTATGAGGAGGACGCACCACACTAACTTGTCGTTTTAGCTGAACACATTGAGCAGGACGCACTGCACTAACTTGTAGCTTTAGATGAACACTGTGCAGAGCTCGCAAAAAAAAACTTGTAGATTTAGCTGAACACTGTGAGGAGGACGCACTGCACTAACTTGTAGTTTTACCTGAACACTGTGCAGAGGTCTCACTACACTAACTTGTAGTTTAGCTGAACACTGTGAGCAGGACGCACTGCAATAACTTGTAGTTTTAGCTGAACACTGTGAGGAGGACGCACCACACTAACTTGTAGTTTTAGCTGATCACTGTGAGCAGGACGCACTGCACTAACTTGTAGCTTTAGATGAACACTGTGCAGTGGTCTCACTACACTAACTTGTAGTTTTAGCTGAACACTGTGAGCAGGACGCAGTGCAGTAACTTGTAGCTTTAGATGAACACTGTGCAGAGGTCTAACTACACTAACTTGTAGTTTTAGCTGAACACTGTGAGCAGGACGCACTGCACTAACTTGTAATTTTAGCTGAACACTGTGAGGAGGACGCACCGCTAACTTGTAGTTTTAGCTGAACACTGTGAGCATGATGCACTGCACTAATTTGAAGTTTTAGCTGAACAGTGTGAGCAGGACGCACTGCACTAACTTGTGGTTTTAGCTGAACACTGTGAGGAGGACGCACCACACTAACTTGTAGTTTTAGATGAACACTGTGTGCAGTTTGTAGTTTTAGCTGAACACTGTGAGTAGGACGCACCACACTAACTTGTAGTTTTAGCTGAACACTGTGAGCAGGACGCACTGCACTAACTTGTAGCTTTAGATGAATACTGTGCAGTGGTCTCACTACACTAACTTGTAGTTTTAGCTGAACACTGTGAGCAGGACGCACTGCACTAACTTGTAGTTTTAGCTGAACACTGTGAGGAGGACGCACCACACTAACTTGTAGTTTTACCTGAACACTTTGAGCAGGACGCACTGCACTAACTTGTAACTTTAGATGAACACTGTGCAGAGCTCGCAAAAAAATAACTTGTAGGTTTAGCTGAACACTGTGAGAAGGACGCACAACACTAACTTGTAGTTTTAGCTGAACACTGTGAGCAGGACGCACTGCACTAACTTGTAGCTTTAGATGAACACTGTGCAGAGGTCTCACTACACTAACTTGTAGTTTTAGCTGAACACTGTGAGCAGGACGCACTGCACTAAGTTGTAGTTTAGCTGAACACTGTGAGGAGGACGCACCACACTAACTTGTAGTTTTAGCTGAAGACTGTGAGCAGGAAGCACTGCACTAACTTGTAGTTTTAGCTGAACACTGTGAGAAGGACGCACCACACTAACTTGTAGTTTTAGTTGAACACTGTGAGCAGGACGCACTGCACTAACTTGTAGCTTTAGATGAACACTGTGCAGTGGTCTCACTACACTAACTTGTAGTTTTAGCTGAACACTGTGAGCAGGACGCACTGCACTAACTTGTAGCTTTAGATATACACTGTGCAGAGGTCTCACTACACTAACTTGTAGTTTTAGCTGAACACTGTGAGCAAGATGCACTGCACTAACTTGTAGTTTTAGCTGAACACTGTGAGGAGGACGCACCACACTAACTTGTAGTTTTAGCTGAACACTGTGAGGAGGATGCACTGCACTAACTTGTAGCTTTAGATGAACACTGTGCAGAGCTCGCAAAAAAATAACTTGTAGTTTTAGCTGAACACTGTGAGCAGGACGCACTGCACTAACTTGTAGCTTTAGATGAACACTGTGCAGAGGTTTCACTACACTAACTTGTAGTTTTAGCTGAATAGTGTGAGCAGGACGCAGTGCACTAACTTGTAGTTTTAGCTGAACACTGTGAGGAGGATGCACCACACTAACTTGTAGTTTTAGCTGTACACTGTGAGCAGGACGCACTGCACTAACTTGTAGTTTTAGCTGAACACTGTGAGGAGGACGCACCACACTAACTTTTAGTTTTAGCTGAACACTGTGAGCAGGACGCACTGCACTAACTTTTAGTTTTAGCTGAACACTGTGAGAAGGATGCACCACACTAACTTGTAGTTTTAGCTGAACACTGTGAGCAGGACGCACTGCACTAACTTGTAGCTTTAGATGAACACTGTGCAGTGGTCTCACTACACTAACTTGTAGTTTTAGCTGAACACTGTGAGCAGGACGCACTGCACTAACTTGTAGTTTTAGCTGAACAATGTGAGGAGGACGCACCACACTAACTTGTAGTTTTAGCTGAACACTGTGAGGAGGACGCACCACACTAACTTGTAGTTTTAGCTGAACACTTTGAGCAGGACGCACTGCACTAACTTGTAACTTTAGATGAACACTGTGCAGAGCTCGCAAAAAAATAACTTGTAGGTTTAGCTGAACACTGTGAGAAGGATGCACAACACTAACTTGTAGTTTTAGCTGAACACTGTGAGCAGGACGCACTGCACTAACTTGTAGCTTTAGATGAACACTGTGCAGAGGTCTCACTACACTAACTTGTAGTTTTAGCTGAACACTGTGAGCAGGACGCACTGCACTAACTTGTAGCTTTAGATGAACACTGTGCAGAGGTCTCACTACACTAACTTGTAGTTTTAGATGAACACAGTGAGCAGGACGCACGGCACTAACTTGTAGTTTAGCTGAACACTGTGAGGAGGACGCACCACACTAACTTGTAGTTTTAGCTGAACACTGTGAGCAGGACGCACTGCACTAACTTGTAGTTTTAGCTGAACACTGTGAGAAGGACGCACCACACTAACTTGTAGTTTTAGCTTAACACTGTGAGCAGGACACACTGCACTAACTTGTAGCTTTAGATGAACACTGTGCAGAGGTCTCACTACACTAACTTGTAGTTTTAGCTGAACACTGTGAGCAGGACGCACTGCACTAACTTGTAGTTTTAGCTGAACACTGTGAGGAGGACGCACCACATTAACTTGTAATTTTAGCTGAACATTGTGAGCAGGACGCACTGCACTAACTTGTAGTTTTAGCTGAACACTCACTGTGAGGAGGACGCACCACACTAACTTGTAGATTTTGCTGAACACTTTGTGCAGGACGCACTGCACTAACTTGTAGCTTTAGATGAACACTGTGCAGAGCTCGCAAAAAAATAACTTTTAGGTTTAGCTGAACATTGTGAGGAGGAAGCACCACACTAACTTGTAGTTTTAGCTGAACACTGTGAGCAGGACGCACTGCACTAACTTGTAGCTTTAGATAAACACTGTGCAGAGCTCACAAAAAAATAACTTGTAGGTTTAGCTGAACACTGTGAGGAGGACGCACCACACTTACTTGTAGTTTTAGCTGAACACTGTGAGCAGGACGCACTGCACTAACTTGTAGCTTTAGATGAACACTGTGCAGAGGTCTCACTACACTAACTTGTATTTTTAGCTGAACACTGTGAGCAGGACGTACTGCACTAACTTGTAGCTTTAGATGAACACTGTGCAGAGGTCTCACTACACTAACTTGTATTTTTAGCTGAACACTGTGAGCAGGACGCACTGCACTAACTTGTAATTTTAGCTGAACACTGTGAGCAGGACGCACTGCACTAACTTGCAGTTTTAGCTGAACACTGTGAGAAGGACGCACCACACTAACTTGTAGTTTTAGCTGAACACTGTGAGCAGGACGCACTGCACTAACTTGTAGCTTTAGATGAATACTGTGCAGTGGTCTCACTACACTAACTTGTAGTTTTAGCTGAACACTGTGAGCAGGACGCACTGCACTAACTTGTAGTTTTAGCTGAACACTGTGAGGAGGACGCACCACACTAACTTGTAGTTTTAGCTGAACACTTTGAGCAGGACGCACTGCACTAACTTGTAACTTTAGATGAACACTGTGCATGGCTCGCAAAAAAATAACTTGTAGGTTTAGCTGAACACTGTGAGAAGGACGCACAACACTAACTTGTAGTTTTAGCTGAACACTGTGAGCAGGACGCACTGCACTAACTTGTAGCTTTAGATGAACACTGTGCAGAGGTCTCACTACACTAACTTCTAGTTTTAGCTGAACACTGTGAGCAGGACGCACTGCACTAACTTGTAGCTTTAGATGAACACTGTGCAGAGGTCTCACTACACTAACTTGTAGTTTTAGCTGAACACTGTGAGCAAGACGCACTGCACTAACTTGTAGCTTTAGATGAACACTGTGCAGAATTCTCACTACACTAACTTGTAGTTTTAGCTGAACACTGTGAGCAGGACGCACTGCACTAACTTGTAGTTTTAGCTGAACACTGTGAGGAGGACGCACCACACTAACTTGTAGTTTTAGCTGAACACTGTGAGCAGGACGCCCTGCACTAACTTGTAGTTTTAGCTGAACACTCACTGTGAGGAGGACGCAGCACACTAACTTGTAGTTTTAGCTGAACACTTTGAGCAGGACGCACTGCACTAACTTGTAGCTTTAGATGAACACTGTGCAGAGCTCGCAAAAAAAAACTTGTAGGTTTAGCTGAACACTGTGAGGAGGACGCACCACCCTAACTTGTAGTTTTAGCTGAACACTGTGAGCAGGACGCACTGCACTAACTTGTAGCTTTAGATGAACACTTTGCAGAGGTCCCACTACACTAACTTGTAGTTTTAGCTGAACACTGTGAGCAGGACGCACTGCACTAACTTGTAGCTTTAAATGAACCCTGTGCAGAGGTCTCACTACACTATCTTCTAGTTTTAGCTGAACACTGTGAGCAGGACGCACTGCACTAACTTATAGTTTAGCTGAACAAAGTGAGGAGGACGCACCACACTAACTTGTAGTTTTAACTGAACACTGTGAGCAGGATGCACTGCACTAACTTGTAGTTTTAGCTGAACACTGTGAGAAGGATGCACCACACTAACTTGTAGTTTTAGCTGATCACTGTGAGCAGGATGCACTGCACTAACTTGTAGCTTTAGATGAACACTGTGCAGTGGTCTCACTACACTAACTTGTAGTTTTAGCTGAACACTGTGAGCAGGACGCAGTGCACTAACTTGTAGCTTTAGATGAACACTGTGCAGAGGTCTCACTACCCTAACTTGTAGGTTTAGCTGAACACTGTGAGGAGGACGCACCACACTAACTTGTAGTTTTAGCTGAACACTGTGAGCAGGATGCAATGCACTAACTTGCAGTTTTAGCTGAACACTGTGAGAAGGACGCACCACACTAACTTGTAGTTTTAGCTGATTACTGTGAGCAGGACGCACTGCACTAACTTGTAGCTTTAGATGAACACTTTGCAGAGGTCTCACTACACTAACTTGTAGTTTTAGCTGAACACTGTGAGCAGGACGCACTGCAGTAACTTGTAGCTTTAGATGAACACTGTGCAGAGGTCGCACTACACTAACTTGTAGTTTTAGCTGAACACTGTGAGCAGGACGCACTGCACAAACTTGTAGTTTTAGCTGAACACTGTGAGGAGGACGCACCACACTAACTTGTAGTTTTAGCTGAACACTGTGAGCAGGACGCACTGCACTAACTTGTAGCTTTAGATGAACACTGTGCAGAGGTCTCACTACACTAACTTCTAGTTTTAGCTGAACACTGTGAGCAGGACGCACTGCACTAACTTGTAGCTTTAGATGAACACTGTGCAGAGGTCTCACTACACTAACTTGTAGTTTTAGCTGAACACTGTGAGCAGGACGCACTGCACTAACTTGTAGCTTTAGATGAACACTGTGCAGAATTCTCACTACACTAACTTGTAGTTTTAGCTGAACACTGTGAGCAGGACGCACTGCACTAACTTGTAGTTTTAGCTGAACACTGTGAGGAGGACGCACCACACTAACTTGTAGTTTTAGCTGAACACTGTGAGCAGGACGCCCTGCACTAACTTGTAGTTTTAGCTGAACACTCACTGTGAGGAGGACGCAGCACACTAACTTGTAGTTTTAGCTGAACACTTTGAGCAGGACGCACTGCACTAACTTGTAGCTTTAGATGAACACTGTGCAGAGCTCGCAAAAAAAAACTTGTAGGTTTAGCTGAACACTGTGAGGAGGACGCACCACCCTAACTTGTAGTTTTAGCTGAACACTGTGAGCAGGACGCACTGCACTAACTTGTAGCTTTAGATGAACACTTTGCAGAGGTCCCACTACACTAACTTGTAGTTTTAGCTGAACACTGTGAGCAGGACGCACTGCACTAACTTGTAGCTTTAAATGAACCCTGTGCAGAGGTCTCACTACACTATCTTCTAGTTTTAGCTGAACACTGTGAGCAGGACGCACTGCACTAACTTATAGTTTAGCTGAACAAAGTGAGGAGGACGCACCACACTAACTTGTAGTTTTAACTGAACACTGTGAGCAGGATGCACTGCACTAACTTGTAGTTTTAGCTGAACACTGTGAGAAGGATGCACCACACTAACTTGTAGTTTTAGCTGATCACTGTGAGCAGGATGCACTGCACTAACTTGTAGCTTTAGATGAACACTGTGCAGTGGTCTCACTACACTAACTTGTAGTTTTAGCTGAACACTGTGAGCAGGACGCAGTGCACTAACTTGTAGCTTTAGATGAACACTGTGCAGAGGTCTCACTACACTAACTTGTAGGTTTAGCTGAACACTGTGAGGAGGACGCACCACACTAACTTGTAGTTTTAGCTGAACACTGTGAGCAGGATGCAATGCACTAACTTGCAGTTTTAGCTGAACACTGTGAGAAGGACGCACCACACTAACTTGTAGTTTTAGCTGATTACTGTGAGCAGGACGCACTGCACTAACTTGTAGCTTTAGATGAACACTTTGCAGAGGTCTCACTACACTAACTTGTAGTTTTAGCTGAACACTGTGAGCAGGACGCACTGCAGTAACTTGTAGCTTTAGATGAACACTGTGCAGAGGTCGCACTACACTAACTTGTAGTTTTAGCTGAACACTGTGAGCAGGACGCACTGCACAAACTTGTAGTTTTAGCTGAACACTGTGAGGAGGACGCACCACACTAACTTGTAGTTTTAGCTGAACACTGTGAGCAGGACGCACTGCACTAACTTGTAGCTTTAGATGAACACTGTGCAGAGGTCTCACTACACTAACTTCTAGTTTTAGCTGAACACTGTGAGCAGGACGCACTGCACTAACTTGTAGCTTTAGATGAACACTGTGCAGAGGTCTCACTACACTAACTTGTAGTTTTAGCTGAACACTGTGAGCAGGACGCACTGCACTAACTTGTAGCTTTAGATGAACACTGTGCAGAATTCTCACTACACTAACTTGTAGTTTTAGCTGAACACTGTGAGCAGGACGCACTGCACTAACTTGTAGTTTTAGCTGAACACTGTGAGGAGGACGCACCACACTAACTTGTAGTTTTAGCTGAACACTGTGAGCAGGACGCCCTGCACTAACTTGTAGTTTTAGCTGAACACTCACTGTGAGGAGGACGCAGCACACTAACTTGTAGTTTTAGCTGAACACTTTGAGCAGGACGCACTGCACTAACTTGTAGCTTTAGATGAACACTGTGCAGAGCTCGCAAAAAAAAACTTGTAGGTTTAGCTGAACACTGTGAGGAGGACGCACCACCCTAACTTGTAGTTTTAGCTGAACACTGTGAGCAGGACGCACTGCACTAACTTGTAGCTTTAGATGAACACTTTGCAGAGGTCCCACTACACTAACTTGTAGTTTTAGCTGAACACTGTGAGCAGGACGCACTGCACTAACTTGTAGCTTTAAATGAACCCTGTGCAGAGGTCTCACTACACTATCTTCTAGTTTTAGCTGAACACTGTGAGCAGGACGCACTGCACTAACTTATAGTTTAGCTGAACAAAGTGAGGAGGACGCACCACACTAACTTGTAGTTTTAACTGAACACTGTGAGCAGGATGCACTGCACTAACTTGTAGTTTTAGCTGAACACTGTGAGAAGGATGCACCACACTAACTTGTAGTTTTAGCTGATCACTGTGAGCAGGATGCACTGCACTAACTTGTAGCTTTAGATGAACACTGTGCAGTGGTCTCACTACACTAACTTGTAGTTTTAGCTGAACACTGTGAGCAGGACGCAGTGCACTAACTTGTAGCTTTAGATGAACACTGTGCAGAGGTCTCACTACACTAACTTGTAGGTTTAGCTGAACACTGTGAGGAGGACGCACCACACTAACTTGTAGTTTTAGCTGAACACTGTGAGCAGGATGCAATGCACTAACTTGCAGTTTTAGCTGAACACTGTGAGAAGGACACACCACACTAACTTGTAGTTTTAGCTGATTACTGTGAGCAGGACGCACTGCACTAACTTGTAGCTTTAGATGAACACTTTGCAGAGGTCTCACTACACTAACTTGTAGTTTTAGCTGAACACTGTGAGCAGGACGCACTGCAGTAACTTGTAGCTTTAGATGAACACTGTGCAGAGGTCGCACTACACTAACTTGTAGTTTTAGCTGAACACTGTGAGCAGGACGCACTGCACAAACTTGTAGTTTTAGCTGAACACTGTGAGGAGGACGCACCACACTAACTTGTAGTTTTAGCTGAACACTGTGAGCAGGACGCACTGCACTAACTTGTAGCTTTAGATGAACACTGTGCAGAGGTCTCACTACACTA
This sequence comes from Aquarana catesbeiana, assembly GCF_042186555.1. Taxonomy (NCBI): domain Eukaryota; kingdom Metazoa; phylum Chordata; class Amphibia; order Anura; family Ranidae; genus Aquarana; species Aquarana catesbeiana. The sequence continues at coordinate 481,161,284 of NC_133325.1, read as the reverse complement.
AATTGTAGTTTTAGCTGAACACTGTGAGCAGAATGCACTGCACTAACTTGTAGCTTTAGATGAACACTGTGCAGAGGTCTCACTACACTAACTTGTAGTTTTAGCTGAACACTGTGAGCAGGACGCACTGCACTAACTTGTAGCTTTAGATGAACACTGTGCAGTGGTCTCACTACACTAACTTGTAGTTTTAGCTGAACACTGTGAGCAGGACGCTCTGTACTAACTTGTAATTTTAGCTGAACACTGTGAGGAGGACGCACCACACTAACTTGTAGTTTTAGCTGAACACTGTGAGGAGGATGCACTGCACTAACTTGTAGTTTTAGCTGAACACTGTGAGAAGGACGCACCACACTAACTTGTAGTTTTAGCTGAACACTGTGAGCAGGACGCACTGCACTAACTTGTAGCTTTAGATGAACACTGTGCAGTGGTCTCACTACACTAACTTGTAGTTTTAGCTGAACACTGTGAGCAGGACGCACTGCACTAACTTGTAGTTTTAGCTGAACAATGTGAGGAGGACGCACCACACTAACTTGTAGTTTTAGCTGAACACTGTGAGGAGGACGCACCACACTAACTTGTAGTTTTAGCTGAACACTTTGAGCAGGACGCACTGCACTAACTTGTAACTTTAGATGAACACTGTGCAGAGCTCGCAAAAAATAACTTGTAGGTTTAGCTGAACACTGTGAGAAGGATGCACAACACTAACTTGTAGTTTTAGCTGAACACTGTGAGCAGGACGCACTGCACTAACTTGTAGCTTTAGATGAACACTGTGCAGAGGTCTCACTACACTAACTTGTAGTTTTAGCTGAACACTGTGAGCAGGACGCACTGCACTAACTTGTAGCTTTAGATGAACACTGTGCAGAGGTCTCACTACACTAACTTGTAGTTTTAGATGAACACAGTGAGCAGGACGCACTGTACTAACTTGTAGTTTAGCTGAACACTGTGAGGAGGACGCACCACACTAACTTGTAGTTTTAGCTGAACACTGTGAGCAGGACGCACCGCACTAACTTGTAGTTTTAGCTGAACACTGTGAGAAGGACGCACCACACTAACTTGTAGTTTTAGCTTAACACTGTGAGCAGGACACACTGCACTAACTTGTAGCTTTAGATGAACACTGTGCAGAGGTCTCACTACACTAACTTGTAGTTTTAGCTGAACACTGTGAGCAGGATGCACTGCACTAACTTGTAGTTTTAGCTGAACACTGTGAGGAGGACGCACCACATTAACTTGTAGTTTTAGCTGAACACTGTGAGCAGGACGCACTGCACTAACTTGTAGTTTTAGCTGAACACTCACTGTGAGGAGGACGCACCACACTAACTTGTAGTTTTTGCTGAACACTTTGTGTAGGACGCACTGCACTAACTTGTAGCTTTAGATGAACACTGTGCAGAGCTCGCAAAAAAAAAACTTTTAGGTTTAGCTGAACATTGTGAGGAGGAAGCACCACACTAACTTGTAGTTTTAGCTGAACACTGTGAGCAGGACGCACTGCACTAACTTGTAGCTTTAGATAAACACTGTGCAGAGCTCACAAAAAAATAACTTGTAGGTTTAGCTGAACACTGTGAGGAGGACGCACCACACTTACTTGTAGTTTTAGCTGAACACTGTGAGCAGGACGCACTGCACTAACTTGTAGCTTTAGATGAACACTGTGCAAAGGTCTCACTACACTAACTTGTATTTTTAGCTGAACACTGTGAGCAGGACGTACTGCACTAACTTGTAGCTTTAGATGAACACTGTGCAGAGGTCTCACTACACTAACTTGTATTTTTAGCTGAACACTGTGAGCAGGACGCACTGCACTAACTTGTAATTTTAGCTGAACACTGTGAGCAGGACGCACTGCACTAACTTGCAGTTTTAGCTGAACACTGTGAGAAGGACGCACCACACTAACTTGTAGTTTTAGCTGAACACTGTGAGCAGGACGCACTGCACTAACTTGTAGCTTTAGATGAATACTGTGCAGTGGTCTCACTACACTAACTTGTAGTTTTAGCTGAACACTGTGAGCAGGACGCACTGCACTAACTTGTAGTTTTCGCTGAACACTGTGAGGAGGACGCACCACACTAACTTGTAGTTTTAGCTGAACACTTTGAGCAGGACGCACTGCACTAACTTGTAACTTTAGATGAACACTGTGCAGAGCTCACAAAAAAATAACTTGTAGGTTTAGCTGAACACTATGAGAAGGACGCACAACACTAACTTGTAGTTTTAGCTGAACACTGTGAGCAGGACGCACTGCACTAACTTGTAGCTTTAGATGAACACTGTGCAGAGGTCTCACTACACTAACTTCTTGTTTTAGCTGAACACTGTGAGCAGGACGCACTGCACTAACTTGTAGCTTTAGATGAACACTGTGCAGAGGTCTCACTACACTAACTTGTAGTTTTAGCTGAACACTGTGAGCAGGACGCACTGCACTAACTTGTAGCTTTAGATGAACACTGTGCAGAGGTCTCACTACACTAACTTGTAGTTTTAGCTGAACACTGTGAGCAGGACGCACTGCACTAACTTGTAGTTTTAGCTGAACACTGTGAGGAGGACGCACCACACTAACTTGTAGTTTTAGCTGAACACTGTGAGCAGGACGCACTGCACTAACTTGTAATTTTAGCTGAACACTCACTGTGAGGAGGACGCACCACACTAACTTGTAGTTTTAGCTGAACACTTTGAGCAGGACGCACTGCACTAACTTGTAGCTTTAGATGAACACTGTGCAGAGCTCGCAAAAAAAAACTTGTAGGTTTAGCTGAACACTGTGAGGAGGACGCACCACCCTAACTTGTAGTTTTAGCTGAACACTGTGAGCAGGACGCACTGCACTAACTTGTAGCTTTAGATGAACACTGTGCAGAGGTCCCACTACACTAACTTGTAGTTTTAGCTGAACACTGTGAGCAGGACGCACTGCACTAACTTGTAGCTTTAGATGAACCCTGTGCAGAGGTCTCACTACACTATCTTGTAGTTTTAGCTGAACACTGTGAGCAGGACGCACTGCACTAACTTGTAGTTTAGCTGAACACTGTGAGGAGGACGCACCACACTAACTTGTAGTTTTAACTGAACACTGTGAGCAGGATGCACTGCACTAACTTGTAGTTTTAGCTGAACACTGTGAGAAGGATGCACCACACTAACTTGTAGTTTTAGCTGATCACTGTGAGCAGGATGCACTGCACTAACTTGTAGCTTTAGATGAACACTGTGCAGTGGTCTCACTACACTAACTTGTAGTTTTAGCTGAACACTGTGAGCAGGACGCACTGCACTAACTTGTAGCTTTAGATGAACACTGTGCAGAGGTCTCACTACACTAACTTGTAGGTTTAGCTGAACACTGTGAGGAGGACGCACCACACTAACTTGTAGTTTTAGCTGAACACTGTGAGCAGGATGCACTGCACTAACTTGTAGCTTTAGATGAACACTGTGCAGAGGTCTCACTACACTAACTTGTAGTTTTAGCTGAACACTGTGAGCAGGACGTACTGCACTAACTTGTAGCTTTAGATGAACACTGTGCAGAGGTCTCACTGCACTAACTTGTATTTTTAGCTGAACACTGTGAGCAGGACGCACTGCACTAACTTGTAATTTTAGCTGAACACTGTGAGCAGGATGCAATGCACTAACTTGCAGTTTTAGCTGAACACTGTGAGAAGGACGCACCACATTAACTTGTAGTTTTAGCTGATTACTGTGAGCAGGACGCACTGCACTAACTTGTAGCTTTAGATGAACACTGTGCAGAGGTCTCACTACACTAACTTGTAGTTTTAGCTGAACACTGTGAGCAGGACGCACTGCAGTAACTTGTAGCTTTAGATGAACACTGTGCAGAGGTCGCACTACACTAACTTGTAGTTTTAGCTGAACACTGTGAGCAGGACGCACTGCACTAACTTGTAGTTTTAGCTGAACACTGTGAGGAGGACGCACCACACTAACTTGTAGTTTTAGCTGAACACTGTGAGCAGGACGCACTGCACTAACTTGTAGCTTTAGATGAACACTGTGCAGAGGTCTCACTACACTAAATTGTAGTTTTAGCTGAACACTGTGAGCAGAACGCACTGCACTAACTTGTAGCTTTAGATGAACACTGTGCAGAGGTCTCACTACACTAACTTGTAGTTTTAGCTGAACACTGTGAGCAGGACGCACTGCACTAACTTGTAGCTTTAGATGAACACTGTGCAGTGGTCTCACTACACTAACTTGTAGTTTTAGCTGAACACTGTGAGCAGGACGCACTGTACTAACTTGTAATTTTAGCTGAACACTGTGAGGAGGACGCACCACACTAACTTGTAGTTTTAATTGCAATATGTTTTTATTGAAAATTTTCAAGATAATAACAAAGGAATAATAAAACAGTCATATACATTACCATCAATAGTACTTGCATGTTGAATACCTATGAGTTAGAGATAAGAGAGATAAGAGATAAGTACATTCTTATACTTATAATTCACATTGACATCTGTAGTCTCATGCTAAAACTGCTATTCAGAAGGTACCTCTCCTCTCCTCCTACACCCCACATGGGAACTAGCTGTGCCTGGAGGAGAGGGAAGCCCCCCCAACCGCATTCTGCATAATTTATTTATTTATTTTGGCTACAGATAATGGTTATATGCCAATGGCAATCGAATAATGTATGACATAAATGAAAGATTATAAAAATATATTAACTAACGTAAACCAACAATAACTTAGTATGTCCTTTAATCAGCCTGTATAGTAAGATTTATCATTTATTTATTTTATTTATTTATTTCAGGTACTTATATAGTGCCGTCAATTTACGCAGCGCTTTTACATATACATTGTACATTCACATCGGTCCCTACCCTCAAGGAGCTTACAATCTAATTTTGTGACTAGCTGAAAAAAAAGAGAAGTCTTTCTCTGTAGCGTGAAGACATCTCCATGCATCGTATATGTCATAGTTCCTCAGCAGCGGTTGTAATATTTGAGTTTTCTTGTTGGTTAGTGAGCTAGAGTCCATTGTGGGGTCCGGTGGCAGATTAAAATCCCCGCACAAGAGTAAACGGCCTTTTTGCAAACGTGAGACCTGTCTCATGAGCCTATGAAGAAAGCGGGTCTGACGTGTGTTTGGCGCATATACATTTACCACCGTATAGGTGGTGTTGTTGATATCGCAGATTAATATGTGATATCTACCTTGCACATCCTTTACTTCCGAGTGAAGGCTAAATGCTACTGTGTCCTTAATTGCCGTAAGTACTCCCTTCTTTTTTGCAACAGAAAAAACATGTGGGAATTTGGGGTGAGAGCAGTTAGGTTGGGCTTGTTTTTTGAAGTGCATCTCTTGTACACAAATGACGTCAGCCTTATTTTGGATGGCTTCTATCCACATGGATCTGCGTTTCTCTGGATGGTTAAGGCCTCTTGCATTTATTGTTAAAAATGTAATGGTCATAGTGTAAAGTCGGGTTTAAGCGCGTTGGATAACATGTGTTGGTAACACTTACATATGTTGCTGGGTTCATCAACGTTGATCCATATACGATGAGGAGATGATTCTTTGTGACCGTGGGGTTCCTGAGGTTTTGATTTATCAAGTAGTTGAATATTTGGTAATTGTTGCGGCTGCGGACATACACAGTGGTTAACACAGAAAAGAACAGTGTAGAAAAAGATAAAAAAAAGAAAACATAAGGGAGTTTTAAACCAAACCCTGTATAGGTCGATGTGACCTGAGTGTGACTTATAGTGACTTAAAGCGGGGGTCCACCTATCTATCGTTTTTTTTTATTTGAGTTCATTCACAAACTTTTCTTCTCAGCATTACATACTCACATACTGTGTGTAATATGTCCGCCTGTGTCAGATTTCGTCGGAAAGAATAACTTATATTATTCACTGCAGGCGGTTTCCATCTTCATTGTGAGAATTTGAAGCCCACAAGCATTTATTTCCTGGATGTGATGAATGCTGTGCTCCCAGCATTCACCACTCGTTCCCGCACATGCTCAGTGGCATCCTGGGAAGCCTGAGACTAGCTCCCAGGAGACTGTGCGGAGTCTGGGAGAGGCTAGAAACAAGCCTACTCCGACAGGAGGAGAACCAGGAAGTGCAAAGAAGAATAGAAAAATAAAAGGTAATTACTGCGATTTAAATTTTTTTAAATGGCATGTCAGCATCTAGGCAAGGAAGAGAATACATACAGATATTGTACAAAATTTGGGTGCAACCCCGCTTTAAATTGCATGTGGGGGGTGAACAACGAAACAGTTCAGCTTAGCGTTTTCCTCTGCTTGGGAAACAGTAGAGTATAGTCTTCACTGACCTCAGTCAGCTCGTGTATGCTTGCGGGAGTTTTTGGAGGTGACCAAATTCCAGTCATCTGTAAACTGCTCAGGACTACGTGAAACGTGAGCCTTTGGTGAATCCTCTGCTATAATATGCCATCTTTGGAGTAGCTGCATTCCCTTGGTAAGAGTGTCAACAACGTGCTCCTTTCCATCTTTATTTATAATCAATTTAGTAGGGAATCCCCATTTGTATGTGATCTTATGATTTCTTAATGCTTTGGAGATTGTATTTAGGTTCCTACGCTTCTGCAGGGTGAATTGCGATAGGTCAGCAAAAAATTGTAGATCTTTATATTGTGGTGGGAAAAGATCTTTGCTGCGGGAGGCCGCCATCAGGCGTTCTTTTGTTTGGTAAAAGTGTAGCCGGAGTATAACATCTCTTGGTATGTTATCAGGTAGGTGAGATGGTTTAGGTAAGCAGTGGATCCTGTCCACGGTAATGTCCAGCTCCGTTAAATCTGGTAATATAGCCTGAAAGAGTTGGGCTGTGTAGGTGCGCAGGTCAGATTGCAGGACCGACTCGGGGATCCCCCTTATTTTAAAGTTATTTCTCCTAGAGCGGTCCTCAATGTCTGCTAATTTTGCTTTAAGGGCATCCAATTCATCAGCATTGTTATCGTTTGCGTCCACTAGATCATTGATGGTGGTAGCGAACTCCCCCATTTTATGTTCAATATGATCTAGCCTGGATACTGTTTCTTTCAGTTCCACACCAAATTTATGAACACAGGATAGCATGTCAGCATGTAGTGAACTCCTGAGAGAGACTAACATGTCCTTTAGTGTGGTGTCCAGTACAGGCTGGTTAGTGGTGGGAAAGAGATCTATTGAGTGAGGGAGATCTCTGGTATCTTCTCCTGAGTCTAGGCCTTGTGTTATGTCCCGGCTAGAATCCGAGGCATCCAGCCTCAATCTTGCTTTCTCCGGGCTACCCGAGTTAGGGTTGTGTATAGGAGAGTGTGTGCTCCTTTGTGGGGCATTCCTTTTTTGTGGATTACCCTTGCCTGCCTCGTATAGTGGGGTAATAGACATACCTCGCGCCGCTGTCCTGCCGCCGCCATCTTGCTTAGGCCCGAGCGGGTAGTATTCAGTCAGTTTTTGCGGCCTCCGGTTCTCCTTGTTACGCCGCGGCATGATCGATCAGTTCCCCGAGATGTGCTGCCGGTCCGCAGGTGGTGATGTGCGGTTTTGGGCCAGTGGAACAGGCGATGTGGGCCGGTATGTTCCCGAGCGCTGTGGAGCTCCTCTATCCTCTATTGAGCGTCCATCCTCTTCCGCGGCAAGTTGAACACTGTGAGCAGAACGCACCACACTAACTTGTAGTTTTAGCTGAACACTGTGAGCAGGACGCACTGCACTAACTGTAAATAGTCTAGCTGCCTGACTGTGGTACTAATAGGATCAAAAGAACACCAGCAATTTTCTTCAGGTAGCTGTAAATACTGTAACAAGACAAGCCTGCCTGTCAGTAAGAAGATAACAGGAACGTATCTAGCTAAACTGAATAAAGTGTATATATATATATGCAACACCTGGGATGCATATATATACACAATACACTGTAAGTGCAGCTAACTCACTGATTGTCCTGCCTAATCTATCTAACTCAAATGAAATGACACTGTCTCTCTGTCTATCTATCTCTCTTTCAACGCTGGAACACACACTACACAGGGCCGCCATGTAGGCGGCCTTATATAGTGTGGGGCGTGTTCTAAACCCCCTGAGCCATAATTGGCCAAAGCCACCCTGTGATTGGTGGCGCATAGTGCATGCTTGGCCAATCATCAGCCAGCAATGCACTGCGATGCCGCAGTGAATTATGGGCCGTGATGCGCCACACGAATTTGGCGTGAACGGCCTATAACGTTTGGAATTCGGCGAACGACCGAACAGCCAATGTTCGAGTCAAACATGGGTTCGACTCGAACATGAAGCTCATCCCTAGTGTTGAGGATAAGTTTTTTCATGGTTTTCAAGCATTATACCACTCCCCAGTTGTTGTGTGTTAATATCGGGTTGTTTGTTAATAGCACCAAATCTACTATCTACTTACCTATCAATATACCTTCTGCCCAGTGTGAGGTCACTAGGGAACCCTTTTTATTCCTTTGGTCATACAATAAAATCACCTATTTGGGCATTCATTTTTTCTCTTTTTGCAGCTAATTATCCTCCCTTTGTGTCCCAGCTTTAGAAAATCCCCAAGGTTTGGTGTACATACCCGATTTCCTTTCTGGTTTAGGTCACAGCTCTTAAGATACATTTTTTTCACAAAATATTGTACCTTTTTTAGAGTCCGATTGCTTTTTTTCTGAAATTACATGGATACATAGTTAGCCTGGTTGAAAAAAGACACAAGTCCATCCAGTTCAACCAACAGAAGGGAAAAAAAATATTTATACAATTTTATATACACAATCCAATACCCACAATTGATCCAGTGAAAGGCAAAAGAATAAATAAACAAGATCCAATTTTCTCCAGCAGAGAAAAAATGCCTTTCTGCTCCCCCAAAGGCATATGATTGTTCCCTGGATCAACTTTACCTCTGAATATTAGTATCCAGTTATATTATGTGTATCTAGGAAAGAATCCAGGTCTTTCTTAAAACAATCAACTGAGCTTGCCAGAACCATCTCTTGAGGGAGCCTTTCCATAGTTCCATAGATGAAATCTCTTTTCCTCTGTGATGACCTTAAAGTGAATAACTCAACACCAAGTTCACTTGGACCACTTATGTATTTGTACATGTTGATCATATCCCCCCTTAATCTCCTCTTCTCAAGTTTGAATACATTCAATTTAGCTAATCTTTTCTCATAGCTGAGCTTCTCCATGACTCATATCAGTTTAGTCTGCACTTCTCTTTAGTCTGCACTTTCTCCACTTCCCCAATAGCCTTTTTGTGTACTGGGGCAAAATGAAGACTCCATACCTTTCCTAATACAAGAAAGGATTTTGCTTGCTTTGGAAATGCAGCTTGGCATTGCATGCTATTAATAAGTCTATGATCTAACAGAACACCCAGATCCTTCTCCAGCATTGACTCCCCTAGCTGTTCTTCTAGTATGTAAAATGCATGCATGTTTTTAGCCTCCAAGTGCATAATGTTACATTTATGAGCATTGAAGCTCATTTGCCATACAGTTGCCCAATTAAACAGTGCACTGAGGTCGGCATCCTGTAAGGATGTTATTCCACTGCATAGCTTGGTGTCCTCTGCCAACACTGTGCTTTTAATCCCAGATCCTATATCCTATATCATGTAAAAATATATTAAAAGGTAAGGGTCCCAACACTGAACCTTGGGATACACCACTAATAACCTTAGACTCTTCAGAGTATGAATCATTAACCACTATTCTCCGAATTCGGTTGTGTTATATTCCTTGTAACATTTAAATGATTATAGTGTTCCTTCATTTTTAATTTTTTTAAAAACTCTTTTCTTATTATTTATAGCTTTTTTAACTTTAAACGTGAGTCACATAGGTTTTATTTTGTAGCCTTTTAATTTTTTTGCCCATGGGAATATACTTTGCAGTGTGTTTACATATAGTCTTTTTGAAGAATTCCCATTTCTGTTCTGTGTTCATCGATGGCAATTTTCCTTCCCAGTCTAAGGGCTCTTTCACACGGAGGATCCGTATGTCCATTTTTCATCCTTCCGTTTTCGGATGAAAAACGGACATACATGTATCCCTATGGAATAACGGATGTCAGCGGATGAACGTTCACTGACATCCAACCCGCTCCGATCTGAAAAGTGTAACGGAGGAAAACCCTACTTTTCCATCCATTTTCGGATCGGATCGGGTGACGACGGACTCTACGGTCCATCATCATCCGATCCCCCATAGGGGAGAGCGGCGCTCTGACAGGTCCGTCGCTGCACAGTGTGCAGCGACGGGCCTGTCATTTTCCTGCTCAGCGGTGATCGGCGGAGCGATCCCCGCTGAGCAAGCGGGTGTTCACGGGGCGGATCATTACTGATCCACCCCGTGTGAAAGAGCCCTAAGCCTGGACAGCAGCCCTCATCTTTGAAAATGTGCTCTCTTAAAGTTAAGTGTTTTTATCTTTCCAGTAGGTGTTTTTTAGCTATGAGTCCATCGTATGGTCACTGCTACCCAGATGTTCCTTTATGTGAATATTGGTAATAAGCTCTGCATGGTTTGAGATTACCAGATGATCATTTCTGGTTATGGCCTCTATGAACTGTACCATAAAATTGTCTTCTAATAGGTTTATACATTACACATTACACTACACATTATACATTACACTAGGTCCTCTTTCACACTTGCTTTGAGATCACTTCTCATAAAGAGACAGACACTGTCATCTTTACGTTTTACCCTGTCTCTCAGAAAGAGAGCATTGCCAGGGATATTAATAGTCCAGCCATGAGAAGAATGAAGCAAAGATTAAGCAAAACCAATTAAATCATAATTCTTTTCAGGCACCAAAGTTTGCAACGCTCCCATTTTGCTTGCACTTTAATTTGTTATCACATTTTGATTTTTGTTTGTGTTTTGCATATCTTTTTTTGTAGTACAAATAGTACTATAATTTCCAATGGTTGTGTGTAACATGAGAACATTTGTGTCATCTGGCATAACTCTCCCCCCGATCTATCTCCACCCTACCCTCCATTATTGTCTGTCCCCTAACTGAGCATTCTAGCCAGTTCTAGTTCACTCTCCCCACTTAATCCTAGCTTAAATACTCCTCTAGCCTTCCCATAAACCTTTACCCAAGCACAACAGACACCTGTTCGATTTAGGTGCAAACCATCTTTAGCATATAGGTTGTACCCCAATGAAAAGTCAGCCCAGTGCTCTAGAACCCAAATCCTTTTTTCTTATACCAAGTCTTTAGACATAAATTAGATTCTCTAAGCTCCCCCTGTCTTTCCTGTTTTGCACATGGCACAGACAATATTTCAGAGAATATCACCTTGGATGTCCTTCCCTTCAACTTGCAGTCTAGTTCTTTAAAGCGATTTTAAGGAGCTTCTACCCTCCGTGTATTCTTTGATTGGTTCCAACATGGACCAAGGCAGCTTGGTCATGCCCAGCCCCTCCCAGTATTTTATCAACCCAGTCCACCACATGCTGAACCCTGGCACCAAGGAGACAGCAAACCATTTGGTTGAGGTGATCCTGGGGACAAGGCCTACCTTCACTACCCTCACCACCTCTACTAGATGGGTTGCACTCCTGGCTGTTAGGGGTAGCAGTGACATCCAGGGCTGCCAACTCCATGTTTGCCACCTCCACATCTTCACTCAACTTGGCAAATTTGTTTTGGTGCTCAAACACAGGACTGACCTTCCTTTTCTGTGAGCCCCTACCACTCCCTCTAGCTACATTAACCCATCTTCCTACCTGATAATCCTAACTTACCCCTTCACCCTCCACATCTACCTCATTAACCACCAGGCCCCTTTGAAGGCTGTCTGCTCAGTGTTGCAAAGTGCTCCTCCAGAACTCTAATGTGAGTCTCCATAATGGCAACCTGCTCACATCTGTCACAGCGGTATGCATCCTGGAGCTGTTGCACCATTTATGCATAAACGTGGCACACTGTGGACTAAGCAAAACCTTCAACCTTGCTAGCACTCATTATCCCAGTTAAAACTCCTGGTTTTTAACTCTCCACTTTTGTTCAAAATTCCACTTTTTCACAAATTCCCCGTGCAAGCCAGCATCAACTGTGAGTCAGTAAAATCTTTTTTTTTGATCAGTTCCAGCGTGTAATAAATGAGGATATCTGGCAAGATAAGCGTCCCATATTTTTAAAATATATTCTTTTTACTACCTTGTGTTGTGTGTTATGTGGTTCTCATCTATTTCTAGCCATAATGTATCCTCTCTTAATACTTTAGTTGTTCAATCATTACACCTATGGCCACTTTATAAGACTAAATTTGGCCCATCTCACCTAGAGCTTCTTTTTTCGTCAACCTAGTTTTTATTTCAGCCTTTTCTTCCCCAAAGTCTTCTCCTAATAATTTAATCACCCTCTCTGCCTTCCAGGGGAAGCAATGTTTCTCTCCCTTGATTACTTATGCAAACATATATACTAGCATCTAGCCCTAGTCGGCCCTAGCAATCAGTGGGCAGTGGCAGAACAATGTGAAATGGGCCTCGGTCACCTTGGATTCAGGACGCACTTATACTTGGTTAATTACTAATATATATGGCAGCACTAATCTTGATCAATGCTGCAGTCCAGAGTGTATTCCATCCCTCATTTTCGGCTCTCCTTCATCACCCCACCATCCAGCCGGCCAGGACAGTTGCTGGAGTGGCAGAGACAGCTCTCAGCACAGACCAGTGCAGTCTCCACATCACCTGATACCTGTATCTTAATGATGTGCCTTATAGGTAGGGGGCGTGGTCTGACACCCATGTGAGCAGGTGAATAGCATAGCTCACCACCTGGTCTCCTTCATCCTGAAAACAGACTGGAGCATCCTGTGAGAGGGGTCTGAGAGTAGCGCATTGTGGCCAGCAAGTGACAGTTGGAGAAGCGGGGTTTTGAGTGACTATTGATGCTGATGCGGCAGGCGGTTCTGGGCTCCATCAGTCTTGCCTGATAGCCAGCAACACATTGAAAACCCTCCGGGTGCCTGTGTGACTGCTCATGCAAGGGGGAGTGGCTAAGCACTGCCTGACTCTGGCTCGGAGGTACTCGGGAAGATTCATGGGGAATGACACTGTGACAAGCTCTGACTTCCCCAGGCTCATGTTGGTCTCCCTCGGTCCCCTTCGGCTCCCCTCTGCTCTGTCTGGTCCTGATTGGCCTTTCTTGGCTCTCTCTAAACTCCATGATCCGTGCACTCTGCTGACTTTGGCTGGCCTCATTCGGAGGTTTCTGGCTGGATTAAGCCTGGATTAAGCCTGCATTGGCTCGGGCAATTTTTTGGGGACTGATATCACTCCCTGACTCTCTGATAAAATTCATGGTTCGTTTTGATTCCTGAAACAGGCTCTTATTGGTCTCTCATCATTTTCAGCTTACTCCTGCAACTGTGATAAGGAATCCAGTGTGCCTGCCCTTTCTTCTTCCCTTGCTGCCTATGATGCACTCTAGACCTCAAGTGAATCAGATAAGTAAAAAGAGATTAATCCCTGTCTCCTTTTTTTTTTTTTTTTTTTGTGTTGTTATATCTGAGTGGATAGGGAAAGTGGCTGTGAGGGTCTAGGGGGGCATAGTTAATCAGCTTACAGTTTACAGCTGGAGACAAGACAGAGAACTATGACAAAAAAAAGGGTGACACATCAATGTTACAGGATGTCTCCAGCTCACAGTTACAAAAGACAGTAAAAAACAAAACCAAGTAAGCAACTGCCAAATTGGAATGGTTTGCCCACCATCTCAAAACACTGGAAAAACACAACAACCTAAAATATCCTTATCACCATCTAAGGCCTCATGTACACTGCTGCCTGTAAACGAACGTTCAGAGGCAGTTGGACAATTTTTCCAGCTGCCCCTGAACTCATCCAATGTTATCTTATGTGTACATGTACACAGGCTCGTTTACTGTCGTTTTTAGGCAGTTGCGTTTAGAGGCTGTTCTTTGGACGCAGAAAAAGGTGTTTAGACGCCGAGTTTACCAGCGGTTCAGATGCCAGCCATGTTAAAACGTGGATAATCTTGCCTAAACGCGGTACTAGGTGCATTTTCGTCTAAATGCGTTTTTAAAGGTGCCCTAATTTTTTTTAACATTTTCAAAACTTAAAACTATGAAAAATTATGAAAAACAACAAAAAAAAAAAACAACACTTTAAACACTTGGAATTTGCTTGTAAGGTTGGTAGACCATTTATTATACCCCTAATGAGCCAATGATCCAATCCAATACACCCCTATCATTGCTGTAAGCTGAAATAGAATAGGAATTTGACCCATATGTTCAAACTTTGAGATTTGAACCAGATGACCCCACCACTGAGCTTGACCCCCCTCCCTACTTGATCAAATATAATTGCAAAAAATTTAATTTTGCCCTTACGTTAAGTTTTCTAGGTAGCTTCGACAATGATTCACATGACTGTCTCTTCCCCTCACCCCAACCTATATCTCTGATGTGTTATCTTGGACATACTGTACATGTTTGAAAAGTATTCTGTAGACATGCCTTGCGCCAACAATGGATGAGTCCAGTAGCGATGAACTCTGGTCCTCTCTTGCAATTTCCAACGTCTTTCAAGCCTCAGCAACAGCAACGTCAGGAGCATTTCCTCACATATGCTCATTATGAGATCCATAGACATTCTTTTTGGTGTACACTCACGACAGTGGGCCGTGAGTGTGTGAGTGCCAGCTTGGAAACAGATTTAAACTGATCCTGTGGGTAGAGAAAGGGGCGGAGTTATATGTATGCTACCGTGGATTGACATTAGGAAAGAAAAATTACAGAATGAAACTGAATGCTTGAAAAGTGCATAAGCTGATCATCTGATGAAACAGTGAACAAACCCAGGGTGAAGTTACAACATTTGCAGAACCAAGCCTAATAAGGAAGAAAATCATTCTGTGACGTTCTTTTCTTTCACACCAGTTCCTTTTTACTTTTAACAGTGCAATATGTGGACTTGATATACATACCCATCTAGGATTATTACAAGTCTTTTGTATGAATTAATCTGTATCATCTTAGGTCTAAAGTATGTGGTTCAATTATCTGCCTTAAATTAATTAATTATAGCACACAATAGACAGTGTATTTAGCGCACTTATCTCACTATACTAATCACCACTAGCTATAACTCCCGTGTGTTATTGATCCCACATACAGCCCTGATAGAGGCATTGGAAGCAGATTCATAGGGGGGAAGGGAACAATGTCCAAATGCAAATTTGTTGAAGGTATGGAGTACGACACGACTAGTATTAGATAATGGGAAGTTACCTGAATTTGAGAGATTGGAGAAATTTGGTAACAGAGGGGGGGTATTAAGATTGTCACAACTATATACTGTAAGGGTACTGAAGACGTTCCAAAAGTTGAAGGAGGAATTTGGATTTTCAAACAGGAACTTCTATCAGTACCTGCAGTTAAGGTATGCATTGACAACACAGTTTAAGGTGGGAATATTGGAATCGAGTCCCCTTACTGAAAACTTTGGTAGAGACCATTTCCCTAAAGGGGTTAATTTCGAAGGTATACCAAAATATACATTTAAAGGTATTGGAAAAAGACTCCCAGTTGTCAAGTAGAGCAAAATGGAAGGTAGATGCGGGGAAGTAAACAGATGTGCAATGGAATGGTATAGTGACCTTAATAGACAGATTATGCCTCCCCTCAGCCCAGAAGCTCACGCGGTTTTACATTGTTCATAGGGCATATTATACACCAAAAAGAATGTCATTATTTGGGGAACGTCCAGATGCATCTTGTCCAGTCGGAGACATGATCATATGCTCTGGAGGTGTCCCAAATTACATAGATACTGGGAGGATGTAAAAGAAATCTAGTTTTTGGGACAAATGTATGCTTAAGCCCTACAATGTGGGTATTGGGATATATAGAGCAGAGTGTGGGATCTGGGGATATGCGGACAGCAATATCCCTAGATATGCAATGCTTATATCAAGATAGAAAGGTGATTACTTGGAAATGGTTGGATAATAGACAACCAACCATAATGGACTGGTTGAGAATGGTTAATAACACAATAATGAGAGTAAAATTGGTCTATATGAGAAGGAGAGTTAAAAGTAGATTTGAAAGAATATGGAAAGCATGGATAGAAACCCCAGGACTGATGTTTGAGGTGATGAATTTTTAGAAAGTTTTTTTTGAAAATATACTAACCCTAAATGAAATGGGAAAGGGGGGGGTAGAGGAATGAATATGTATTTTTGAAATGTTTTTTGTATAGAAAATATTTTTGTATTTATTGGAAAAAGTGAAAATAAAGTTAAAAAAAAAATGATGTGCCTTATATTCACTTCTCAAATATGAGTTTTACTTATTATGCTTTTTTTTTCCATCGATACATTTTTTATTGAGTATAAGAAAAACACAGAGGAACAATATAGACATTGGTGAAAGTGGTAATACTATACATCATCAAAGGGTAAAATCGGGACAACATTTATGCCCCGTACACACGATCGGACATTCCAACAACAAAATCCATGGATTTTTTTCCGATGAATGTTGGCTCAAACTTGTCTTGCATACACACGGTCACACCAATCTTGTTGGAAATTCCGAACGTCAACACAATGAGCCGAGAAAAATTAAGTTCAATAGCCAGTGCGGCTCTTCTACTTGATTCTGAGCATACGTGGAACTTTGTGCTTCGGAATTGTGTACACACGATCGGAATTTACGACAATGGATTTTGTTGTCGGAAAATTTCAGATCCAGATCTCAAATTTTGTGTGACGGAAATTCCGATGGAAAATGTCTGATGGAGCCTACACATGGTCGGAATTTCCGACAACAAGCTCACATTGAACATTTTCTGTCGGAAAATCCGACCATGTGTACGGGGCAATATAGTAGGACGTCTGGTCGGCATAAACATCTTTCAGCAGATAAACTACCAAAGTCTATGAGAGTAAAATGTGGTGGAAGAAAGCTAGACCACTATACAAAGTACATATCAACTGGTAATAAGGGAAAAGAAAAGAAAACAGAAGCAATAAACTATGTTTACATCGATCAAGGAGAACAGCACATCCAGTCATTCCAAAGTTTCCATGCCTTTTTAATTCTAGGGAAGGAATTGTTTCTAATGTACAGAAGCCATTCATGGTTATAATTTGGATTAATCATGGCAGTAAGTTCAGAGATATTAGGAGACATATCCTTCCTCCACATTTTGGTAATTAGAGATTTACTGCAAGTAACCAGGGACAGATTAACATAGGGGCTATTGGAGCTGCAGCTCCAAGCCCCTTACCTTAAGAAAGGCCCATTTGCCCAAAAAAAACCCAAAAAACAATGTGCAGTCTGTCAGAAGCTAAATACAGCGCGGCTAGTTTAAATACAAGCAGGCACAGTCTGTTTGCAGCAGACTGAGAGGATGAGCTCACAGTGCCTCTCACTTCTTGTCAGAGGCACTGAGCTCAATGGACTGCTTGGAGCCTTGGACCAATGGTAAAGTATGGAACAAGTTGTCCAATAAAAATGTATCATAGAAGGGAGCATGTGTCTAAAAGACACATGCTCCCTTCCAGCCCCCCCCCCCCCTCTTAATTAGAAGGAAAAAGTATGGGTTTATGTGTATAAGGTTTACCCATAATCCCATGTTTTTCTCACACAGTTAAGAGGGAGAATGAGAATCTTTTGCTGCTAAAAAGGTACAAGCTAAATCACATATTATTATGCTATATGTTATAAGATAATCATTTATTATTTATCTGTTTACTGTGATATTACTGGTTGGAAGTTATAACTTCAAACTTCAGTAATTTGTCTGTTAAGCCACCTGCTTGAGTACAGTTTTTGAAAATATAGTAAATTACATTAAAAACAATATATAATAATTATCTGTATATTACTTATGGTAATTAACCCCTTGCCACCCAGGCCAATTCTGACACTTCTCTCCTACATGTAAAATCATATTTTTTTTGCTAGAAAATTACTCAAAACTCTCAAACATTAAATATATTGTTTTAGCAGACACCCCAGGGAATAAAATGGCGGTTGTTGCAACTTTTTATGTTACACGTTAATTGCGCAGCATTTTTTCAAAGTTATTTTTTTTGGAAAGGAACTGTTTCATGAATAAAAATTAGAAAAAACCTCTAAAGGTTGCCCAATTTTTTTGTATACTATGAAAGATGATGTTATGCCGAGTAAATAGATACCTAACATGTCATGCTTTGCAATTGCGCACACTTGTGGAATGACGCCAAACTTCAGTACTTAAAAATCCCCATCGGCGCGTTTTCAAAATGTTTACAGGTTACATGTTAAGCGTTACAGACAGCACCGTCTATCAAACTCGCTTATTGATTTCAATGGGGCCACTCTGCAACTGCAAGCCTAACTTGCTTGCAGTAGCAGCATTGTCCAACAATGTAAAAATACCATTCAGCAATGTAAAAAAAAAGGAGGCAGCAGCAGCACCTCATGAACGCCTGTCAGCTGCTGCTATACCACTCGTTGAAAAACAATCCACCACAGATCACTTTTCAGAGGGCAGTAAGCATTAGTGCAAATGTGAAAGAAACTTGAAACACATCATCCATTTCACACTCACCACCAACCAGTTCACTTCCCAGCCACTGCCCATGTTAGCCACCTCCCTTCAACTTATAGCACAGATGATCATTTCTCAACCTGTAGATGACAGAACCTACTCCAAAAGATATCACTCCCAGTTACTCCCCCACCCACTGATTGATATCCCTCCATGACCACCTCACGCTCCCCCTGCTGACAGACCTCTCTCCCCAGCCTGTCCCCAAACACACCCTCTCACCTGCTGACCTGTGGATGGGGGAATCACTCCCACAGTATTATTGTGTTCTGCCAGTGAGGAGCCTACCCTACTCACAAAATACAATGATCAGTGTTGCAAACTATAGATGGAAGCACTGATTGTTTTGGGAAAAACCTGACAGGCTGGTTGTACTCAAGTCGATTAATGGACTGACTTGTGAACAACCAGCTAGCCCATACATAGATTTACTATGGCTGGTCTCTGCTTAATTGGCTTAATTTCAATACATGTATGGCCCGCTTAACCACTATGCAGTCCCTAAACATCCTTCCGCAAACCTTTAAATTTTTCTTTCCCAGATTCCTTCATCCTCCTCACCTGTACATAGTGCCAACTGTCATACCCTCCACACTCCTCTCCTGTACATACTGCTCACTGTCATACCCTCCACACTCCTTTCCTGTACATACTGCCAACTGTCATACCCTCCACACTCCTCTCCTGTACATACTGCTCACTGTCATACCCTCCACACTCCTTTCCTGTACATACTGCCCACTGTCATATCCTCCACACTCTTCTCCTGTAGATACTGCTCACTGACTTACCCTCCACACTTCTCTCCTGTACATAGTGCCCACTACCATACCCCCCAGAATCCTCTCCTGTACATAATGCCCACTGTCACACACTTCTCTCCTGTACATACTGCCCACTGTCACACACTTCTCTCCTGTACATAGAGCCTACTGTCATTCCCTCCACATTCCTCTCCTGTACATACTGCTCGCTGTCATATGCTCCACACTCCTCTCCTGTATATATTGCCTGCTGTCATACCCTCCACACTCCTCTCCTGTACATACTGCCCACTGTCTTGCCCTCCACATTTGTCTCCTGTACACACTGCCCACCGTCATACCCTCCACACTCCTCTCCCATACATACTGCTCCCATCATACCCTCCACACTGCTCTCCTGTACATACTGCCAACTGTGTTTCTCTTTACACTCCTCTCCTGTACATACTGCCCCCATCATACCCTCCACACTCCTCTCCTGTGCATACCGCGCACTGTCATCCCTGCCACACTCCTATCCTGTACATACTGCTCACTGTCATCCCTCCACACTCCTCTCTTGTGCATACTGTCCACTGGCATACCCTCCACACTCCTCTCTTGTACATAGTGCCCACTGTCAACCCTCCACACTTCTCTGCTGTGCATACCGCCCACTTTAATACCCTGCACACTCATCTCATGTGCATAGCGCCCACTGCCATACCCTCCACACTCCTCTCCTGTACATAGTGCCCACTGTTATACCCTCCACATTCCTCTCCCTCACCTGCACATACTTCCCACTTTTATACCATCCATTCTCCTCCCCTATGGCTCTTACCCACAAAAACAGTTCTTTAAAATTATATTGAATACCCTTAATGTTACCAGCTTTAGAATGGGCACACTTTGCTTAGTTCAACTAAAGGAAATCTTCTCAGTCCTCATATTTGTTCTGCCCATTATTAATAATCATTTCATTTTGTGATTACTATTGAGATGTATAATGGAACATAGGGGATGTCAGCTACTCTAAATATACTACTGGTAAAAAAAAGTGTCCTTGAAAATATTTTTTAAATGTTGGCAACTATGCACTGCCCATTCTGTGATAATAAGCGGTAGTAAACTTTGCTAACATTACTGCTTTTTAGAGGCCCTGAGGTAGGTTCTGCCATAATGTACAAGTATGCACAGCATATTAGCACATTAGAGTACACTTACCTCTAAGATTTAGCCCTCCAGCGCTGCGCTGTGATCAATCCGGTGGGTCCCGGGGGCTTCCATCTTCACCCGGTCTTCCTTCCGGGTTCTGTGCCTTCAGTCACTTGCCTTGGCCAGACCGCATTAATGTCACTCCCATGCATGCTCATGTGCATCCTCTCTCTCTCTCTCTCTCTCTCATTCCCCCTCTCTCGCTTATCTTCCCTCCCTTACCCATCACCCTCTCTAATCCCCTTTCTCTCTCATCCTCCCTCTCTCTTTTTAATTTAATTTGTTATAACAAAAAGTTGTTTGCATTTTTATTTTTTATTTTTTTAAAAAGCCCCACCAAAATCCTCAGCACCAAGCCCATGATGTTCTTGTTGCAAGTAACACACTTGAAACAATAGTGCGGTGATGTGTCGGAAAATGCTCCATACCTATATTGAGCAATGCTAGAGCAGAGTCAGGGGAGGTCAAAACTCCTGTCGCTTTTGAAATTAGTCAGAACATTTGGTGTCAAAAGTTGGTTAGGCTTTTGCATTGCCATAGGATATGTAATAAGTTACACACCTGGCCACAGCCTCACCAGCACTGGGGGGATTGATTAGGGGAAAACTTGGCTAATCTATAAGGGTTTAGTTCCCAGTGGTTGATGCAGTGTGAAGTGCTGTGGGAGAAGTGTATTACTTTGAGCCATTGTGTGTCAGTAAAAAAAGATTGTAAATCAGACTCCCAGCATTGCATAGGTGCGGATTTTTGAAAAATGTTTTTTGTGTTGTAGGAGAAAGTATAAAAGTGATATACCTTTGGTCCCAAGTTGTGGGTTTGTATAATACAGCCAGGCTTGGGACATGGGGCTAAGAATATGCACACATCATACATACTAGGGGGAGTACAACTGGGGGAATCAATGGTGGAGAAGGATCTGGGGATTTTCATAGATCATAAGCTCAATAATAGCATGCAATGCCAAGCTGGGGTTTTCAAAGCAAGCAAATTTCTTTCTTGTATTAAGAGAGGTATGGACTCCAGAGAGAGAGATATTGTTTTGCTCCTGTACAAATCATTAGAAAGACCTCATCTGGAATATGCAGTTCAGTTTTGGGCACCAGTTCTCAAAAAGGATATCGGGGAACTGGAGAAAGTGCAAAGAAGGGCAACCAAACTGATAAGAGGCATGGAGGAGCTCAGCTATGAGGAAAGATTAGAGGAACTGAATCTATTCCTTCTTGATAAGAGGATATTAAGGGGGGGATATGATCAACATGTACAAATACATAAGTGGTCGATATAGTGAACTTGGTGTTGAGTTATTCACTTTAAGGTCATCACAGAAGACAAGGGGGCTCTCTTTACTCCTAGAGGAAAAAAGATTTAATCCCCAAATCCGAAAGGTTTCTTCACAATAACAGCTGTGAAAATGTGAAATAGACTCCCTTCAGAGGTGGTTCTGGCCAGCCCAGTAGATTGCTTTAAAAAAGGCCTGGATTCGGGGCGTGGCCTGCTGCGGACCAGGATGTCTGCCTGAAGTCCGAGCTCCGCTCCACGGCCTGGATACCGGCAACTCTCCGCTACTTTCCTCCCCACTGCTCACACTATAGAAGCAGGGAAAAACTGGGGAGAATCCAGGGCATATCGATGCAGCGTTACAAGCCGCCAAATCCCCACCGTCTCACTGACTACTACCCCACGGCCGCCGCCATGCAGAAGGCCCAAGATGGCGCTGAAGAAAGTAACAGCGATCTCTTCAATAACAATCCAGAGTGCCTGCCTGCTGCTTCTCCAGCGCTCCCTGTTCAGGGAAACACAGCCACAACAACTAACAGGGACAGCATGGACACTCATCCCCCTCCAGAGGACTCCCCAGGAGGACTTCACAAGGACAGAGGTAAGAGGCTGGCTACCTCCCCTGCACATTCCCCAAATAAGGAGCCACATGCAAAGAAGCAGCTCTGGTCCCATGTTGTTGCAGGGACACACGGATCCCAAAATGCTCCCTCCCTGGCTGCTATATCTGTCACTAACAACACTGTATCTGAAGCTATGCTGAAATCTATGCTTCTTACACTGCAGCAGGATCTGCATAGAGAGCTCCAGATGTCATTATCCCAGATGCATGACAAAATAGACTGCCTAGAAGAAAATCTGCAGGATTACTCTAAAGCGCACAACGAACTGTTAGATGCACATGAACATCACTCGGAAGAAATCCACCGTATTAAAATGAAATTGGTGGATTTAGAAGACCGCTCTAGGCAGAACAATATCAAATTCAGAGGCATCCCTGAATCGGTCAAACCGAACGAAATCACTCCTTACAACAACTTATCTCCGCCTTACTTCCACGCCTTAATGCCCATGACAGCCTAATCGACAGGGTCCACAGAATTGCTAAACCGCCACACCTCTCGGATGATATCCCTAGAGATATTTTGGCCCGTATACATTTCTTTCATGTTAAGGAGCAAGTTCTCTCCACCGCCAGATCCTCGAAAACCCCTGCCAGCCCCTTACATTAATATCAAGCTGTTCACTGACCTGTCCCCTGCCACAATGGAAATGAGCAGAGCTTTCGCCACTGTGACTTCCATCCTTCAACAGAAAAACATAATGTACAAGTGGGGCTTCCCTTCACCAACAAAAGATCGTCCCTATTCTCTCTCCGAAAGATGGCTACAAGAAGCTCACCGACTGGAGTTTACTCCCCATTGCTCCCAGAGAAACGGAACAAGCTACTCCCTCCCACAAGCCATCTGATTCCAGAAACATGGCGACTAAAACATCCAAAAAGACCTAACCTTGGTTTAAGCCCAGGTCCCCAGATCTACTTACAGTACCTGACCGCGAGATTGTGTTTCCAGCGCGATACCATCGCGCTGGTTCTCGGCGACAGGGTACTGTGAATGTCGCGCTGGCTCGCTCATCGGGAAAGGAAAACTTTGTTTTCCTTCCGCGATGAGTGACAGGCAGTGCTGACAGCTGTCTGGTATGAATCCTGAGGCGGGAACACCACGCCAAATTTTAAATGAAAAAACCGGCGTGGGTTCCCCCCTCGGAGGCATACCAGGCCCTTAGGTCTGGCATGGATTGTAAAGGGAACCCCCTATGCCGAAAAATCGGTGTGGGGGTCCCCCCCAAATCCATACCAGACCCTTATCCGAGCACGCAGCCCGGCCGGCCAGGAAAGGGGGTGGGGACGAGCGGGCGGCCCCCCCCTCCTGAGCCGTACCAGGCCGCATGCCCTCAACATGGGGGGGTGGGTGCCTTGGGGGAGGGGGGCGCCCTGCGGCCCCCCCACTCCAAAGCACCTTGTCCCCATGTTGATGAGGACAAGGGCCTCTTCCCGACAACCCTGGCCGTTGGTTGTCGGGGTCTGCGGGCGGGGGGCTTATCGGAATCTGGGAGCCCCCCTTAATAAGGGGGCCCCCATATCCCGGCCCCCCACCCTGTGTGAATGAGTTTGGGGTACATGGTACCCCTACCCATTCACCTGGGGAAAAGTGTCAATATAAAAAACACACAGTACACAGGTTTTAAGAGTAATTTATTAGTCAGCTCCGGGGGTCTTCTTCCGACTTCGGGGGGTCTCCTTCCGACTTCTCCCGGTGTTCGGCCTCTTCTCCCGGTGTTCGGCCTCTTCTCCCGGGCCCCACCGCTATCTTCTTCCAGCTCTATTGCCAGCGAGGGGCCCGGTCTGCTGCCGCTGTCTTGTCGCCGCTGTCTCGCCGCCGCTGTCTTGTCGCCGCTGTCTTGTCGCCGCTGTCTCACCGCCGCTGTCTCGCCGCTTCTTCTCTTCTTTTCTTCTTCCCCGATCTTGACACGACGCTCTCTCCGGCTCGAATGCTGTGTGCGAGCTGCGGAGCCATTTATATAGGCGGTAACCCCACCCCCTTACGACGTCATGGTCCCAGCATGCGCAGGGACTCTGGGGTCACACCCCCTTATGACGCCAGAGTCCCTGCGCATGCTGGGACCATGACGTCATAAGGGGGCGGGGTTACCGCCTATATAAATGGCTCCGCAGCTCGCACACAGCATTCAAGCCGGAGAGAGCGTCGTGTCAACATCGGGGAAGAAGAAAAGAAGAGAAGAAGCGGCGAGACAGCGGCGGCAAGACAACGGCGGCAAGACAGCGGCGGCGAGACAGCGGCGACAAGACAGCGGCAGCAGACCGGGCCCCTCGCTGGCAATAGAGCTGGAAGAAGATAGCGGTGGGGCCCGGGAGAAGAGGCCGAACACCGGGAGAAGAGGCCGAACACCGGGAGAAGTCGGAAGGAGACCCCCCGAAGTCGGAAGAAGACCCCCGGAGCTGACTAATAAATTACTCTTAAAACCTGTGTACTGTGTGTTTTTTATATTGACACTTTTCCCTAGGTGAATGGGTAGGGGTACCATGTACCCCAAACTCATTCACACAGGGTGGGGGGCCGGGATCTGGGGGCCCCCTTATTAAGGGGGGCTCCCGGATTCCGATAAGCCCCCCGCCCGCAGACCCCGACAACCAACGGCCAGGGTTGTCGGGAAGAGGCCCTTGTCCTCATCAACATGGGGACAAGGTGCTTTGGGGTGGGGGGGCCGCAGGGCACCCCCCTCCCCCAAGGCACCCACCCCCCCATGTTGAGGGCATGCGGCCTGGTACGGCTCAGGAGGGGGGGCGCCCGCTCGTCCCCACCCCCTTTCCTGGCCGGCCGGGCTGCGTGCTCGGATAAGGGTCTGGTATGGATTTGGGGGGGACCCCCACGCCGATTTTTCGGCATAGGGGGTTCCCCTTACAATCCATGCCAGACCTAAGGGCCTGGTATGCCTCCGAGGGGGGAACCCACGCCGTTTTTTTTTATTTAAAATTTGGCGCGGTGTTCCCGCCTCAGGATTCATACCAGACAGCTGTCAGCACTGCCTGTCACTCATCGCGGAAGGAAAACAAAGTTTTCCTTTCCCGATGAGTGAGCCATCTCAGCGCTGGCCCCTGCGACGGGGCTCGTAGGTGTCAAATCTCGCCGAGAAGTGCGGCGAGATTGACACAATATCGCGGTCACCTACTGTATATCCAGCCTGGGCGAAACACCTATCCCTTCTCCTCACCACCCCTCAGGTTTAAAGTTGTGCTAAGCACACATTTTTCAGATTTTTTTTGATTACAGTATAGATTAATCTGCATTGACTGTATTTCTCTTTTAGAATTTTAGTTTGTATTT
The DNA here is from genome assembly GCF_042186555.1 of Aquarana catesbeiana. Taxonomy (NCBI): domain Eukaryota; kingdom Metazoa; phylum Chordata; class Amphibia; order Anura; family Ranidae; genus Aquarana; species Aquarana catesbeiana. The sequence continues at coordinate 481,135,494 of NC_133325.1, read as the reverse complement.
TAGCAACTACATGGTTTTTGTCATATACCTGTAACATATACGGCATTTATTCATCTGTTTGTGTATTTTGCATTTGTCAACAGTAGGTGAAGTCTCTCTCCCTCTGCCCAGGCCCTCATAACTGCACTACCGCTAAGACGCTCTCGATCACCTCCCTCAATGTTAAAGGCCTAAAATCGCCATTTAAACATAACCTTTTATGGAAGGAAGCATTACAACAGCGTGCAGACATAATCTGCGCCCAGGAAACACAATTTGCCAAGCTTAAACAACCCCAATGCACCCACAAAAAATATCCCCACTGCTTCTTTGCAAGCGCCCCTAAAAAAAAGAGAAGAGTAATGATTGCCATAAATGCAACAGTAGATTTTAAACTACACCACTGTGAAAGTGATGAAGATGGCAGATTCTTAATCCTATCAGCCACGTTTGACAACCGCCCTCTCACTTTAGTCAACATTTATGCCCCCAATACAGCCCAAAAAAGATTCTATGCCAATCTCTTTGCCAAACTAGCTCCTTATAGATCCTCCCCCCTGATAATTTGTGGAGACTTTGATGAAGTAATTGACCCTACACTTGATACTTCCAATTCTACAAGATGTAGGCCCTCAGCGATATCCAATATTCTTAAAAGAGAGGACCTATACGACTCCTGGAGGTGCATGCACGATGAGGAGAGAGACCACACCTATTTCCCCCCCAGCACCAATCTTATTCCCGAATTGACCTATTCATAACGGATAAACACCTACTACAGTCTATTACTGACTCCAACATAGGCACCATATTGTGGTCTGACCATGCTCCAGTCACGCTCAAACTGGCATCCCTTTCCCAAACTACTAGACATACGGTTTGGAGACTGAATACCTCCCTTCTCAACAATCCCACCTTTGAGTCTCAGATACAATCCGAGATTGATAATTATTTCCAGCAAAATGTCAATTCTGTAACTGATTGTGCTGTTGTTTGGAATGCTCCCAAGGCTTGTCTACGAGGTCTTTTTATTAAACTTGGGGCCCAGGCTAAAAAACAACACTCTTATATAACTGAGTCCCTCCTGAAACAAATTCAATCTCTTGAACTAACAAACAAGAGATCCCCCTCTAATATTATCTCTCTAGAACTTAAAAAGTTTAGATCCCAACTCAGTGTTCATCTCCACAAAAATTTTGACTATTTTATCAAGCGACTACGACTTCAGACCTACTCATCAGCCAATAAATCAGGAGCATTTATGGCCAAACAATTTAAAAAGCAACTTTCCAATAAAAAAATTGCATTTATTACTAGTCCCCAGGGCAAACACTTGACCAATCCGCTAGATATTGCCAACGAATTTGGCAATTTCTACACAAAGTTTTACAACCTTACGAAAACAGACCCCCAACTCACACCTACCCAACAAGTTGACTGCCTAGCGTCTCCTTTTTCACAGACCGAAATCCAAAAAGTGATATACAACTTGCTGTTACATAAGGCACCAGGACCTGATGGACTATCCAATAAATATTATAAACAATTTGCCCAACCCTTAGTCCCCCACCTATGTGACATGTATAACCAATTTGCTACCACACGTATAATCCCTAAGGAATCCTTCAATGCTTTAGTGGGTACCATTCCCAAACCGGGTAAGCCCCCAGACAACCCAGCCAACTATAGGCCGATATCACTCCTTAACACAGCCACTAAAATTTATGCTAAACTCCTCACACAACGCCTCTCCACCATCAACCCCCAAATTATCCATTCTGACCAAGTAGGATTTGTGCCCGGCAGGTAGGCTTCAGATGGAACTAGGCGTTTAATTGACCTTATCCAATGGACGGAGCACACTCGAGCGCCTTCTCTCTTCCTATCTTTGGATGCAGAGAAGGCGTTCAATAGGGTATATTGGCCATACATGGAGGCAGTGCTCCAAAAATTTGGACTTTCGGGCACCTTTCTCTCTGCCATATTAGGCCTATACACTCACCCATCTGCACACATTTGGACGTCCAGTGTAGTTTCCAACCCATTCCAAATTACTAATGGTACGAGACAGGGGTGCCCGTTATCTCCCCTAATTTTTGCCATGATAATGGAGCCCTTAGCGCAATTCATTAGATCTGACCCCTCGATCACGGGATAAAAATAGGACAAACCAATCATAAAATCGGCTTATACGCAGATGACGTGATTATTGCCCTATCCAATCCGCTCTTGTCTCTACCAGCAGTCCAATGAGTCCTTGACAAGTTCAGCACTGTATCTATGTACAAGCTGAACCACAGTAAATCTCTAATGCTTAACCTTGGCCTAGACTCTCAAACTTTAAGCTAACTCCGCTAGCTCCCCCTTTGCTTGGGCCCCCAACTCCTTTTTCCCATACTTGGGTATTCAACTAACATTCCCAAGTCGAATGCTATTGAGAACCAATTTGGAAGACCTCATGGGCAAGCTTACATGACTAGCAAAAGAACTTAGTAAGGTTCCAGCTTTTACTCCCCCCTGTCCTATATTTTTTTCGTACATTACCCCTACCTCTAACACAAAATCAGATCAAAAGAATCCAAGGGATCAGCAACAGCTTTATTTGGCAACAAAAAAGACCTAGAATAAAAAAGTCATACTTACAACCCCAGTTCAACACGGAGGACTGGGTGCCCCGGATTTCCAAGCATACCATCGAGCTACTATTCTGGACCAACTGAGAACATGGTGGTCAGATAAACACCACACAACCTGGAAACAAATTGAAACCAATCTACTACCCACGGACCCTAAACTCTTCCTAGCCGCACTGTGGCTCAACCCTCATCCCAACGATACCCTCTTAATACCATCACATCCTCCACAAGAGTCTGAACATCAATACTGCAACTCAATGGAGGGATATCAAAGGACACGCTGTCAGCAATACCTACTGAGGCGCTACGCCTTATCTCCCCAGACTTACCTCTCTCGGAATGGACAAAAGCCGGCATCAGCTACTTAGGTATGCTTTTTTCACAAGCAGGTTTGCTTTCCTTTGAGCAGTTAATGCAGAAGTTTGGATTAACCAAACACATGTTTTTTCTTTACCTATGGATTAGATCTAGCCTATCAAAAATGTGCTGGTCAACTTCAGATTGTGTTTCAGTCCCTCTGCTCAAGTTCTACAATATGATTACATCTAAGACCAAAGGAATCTCTTTTATGTACAAACTGCTCACCAAACCAACTACTAACCCTCTGTCTCCTTCCTCACAGTATTGGTCCTCACTGTTAGGCCAACCACCTACAGAACTACACTGGCCGAAGGCCCTCACATTGCCTCTATGCCTGTCTCACTGCATTAATCACTGGGAAGCACTACAAAAACTTTTTCACTAATGGTATTTTACCCCAGAAAGGCTAGCGAAAATATACCCGAACACCTCCCCTAATTGTTGGAGGGGATGTGCTGAAACTGGATCTCTTTCACACATATGGTGGGAGTGCCACCTCATCAAACATTTTTGGAGGAAGGTGCAAAATCTAATTGAGTCCCTGTGTGGTATATCCCAATCTCTGTCACCACTTGACCTACTCCTAGGACTCTCGATCCCCACACCTCCTAACCATTTGCAAACACTGGTCACACACATCCTCATTGCTGCAAGATTGACAATTGCAAAGAAGTTGAAATCAGCAGACTCACCTGCACTGAAAGATGCCATCCACCTACTTAACCTACACTTCCAGATGGAATTCTCTTTTGCCAAGGCCAATATGTCCACTAAGCGCTTTAATAGAAATAGGCAACCTTGGATTTTAGACTCTAGAAGTACACCTCTGTCGTAGCAGTTCTACCTTTGGCTTGGCTGGATCTCACACCAGCTTCCCTTCCTTACTACAGTCTTACAGACATCCTGCTATGAAACTCATTACAGTTCACATTGTTATGCCATTCCTTTATGGCACACGAGTGTCCACCCCCATTGTACTTTAGTTCACTGTTACAAGATTACTCTATGCTACCTCAGATATCTGTAATATAACCGTTTACTTAACCCTAATCCCTTGTTCTTGAGGTAGCTCGATAAAGGCTACACTTAACTAAACTTTTACCTTCTTTGCCGTTTATATAATCATTAAGACGCCAGGGTATGCCCAATTGGCGATGTTTCTTTATTCTTTTTCTCTTCGAAAAATATAATAAAATTCTTAAATATCAAAAAAAGGCCTGGATTCTTTCCTAAATGTAAATTATATAACTGGGTACTGACATTTATAGGTAAAGTTGATCCAGGGAAAATTCGATTGCCTCCAGGGAATCAGGATGGAATTTATTCCCCTGCTGTAGCAAATTGAAGCATGCTTTGTTGGGGTTTTTCGCCTTCCTCTGGATCAATTGTGGATGAAGGATTGTGTATATGGGATTGTATTTTTTTTTTTTTTTTGATTGAACTAGTGTCTTTTTTCAATCTGACAAACTAAGTAACTATGTAACTATGCTTGGGGATGTACATAAAATGGCGGTTGAGGGGATGATTTCAAAAAATGTATAGGAAGTAGTTAGAGGAGGGAATATTGTAAGTAGCTGTTAAATCTGAGAAGGATTTGATTTTAGGATCTTTTAAAAGATCATCTACCCAGTGTATACCAGTTTCGCTCCAGGGCTTGGTCCTTAATTGGGGATAAGTATATTGAGTGCAGACAAAGGGGTTATGACGTCGGAATTATGTTTGTTGAACACAGAGCCCTGGGTGAATAATCTCCATATTTGTAAGGTTGCTTTTATAGTGGGGGAGCTTTAATGTTATGTTGGGTCCCGGCAATATGGATGAAACCCCCCAGTCCATTACCAGGCCCTTTGGGTCTTGTATGGATATTAAGGGGAACCCCGTCCCCAAATTAAAAAAAGGAAAGGCATGGGGCCCCAGGCCCTATATACTCTGAACAGCAGTATACAGGCGTTGCAAACAAGACAGGGACTGCAGGTTTGTTGTTAAGTAGAATCTGTTTGTAATTTTGAATTGGTACATTTTTAAAGTGTAGCTCCAGCCAAAAAATCTATTTTTAAGCTTTTTGTAAAACATAGGGAAGGGTTATCACCCCTGTAACATTTGTTTTGCTGTCTGTGCACCTCTTCAAAAGATTTCACCTCACTTTCTGTCCCAATGACAAATGTTTTTTGAAAATTTGGGGTTTTTAGTGAAACAAGGATTGGTGATAAAGCATCAGTGAAGAGGAGACACGTCTTACAGAAGAGAATTTCCTTTCCTAAGGGTAGATTTCATCTCACTTCCTGTTGTCTCCTTCCATTTGCAAGTAGGGGTCATTTGTAAGTTGGATGTTTGAAAGTAAGGGCCTGCCCTATATACTCTGCAGAAATTGGGGCCTTAGGTGTTGGTGTTGCCACAACACTGTAAGCCCTAACAGTTACTCTTGGTGGGCGCAGGAACAGGCCGTGCTGTGAAATATTACATCAAGAATTGTAATTACATGCTATTGTTGAACAGTGGTAGAAATATTGGGCCTTTGGTAGTGGTGGTGGTGCTCTGTGCCCCAACACTGTAAGTCCTCACAGTTACTCTTGGTGGGCACTGAAACAGGCCCTGCTGTGAAATATTATATCAAGAATTGTAATTACATGCACCTGTTGAACAGGGGCAGAAAAATTGGGCCTTTGGTGGTGGTGGTGGTGCCACAACACTGTAAGCCCTTTCACTTACTCTTGGTGGGCGCAGGAATGGGCCCTGCTGTGAAATATTAGATCAAAAAATTGGGCCTTGGGCACTGGTGCCACAACACTGCAACCCCTCACAGATGCTATAGTTGGAGCACAGAAATGAGCACTGCTGCAAAGTATTGCATCAAAAATTGAAATTATATGCCCCTGTTAAACAGGGGCTGACAAATTGGGCCTTGGGGACTGGTGCTGGTGCCAGAACACTGCAACCCCTCACAGATACTCTAGTTGGAGCGCAGGAATGAGCCCTGCTGCAAAGTATTGCGTGAAAAATTGTAATTACATGCCCCTGTTAAATAGAGGCTGAAAAATTGGGCCTTGGCCACTGGTGGCGGTGCCCAGAACCAAAAATGTTCTTACAAACTATCAGCATGAAAATTGAGGAGGAAGAGGATTGTCACTCAGTATAACAGGATAGTCACTCGGCATCAGCATAAGCAGTCTTGAAGGGATCTCACATAAAAAAAAATCAATCGGTTACATCAGCATCAGGTGCTTGGTAGCTGGTGATCCAAGACTGATTAATTTTTATGAAGATCGGCCGATCGACTGATTCTGTGGACAGGTGCACCCTGTGTTATCGGTTACAAAGCTTCCAGCAGCACTGAATGTGCGTTCCGAAAGAACGCTGGATGCAGGACAAGCCAGTAGCTCAATTGCATACTGTGCAAGCTCTGGCCAGTGATCCATTCTCAAGACCCAGTAACCCAGAGGATTTTTGGTGGGAAAGGTGTCCAAGTCTGATCTTGCCCCTAGGTAATCCTGCTCCATGTGAATCAGACGCTGGCGATGGTTGCTGGAACCGATCAGACATTGGGGCTGCAGACTAAAAAATTGTCTGAACACATCGGTCAGATGCCCACCTTCTCCACCACTTCTTCTGTGACTGACCGAAGCCTCAGCAACACGTTGTCCAGGAGGACCAGGAAATTGTAACCTCCCAATCTCTGGAAATGTTTCTGCAAGGCCTCCTGAAGATGGTTTATCCTCTGCTCCCTCTGCGACGGCAAGATAAGGTCCGCAACCTTACCCTTGTAACGTGGATCAAGGAGGGTTGCCAGCCAGTAATCATCACTCCCCTTGATACCACAAATACGAAGATCCTTCCGCAGGCTTTGCAGGATCAGGGAGGCCATGCAGCGTAGGTTTGCTGAGGCATTCGGTCCAGAGTCCTCTGGGTCACTAAGAACGACATGATCCGCAGCCACCTCCACCCAGCTACGTACAAGTCCATGGGTTTCTTTGGACTGTAAATGATCCCTTGAAGACTGCTGCTGATGCTGAGTGCCAGGCTCCACCTCCATGCTGACACAATCTTCCTCCTCCTCCTTCTCCTCTCGTCCTCTTCCTGTGTGATCGGCGGGCATGCAGGAACACTGTCTGGATAAAGGGGGCCTTGAGAGGTAAGGAAGTCCTCCTCTTCCCCCCTCTGTTCTGCCTCAAGTGCCCTGTCCATTATTCCACGCAGCATGTGCTCCAACAGGTGGACAAGAGGGACAGTGTCACTGATGCATGCACTGTCACTGCTCACCATCCTCATGGCCTCCTTAAATGGTGACAGGACAGTGCATGCATCCCTGATCATAGCCCACTGGCGTGAGGAAAAAAAAACAAGGTCCCCTGAACCTGTCCTGGTGCCATAGTCATATAGGTACTGATTGATGGCCCTCTGCTGCATGTGTAGCCGCTGCAGCATGGCCAACGTTGAGTTCCACCTGGTGAGCATGTCACAGATTAGGCGGTTCTTGGGGAGGTTAAATTCCTTTTGGAGGTCAGCCAGCCAAGCACTAGCATTATATGGCCTGCGGAAATGCACACAGACTTTCCTGGCCTGCCTCAGGACATCCTGTAAGCCCGCCCAAGAACTGCTGCACCACTGAGTTAAGGACGTGAGCTAAACAGGGCACTTGGGTCTGTTGTCCCTGTCGGAGGGTGGAGAGGAGGTTGGTGCCATTGTCGCAAACCACCATAATTGGCTTAAGCTGGTGTGGCATCTACCACCTCTGAACCTGCCCCTGCAGAGCTGACAGAATCTCTGCCCCAGTGTGGCTCCTGTCCCCCAAGCACACCAGCTCAAGCACTGCGTGGCATCTTTTTGCCTGCATGCTTGTGTAGCCCCTTGAACGCCTATGGAGCACCGCTGGTTCCAAGGACAAATCAGCACAGGAAGAGGCCATGGAGGAAGAAGATAAGGAGGGAGTGGAGGAGAGAGGTGTGGCAGAATCACCACTAGTAGAATTTTGGAGGCGTGGTGGCGGAACAACGTCCAACACTACTGCACCCTGTCGTGCATCCTTCCCAGCTGCCAGAAGAGTCACCCAGTGCATGGTGAAAGATAGGCAACATCCCTGTCCATGCCTGCTGGACCATGAGTCAGCGGTAATATGCACCTTACCGCTGACCGCCCTGTCCAGCGAGGCCAAGACATTGTCTTCCACATGCCGGTAGAGAGCCGGAATCGCCTTCCGTGAGAAAAAGTGGTGTTTGGGAACCTGCCACTGTGGAACCGCACATTCCACAAACTCATGGAAGGGGGCAGAGTCTACCAACTGAAAAGGCAGCAGTTGAAGTGCTAGCAATTTTGCCAAGCTAGCATTCAACCGCTGGGCATGTGGATGGCTGGGAACAAACTTCTTTTGGCAGTGCAGCAGCTGGGGCAGGGAAATTTGCCTTGTACAATCTGACGTCGCTGTGCCGATAGCAGCTTTCCCCCCAAGTACCTGGCTGTGACACACCTAATTCTACACCTTCATTCCTCGCAGTGCAGGTTTCAGAAAGGACTGAATGTATAGTGGGGTTGGAGATCCCAGCTGATGAGGAGCAAGGAGAGGTCCGCTTTGTTCTTTGGTGTGGGTCTTTTAGGTACGCTTGCCCACGAACTGCATAGCAGGTCGATATATGTCTGGTCAAGCATGTGGTGCCCAAGCGGGTGATGATTTGGCCACGCAAAATATGCTTGAGACATATGTTGCAAATAGAACGGTAGAATCTGATGCACTTGTCTCAAAAAAGGCCCACACCAAAGAACTTTTGGAATAACGCGCAGAGACAGCAGCGCCCTGCACATGTGGAGCTCTGTGGTGTGATGCAGTCAGTGTGCTACCCTTAAGCTGGCCCCTGGAGGGCATCCTGCCTTATTGTAGATGTGCCTCCTCCCCCTATCTCCTATCAGGCACCCAAGTGAAGTCAGTGACCTCATCATCCGCTCCCTCCTCATCGCTGGAGCAAAGATGGCACTATGCTGCAGCTGGGGGAACATGACTGCCAGATTGCTGTCCTTCTTGGGCACCCCCTCTCTCTGGGCTCACGTTACTGCCTTCCTCTAGCTGGGTACCATCATAGGAGCCTTCAAAATGCTGAGTATCCTCCTGGGAACATGTACCCAACACTGTGGTCAAACAGTTTGGGGGACTACTCAGGAGGACAAGGTGGGGCTAGGGAAGAAGTGACTGATGCCATTTAGCTGAGGGAAGAGGCCGCATTGGCAGCTGCTTTGCCAGACAAAGTACCCTGAGCCTGGGTGAGAGAGGATGAGGAGGATGAGGATGGCTTGGTCATCCACTCTACCAAGTCTTCCGGCTCAACACGGCCAGTTGCCGAAAAAAAGGACAAGCGTGTCCCACGGCCACGTGCTGATGAGGATGCACAGTCTCCACTACCAGCACTGTTGCCTCTAGAGACAGAGCCTGCTTGCCCTCTTTTATTGGCTTGTGACTGTTGTCTGCCTCTCCTTGTTGGCCTTCCAGACATACTAATGGCCTGCAGTGAGATGTAGCTGCACAAAGCTGGGATGTATATATACTGATACTGCAGCTAGCAGAATCAAATGCATGCCTGTAGTATTATTAGTATGAGAACACCAGCAATTGTCTTCAGGTAGCTTTAGATACACACTGTGCAGAGGACACAGTACACTAACTGTAAATACTGCAGCTGCCTGCCTGTGGTATTAATAGGATCGGAACAACAGCAATTGTCTTCAGGTAGCTTTAGGTGCACACTGTGCAGAGGATACAGTACACTAACTGTAAATACTGCAGCTGCCTGCCTCTGGTACTAATAGGATCAGAACACCACCAATTTTCTTCTGGTAGTTTTAGGTGCACACTGTGCAGAGCACAGAGTACACTAACTTTAAATACTGCAGCTGCCTGCCTGTGGTATTAATAGGATCAGAACAACAGCAATTGTCTTCGGGTAGCTTTAGGTGCACACTGTGCATAGGACACAGTACACTAACTGTAAATACTGCAGCTGCCTGCCTGTGGTATTAATAGGATCAGAACAACAGCAATATTCTTCAGATAGCTTTAGGTGCACACTGTGCAGAGGACGTAGTACACTAACTGTAAATACTGCAGCTGCCTGCTTGTAGTACTAATAGGATCAGAAGAACACCACCAATTTACTTCAAGTAGCTTTAGGTGCACACTGTGCAGAGGACACAGAACACTAGCTGTAAATACTGTAGCTGCCTGCCTGTGGTATTAATAGGATCAGAACAACAGCAATTGTCTTCAGGTAGCTTTAGGTGCACACTGTGCAGCTGCCTGCCTGTGGTATTAATAGGATCAGAACAACAGCAATTGTCTTCAAGTAGCTTTAGGTTCACACTGTGCAGAGGACACAGTACACTAACTGTAAATACTGCAGCTGCCTTCCTGTGGTACTAATAGGATTAGAAGAACGCCACCAATGTTCTTCAGGTAGCTTTAGGTGCACACTGTGCAGAGGACATGGTACACTAACTGTAATTACTGCAGCTGCCTGCCTGTGGTATTAATAGGATCAGAACAACAGCAATTGTCTTCAGGTAGCTTTAGGTGCACACTGTGCAGAGGACGCAGTACACTAACTGTAAATACTGCAGCTGCCTGCCTGTGGTACTAATAGGTTCAGAAGAAAAACACCAATTTTCTTCAGGTAATTTTAGGTGCACACGGTGCAGAGGACAGAGTACACTAACTGTAAATACTATAGCTGCCTGCCAGTGGTATTAATAGGATCAGAACAACAGCAATTGTCTTCGGGTAGCTTTAGGTGCACACTGTGCAGAGGACAAAGTACACTAACTGTAAATACTGCAGCTGCCTGCCTGTGGTATTAATAGGATCAGAACAACAGCAATAGTCTTCAGATAGCTTTAGGTGCACACTGTGCAGAGGACGTAGTACACTAACTGTAAATACTGCAGCTGCCTGCTTGTAGTACTAATAGGATCAGAAGAACACCACCAATTTACTTCAAGTAGCTTTAGGTGCACACTGTGCAGAGGACACAGAACACTAGCTGTAAATACTGCAGCTGCCTGCCTGTGGTATTAATAGGATCAGAACAACAGCAATTGTCTTCAGGTAGCTTTAGGTGCACACTGTGCAGCTGCCTGCCTGTGGTATTAATAGGATCAGAACAACAGCAATTGTCTTCAAGTAGCTTTAGGTGCACACTGTGCAGAGGACACAGTACACTAACTGTAAATACTGCAGCTGCCTGCCTGTGGTACTAATAGGATTAGAAGAACACCACCAATGTTCTTCAGGTAGCTTTAGGTGCACACTGTGCAGAGGACACAGTACACTAACTGTAAATACTGCAGCTGCCTGCCTGTGGTATTAATAGGATCGGAACAACAGCAATTGTCTTCAGGTAGCTTTAGGTGCACACTGTGCAGAGGATACAGTACACTAACTGTAAATACTGCAGCTGCCTGCCTCTGGTACTAATAGGATCAGAACACCACCAATTTTCTTCTGGTAGTTTTAGGTGCACACTGTGCAGAGCACAGAGTACACTAACTTTAAATACTGCAGCTGCCTGCCTGTGGTATTAATAGGATCAGAACAACAGCAATTGTCTTCGGGTAGCTTTAGGTGCACACTGTGCATAGGACACAGTACACTAACTGTAAATACTGCAGCTGCCTGCCTGTGGTATTAATAGGATCAGAACAACAGCAATAGTCTTCAGATAGCTTTAGGTGCACATTGTGCAGAGGACGTAGTACACTAACTGTAAATACTGCAGCTGCCTGCTTGTAGTACTAATAGGATCAGAAGAACACCACCAATTTACTTCAAGTAGCTTTAGGTGCACACTGTGCAGAGGACACAGAACACTAGCTGTAAATACTGTAGCTGCCTGCCTGTGGTATTAATAGGATCAGAACAACAGCAATTGTCTTCAGGTAGCTTTAGGTGCACACTGTGCAGCTGCCTGCCTGTGGTATTAATAGGATCAGAACAACAGCAATTGTCTTCAAGTAGCTTTAGGTTCACACTGTGCAGAGGACACAGTACACTAACTGTAAATACTGCAGCTGCCTTCCTGTGGTACTAATAGGATTAGAAGAACGCCACCAATGTTCTTCAGGTAGCTTTAGGTGCACACTGTGCAGAGGACATGGTACACTAACTGTAATTACTGCAGCTGCCTGCCTGTGGTATTAATAGGATCAGAACAACAGCAATTGTCTTCAGGTAGCTTTAGGTGCACACTGTGCAGAGGACGCAGTACACTAACTGTAAATACTGCAGCTGCCTGCCTGTGGTACTAATAGGTTCAGAAGAAAAACACCAATTTTCTTCAGGTAATTTTAGGTGCACACGGTGCAGAGGACAGAGTACACTACCTGTAAATACTATAGCTGCCTGCCAGTGGTATTAATAGGATCAGAACAACAGCAATTGTCTTCGGGTAGCTTTAGGTGCACACTGTGCAGAGGACAAAGTACACTAACTGTAAATACTGCAGCTGCCTGCCTGTGGTATTAATAGGATCAGAACAACAGCAATAGTCTTCAGATAGCTTTAGGTGCACACTGTGCAGAGGACGTAGTACACTAACTGTAAATACTGCAGCTGCCTGCTTGTAGTACTAATAGGATCAGAAGAACACCACCAATTTACTTCAAGTAGCTTTAGGTGCACACTGTGCAGAGGACACAGAACACTAGCTGTAAATACTGCAGCTGCCTGCCTGTGGTATTAATAGGATCAGAACAACAGCAATTGTCTTCAGGTAGCTTTAGGTGCACACTGTGCAGCTGCCTGCCTGTGGTATTAATAGGATCAGAACAACAGCAATTGTCTTCAAGTAGCTTTAGGTGCACACTGTGCAGAGGACACAGTACACTAACTGTAAATACTGCAGCTGCCTGCCTGTGGTACTAATAGGATTAGAAGAACACCACCAATGTTCTTCAGGTAGCTTTAGGTGCACACTGTGCAGAGGACATGGTACACTAACTGTAATTACTGCAGCTGCCTGCCTGTGGTATTAATAGGATCAGAACAACAGCAATTGTCTTCAGGTAGCTTTAGGTGCACACTGTGCAGAGGACGCAGTACACTAACTGTAAATACTGCAGCTGCCTGCCTGTGGTACTAATAGGTTCAGAAGAAAAACACCAATTTTCTTCAGGTAGTTTTAGGTGCACACTGTGCAGAGGACAGAGTACACTAACTGTAAATACTATAGCTGCCTGCCAGTGGTATTAATAGGATCAGAACAACAGCAATTGTCTTCAGATAGCTTTAGGTGCACACTATGCAGAGGACACAGTACACTAACTGTAAATACTGCAGCTGCCTGCCTGTGGTATTAATAGGATCAGAACAACAGCGATTGTCTTCAGGTAGCTTTAGGTGCACACTGTGCAGAGGACGCAGTACATTAACTGTAAATACTGCAGCTACCTGCCTGTGGTACTAATAGGGTCAGAAGAACACCACCAATTTTCTTCAGGTAGCTTTAGGTGCACATTGTGCAGAGGACACAGTACACTACCTGTAAATACTGTAGCTGCCTGCCTGTGGTATTAATAGGATCAGAACAACAGCAATTGTCTTCAGGTAGCTTTAGGTGCACACTGTGCTGAGCAAGCACTACACTAACTGTAAATACTGCAGCTGCCTGCCTGTGGTACTATTAGGATCAGAAGAACACCACCAATTTTCTTCAGGTAGCTTTAGGTGCACACTGTGCAGAGGACACAGTACACTAACTGTAAATACTGCAGCTGCCTGCCTGTGGCATTAATAGGATCAGAACAACAGCAACTGTCTTCAGGTAGCTTTTGGTGCACACTGTGCAGAGGACGCACTACACTAACTGTAAATACTGTAGCTGCCTGCCTGTGGTATTAATAGGATCAGAACAACAGCAATTGTCTTCAGGTAACTTTAGGTGCACACTGTGCAGAGAATGCACTACACTAACTGTAAATACTGCATCTGCCTGCCTGTGGTACTAATAGGATCAGAAGAACACCACCAATTTTCTTCAGGTAGCTTTTGGTGCACACTGTGCAGAGGACACAGTACACTAACTGTAAATACTGTACCTGCCTGCCTGTGGTATTAATAGGATCAGAACAACAGCACTTGTCTTCAGGTAGCTTTAGGTGCACACTGTGCAGAGCAAGCACTACACTAACTGTAAATACTGCAGCTGCCTGCCTGTGGTACTAATAGGATCAGAAGAACACCTCAAATGTTCTTCAGGTAGCTTTAGGTGCACTCTCTGCAGAGGACACAGTTCACTAACTGTAAATACTGCAGCTGCCTGCCTGTGGTATTATTAGGATCAGAACAACAGCAATTGTCTTCAGGTAGCTTTACGTGCACACTGTGCAGAGGACGCACTACACTAACTGTAAATACTACAGCTGCCTGCCTGTGGTACTAATAGGATCAGAAGAACACCACCAATTTTCTTCAGGTAGCTTTAGGTGCACATTGTGCAGAGGACACAGTACACTAACTGTAAATACTGTAGCTGCCTGCCTGTGGCATTAATAGGATCAGAACAGCAGCAATTGTCTTCAGGTAGCTTTAGGTGCACACTGTGCAGAGCAAGCACTACACTAACTGTAAATACTGCAGCTGCCTGCCTCTGGTACTAATAGGATCAGAACACTACCAATTTTCTTCAGGTAGTTTTAGGTGCACACTGTGCAGAGGACAGAGTACACTAACTTTAAATACTGCAGCTGCCTGCCTGTGGTATTAATAGGATCAGAACAACAACAATTGTCTTCAGGTAGCTTTAGGTGTACACTGTGCAGAGGACGCACTACACTAACTGTAAATGCTGCAGCTGCCTGCCTGTGGTACTAATAGTATCAGAACAACAGCAATTGTCTTCAGGTAGCTTTAGGTGCACACTGTGCAGAGGACACAGTACACTAACTGTAAATACTGCGGCTGCCTGCCTGTGGTATTAATAGGATCAGAACAACAGCAATTGTCTTCAGGTAACTTCAGGTGCACACTGTGCAGAGGACACAGTACACTAACTGTAAATGCTGCAGCTGCCTGCCTGTGGTACTAATAGGATCAGAAGAACACCACCAATTTTCTTCAGGTAGCTTTAGGTGCACATTGTTCAGAGGACACAGTACACTAACTGTAAATACTGTAGGTGCCTGCCTGTGGCATTAAAAGGATCAGAACAACAGCAATTTTCTTCAGGTAGCTTTTGGTGCACAATATGCAGAGGACGCACTACACTAACTGCAAATACTGTAGCTGCCTGCTTGTGGTATTAATAGGATCAGAACAACAGCAATTGTCTTCGGGTAACTTTAGGTGCACACTGTGCAGAGAATGCACTACACTAACTGTAAATACTGCATCTGCCTGCCTGCGGTACCAATAGGATCAGAAGAACACCACTAATTTTCTTCAGGTAGCTTTAGGTGCACACTGTGCAGAGGACACAGTACACTAACTGTAAATACTGTAGCTGCCTGCCTTTGGTACTAATAGGATCAGAAGAACACCAGCAATTTTCTTTAGGCAGCTGTAAATACTGCAAAAACACCTGCCTGCCTGTCAGTAGGAAGAGAATAACAGGAACAGATCTAGCTAAACTGAATACAGTGTATATATATATATATATATATATATATATATATATATATATATATATATATATATATATATATATATATATACAACACCTAGGATGCATATATATATATATATATATATATATATATATATATATATATATATATATATACACAATACACTGTAAGTGCAGCTAACTGATTCACCTACCTATTCTATCTAACTTAAATCAAATAACACTGTCTCTCTGTCTATCTCTCCACGGTGGCCTTATATAGTGTGGGGTGTGTACTAAACCCCCTGAGCCATAATTGGCCAAAGCCACCCTGGCTTTGGCCAATTACGGCTCTCTGTACAGACGGCGCTGTGATTGGCCAAGTATGTGGTTCATAGTGCATGCTTGGCCAATCATCAGCCAGCAATGCACTGCGATGCTGCAGTGAATTATGGGCCATGAAGTGCCACTCGAATTTGGCACAAACGGCCCATAACATTTGCAATTCGACGAATGATCGAACAGGCGATGTTCGAGTCGAACATGGGTCCTATTCGAACTTGAAGCTCATCCCTACTGTTCACATGTCAGAAGAATGCACAAACTAATGCTTAAGCTGTGTCAGTATAAATGCATAGTAATAGTCTTTAGCATCTACAAAACCAAATCCTCCTACTCTTTTCTTTTTGATGAGATGTAAGAACACCTTGCCCCAAGGTTGTGCCATGTGAAATTTTTAAGAAGGACTGCCAGGGAGCGAAAGTATTCAAGTTTGACAGGGGTGAGGAGGGTCCTAAAGATATATAAAATTTGGGGAAGAATCATTATCTTCACAGTAGCTACCCAGCCATGAAAGTTCACAGTGAGAAAACTGTTGTAGTTCTTTTGTTAGCTTAGCAATCAAGGGCTTGTAAATTACTGTCAGTTAGTTTT
Source organism: Aquarana catesbeiana (assembly GCF_042186555.1). Classification (NCBI taxonomy): domain Eukaryota; kingdom Metazoa; phylum Chordata; class Amphibia; order Anura; family Ranidae; genus Aquarana; species Aquarana catesbeiana. Next base: position 481,119,014 of record NC_133325.1, on the reverse strand, counting down.
GAAACTGAGGGTGTAAATGTCATACCTAAATACAGTATACCTTCATCATTTCAGGACGGGTACATTTTCTGGAAGGTGTTTCCTTATGGGACCAAGAGTGCCTAGGTCTAAAATTAAAGATATGGAAAATGTATTTTATAGTATGATACAGCACTAGATGCCTCCAACACTCAAAGAGAATTTTGGGGGTCAGTTAAGAGCAGAATAATATCATCAGCAAGTAAATTGAAGATGTGGGAGTAACTATGTGACCGCAAATCTGTAATAGAAGGGTGTGATCTGATTTCAGCTAGGGGCTCAATCAACAAATTAAAGATAGATGGGGATAGAGGGCACCCTTGGTGAGTAGCATTGGAGATGGTGAAGGATTTAGATAACAGATTGGAAGAATATACTCTAGCTGACGGTGAAGAATATAGTGCCATTATAGCAGATAAGATGTTACCAGAGAAGCCACATTTTTCTAATACCCGTTTCATATACAGTACGTCCAGTGTACACATTTGAATGCCTTCATCTGCGTCTATGGATAAGAGCAGATAGGGCATGTGACTAACCTCTGCCTGGTGCAGAAAATGTATGATTTGTCTAGTGGCATCAGATGTTTGTCTATCTTTCGTGAAGCCTTTCTGGTCTGACCTAATTAAAGTGGGGAGGATATCAATAGGACGTTTTGCTAATAGTTTGGCATGCAGTTTGACATTAGTATTTAGTAACGAGATGGGCCTGAAGTTGGCTGGGGTCATCGGGTCCTTCCGAGGTTTAGGGAGGGTTACTGTGTTTGCTGCCAGCATCTCAGTGGGGAATGATGCATTAGTCGATGGTGCCATGGAAAGTTGCTTTATTTGTGAACCCATCTGGGCCTGGAGATTTAACATTTTGTAAAGTTTGGACTGTGAAAATGATTTCAGCAGATGTAAATGGAGTTTAAAGAGTTATGTTGTTTGGGGGAGAGACAGGGAAGATTAAGTTGCTTTATTAAGATAAAGAAAGCTTTGAATATCTTCCGAGGATGATTGTTGGGTATCGGAGTAATCTTTTAAGTTGTATAGGGCACTATAATAATGCGCGAAAGCATCAACTATTTGTTGCGGGTTTCGTAGCTCTTGTTTCATGGATGGATGATATATAAATGGTACAGTCAATTTTGCGGTATGAACCTACCGACTAAAAGTTTGCCAAATTGCCAGCCTTATTATTATTGGCATAGTAACTAAGTTTGAGTCGCCTTAAGTAGTTGTCATATTAGGAAATCAACAAGGTTCATTCAGTAATAAAAAAACATAATCCTCATGATGCATGGGTAAAAGGCCTATTGATGGTGAATGTAGTTACATAGTTACATAGTAGGTGAGGCTGAAAAAAGACAGTCCATCAAGACCAACCTATGCGTGTGATTATAAGTCAGTATTACATTGTATATCTGTTAGGTACCTGGTAGTGGAGCCTGACTTGTAGGAGAAGACCTCTCATACAGCGCTGGTTCTGTAGCCACTGGAATGGGAACAGTGGTCTCCGGAGCACAGTGGGGTAGGAGTGCCTGTTTGAGGTAAGTCTCTGATGCTGAGATGAGGGAGAGATCCCACCGGGATGGCTGGACTGCAGATCTTGTGAAGACTTGAAGACAGCAGGCTGGATGCTGGAGATGCAGGAAGTACTGGAGCTGAAGCTGAAGGTGCAACAGCAAGGAACAACAGCAGGCAGAAGCAAGGTCAAACAGTCCGGGTCAGCAGGTAGATAAACACAGGCAATAACGGCAGGCAGAGGCAGAGTCAGTAGGCAGGCAGAGATCGGCAACGGTATCAGGCAGGAGCAGTAGGATAGTCAGGCAAGTCGGGTCGGATTGGAGCAAGACGGATGGTCAGACAAGCCGGGTCAATCAGGAACAATCAGTCAATCAGATGCAGGTTACAGAGATCACGGAGCTGAGACGAAGCAGCAATGTGCCAGGGGCACAGGGGGACCTTTATGCGTCCTTTGGCGCCAAAACGGCGCTAACGCGAACGCGCGCGCGCCCGTACGCGCGCGCACCCGTACGCGCGAACGCGCATTCGCACAAGCGCCGCGTACCCGCGCACGCCCGAGCGCCGCGCTGACGCCTGGGAACATCAGGATTCTGCTGAGGAGCTTGCACAGGAGCGCGCCGGCGCATAGGCGCATGCAAACGCCCAGGTCTGGCGCCGGCGGCTCCCTGACATTGCCCCCCCCCAAGGGGCAGCCTCCGGATGCCCACAAGCCTTCTCTTCTCAGGGTGGGAAGAGAAATAGGCACGGACTAGCCGCCTAGCGTGCACATTCTCATCCGGTTCCCAGGAGTTACTTTCCGGGCCGTAGCCTTTCCATTTGATTAAAAATTGAGTTTGTCCCTGTCTTCTCCTGCAATCAAGAATAGCCTCCACTTCAAATTCCTCGCTGCCATCAATCAAAACAGGTTCAGGAGGTCTAGTTCCTCTACCAGGGAAGGGATCAGGTACAGCAGGTTTAAGCAATGAGACGTGGAACACTGGATGAATTTTAAGGGAATCAGGCAAAGTCAGTTCATAAGACACTTCATTAATTTTCCTCTTAACCGGAAAAGGACCCATAAATCTAGGTGCCAACTTCTTAGAGGGACATGCTAATTTGATATTAGTTGTAGAAAGCCATACCTGGTCACCAAGCTGTAGCTTCAATTCCCCTCTTCTTTTCCGGTCGAAGATTCTCTTACCATCTGCCTGAGCATTGGACACTGCTTCCTGCAACATCTGGTTGTTGCGACTGAGAAAATCCACTGCACTCTGTACTGCCGGGACTGAAGACTCTGGAAGGAAATCAGGTAGAAAAGTTAGATGGAAACCATAATTGGCGAAAAAAGGGGATTGACCGGTGGCAGAATGTTCAGCATTATTGTAGGCAAATTCTGCCAAAGGCAGCAGGGACACCCAATCATTCTGTGAGAAGGATGTAAAGCATCTAATGTACTGCTCAAGAGTCTGATTGGTCCTCTCCGTCTGTCCGTTAGTCTGAGGATGATAGGCCGAGGACAAGGCCAGTTTGATTTTTAGAATTTCACACAGGGCTTTCCAAAAACGTGAGGTGAATTGTACCCCTCTATCGGAGATTATGTTTACAGGAACTCCATGCAGTCTGATGATCTCTTTAATGAATATACGAGCTGTTTCAATAGCCGATGGGGTACCTTTTAACGGAAGAAAATGGGCCATCTTGGTTAAACGGTCCACCACCACAAAGATGGCAGAACACCCCTCAGAACATGGCAGCTCTACAATAAAGTCCATGGAAATCATCTTCCAGGGTCTATCGGGTACCGGTAGAGGTTTTAACAAGCCCCAAGCTCGATTCCTGGATGTCTTATTCTGGGTACAGATAGGGCAGGAGCTGACATACTTCTTGCAAAAGTCTTTTAGATTGGGCCACCAGAAGGTACGCTGTACCAATTCCAGGGTCTTGCGAACCCCAAAGTGACCTGCCAGTGGATGATCATGAAGCAAGGTCAAAACCTTGACCCGAACCTCCTCAGGGACAAAAATTTGACTTCCTCTCCAGAACAACCCGTCTCTGTTAGTCAAGGTCATCCCTGTAGGCCTGGTTGATTCAGAGGATGCTTCCTTAATCTGGGAGAGAAGATCTGTTTGCAGGAGAAGGAAATTGTTTGCAGGCAGAATGGTGTCAGGGTTGGATAAGTCCTTAGGGTTGTCATGCATTCGTGATAATGCGTCAGGTTTAACATTTTTTGAGCCTGGCCGATACGTAATGTGGAAGGAAAAACTTGAAAAAAACAGGGCCCAGCGGGCTTGTCGAGGCTTTAGACGTTTGTCAGATCGCAGATATTCCAGGTTCTTATGGTCAGTATATATTAATACTGGATGCATAGCCCCTTCCAGCAAATACCTCCATTCTTCTAATGCAGTTTTAATAGCGAGAAGTTCTCGATCACCGACATCATAGTTTTTCTCCGCAGGGGAGAGTTTTCGGGAGAAGAACCCCACAGGATGTATGACATCTTTACTGCCTCTGCGTTGCGAAAGTATTGCACCTACTGCTATCTCGGAAGCGTCCACTTCCAAAATGAATGGTAGGGATGGTTCAGGATGGCTGAGGATAGGTGCCGAGGTGAACAACCTCTTGAGGTTTTCAAAAGCATCTTGGGCTAGTTGATTCCAGGAGAAACGGGTATTCTGTTTGGTCAGCTGCGTGATGGGTGCAATTATGGCTGAAAATCCCTTGATAAACTTCCTGTAAAAGTTTGCAAATCCGATAAATCGTTGGACCCCCTTTTTGTCTAGAGGGACCGGCCAGTCCAGAACAGCGGAAACCTTCTGTGGGTCCATTTTGATACCAGTTGATGAAATTATCAGCCCCAGGAATTGAATGCTCTGTTGCTCGAATTCACATTTTTCCGCTTTTGCATAAAGTCTGTGTAGGCGGAGGCGACCCAACACCCGACGAACATGTTCTCGATGTAGGTCCAGAGATTCCGAAAAGATCAAGATATCGTCCAGATATGCGATCACAAACACATCTAGGAAGTCTCTAAGAACATCATTGATCAGGTGTTGGAAGGTTGCAGGGGCATTGCAGAGTCCGAAGGGCATGACTAAGTATTCATAATGCCCAAATCGGGTCCGAAAGGCTGTCTTCCATTCGTGCCCTGCCCGGATGCGGATCAAATTATAGGCCCCTCTTAGATCAAGCTTTGTAAAAATGACGGCAGACCTCAATTTCTGAAATAATTCAGGTATCAGGGGTAAGGGATACCGATTCTTGACCGTGATTTTATTCAGTTCTCGGTAGTCTATACATGGGCGGAGAGACTTGTCTTTTTTAGCAACAAAGAATATGCCGGCACCGGCTGGGGAGGTAGAGTGGCGAATGAACCCCTTGGCCAGGTTTTCATCTATGTATGCCTTTAGCACTTCTTGTTCCTTTTCTGACAGAGGAAAAATGCGTCCGAAAGGGATTTTGGATCCTGGTAATAGCTCGATGGGGCAATCGTAGGGGCGATGAGGTGGAAGAGAATCTGCCCCCTTTTTGCTGAAAACATCGATGTATTCGTGATAATGATTAGGTATGGCCTGACAATTTTTCTGGTCAGTGTCCAGACAAAGCAGAGTGGCTGGGGAGTCCGGATCTTTCATCAAGCAGTGTTCTTGACAGTAAGCTGACAGAAATTTTACCTCTCCGGATGCCCAATGGATGTGCGGATTGTGTGCTTGCAGCCAGGGGATGCCCAGAATGATGGGAAACATAGGAGAGGTGATGGCATCAAGGACCAGCAGTTCCTTATGTTGGGAGAAAGTGGTAGCAGGCAGTGGCAGGGTCTCTTGCGTTACTTGTCCGGATTTGATGCGGGAGCCATCCGCCAGGAATACAGAGAGTCCATGGGTTTTGGTCCTTAACGGAATGTTATGTAGGCTGGCAAAAGTTAGATCAATAAAGCAGCTGCATGCCCCGGAGTCAATAATGGCATTGACTGGAATTATCTCTTCTTGGAGCTGTAACGAGAGAGGAATGGCAAGGTGGGTTGACTTCGAAGATAAGGCAGAGAGACTGGCATACATAGGAGATGGACACTTGCTGATTTTAACTGGACAATTATGAACATAGTGCCCGGTTCCTCCGCAATAGAGGCACAGATCAAGTTGCCGACGTCGAGCACGTTCTTCAGGAGACAGGGCAGGTCGCATCAGTCCCAACTGCATTGGTTCGGAAGTGTCAGGCGTGGCAGGAACAGTGCTCATACTGGGTGAAGGAAAGTAGCGTGCTGCAGGCACCGGAGCTCGTGCTGTCATCCAGGTTGGGCGGTTTTGTTGAACAGAACGTTCAGATCGACGCTCTCGGAGGCGACGATCGATCTGAATGGTTAAGGATATCAGGGCCTCAAGAGTATTTGGAACACCAACTCGAGCGAGCTCATCTTTTAATCCTTCAGATAGACCCATGCGGAATTGGTGGCGCAGGGCCGCATCATTCCACTGTGTGTCCGCACTCCAACGCCGGAAGTCAGTAACATAGTCCTCAGCAGGTCTGCGGCCTTGTTGGAGTGCGAACAGAGCTGATTCAGCTGTAGCAGTCTGCTGGGGATCTTCATATAGCTGTGCCATGGCTTCAAAGAAAGATGACAAAGATTGGGTTAGTACAGAGTCTCCTTCAAGTAGCCGATGGGCCCAAGTTTGAGGTTCACCTTGTAGAAGGGAGATTACAAATCCCACCTTGGTGACCTCTAATGAGAAAGTTCGGGGTTGCAGTGCAAAAAAGAGCTGGCAGGCATTGCGAAAAGCACGGAATTTAGCCCAGTCTCCGGAGAATCTTTCAGGGGTAGGAACCCTTGGTTCAGGTGGAAGCATCACAACTGCAGGAGCTGAAACAGTCTGTGTTGGGGCTGTAGCTGCAGAGGAAACTGCAGGGTTGGGTCCTGTAAGATTCTGGACTTGTCCTTCCAGTCTGTTGTAGTTATCCTGAAGGGATTGCACTGCTTGTGTGAGGGCCGCCAGGTGTGTACATATCTCCTTCATTGGAGAGGTATCTCCTGCAGGCTCAGTCATGGCTGCTTCGTACTGTTAGGTACCTGGTAGTAGAGCCTGACTTGTAGGAGAAGACCTCTCATACAGCGCTGATTCAGGAGCCACTGGAATGGGAACAGTGGTCTCCGGAGCACAGTGGGGTAGGAGTGCCTGTTTGAGGTAAGTCTCTGATGCTGAGATGAGGGAGAGATCCCACCGGGATGGCTGGACTGCAGATCTTGTGAAGACTTGAAGACAGCAGGCTGGATGCTGGGGATGCAGGAAGTACTGGAGCTGAAGCTGAAGGTGCAACAGCAAGGAACAACAGCAGGCAGAAGCAAGGTCAAACAGTCCGGGTCAGCAGGTAGATAAACACAGGCAATAACGGCAGGCAGAGGCAGAGTCAGTAGGCAGGCAGAGATCGGCAACGGTATCAGGCAGGAGCAGTAGGATAGTCAGGCAAGCCGGGTCGGACTGGAGCAAGACGGATGGTCAGACAAGCCGGGTCAATCAGGAACAATCAGTCAATCAGATGCAGGTTACAGAGATCACGGAGCTGAGACGAAGCAGCAATGTGCCAGGGGCACAGGGGGACCTTTATGCGTCCTTTGGTGCCAAAACGGCGCTAACGCGAACGCGCGCGCGCCCGTACGCGCGAACGCGCATTCGCGCGTGCGCACAAGCGCCGCGTACCCGCGCACGCCCGAGCGCCGCGCTGACGCCTGGGAACATCAGGATTCTGCTGAGGAGCTTGCACAGGAGCGCGCCGGCGCATAGGCGCATGCAAACGCCCAGGTCTGGCACCGGCGGCTCCCTGACAATATCCCTTTATGTTGCGGTCATTCAGGTGCTTATCTAATAGTTTTTTGAAACTATCAATGCCTCCCGCTGAGACCACCGCCTGTGGAAGTGAATCCCACATCCTGGCCGCTCTTACAGTAAAGAACCCTCTACGTAGTTTATGGTTAAACCTCTTTTCTTCTAATTTAAATGAGTGGCCACGTGTCTTGTTAAACTCCCTTCTGCAAAAAAGTTTTATCCCTATTGTGGGGTCACCAGTACGATATTTGTAAATTTAAATCATATCCCCTCTCAAGTGTCTCTTCTCCAGAGAGAATAAGTTCAGTGCTCCCAACCTTTCTTCATAACTAATATCCTCCAGACCCTTTATTAGCTTTGTTGCCCTTCTTTGTACTTGCTCCATTTCCAGTACATCCTTCCTGAGGACTGGTGCCCAAAACTGGACACCATACTGCAGGTGCGGCCAGACCAGAGTCTTGTAGAGTGGGAGAACTATCGCTTTTTCCTTGGAGTTAATTCCCTTTTTAATGCATGCCAATATTCTGTTTGCTTTGCTAGCAGCAGCTTGGCATTGCATGCCATTGCTGAGCCTATCATATACTAGGACCCCCGGGTCCTTTTCCATCCTAGATTCCCCCAGAGGTTCTCCCCCTAGTGTATAGATTGCATTCATATTTTTGCCACCCAAATGCATTATTTTACATTTTTCTACATTAAACCTCATTTGCCATGTAGTTGCGTACCACATTAATTTGTTCAGATCCTCTTGCAAGGTTTCCACATCCTGCGGAGAAGTTATTGCCCTACTTAACTTAGTATCGTCTGCAAATACAGAGATTGAACTGTTTACCCCATCCTCCAGGTCATTTATGAATGAATTAAATAGGACTGGTCCCAGCACAGAACCCTGTGGGATCCCACTACCCACCCCTGACCATTCCGAGTACTCCCCATTTATCACCACCCTTTGAACTCACCCTTGTAGCCAGTTTTCAGAGCATGTACTCACCCTATGGTCAGTGCCAACTGACCTTATTTTGTACAGTAAATGTTTATGGGGAACTTTATCAAATGCTTTTGCAAAATCCAGATACACCATGTCTACTGGACTTTCTTTATCTGGATGGCAACTCATCTCCTCATAGAAATCTAATAGATTGGTTTGGCAAGAAGGATTCTTCATGAATCACATGCTGATTACTGCTAATGATACCGTTTTCATTACTAAAATTTTGTATATTGTCCCTTATCACCCCCTCCAAGAGCTTGCATACTATTGATGTTAGGCTAACTACTCTATAACTCCCAGGGATGTATTTTGGGCCCTTTCTAAATATTGGTGCTACATTGGCTTTTCTCCAATCTGCTGGTACCATTCCAGTCAGTAGACTGTCAGTAAAAATTAGGAACAATGATCTAGAAATTTCTTGACTGAGTTCCCTGAGTACCCTCGGGTGCAAGCCATCGGGTAATTTATTAATGTTAAATTTCCCAAGTCTAATTCCAATTCTGTCCTCTGTTAGCCATGAGGGTGCTTCCTGTGACGTGTCATGAGAATAAGCACGGCAGTTTTGGTTACTAAAGCCCCCCCGATTCCCTTGTGAAGACTGAGGAGAAGGATAAATTCAATACCTTCGCCATCTCCCCATCCTTTGTAACCAGATATTCTTCCTCATTCTTTATGGGGCCAATATGGTCTGTCCTCCCTTTTTTACTGTTTAGAATTTCTTGGGATTTTTTTTGCTCTCCTCCGCTATTTGTCTTTTGTGTTCTATCTAGCCGCCCTAATTGCACTCTTACATATGTTTTTGCATTCTTTATAAAGTCTAAATACTGATGATGACCCCTCAACCTTGTATTTTTTGAAGGCCTTCTCCTTTGCTTTTATAGAGTATGTATTTTTTCATTGGAGTTAAGCCATCCAGGACTTCGCTTTTTTAAATTTATTACCCAATGGGATGCACTGGCTATTGCCCTTATTTAATATGCTCTTAAAGCACGCCTATCTCTCCTCAGTGTTTTTCTTTCCTAAGATTGTATCCCAATTTATGCCTTCTAGCAAGGTACATCGTTTAGGGAAATTGGCTCTTTTGAAATTCAGTGTCTTTGTATTCCCCTTATGTTTCCTATTTCTGTGATTTATACTAAAGCCAATTGACCTGCGATCGCTGTTTCCTAAATTGCCCCGTATTTCCACATCCGTAATCAGGTCTGTATTGTTGGTAATCAGTAGATCTAGTAACGCTTTATTTCTAGTTGGTGAATCTACCATCTGACCCATGAAATTGTCCCGCAAGACATTTAGGAACTGGTGTGTGGTTCCCTCCACCCAGTCTATGTCTGGATAATTAAAATCTCCCATTATAGTGACACTTCCCATCCTTGCTGCTAATCTAAATTGTGATAGGAGGTCCACCTCTGCCTCCTCCCTCAGGTCAGGGGGCCTACAGCATACTCCCAGTATTATTTTCCCCTTAGCTTCATCCCTTTGGAGCTCTACCCATAAGGATTCCACCTCCTCCCTAGCTCTCTTAGTGATGTCATCTCTCACATTCACTTGCACATTATTCTTGATATAGACATACCCCTCCCCCTTTTTTATCCTCTCTATACCTGCAATAAAGGGAATACCCTTGAATGGTTGCCAGCCAATCATGAGAACTGTTGAACCAGGTCTCTGAAATTCCCACAAAATCCAAATCTTCCTCATACAACAGTATGTCTAGTTCACCCATCTTGTCCGCCAGGCTCCTGGCATTGGTGAACATGCCACGTAGCTTGGACCGGTCACATACTATCCTTTTATTGGGTGTTCTGAGATTGCAATTAGGTCTTGTTACTATACTTACCTTGGGAGAAAAATGAGAAAAAAGAGTTGGGACTTTACATGAGGCATGTTGATGTGTATGACGATGTATGAAATAATTATAAATGTAAATAAACTGGATGTCACAAACCCCTAGGGGCAATTCATGATAGTAACATTAGTAAGCATGATTAACCAGTAAGATAAAATATTTATGATATCAAATATAATCATAAAAAATCAACTATAATTCAAAAAGTAATATTATATTTAATTAATTACTAAACATGATTTGTGACAGACAATGAGAACCATGAAAAATCAAGTGCATAAAAGTAATGGATACATAATTCATATAATATACACAGACAATAAACATGATTTATTGCAGTTATTGGAGCAAGCTTAACTTGGCATCCTTGGATGAACACGCAACGCGTTTCATGGCCTGTTGCCAATCGTCAGGAATTGGATGCATTAATTCAACCAAAAAATAATGGAATAATTTATCTAAAAAAGTGCACTTTTTCCTAAGGGTAAAAGAAAAGGCACATTTACTTACCTTGGGTTTATGTGCTTTCGTCAACCTGCCACTAATGCCCCCAATACTACCCTCTGGAATATGTTCCATGCTGATTATCTCTACCTCTGGACCCTCCCCTGTCACCTAGTTTAAAAACCCTTCTAACTTTCTGGCCATCTTTACTCCCAGCACATCTGCACCCTCAACATTTAGGTGCAGTCTGTCCATTCTATAGTACTGGCGACCGACTGAGAAGCCGGCACAGTCCTTCAGGAACCCAAACCCCCTTACTACACCAGCTCCTCAGTCACTTGTTTACTACCCTAGTCTCCCTCTGCCTTTCTGGTGTGGCTCATGGTAAAGGTAGCATTCCTGAGAATACTACCTTGGAGGTCCTTTTCCTCAATTTAGCTCCCAAGTCCCTAAAATCATTTTTTAGGACACTCCATCTGCCTCTGACTTTGTCATTGGTGCCAACGTGCACCATGACAGCCAGGTCTTCCTCAGCCCCTCCCAGTAATCTGTCCACCAGATCCGTGAAGTGCCAAACCCGAGCACCCGGTAGACAGCATACAGTTTGGCGCTTCAGGTTTTTGTCACAGATTGCCCTCTTTGTCCTTCTAAGAATTGAGTCCCCTACCACCAGAATCTGTCTATCCTTTCCCTTCACTTTCCCCCACTCTCTTCCCCTGGCAGCTAGGAGAGTCCCTCAGCTCCCGCAGTGCTGGTCCCCGACTGGTTTCACCAATGTCACGCAATGGAGCATACTTATTGGGATGCTCCAGCCCTGAATTGGCCTCCCTGGCACTTCCCCCTCTACCCTTCCTGACCCCTCCACCCGCCTCTGTGTTGGCCCCTGCTGGCACCTGCCGGGTACTTTCCCAGTTCTCCTTTAGTATGGAGGGTCTTCTCAGTGCTAACAGTTGCTTCCCTAGATTCGGAATCTGGGCTTCCAGGGAAACAATGTGCTTACATTTTGCACAGCAATAAAAAAATGGAGTTGTGACCTGTCCACACCAAGAAATGCATTGACATGCCTCCATCCCTGTTATTTGACACAAAAAAGAAGGGGATAGTAGCGGGACTTTGCGTGAGACATGTCACTGAATGTATAAGCTAATAGGTCAGAGTCAAACTGAATTGACCTGAAACCAGTATTATATCTATAATCCATAGTGTGGTGTACTGTCCATAGTTGTTCATAAAGCCTACAATACCATAATCGCAATGGATTTTCAAGATGCTAATGGTACAAAATGGTTTAATAAAATTCATCAAGGGACATAGTACAGAAATAAAAAACATCATAGGACACAGTTAGGCATATACAGATAATCAGACAGTAGACATAATTCATACAATAGGTACAATTTCAGAGAAAAAAAAATATTTTGCAATAAAACAATATGTGCATCCATAAGTTGGTAACTCAACGCGTTTCTTGGCTTTCAACCAATCATCAGGAGTTAGATGCAATTTAACTGAAATTAGAACAATGAAACATCTATTAGTACATAAGCAGTTATGGATGGGTGGAAGGTAGATACAGAAGAAACATGAGTTTCAATAATACTCACAAACAATTCATTGGTCAATAGCAACCATTGTGCAGGGATTTATCAGTGGTCAACAGAGTCTCACCCGGGGTTGAGGCAGAGAGCATTCCCCCAAACCCAAGGGCCACAGCCACCAAGAAGACCAGGGAACCCCAAAATCATCGCCAGATAGGAGTGAACAACCAGGCCGCAAAGTACGAGAGAATCTGTGGGGAAAGAAAAGAAATGACTAGGTGAAAATAAAACAAGATGGGAGTGAGTGTGTGTGTGTGTGTGTGGGTAAAAATGGATGTCTCAGCATAGGCTGCACATCAAAAAATGGATGGGTGTGAGTATGTTAGAAGGGTCATGAATGATGATAAAGAGAAATAATGAGTGTGAGGAAATGGGAATATGTGTGCATCATAGGGACAGACCAAAGCTACCAATGACCTGGGTAAGAGTGTGAAGAGTTGGGGTGATTACCTGTGTGGTGCAAGTGCAAAGCAGGCTGGTCGCTCCGTCACCGTGGCAATGCATGGAGTGAATCAACTCGAGACCACCACTAAATACCACGTGTCGGGGGTGTGCTCACGCCAACGTCATGCGAGGGCGTGATGACGGCATGTGGAGGGGAGGGAAAACTTAAACCGTGATAAACCAATCACGGTAGCTTCCCGTCCCCACACCGCCAGTGCCCAAGAATGGAAAACCCCTACTGACTCCCGCAGTGCGGCATCACACCGATGCGCCAAGGTCGCGACCCGTCCTCATCAGGAGGTAGGATGGGCCATGGGTCGCAAACTGGGCGCATCGCAACCCCGCAAATGAGACCAGATAGACACCAGTACCACTTCCCATCTAGAAAAAAATTGTAAATATATAATTAGGCAATAGTAGAAAATCAGGTATATAATGATGAGGGCGGGCCGCGACCTTGGCGCATCAGCGTCATGTCACCACATCCCGCATGCCGCGCCCTTTGATGCCGCACTGCGGGAGTCAGTAGGGGTTTTCCATTCTTGGGCACTGGCAGTGTGGGGACAGGAAGCTGAGACATCAATTTTTACCCACACACACACACACACTCACTCCCATCTTGTTTTATTTTCACCTAGTCATTTCCTTTCTTTCCCTACAGCTTCTCTCGTGCTCTGCGACCTGGTTGTTTACTCCCGTCTGGCGATGATTTTGGGGTGCCCCGGTCTTCTTGGCGGCTGTGGCCCTTGGGTTTGGGGGAATGATCTCTGCCTCAACCCCGGGTGAGACTCTGTTGACCCAGACCACTGATAAATCCCTGCACATTGGTTGCTATTGACCAATGAATTGTTTGTGAGTATTATTGAAACTCATGTTTCTTCTGTATCTACCTTCCACCCATCCATAACTGCTTATGTACTAATAGATGTTTCATTGTTCTAATTTTAGTTAAATTGCACCTGACTCCTGATGATTGGTTGAAAGCCAAGAAACATGTTGAGTTACCAACTTATGGATGCACATATTGTTTTATCGCAAAATATTTTTTTTTTAAATTGTACCTATTGTATGAATTATGTCTACTGTCTGATGATCTGTATATGCCTAACTGTGTCCTATGATGTTTTTTATTTCTGTACTATGTCCTTTGATGAATTTTATTAAACCATTTTGTACCATTAGCATCTTGAAAATCCATTGCGATTATGGTATTGTAGGCTTTACGAACAACTATGGACAGTACACCACACTATGGATTATAGATATAATACTGGTTTCAGGTCAATTCAATTTGACTCTGACCTATTAGCTTATACATTCATTGACATGTCTCACGCAAAGTCCTGCTACTATCCCCTTCTTTTTTGCACAGCAATATTTGCCCTCGATCAGATAATCAATGAACGCATACATGCAGCAAGATGTACACCGAGTCGCATCTCCACATCCGTCGGGCATCGTACCTACTAATTTAATGAGGACTGTGGAATTATACTCTTTGCAAATTACCTAACAACTAGCTTCCTGACACTAATACTCAACAATATACTACACAGGTACTCAACAAGACAATACACAGGTACCTGCAGACCATGTGCACTCGCAGACCCACGTGAACCTGCAGACCCACGTAGTAAGGGCCATCAGGAAGATGTAGGAGGTAGAGCAGGCAGATGGTAATTTGGAATTAAAGGTAAAGTCAATTGCAGGATAAGAAGGTTTATGTATGTTGCCAAAAAAAAAAAAAAAAAGACAGGAACAGTCAACTGATTCAAGCTCATCCAGGCCTGATTGAGCTTCATGGAGTGCCTGTGTAGCTCCTCAAGGTAAATAAGTATGAGCTTCGAGTTCAAGTCAAACTCGGCTGTATGCAAGTTCGCCGAACAGCGAACAATTTGGGGTGTTCGCGGCAAATTCGAATGCCGCGGAACACCCTTTAAAAGTCTATAGGAGAAATCAAAAGTGCTAATTTTAAAGGCTTATATTCATGGTATTGTCATAAAAAGTGTTTGGGGACCTAGGTCCTGCCCCAGGGGACAAGGATCAATGCAAAAAAAGTTTTAAAAATGGCCGTTTTTTCGGGAACAGTGATTTTAATAATGCTTAAAGTGAAACAATAAAAGTGTAATATCCCTTTAAATTTCATACCTGGGGGGGTCTATAGTATGCCTGTAAAGGGGCGCATGTTTCCCGTGCTTAGAACAGTCTGACAGCAAAATGACATTTCAAAGGAAAAAAGTCATTTAAAACTACTTGCGGCTATTAATGCATTGCCGGTCCGATAATACACATAGAAGTTCATTGATAAAACGGCATGGGAATTCCCCACAGGGGAACCCCAAACCAAAATTTAAAAAAAAAATGACGTGGGGGGTTCCCATCAATTCCATACCAGGCCCTTCAGGTCTGGTATGGATATTAAGGGGAATCCCGGCCAAAATTTTTAAAAAAAATGGCGTGGGGTCCTCCTCAAAATCTATACCAGACTCTTCAGGTCTGGTATGGATTTTAAGGGGAACCCCGCGCCAAAATTTAAAAAAAATACGCCGTGGGGTCCCCCAGAAATCCATACCAGACCCTTATCCAAGCACGCAACCTGGCAGGCCACAGAAAAAGAGCGCCCCCCCTCCTGAACCGTACCAGGCCACATGCCCTCAACATTGGGAGGGTGCTTTGGGGTAGGGCCTCATCCCCACAACCCTGGCCGGTGGTCTGCGGGCGGGGGCTTATCGGAATCTGGAAGCCCTCTTTAACAAGGGGACCCCCAGATCCCAGCCATTCCCCCTGTGTGAAATGACAAGAGACAGTTTTTAACAATTCCTTTTTTTAAATGCTTCTTCTTTCTTCTATCTTCTATCTTCCTTCATCTTCTTCTTCTGGTTCTTCTGGTTCTTCTGGTTCTTCCTCCAGTGTTCTCGTCCGGCCCCCCACCCACAGACCCCCACAACCACCGGCCAGGGTTGTGGGGATGAGGTTCTTGTCCTCATCAACATGGGGACAAGGTGTTTTGATGGCTACCCCAAAGCACCCTCCCAATGTTGAGGGCATGTGGCCTGGTACGGTTCAGGAGGGAGGGGGGGCCGCACTCTCGTCCCCCCCTCTTTTCCTGCGGCCTGCCAGGTTGCATGCTCGGATAAGGGTCTGGTATGGATTTTGAGGGGGACCCCACGCCATTTTTTTAAAATTTTGGCCGGGGTTCCCCTTAATATCCATACCAGACCTGAAGGGCCTGATATGGAATTTAGGGGGACCCCCACGTCATTTTTTTTTTAAATTTTGGTTCGGGGTTCCCCTGTGGGGAATTCCCATGCCGTTTTTATCAATGAACTTCTATGTGTATTGTGGGACCGGCAATGCATTAATAGCCGCAAGTAGTTTTAAATGACTTTTTTTCCTTTGAAATGTCATTTTGCTGTCAGACTGTTCTAAACACGGGAAACATGCGCCCCTTTACAGGCATACTATAGACACCCCCCAGGTAAGAAATTTAAAGGGATATTACACTTTTATTGTTTGACTTTAAGCATTATTAAAATCACTGCTCCCGAAAAAACGTCCGTTTTTAAAACTTTTTTTGCATTGATCCATGTCCCCTGGGGCAGGACCCAGGTCCCCAAACACTGTTTATGACAATAACTTGCATATAAGCCTTTAAAATTAGCACTTTTGATTATTCGTGTTCGTGTCGCATAGACTTTAACAGTGTTCGCGTGTTCGAACAAATTTTTTTCCTGTTCACATATTCTGGTGCAAACCGAACAGGGGGGTGTTCGGCTCATCCCTATAAATAAGTATAAAATACCAAACAATAAAACTTAAAAAGGAGAGGCCTTCAGAGAACAGAGAAGGTCTCGAGCAGACTAAGCTGCTAATCTCAGTTGGGGTCAGAAAGAACTGTGGGTGTGCTATTTCACACTATTCTGCCCCGCCAGGAATTCCAACATGCTGTAATAAAGGATATGCATTGATCCAGCCCGCAGACCTGAGGACAGCAAATTTACACTGTTCTACAAGCTGTACACTCACCACTTTACATTGTAGCAAACTGTCATTTCTTCAGTGTTGACAAGATATAAGAAAATATTTACAAAAATGTGAGGGGTGTACTCACTTTTGTGAGATACTGTGTATATATATATATATACATATACACACACATATATATATATATATATATATATATATATATATATATATATATATATGTATATACATATATAAAGTCCAAAGGACTGCTGCACTTAAAATATTTATTAACCACTTGCCGTTTGCCTCACACAGATATACTGCGGCAGAATGAAACCGCATATATCCGCCATTACTAGTAAAAAAAATAATTATAATAAAAATGCCTTAAAAAGGCCATAAATCTTTCCCATAGCTTGTAGACGCTATAACTTTTGCGTAAATCAATCAGTATACGCTTATTGCAATTTTTTTTACCAAAAATATGTAGAAGAATATATATTGGCCTAAACTGATGAAGAAATTTGTTTTTTAAAAACATTTTTGGGGATATTTATTATAGCAAAAAGTAAAAAATATATTTTTTTTTCAAAATTGTCACTCTTTTTTTGTTTATAGAGCAAAAAAAAAAAAAAAAAACGCAGAGGTGATCAAATACCACCAAAAGAAAACTCTATTTGTGAAGAAAAAAGATGCAAATTTTGTTTGGGTACAGTATTGGATGACCGCGCAATTGTGAGTTAGAGGAACGCAATGCAAAATTGTAAAAAGTGCTCTGGTCAGGAAGGGGGTAAAATAATCAGATGTTCAAGATTTCCGTTTTAGACTCACAAGCTTACGTCCTTCGTCAGATCAGAACACATCTAACATCTCAGATAAATTCATGAAAATGTAAACACTTTCAAACATTTCAAACAAAGACTATTCTTTTGACTCTGGTTAATTGACTCCTTAGGATAGAGTTTAATGTAATGTAATAGTTGATTACGGTCTGTATTTTTGACATATAAGTCACTGTCGATTTTAGTCTGATTAATCTTCCACATTGTATCCAGGAAGGAAATATACCTCCCTACTGTACACAATGTTGAATTTCAAACCAGGAACAAGATAATTTAAACATTGATCGAATAACAATGGGGTTCCAATGTTGCCACCCCACACTGCAAACACGTCATCTATAAATCTGGACCATCCCTGACAGTGATGAACATGTGATGAACATACTATTATCTTTCGTACAGGTACATTACTCACAGTGAGTTCAAGAATTCAGGTAGAAAAAATCGAAATGGGGCCCTTAAATTTTTGTTTGAACAAATAACAAAAATTAGAAAGAAAGCCTTAAACAAAACCATTTTCTCAATCTAGACAGTACTTTTTACAAAGTATAATTGTAATTCAGTATTCTGCCTCTTGCATATCAGCTAATGATTAGATGCTCTAAAAGGGCTGACCTTCTGAGATTATACAATTTTTAATGAAATTATTAAGCAAAATAATGGCATGAATTTTCAGCTCATTGACCTGGGGCTGTTAAAATCTATATCACTGTGTGCAAATGGGATCTGTCAATATTTAATTTTTTTAATAACTAGATCTTAAACATTATTCATTTTTTTTCTTTATGGAAAAATTACGTTTAATCAAATTCACAGAAATAAATTAATTTATATTCGAATGCAAACCATAATTAGTCATGTTTTAATTATTTGTAGTTTTTCCCTTTCTATGGATCCATTAGGGGTGATAAAGGTAGATAAAGTATTTGCATAGGGAATTGTTGGTTGAGTTCAACTGATTATGAAAATGAATACACTACAATGTGTTGATTTAAAGTAATTATTTTTAAAGCTTCACTTGTAAGTGGTATTTTAGTTACAGATAGGGCCCTGTAGACTTATTTAACCTCTCAATTAGTATACGTCCTTCATATACTAACAATGAAATATCAGGGCCAGTCCCAGTTCTATCTCTGGCAGACAGTTTATCTTTTCAGTATCTACCAAAACTGTTGTTAGTTTGACACTTTTATTACAGTATATGCTCTTAATATACTTCATTGTAAACCCACTTACTCTATCAAGAAATCCTAATGTATCAATAAATACAGAATACTTTTAGGCCATCTCATCTCCTTGGTCCCAAATATTCACATTAAAAAAATAAGTTCTCATTTAATAAATTCTAGTTCATTAGAGATCAGGAGGCTTCTTCCTTAGCAAATATTCCACAAAAAAGGTATTTTGTCCTTACGTGACTAATAACAACAGTCTGAATACATGTACAACAAAACAGTTGATGATTTGGTTTGAAATGTAAAAGGAAGAATCAAAGGGGAACTTTTGGTGGAGCAGATAGTTTCCATAGAGATGAGATGACAGAAAAGAGGGGGGCAATAACAAACTATGCTGAGCTTCAGCTAGGGGGAAGGCTCCTAGACATACTTGTACTCCTGGAGACAGTAAAGAGTAATTTTCTTACTAGTGCTCAATAGTATTTCTACGAAGATACCCTGGGTGTAAATGCTTTAGTCATGAGTTTTAGTTTTTTTCTTGATACTAAGAAAATAATTTTTTTGATTTCTTGTTTTGATTGAATTTGTCTTTTATTTAGGAGTGATTTTGAGGCTTTGTTTTGGAAATTTATCAGTCGTACTCTCCCATTGAAGATATAATGTTTTATATATGTAAATGCCATGTGATTCCATAGATGTGCTATAGGTTTAAAAAATGTAAACCTTCTATACAAAATAAAATTTATTGGTGTGTTTTTTTTCCTCCTTACCTTATCCTTAAATGCTGTCAAGGAAATTTATTCCCAGGAGTATTCATGGCATCCTTTCTCATGTGTTCAGCTCACTTGAGGAAATATATGAAATGAGTGTGTATTTGCTGGCACTTTAGAAGAAAGTGTAGATGGCACAAAGACCCAGGGGATCCTGTAACAGTGGAGGTAGCATCACCAGGTAAGCAGAAATGCAAGGGAATCTGCAAAAGATGATGTGCCAGGGACTTTATATCTGCAAAGCAAGAGGCAGAATATCTAAAATATGATATGGCATTGCGCTGTCTGCCTGCATCCTCCACCAAATGTAAACTTCAGAGAGTCAGGGTTCACCAATACAGTTGTATAATAACAGAATCCATCTATATTTTCCCCAAAAGGAAAACACTGCTTCCAGCACTAAACAGAAAGTACAATGACATAAGACAAAGTCCACTTATCATCAACATAACAGTACAGACAAAATCTGACCGGCTCAAAACCTTACCCGCAGGAGGTGTATTACAGACCCAAAACGTTTAGGGAATCCTCAGTAGTGCTCAGTTATTCAGCATCTCAGATCAGCTTTTTCAGACATCTATTTAACTCTCCAATCTCCTACTACTCCACCCATGCTCTGTGGAGTTTGCTCCATAAAAAGCCATGGACCTTTTTTAGATCTTTTAGATCTCTCTCTCTCTCTCTCTCTCTCATTTCCTTGGTCTAAGTTTTCTCTAGCTTTTATTATTATTAAAACCCAAGCTGCTATTTTCAACTGTAAACTAATTGCTTTCAACCTTCCACAGAGAAATTCTAAACAGCTGCAGCCTCATTGAGAGGTGAACCCAACATGGACTGCTGCTCCAACGCAGTGGCCCTTTAATCTGTTTTTTTTTCTTTCTGCCAAGTGCGTCACAGTAATAAAATGATTTGGACTCTGATAATTTGCATAAGTAATTGATTTGTACATAAATTGAAGCCTTCACACTGGTGGGTGGCACCATCTGATTTTTAATTAAAATATGCATTACATCAATAGAATACAGGATTCCCATGTAAACTTTGTCTGTGCTCAGAATGAATTTGATGTTGATAAATGTCCTTTCTAAATATAAACACTGCATTTGTGTGATTCCTAATTTTACCATGTAATTATACTTTTTGATGTGTTCAATATTGCACTGCCTATTGCATGTGTGGAATTTTATGCACTGAATTGTGTGTAATGCACTGCTGTGCATTGCAGTAACACATGGTAAAATATAACATGTGTTTACTCTGCATGTATTGTGTTTATATATCCAAAATAAGCAATTAAATAAAATGAATCCCCCCCTCCAAATTCTGTCTCCAAATATCTATGGATTATGCAGGACTATATGATTTTAACTAAATGATTAAAGTGATTGTAAACCCATTCAGTTTAAAATAGAAATGAAAGGCACAACATTTGTGTATAGATATAAAAAAAACATTATAAATACCTGTTCCCCCCTTTTTTTATAAGCGATCACATTCCTTCTGTTTTCAGCTGCATAAGAGCTAGCAGAGGAGAAACAGCAGCACACCGATCTTCCCAGTGACGAGCTGTGCAGGGGTGTCAGGGGTGTCAGGACAAGTTTGATCTTTTGGGGGAGAGCAGACTGAGTTCTCAGCATAGCTAGAGAACTGACCACGATGTGTTCTCCTGCTTAGTATGGTCAGTTTTTAAACACTTCAATACTGAGCACTTTCAGCCTCTTCCTGCCCAGGCCAATTTTGAACTTTCAGTGCTGTCACAATTTGAATAATAATTGCAGTCACACTTTGAATGACAATTTTTATCATTTTTTTGAGACAAATAGAGCTTTCATTTTGTGGTATTTAATTACCACTGAGTTGTCAATTTTTCTCTAAATAATGAAAAAAGACATTTTTTTTAAGTTTTTCTTAGTTTCTGTTACAAAATTTTGTAAATAAGTAATTTCTCTTATGTGACCCCCCGGTCTTCTTCTCCTTTCTGTTTTTATTCTGTTTTTGTCTTCATGTGGGTTTCCTTCCAGGAGCTCATTATACCAACAAGTCCTGTTTCTTATTTCTTCTTTTTCATTAAAGCATTTGTGTATGTTTTTATCTTTAGTTTAATTATTCTTTATTTTCATATTCATATTTATATATTATTATTATTATTATTACCGTATTTATCGGCGTATAACACGTACCGGCGTATAACACGCACCCCAATTTAGGAGGGAATTTTAAGGAAAAAAAAACTTTTAGGAGGGAAGTTGAAGGGAAAAAAAACTTACATTTAAACGCCCATCATTGTAGCCTTCTCAGTGCAGCCATGTCAGTGCAGCCTTGTCAGTGCAGCCTTGTCAGTGCAGCCATGTCAGTGCAGCCTTCCCCAGTGCAGCCTTCCCCAGTGCAGCCTTCCCCAGTGCAGCCTTGTCAGTGCAGACTTCCCCAGTGCAGCCTTGTCAGTGCAGCCTTGTCAGTGCAGCCATGTCAGTGCAGCCTTCCCCAGTGCAGCCTTCCCCAGTGCAGCCTTGTCAGTGCAGACTTCCCCAGTGCAGACTTCCCCAGTGCAGACTTCCCCAGTGCAGCCTTGTCAGTGCAGACTTCCCCAGTGCAGACTTCCCCAGTGCAGCCTTGTCAGTGCAGACTTCCCCAGTGCAGCCTTGTCAGTGCAGACTTCCCCAGTGCAGCTTTCCCCAGTGCAGCTTTCCCCAGTGCAGCTTTCCCCAGTGCAGCCTTCCCCAGTGCAGCCTTCCCCAGTGATCCCAGCCATTCTGGGCTTCAAAATCGCCGATCGCGATTTGAAAATGGCGCCGCCGGCGCCGAAATACACAGAGCCGGTCCTCGGCTCTTTCCGGCGGCTGTCGTTCACTTTCGGCTCCACTCGTAGTCCCGAGCGGAGCTATCCGAACCTAACCGAGTAGGTTCGGATAGCTCCGCTCGGGACTACGAGTGGAGCCGAAAATGAACGACAGCCGCCGGAAAGAGCCGAGGACCGGCTCTGTGAATTTTCGGCGCCGGCGGCGCCATTTTCAAATCGCGGTCGGCGATTTTGAAAATGTGACAGGTCGGGATCGCAGGGGATCGGCGTATAACACGCACCTGCGATTTTCCCCTGGTTTTAAGGGGAAAAAAGTGCGTGTTATACGCCGATAAATACGGTATTATTATTCAAATTTTTACTTGAATCTACCATTGTTCTTAACGACTAGCTGCTATTGATTACCAATTACTATAGCAACAAACTTTTATAGAATTTTTTTGTAGGGTTGGCTTTCACATGCTCCAGGGCTCAACACTTTTCATTAATTGTTACACATTGGGGAATCATTATTATCGTTGTGCAAAATTAATCGCAAAAAAACATTTTATTTTTATTAATTTTATTTATTTATTTTTAATTTATATTTATTTATTTATTTATTTATTTATTTTTCTTTTCTTTTCCTTTTTTTTTTAATTAATTTACTATTTCCTAGTGGTCCAGTTTTGTCTGAGAATTTTTTGTTATTTTTTGAATTTTTTCATTTAATTTTTTAAAAAAAACTTTTTTTTTCTTCCATCTATTTTTGCTCATTCATGTCCATGTGGACACTGCTGTACTCCTCCTGCCCCGGAAGTGATGTCACGTGTCAGGAGTCTTCCTGACTTTCCAGGAAGTGGATTCCCCCTGGCACTGAGCTGGAGCCCTGGAGACTGGTAAGTTGCCTATGTGACATTGGGTGTTCACTGATCGGCGCACTACAGCGGGGATGAACCTGCTGGTGTTTTTGGGTTTTT
Organism: Aquarana catesbeiana; assembly: GCF_042186555.1. Taxonomy (NCBI): domain Eukaryota; kingdom Metazoa; phylum Chordata; class Amphibia; order Anura; family Ranidae; genus Aquarana; species Aquarana catesbeiana. The sequence goes on along the minus strand of NC_133325.1, from coordinate 481,095,858 downwards.
TTTTCCCCCGTTCCTGGCAATTCGGAAGCTTCCCATCAGGTGATCCTAGTGTGTGGTTTTTGGACACCTCTAAGTGAGCAACCCCCCCTCCCCATCAGCTACTTCAGGCATGTAGAGGTGAGACATAAATGAATGTGCAAGATATCATGGATTTGAATGAATTATCATTATTTATTTATTTGTGTATTTATGGTGGAGTTTTTTGTTTTGGTTATAGGTTTTTGATATGGATTCTGCTGCTTTTTCATTAGTGCAACTATTTTTATGTATGTGTGTATATATATATATATATATATATATATATATATATATATATATTTTTTTTTTTTTTTTCTTTCCTGCTGCATTGAGGGCATGGCTCTTTTTGACACACAATTTTCAATTCCACCTTCCCTATAAGAGCGCTTGCCCATGGTGTATGAGACTAGCCTAGCTCTGAGGGGTGAGCCCCCGAAACGTATCAGCTGTACCCCATGTTCTGTGCATGTCCATGCACTGTGTTTATGGCCTTTTGTCAGTTTTTATTTTGTGAGTACCCACTTTTATATAAAAATGTCTTATTATTAAATTATCTTTGGTAATGCACTAGGTGTGCGCGCCTTCCATTTCTGTTTTTCTTATAGTTCCTTTCGAATTACCCCATCTGAGGAAGGCAGCATCCACCCAGTTTTGGATACCATATATACTTTTCACACCACCATTTTATCTGACATCTGTTACTCCACACATTGGAAGACCTAATAGCGCTGGAAGTGACTGTTTTTTGTAGCCTTACCTTATATAGGTAATGGGCGGAGCCATGGGGCAAAATCACCTGGTGGCACCACCCCTCTTGTGACATTGCTGACCCAGCATACAGCAGTCCGTGACGTCAGAAGGGGGCGGTGCCACCAGGTGACGTAGCCAGGTGGCCCGTCCCTTACCTATAAAAGAACTGTCACACAGCGGAGCCTGCAGTAGACAGCCAGCCTTCAGAGATGGCTGGATGCTCCAGCCGGCATAGACGGAGCATTTTCGGGAGGCGTGATTTACGATGCATTTACATCCGGTGACACTATTTTTTTATTTTTTAATAAGGGAATTGTCAAGAACTCCATGAGGAAGGCTTACTGCCAAATGCCTGATCTGCCGTTTGACAGTTCTTATATAGATAAGGGGTGGGACCACCTGGTGACATCACCTGGTGGCACCGCCCCATTGTGACATCATGACCGGAGATGTCCAGTGCTAAATAGCAAGAAATTGCTTGGCATTGAAGTGGGTAAAACCTTCCAGAGCTGAGGTGGTTGAAATGGCTTCCAGTTTCAGTAGCTCCTGTGGGTTCCAGGTGAGGTGCAGGCTGACATCTAGCACTAAGCCAAGTAACTGAAAATATCAGCTCCAGGGATTTCAATGCTTTTACAGATCACTCTATGGAAGCAAGCATTGAAAGCAAAAGTAAGCAATGCTTTTCACACAATTTTACACAAGGGTAGAGAAACCACAAGTAAAATCAGGCTATTCCAATTTGGCACCGATGTTCTTGCTCTGTCCCTCTTTTCCCAGCAGCTAGATCTATAGTGATCTAGTGTAGGCTGACTGCTACCAGCAATAAATCACTATTAGAAGAGATCTGCAGCTGCACAGATGCCTACGGGAAGGTCTGGATCTGATCAACACTGACACTTACCATTCTGCTACATTGCATAAAAAACACAAATGTGTTATTATTACTACCAGCAGACTTTATATACATTATATTTTGTGGTAAATATATGGGTGTGATTACAAAACATAAAGGCATCATTGGGAAAAATAACCACTTGAAGACCAGGCCTTTTGCAATTTTTTATATCTCACTGTATTTGTGGAGCAGTTTTTTTTTTGTCAATAGATTTTTATTGTTATATCATTTGAACAAAAAGATAACAATGTATAGATTTTCCGTCTGATTATATGTTGTTGTATACAATTTCGTATAAGTAAATGCATTAGTTATACACTAACAGAAATTTCTGAATTAAATCAAATACCTTAGATTCAATTATATGTTAACTTTGAGAGTGTGCCCCCCTCTCCCCCAGGAACCCCCAATGGAATCTCTTTTGTTGCCTGAGGGAGGGGTATTGTCACTGGAGATTTTTGTTACAGAAATACTCGAGTCAACTTAAGGATTAGTAAACATGTGGTGCCATTTCTGGTAATGAGGAGAGTTGCAGGGTAGCTCCACTTGTAAAGGATTTTTGATTGTGGAGGCCTTTGGTGATAGGGTTCAGATGTCTTCTGAGTTTTAGCGTGTAATTGGAGAGGTCTGGGAAGAACTGTACTCCTTCATATGGTTGCTGCAGAGGTGATTTGGTTCTGACTCCTGTCAGTAGCTTTTCTTTGATGTGAAAGTGCACCCCCCATGAGCACATCCCTAGGTACAAACGCTGCCAAGTTGGGAGGTTTTGCTATTCTATGTATCCTTTCAACAATGATATTTCTGGGTGAGGCATCAGGTAGGATGGTGTGCATGAGCTTATTGGCATATCTGGGTAGGTCTGCCGACAGAATAGATTCAGGGGCCCCCCGGAGCTTGACGTTATTACGTCTCAATCTGTCTTCCAGGTCGGCCAACTTGGCCCAGACCCAGTCTTGTTCCTCCTTCACCTCCTCATATATATAAATGATGTCATTCACCATTGTGGTGCATTCCTCCATTCCTGTTTCAATGGTTGTGACTCTGTTATCCAGAGAATGTAGTGTCCATCACTGGCTGACCTGTGGTGAGCAAAGATGCCATGGATATATGCAGACCTGGTTGGATTGCAGGGGGTTGAAAGCCTAGGCCTCTAATAGAGCCTGAGGTTCATCCATCTGCCTCCGGGCCTTAGCAGGGCTGCTTGTGAGGGGATCTGTACCCAGGTCTTGTGTGGGGGATGCAGATAAGGCTGAGGTGTTTGTATCTCCATGGATCTTGTCATGGAGATCCATGTAGGCCTTGTGCGGCGTAGCCGGGCCACCACCATCTTGGATATAACTGACCTTGTCTGCCATTTTGAATAAGAAGGTTGTCAGCTTCTTCGGTTTGTAGTCGCCGCCCATCCATTTGCAGGACATGGTCGGCGGAGGTGTCCTGCTTCCCTAGGGTGAGGATGGCATTGGATTGTGGTCATTGGTGGGCTTGAGTCACTCCGGTTCTCCCCCTCACTGACGAGCTATGGAAGTGTCCATCTTCAGCACTGGCTAGCCACGCCCCCATGGAGCAGTTTTTCAAAGCCAATTTTTGGGTAAAAATACACTTTTTTAAATTTTAATGCAAAAAAATACAATACATAACCCAATGCCTTTGTAAAATACAAAAGATGATGTTACGCCAAGTAAATTGATACCAAACATGTCACGCTTTAAAATTACACATGCCCTTGCAAAGGTGACAAACAATGTACATTTTACTATCCATAGGTGATGTTTTAAAAGCCTTTACAGGTTACCACTTATATTTACAGAGGAGGTCTAGTACCAGAATTACTGCACATTAACTGATGTTCTTAGCAATACCTCACATGTATGGAACAATAGCTGTTTGCGTGTGTGACTGATGCATGATTTCACCTTTGCACTTAAAGCAGAGTTCTGTTAAAAAAAAATATATAAAAGTCAACAGCTACAAATACTGCAGCTGCCGACTTTTAATAATTGGACACTTACCTGTCCCAGGGTCCAGCGATGTGGGGGAGCGAAGCCCCACTCATGTCTCCCTCCTTTCTGTGGCGCTGGCATTGTAAGTGTGGGCGCCCAGCTGTGGCTTCACAGCCAGGCACCCACTGCGCATGTGCGAGCCACGCCGTGACTGGCCAGGTAATCATCTGGGACCTGTGACGTGATGAAAGGTGATCTCCCTTCTGGTGCCGCAGTGTGCCAGGACCCTCTGAAAAGAGGGTCCCAGCCCCCCCCAAAAAAAATTACATGCCAAATGTGGCATGTCAGGGGGTCACCTCCCTTAAAGCGGAAGTTTCATTTTTGGGTGGAACTCCACTTTAAGCAAGGGGGACAGGGGTCCTTTAATTTTTTTTTTAATCATTAATTTATTTATTTATTTACACTATTGCTTTAAATTTATACCATTTGAAGTCAAATCATGTACTAGGTAGGTAATTTGGCTGCAAGGGGATAACACAAATATGCTTTATTTTCAATTTTTTTTATTATTTGTTTCCAATAAAAACTAAGAAAGTAAATATATTTACCCAAACCTTCTACCAATATAAAGCACTGTCTTTCCCCAAAACAAGAAAAAAAAGCAATAAAAAAATCGTTAGCATTTTTAGACAACAAATGCTAAACTTTATAACATGTGGAATCTAGACATTGCCAAAACAAAAAACAATGGTACGGGACACAGGGGGGTTTAGAGAGAAAAGGCCCAAGGACTGAAGAGGAGAAAAAGAAAAATAAGGGTTGATTTACTAATACGGTGAAGTTAAAAGTCTAGTGCAGCTCTACATAGAAACCAATCAACTTCCGAGTTTTATTGTCAAAGCTTAATTGAACAAGCTGAAGTTAGAAGCTGATTGGTTACCATGCGCTGGACACTTTAAATTCTGTCTGGATTTACACTTTAACTGATATCCACAATTTAAAGTGGAACTCCAGGAAGAATTAAAATTAGGTAGCACCCCCTCCAAAACACACACATATTCACTGCTTGTTTAGTCTAGAAGGCCTTAGGAGAGTGAAGTACTTACCTTAAAGTTCCACAGGCTCCCTCCACGCTTGGAGACCAAAGCCATTTTGTTCGCCAGTCATGAAGCCACTTCCTCACCATAAACATCATGTACAGTGTAGGGCCAGTCGTCCTGTGTTGTTTGTGTTTACACCAATGCTTTTACAGCATGATTCCAAGGAGAAGATATGGCCATGGCTGGGGGACTGAGCTATGAGATATTTTTTTCTGGTTAAACTTCCTACACAAAAAGTTCAGCTTATTGTGTGTATACAGAGAGTGGGGGCTACTATTTTAATTTTTAATTGAAGCCTGGAGTTGGGCTTTAATGTAAGCAACATATTTCCAAGAATCTGATGCCCTTAAAACCAATTATGGGTTTATTTTGACCATATCAAGCTTCTCTTAAAAGGAATATATTGTTTTGTTATAGAAACATATCATCTCTAGGTCAATCAAATACTTATTCATATTTTTTCATGCATATGCCAAATTACTTAGGTCTGTACACATTTAGGCTGATTTACTAAAAGAGTATTGAGAATCTATACACAATCATTTGTGATAATATTTATTCAAAGTATACAGCCATGTGAAAAGCAAATTTCTTTTCACTATTAATGCCTAGTCATTTGCAAATGAAAACAGTTTGGTTATCACATGCTTGGATAATTGAAGTGAATATTTAAACAGTTTATTGTGTGAAGGCCCTGAACTCCTTTAATAATCTTTTCTGTCATTGGGTACATTTTCTGAAATGTGTCACAATGTATTTTTCTGTGCAGTTCTTTTTATTAGGCTTTATAAGAGGTGAAACAAATGATTACAGAATTGCCCAGTATGGGAACAAAACAATTGTGTAGAATATTTGAAAAAAACAGTAAAAGCCTTCGATGAAAACAACAAAATGTTACAATGAAAAGAGCAAACTGTAGAAATAACTTAAAACATCTAGGTTGCTCCCAGATGAATTGTATTAGGGAAGGCACACAGACCAGAAGGTAGCAAAGAACATACCAGAAATATGCCCCGTACACACGGTCGGACTTTGTTCGGACATTCCGACAACAAAATCCTAGGATTTTTTCCGACGGATGTTGGCTCAAACTTGTCTTGCATACACACGGTCACACAAAGTTGTCGGAAAATCCGATCGTTCTGAACGCGGTGACGTAAAACACGTACGTCGGGACTATAAATGGGGCAGTGGCCAATAGCTTTCATTTCTTTATTTATTCTGAGCATGCGTGGCACTTTGTCCGTCGGATTTGTGTACACACGATAGGAATTTCCGACAACGGATTTTGTTGTCGGAAAATTTTATCTCCTGCTCTCCAACTTTGTGTGTCGGAAAATCCAATGGAAAATGTCCGATGGAGCCCACACACGGTCGGAATTTCCGACAACACGCTCCGATCGGACATTTTCCATCGGAAAATCCGACCGTGTGTACGGGGCAATAGAGTAAAAGAGGGGGAAATTAGTAAGAGCAAGGCAAGAATTGGAAGAATAAAAAAAAACTACTGATACAAATATGGAGGACATCACCATGCTTTCCACAGCCCCTGAAACATTTGTCATTGTAATTAGGGTTTACATAGGCAATGTGGGCAGTTACCCAGTACCAACAAAAGAGAACCTTGTATGTTGATTCCAAAATGAATGACCATCCACAATCATTGACCAAGCCTTACTCCAATCCTTAGGGTTTAGAGAGGTTGGAAGATCACGTTCCCAATTACCTACTTAAGAGATGGTTGACAGGGAGCCGTGGCTGTTCAGAGTAGCATATATAGCAGAGGTTAGTCCAGGTGATACAGGAGAGTGCCAACTGGTGGCTTCAAAGTATGTTTGTGTGACAAATTGTTTTTAATTATATAAACACTTATATAATGCAGTTGCAAATAAATGTTGTCTAGAAAGAGTGTAACACCGCTCAGGCTGTGGACATAGACAGGATATTACAGGAACATTGGTAGACCGGTTTCACACGGATAAATTGTGCTTTTTCACAATGTTGTGAACAAGCAACGTTGTTCAAAACATATTTTTTTTATTTACTGTAGCTTGTGTTTTTTAAATATAAAATATATCATTGGTATATTTAGTATTTACTAATGTAGCCAGAAGTTGGTGAGTGCAAAGCAACTAAGATTTGAACTGTATTTTTATTGTGCTGTAAATTGTGTTGTGACCCATGCAGCAAAATAACAGATTATACGCAGCTGAATGAGTAAGAGTAGGGCTATAACCCTTCCTCTCTCCTAGAAGATTGTCCTTGTCCAGATTTTCCACTTGCAGATGCTGTGCGCTGTTTCAATTGCATTTAAAACAGTTTCAGCTGCCTTTTAAAATTGAATTTTAGCTTATTGTAACTGGCTTTAATTGTTACAAATTTGTTTAATGTTTAGTTTACAACTGTGTATTACCGTGAACCAAAGTAGAAACCTTGTTGAATATTGGTTCCCAATCCTCTGATCAGAAACTTGAAAAAGCTGCAATTCTTTTTTCCCATTCAGCAATAACCTATAATGTAGTCCTTGCTTTAAATACCTTAAAACCTTGTCTATTTTCTGACAGGCTATTTTACCACTTGATGTTTTTAGAAGTCTTTGGTTGTTTTGATGTAGACCAACTATGACACTGCATCCAAGGAATGTGTAATGGAAAGTCTAATGCTTTCTGATTCAGGAGGTGTGTTGACTTTAAGAAACAGACAACTGTCAAAATGAACTTGACACCCAGAATGGAAGAAGTCTTTAAGATATTCTCTATTAAATTGAAACTTCTGTACTTCTCAAAAACAGTCCTCTCCAGACCAACTATGTACATTGTAAAGATTTTTAGAATGCATAAAGTGATATTAAACCCAAAAGCAAGCGTTTATTTTCTTGCAGCTTATCAATTCTTAGATGTAATTGCTGCATTAGGATTTTTATTTTTTGGGGGGATTTTAGCCAAATGGCTGTAAGTTTGTTGTTTTTCTACATAATAATCTGTCCTGAAAATATAACCATTAAACACTGACAGGGGTGCTTATGATGATCAGCTTTTATTTATTTATGTAAAACCTTTATCCTAAAAGGTGCTTACTGTTCCTGTAACTGCTTAAAAAGTGATAGCTAGAGTTTGGCTTCAGGTTTTGTGTATCTAAGGTCTGGTTCACATTGGTGCGATTTGACATGCCAAATCGATGGCAATTGCCCGCAATGGCACAGTCCGAATTGGTGCAATGCCGAAGTTGCGGCGCTGCACCGATTCCCAAAAGTAGTTTCTGTACTACTTTTAGTGACTTTGGCATGCAATTTCCATTGACATCTTTGCAGAAACCAGTACAGATGTCTCTGAAACATCCCCCAAAGTCAGGACTGACATGCGGAAATGAACTTGCACAATTTTATTCCTGCTGTCAGTGTGAACCTGGGCTGAATCTGCTAGAATATCTAACACTACCCTCCCCCCAGATTACCAGTGCTGCTGTCCAAAGGTGTATCTGTTGCTTCATCCAGAGTGTAGCCACTTTAACACAGGAGTTGTGTTACTGACCAGATCACCAGGTGAAAACATAGGGGAAAAAGCCTAAAAAAGAAAATAAATGCAGACACAACATCTAATGATTGGTAAGCTTCACTATATTACATTTATATTTATGGGTTTAATACCACTTCAATTGCATATTTTACCTGCATCAGATATAGATACTGAGCTTGATTTACTTAAGGGGTAGAGGCTGTTCACTTAGCGACATTAAAGTTGCAAAATTAAGCTTAACTTAGTTAATTACGTGACTCTGGGTTGACTTTGAATACCCAATCATGAACAAGAAAAAAACATAATTTTCTCTTACACATGCTCTAGATAACAACAGGTTCCGGTGTCTGTGGTATCAACCTGGGAAGTAGGTACCCTCTTACACAGCTATGCAATTCGCACCCTTCCAACACTAACCATTGTGTTCTGCCAGCAAGGAAGTCTTCCCACCGGCAGAATTCAATAGTGCTACAGGAGGTATTCCCCCATCAACACTGACTGAGTTGATGTTGGAATTTGGTGGAAGGAAAGAAAATTGCATACTCTATGGCCTGCCTTAAGCCCCTTATGCATGGGTCGAATGCCAGGCAACATCAGCTGGTTAAAAAAAATGGCTGACATTCGGCCTATGTGTATGCCAGCGGTCTGATATTTGGCCAGCTTGGACGAGCATGCTGGAAAACCAGCTGCCAATGGGCTCCCGATCAGCACTCCCAATGGTGGAGATCTCTGTTTGGAGCATTCTGGGGAGGGAGCCATCCCCCTATCAGAACACAACAGCTCAGTGGGGGAGATTGCTGTGCTAAATTTGCATAGTTAGTACAGCGGCTCCGACCGTGTGTACCAGGCTTTAGGGTGGCAGTGGATGAGCCAGTTTTTTTTTTTTTTGGTTCAACCAACGGGTTCAGTGAAAAAAAAATTACCTGATTTCTCCATCCACACATTCAAGGTGAATAGGGGGAATCCTCTCTGCTGTGTCATTGTATTCTGGCAGGAGGAATACTTCTCCACCAAAAGGGCTCATGCACACATAACATTTTTAACTCTGCTTTTAGGGGTGTCTGGCTTTTTTTCTGCCTCTAAATGCCCCCCACAGTTGATTTACTAAGGGCAAATTGACTGTGCACTTTGCAAAGTGCAGTTGTACTCTGCAAGTGCAAGTTGCTCCAGAATTTAGTAAATAAGGTAAAGCTTCACTTTGCAAAGAATACCCAATCACGTTCAGGGAAAATAAAAAAAAAACACAACATTTTTGCTTGCACATGATTGGACGATGAAAGTTAGCAGAACTTATGCTATTTTATTAAGCTCTAGTGCAACTGCACTTGCAGAGTGCACATTCTATTTGCCGTTAGTAAATCAACTGCTATGTGTCCATGTACACATAGGCCTTTAGAGGAGTTTAGAGGCAGGAGTGTTTAGAGGTGAAAAAAAAAAACACTGAAAGGGCACCCAGGAGCAGCTACATCTTGGCATAAAAATATTTGACATGCAGGAACACATCTAAATGCGCATTAATGCTTGGCGAGTCAAGCGCTTCAGCATTCATTCATTTCAATGGCTAGAATTCTGGCAAATGAAATGAATTAGTGTCCAAGCGCCTGATGCACCTAAACACTTCTAAACATGTCTAAATGCATCTAAACATGTTTACACGCATTTACAAGCATCAAGCATTTTTTTATGCAAAAATGCAGCTGAAAAGAGAAAAGGCATTTAGGTGAGGTTAGCAATACTCTGTGTGCATGGAGCGTTACTTCCGGTTCACACAGAGGCAACATGACTTGCAGGCCGACTCACAGAGGAGACCTGCACACGAAATCAGCGGCGACTTGCAAAACGACTTCTGTATAGAAGTCAATGCAAGTCGCCTGAAGTCGCCCCAAAAATAGTACAGGAACCTTTTTCTAAGTCGGAGCGACTTGCATCACTCCTATTAGAATGGTTCCATAGTACAGAATGGGACACAACTTGTCAGGTGGCTAAGTCGCCTGACAAGTCGCCCCTGTGTGAACCGGGGCTTAGAATACACAGGCCATTGCTCCAGTCTGTAGCACCTGCAGCGCTGATTGAGCTGCTTTTTTTCTAACAGGGAGTTTGAACAGAAATTGATTGATAGATCTACTTCTGTTCAACCACAACAGCCATGCATAGGTCAAAATTTTGCCAGTCCCTGCTAAACCAGCCAAGTTTTGATCCATGTATGGCCAGCCTTTTACTAAACAAAAGGAACAGTAAAGGACAATCAATGCCATCGGGTATTAAGCAGGAATATTAACCTATAATATATAAAATGTAGAAACATGTTTGTTCCATGCACATATATAAAGATACAGTATATTAAATTTCTTTACATCCATATCAAAGATCATCTGCCTTATCTATTCTTTGAAACTGGTGTTCCATGTTTTCGTCTGCCAATTTATAGCTGCCTTATTTATAATACATTTTGATTTCTCATTGAAATGATTAAGCAATGTGCAACTAGGTGTTGGGGACAGTATCCACGTGGCTTAAAGGCTTTAAAGGTGGCTTCAAGAGGTTCCCATGAAAATTTGATGCCCTCTTTCAAAGTACCAGTGAATGTTGGACCCTGGGATGTTCTGCATCACTCATGTCTGTGGTGGAGGTAGGTATATACAACTTTTTTCTTCTCCCTATGTGGTCCAAAAATTGCTGTCTCTTCCTGAAGAACTGTGCAAATGGTGCAACAAAAACGCATGCATACCAATTTGGCTTGAGAAATTTGGGGAATTTTGCTTGATGTCTGCAAACTTTGAGGCAAACTCTATTAAAATCTATGGAGATGGCAAATCTTTTTATTCAATTCTGTCCATTTGTCAAACAAAAGGCAGAGAAAGCTAAGCACTGCAATGGGTGACATTTATCAATGGCAAAAGAAAAAAAAAAGAAAAAAAAATACTGTACAGCAGGAGGGTGTTTTCCTTTTTTTAATTCAACTCAATTCCCTTGTCCACACATTTGAGGTGGATAGGGGAATCCTGTCCTCTGAGTTTTATATTTTGATAGTGGGGAGGCTTCCCCACCATCAGAATACGCTGAAGTGGACATTTTCCAACAGGGTGGTTGTACAGAAGTTGATCAGTAGAACTGTTACTGATCTCCCTCCTACACTGGCCAAATTTCAATTTGTGTATGGCGGGTTTTAGGTTATGATTTAAAGCTGTACACTTTATTACAGAATAGTACAAATTTTACAGACAGACTTTTTTTTTTACAATAATTCAACTGACATACAGCAACAGCACTCTATCTGATTTATTTTAGCTAAAAAAAAAATTAAATAAATAATTTTAGAATCTCATTAAAATTCAAAGCCTGCAGATAATTCAGCAATGTAAAAATTTCCAGCAGCGGGACATTTTTAATCATATACTATAGGTCTAATTGGGGTATCCTTAACCCTTCTGTTACTATTAGGAAAGGAGGAGGGCCCTGACTATGTGTCATAAAATACTGTCCTGGTTTAGGTGCATGCTGCTTTTGCACTCAGATTTTCCTGTGTTTAAAAGGATGTAGCTGTGTGCTGCAAACAAGACAGCTCCAAGAACAGATGCTCAGAAACAAGTGAATGCTGTAATTTGAGCACCCCAAATGTAATTAAAATGCTACATTATCAACAACCCCCCCCCCCAAAAAAAAACATATAACCCCCTAAATACCACTTTCTTGATACAAAAGTCCATTTTTTTAACTTAAAAAGGTCCTATCAATGAGAACCCCAAAAATGCCACACTCTAAAAATAATAGGTAATTTATTTTATTTTATATTTTTAAGTTTATTCTGGGATGGACAGAAGCTAAAAGTGACAGATGACCTCAAATCAAACACAAAATAAAATTAAAGGCAGCAAAGTGAGTGATTGTCAAAAGAGCTAGCAATTAGAATTAAAGTATAATTTCCTAACTAGCCCTAATCTCTCCCTATGCAGATTTTCAGACTTCCCTATCCTTTCACTGCAACAGTTTTAATACACTATCACTATGACTGTTCTGTGATTCCTCTTTATAGTGAGGGGGCTGACTGATTGAAAAAACCCAAATTATGTTGCTTCTAAGCCTGCTTGCCATGGTTCAAAGTTCATGAAGTACATTAAGATTTTGAATAAAGGTTGCTTGGACAAATTCTAACATAAAATCCACAAAACCACAACTCTCAAACCTGCAGGATTTGCCCTGATTGCATGATAAGGTTGAATCCAAATCTCATGCTTTGTCACAATGAAGAGACAATTGAGTACTGTCCGTGATACTTTTTTTATTTGCATTAACATACAATTTTCAGGACAAGCTTTCGGGGTATGTCCCCTTCTTCAAGGTCCCAGCAGTACTGATTCACAAAAGTTTTAGCATAATGTCAAAAAAACACAATCTCTGAGGGAAAGGAAAAAAAAGAAAAACAAACACTCACAAACAAATGTACATGGCAATGGTAATAAACATAGCATTGCTAGTGAGCTAAGACGGGGGTGACTGTCACAGAGGGGGTCGTAAAACTATAAGATAATTAGTAAGGAAACCCACTTCTAAATTTAGGCTGTTATTTTTTGTGTCAAAAAAGTATCATTCTTAGTTTAAAAGTTTTCCTTTTCTGGATGGTTCAGAAATTCCCTTTAAGAACTAAAACATTGGGCTCTTCTATAGTGTGGTCTGGTAGAAGATCTCAATGTTTTAGTTAATAGCTGTTTTAAGGCATCAATTGACTTGAGCTCATATTCCTCAGGGTTATACTTTCCTACAGCCCCTTACAGGGGGACAATAGTACCTTATAGGGAGATTAAACCAACTGAAAATATATACAGTGCATAATAAATCTTGTTTGAGGTACATCGATGAATGGAATGACCCAAGTCAACAGGTTGCATTACCAATTACTTATTGAATAATGTTACGCTAGAAAAAATTGTATTGTAATTTGCCTTATTATAACAAATTATGCTCTGTACTGTTTGAGAGTCCATTGGGTACACCAGCATTTATTTACTTTGTATCGGTGATTGTTTTGATTTTATTTTGGGGTTTCCAATGTTCGCAGAACCAGGGGGAGGTTAAAAGGGTCAATGGGAATAGGATTCCTTTTTTGGACATTTTTTTTAATGTATGTGATGAAAACTTATGATTAAAGTTATCTGATTTAAAAATCAATTGTCTTGAGTGAAACTTTTATTTTTGTTAAAATTTCAGCAAATATTGTTATTTTGGTGAAAAGTATTGGCATAAAAAGGAAAACCAAGGTATGGTGATTTATGGTGGTCTGTAAGGGTAAAATGAGCTTCAAAGGGGTTACTGAAGCTTCATTCAACTATCATTGACCCATTCTGGTTCCAAAAAAGCCACCCATTTCATGTTTATTTCCACAGAAAAAAAAAAGAAGTGAGAAAGTACTCTAAAAATGTGAAGTTACAGGAAAATAGTCACATACACAAAAAAGAAAAAACGAAAATATAAACAGCAGTAAATAAAATATAATAACCTACCCTGAAGACACAAAGAGAAGCACCATACTAAAGAGTAGACTTTTTGTAAACAAATTTAACTCAAACAGTTTAGTGTGTGTGATTGAGATTTTTCACTTGGGAAATCAATTATGTTTCTTATCAAAAGATTCACTTAGGGGTCTGTAATCCTAATTGTGAATAGTTTCCATCTGTGCATGTTTGATAATAACAGTTACAGTAAGAATACATTTTTACCCAAAAATAATTAATCCTACGTGTTTTAGGTGATTCTGGCAGAGAATGGCTCCTGTATAATGGGAGGAAAATTGTACATTCATCCTGCTCTTTCAACTGCAGAGAAATTAAACTTTATTTGAAATTACCTTCAAATAGCCTTCTGTATAACAAATACTCTGATCATTTCATTACTAATTATATGATGATTTGTAATAATCACTAAAAAATGAAAACAATTAATAATTTACGTAAACACATCTAAACTCTTCTGCAGTGCTGTGTATAATTATTTGTATAGAATGTATAATCCAGCAATCCAAAAGGAAACTATGAAAATCTTTTAATGTGTCATGTCGCCACTATTCCAGTCATCAATGTGACCTTTTTACAAGGTGCCTTGTTGCCTGCAGATAATAATAATTTGTAATATTAACTCAGTTATATTGTGCTGTCAGAATACAATAGGGTGTTTGTCATAGAATAAAGAAGCAGTTTTATTTCATGTGTAGGGAAATGAAATGACTTTCCTAAGGTTAGGTACCTGGCTGTAGGGTTTGAATGTAAGTCATTGTCTGTTGAGCAATAACGGAGAAAATGTCAGCATATGCACTATTATATATACACACACACACACACACACACACACACATATATATATATATATATATATATATATATATATATATATATATATATATATATATATATATATATATATATATATATACTGTATATATATATATACTATTTTTGTCTGTGTACCTGTGTGACACTTTCATACAAGGACATTGCATTAAATGGCTGTTTCTTCCAAAATACCAAAATATGTTTTATGATTTTGGAAACCTATAAACCTAAATATATCTTTCATATGGCTTCGCAATAGCTGTGATGCTGACCCAGAGTCTTCTGTATGTTTAAGTGACTGACCTCAAACACGTTTGTAGATCAGAATAGTCGAAACTCATTATACTGGTTCTGGGGTAGTAACCTAAATTGAAACCATAGGGTCAGCGTGATCGCATGTTACCTGGCATTTACAGAATGAGTGGTCGACATTAGGAGCTTCCATGTGTCAAGTTAAAACTCATTGTATCTAATCAGTATAACCAGGGCTTTTTTCTCAGAGAATAGGTGCAGGAACTGCTCCTTTCTGAGTCAGCCCTTGACTCCACCCCCTACCCATCTCTGAGCACCGTTCCTTGGTTCTACCCCTTACCCACCTCCCAGAACTACCCCTTTTAGAGAATACAGAGCCAAGTATCATTTTGTGGTGCTATGTATTTTGCATGAAAATCATTAATGATAACAAGAAAGGCAGTAAAATAGATCTAGCAACAATAGATACACCCCAGCAACAATGGATCCCCAACAGCCAGCATCAGTAGACCAACAATTGACTCCCTGCAACATAGGACCCACCCCCAGGAAAAATAGATCCCCCACCAGCAACAATACACCTCCCCAGCAACAGTAGACCCCCCTGCAAAAATAGATCCCCTCCAGCAACAATAGATTCCCCAGCAGCCAGCACCAATACACCCATCCCTCCCAGCAACGATTGACCCCCCAGCAACATAAGACCAACCCCCAGCAACAACAGATTCCCAATGAGCAACAGAAGATCTCCCCAGCAATAATGGACCCCCTTCCTCCGCAAAAATAGATCCCAGCATCAATAGACACCCCAGCACCCCTTGCCAATCAGTTCTGGAGGTGGCGGAACTGCGTTCCCCCACGTTCCCGCTGAAAAAAAGCCCTGAGTATAACTGTATCTAGTCAGTGACTCGGGATACACTATAGGGAAGACAATAAAGCATTTACACTATTTTCTAGTGGTCATATCCTTTAAAATGAACTACCTGTGTCTAATTCAGGCAATCATTTGTGCCAGTTTCAGTAGCATTACCAACTCTTGCACCAAACATGGGTAGTTCCAACTATTGCCACTTTATCTTTAAAAACCTACTGCTATGGCAGCAATAGTTTATTAAAGAATTATTGCCAGTTCACAAATTCAGAAATTAAGACCAGCTCTGTGCTGGTGTACAAAAGTATGCCAGTGCTTACAGTGAGTCATGTCTGTGCTGGGAAGCTGTTAAGAAACCTCACATATACATTGAACATTCACATCAGGCCCTGCCCTCAAGGAGCTTTCAATCTATGGCACAGGAAGAACATGCAAACTCCAGGCAGGCAGTGTCGTGATTGGAATTAGAACCAACAACCCTTTTGCTGCTGCTCCCACCATATAAGATTCTTTTTCAGGACATTATCTTGCACTATAGTACAGTATATTGATTTATGTTGCTCTCTCATTGTCACTGCAGCTGCCAAGGGTATTAGGGTCTTAGAAGGACAACATTCACAGTTAAAGTTTTAAAGTTACAAAGGCTGAAGGTTTTTTACCTTCATGCATTCTATGTATGAAGGTAAAAAACTTCTGTGTGTTGCTTTCCCCACAGCCCCTAATACCTGGGCCCCCTCTTGATCCAATGATGTGCTCGGGAGCCTCAGCTGTCCCAAGTCTCTCTCAACTCATTGGCTGAGCCATTGGCTCCCACTGCTGTGAATCATAGCCAGTGGGCCAATGAGGAGATAGGCCTTATGGACACATAGAGTGGGGCTCAAGAGCGAGTATGCACCAGTGCCCCATAGCAAGTGGTTAGCTAGTGGAGACATTGGTCAAGGGGGAAGGAGCCAGGAGCATTGACAGAGGACCCAAGAAGAAGAGGATCAGGGTTGATCTGTACAAAACCATTGCACAGAGCAGGTAAGTATGAAGTGTTTGTTATTAAAAATAAATAAATAAATAAATATCGCTTTAATTTTTATTTTAGATTGGAGAGCTGTCTCTGATATGGCATCCTAAGTTATGATACATTTGGTATCTGCAGTTGTGATGGTAATGTCCCCAGGGCACTGTTGTGCAACTGAGGGCCTAGTGTGCAGATACTATTTGGGTTGTTTTCTATACGACCTTCAAAGACCTTGATCCCAGTTCCAGTTTTCTTTATGTTTGTATTTAATGCTTATATTTATAGTTTACATTGTTTTTACTTGTTTTATATTTAATAAAACGTTATAGCCACAAAACCCAGCTCTAGTGTGGTGTCAGTTATTTAAGAGTCAAAGGTAGGTGGATTTTGGTATAGTTAGCTGATCGTATGCCATACACAACATCTTTGCAATGCTGCTTTTGTACGTCCTGGTCAGATACACATACATATACATACATATACTGTATACAAGGAAGGGATGTGTATAGACATGTGACCCCTGATCAGATGTTGCTGATGCATTGAGCGAGACTTCTGGGACACGTTACTTTTAGTGTTTGGAGTGCAGATGGAATGCAAACCAAAGTTTTTGGTTTCTTTTTCAATGTCTGAGCAATAGGGATGAGCTGAACATCCCCCGGTTCAGTGCGCACCAGAACCTGCGAACAGACCGAAAATTTGCACGAACGTTAGGACCCCATTGACATCTATGGGACTGGAACGTTTGAAATAAAAAGTGCTCATTTTAAAGGCTAATTTGCATGGTGTTGTCCTAAAAAGGGTTTGGGGACCCGGGTCCTGCCCCAGGGGACATGTATCAATGCAAAAAAACTTTTAAAAAATGGCCGTTTTTTCAGGAGCAGTGATTTTAATGATGCTTAAATATTAAAAAAAATGAAATATTCCTTTAAATATCGTACCTGGGGGTGTCTATAGTATGCCTGTAAAGTGGCACGTGTTTCCCGTGCTTAGAACAGTCCCTGCACAAAATGTCATTTTTAAAGGAAAAAAAGTCATTTAAAAATGCTTGCGCGCTTTAACCACTTGCCGACCGCCTAACGCACATATACGGCGGCAGAATGGCACGGGCAGGCAGAATCACGTACCTGTACGTGATCTGCCTCCCGCGGGCGGGGGGTCCGATCGGACCCCCCCCAGTGCCAGCGGCGGTCGGGAGCATCGGGAGGCGAGGGGGAGACCATCCGATCGTGGCCCCCCCCTCGCGATCGCTCCCAGCCAATCTGAATCCTCCCCTGCCTGTGTGTAGTTTCACACAGGCAGAGAATGTGATGTCATCTCTCCTCGGCTTGGCAGTTTCCGTCCCAGCGCCGAGGAGAGAAGACATGTGAGTGCACAACACACACACACACATAGTAGAACATGCCAGGCATACTTTACACCCCCGATCCCCCCCCGATCACCCCCCGATCCCCCCCCCAATCACCCCCCCCTGTCACAAACTGACAGCAAGCAGTATTTTTTTTTTTTTTTTTTCTGATTACTGCACGGTGTCAGTTTGTGACAGTTACAGTGTTAGGGCAATGAGTATTACCCCCCTTTAGGTCTAGGATACCCCCCTAACCCCCCCCTAATAAAGTTTTAACCCCTTGATCACCCCCTGTCACCAGTGTCACTAAGCGATCATTTTTCTGATCGCTGTATTAGTGTCGCTGGTGACGCTAGTTAGGGAGGTAAATATTTAGGTTCGCCGTCAGCATTTTATAGCGACAGGGACCCCCATATACTATCTAATAAATGTTTTAACCCCTTGATTGCCCCCTAGTTAACCCTTTCACCACTGATCACCGTATACGGTGACGCTGGTTAGTTCGTTTATTTTTTATAGTGTCAGGGCACCCGCCGTTTATTACCTAATAAAGGTTTAGCCCCCTGATCGCCCGGCGGTGATATGCGTCGCCCCAGGCAGCGTCAGATTAGCGCCAGTACCGCTAACACCCACGCACGCAGCATACGCCTCCCTTAGTGGTATAGTATCTGTACGGATCAATATCTGATCCGATCAGATCTATACTAGTGTCCCCAGCAGTTTAGGGTTCCCAAAAATGCAGTGTTAGCGGGATCAGCCCAGATACCCGCTAGCACCTGCGTTTTTCCTCTCCGCCCGGCCCAGCCCAAGTGCAGTATCGATCGATCACTGTCACTTACAAAACACTAAACGCATAACTGCAGCGTTCACAGAGTCAGGCCTGATCCCTGCGATCGCTAACAGTTTTCTTGGTAGCGTTTTGGTGAACTGGCAAGCACCAGCCCCAGGCAGCGTCAGATTAGCGCCAGTACCGCTAACACCCACGCACGCACCGTACACCTCCCTTAGTGGTATAGTATCTGATCGGATCAATATCTGATCTGATCAGATCTATACTAGCGTCCCCAGCAGTTTAGGGTTCCCACAAACGCAGTGTTAGCGGGATCAGCCCAGATACCTGCTAGCACCTGCGTTTTGCCCCTCCGCCCGGCCCAGCCCAGCCCACCCAAGTGCAGTATCGATCGATCACTGACACTTACAAAACACTAAACGCATAACTGCAGCGTTCGCAGAGTCAGGCCTGATCCCTGCGATCGCTAACAGTTTTTTTGGTAGCGTTTTGGTGAACTGGCAAGCACCAGCGGCCTAGTACACCCCGGTCGTAGTCAAACCCGCACTGCAGTAACACTTGGTGACGTGGCGAGTCCCATAAGTGCAGTTCAAGCTGGTGAGGTGGCAAGCACAAGTAGTGTCCCGCTGCCACCAAAAAGACAAACACAGGCCCGTCGTGCCCATAATGCCCTTCCTGCTGCATTCGCCAATCCTAATTGGGAACCCACCGCTTCTGCAGCGCCCGTACTTCCCCCATTCACATCCCCAACCAAATGCAGTCGGCTGCATGAGAGGCATTTTCTTTATGTCCTCCCGAGTACCCCTACCCAACGAACCCCCAAAAAAGATGTCGTGTCTGCAGCAAGCGCGAATATAGGCGTGACACCCTCTATTATTGTCCCTCCTGTCCTGACAATCCTGGTCTTTGCATTGGTGAATGTTTTGAATGCTACCATTCACTAGTTGAGTATTAGCGTAGGGTACAGCATTGCACAGACTAGGCACACTTTCACAGGGTCTCCCAAGATGCCATTGCATTTTGAGAGACCCGAACCTGGAACCGGTTACAGTTATAAAAGTTAGTTACAAAAAAAAGTGTAAAAAAAAAAAAAAAAACACAAACAAAAATATAAAATAAAAAAAAAATAGTTGTCGTTTTATTGTTCTCTCTCTCTCTATTCTCTCTCTATTGTTCTGCTCTTTTTTACTGTATTCTATTCTGCAATGTTTTATTGTTGTTATGTTTTATCATGCTTGCTTTTCAGATATGCAATTTTTTATACCTTACCGTTTACTGTGCTTTATTGTTAACCATTTTTTGTCTTCAGGTACGCCATTCACGACTTTTGAGTGGTTATACCAGAAAGATGCCTGCAGGTTTAGGTATCATCTTGGTATCATTCTTTTCAGCCAGCGATCGGCTTTCATGTAAAAGCAATCCTAGCAGCTAATTAGCCTCTAGACTGCTTTTACAAGCAGTGGGAGGGAATGCCCCCCCCCAACGTCTTCCGTGTTTTTCTCTGGCTCTTCTGTCTCAACAGGGAACCTGAGAATGCAGCCGGTGATTCAGCCAGCTGACCATAGAGCTGATCAGAGACCAGAGTGGCTCCAAACATCTCTATGGCCTAAGAAACCGGAAGCTACGAGCATTTTATGACTTAGATTTCGCCGGATGTAAACAGCGCCATTGGGAAATTGGGAAAGCATTTTATCACACCGATCTTGGTGTGGTCAGATGCTTTCAGGGCAGAGGAGAAATCTAGGGTCTAATAGACCCCAATTTTTGCAAAAAAGAGTACCTGTCACTACCTATTGCTATGATAGAGGATATTTACATTCCCTGAGATAACAATAAAAATGATTTAAAAAAAAAAAAAATGAAAGGAACAGTTTAAAAATAAGATAAAAAAAAATAATAATAAAGAAAAAAAAAAAAAAGCACCCCTGTCCCCCCTGCTCTCGCGCTAAGGCGAACGCAAGCGTCGGTCTGGCGTCAAATGTAAACAGCAATTGCACCATGCATGTGAGGTATCACCGCGAACGTCAGATCGAGGGCTGTAATTTTAGCAGTAGACCTCCTCTGTAAATCTAAAGTGGTAACCTGTAAAGGCTTTTAAAGGCTTTTAAAAATGTATTTAGTTTGTCGCCACTGCACGTTTGTGCGCAATTTTAAAGCATGTCATGTTTGGTATCCATGTACTCGGCCTAAGATCATCTTTTTTATTTCATCAAACATTTGGGCAATATAGTGTGTTTTAGTGCATTAAAATTTAAAAAAGTGTGTTTTTTCCCCAAAAAATGCATTTGAAAAATCGCTGCGCAAATCCTGTGTGAAAAAAAAAAATGAAACACCCACCATCTTAATCTGTAGGGCATTTGCTTTAAAAAAATATATAATGTTTGGGGGTTCAAAGTAATTTTCTTGCAAAAAGAAAATTTTTTTTTATGTAATCAAAAAGTGTCAGAAAGGGCTTTGTCTTCAAGTGGTTAGAAGAGTGGGTGATGTGTGACATAAGTTTCTAGACCCCCCCCCCATGACCCCATTTTGGAAAGTAGACACCCCAAGCTATTTGCTGAGAGGCATGTCGAGTCCATGGAATATTTTATATTGTGACACAAGTTGTGGGAAAGAGACAATTTTTTATTTTTTTTATTTTTTTTTGCGCAAAGTTGTCACTAAATGATATATTGCTCAAACATGCCATGGGAATATGTGAAATTACACCCCAAAATACATTCTGTTGCTTCTCCTGAGTACGGGGATACCACATGTGTGAGACTTTTTGGGAGCCTAGCCGTGTACGGGACCCCGAAAACCAAGCACCGCCTTCAGGCTTTCTAAGGCCGTAAATTTTTGATTTCACTCTTCACTGCCTATCACAGTCTCGGAGGCCATGGAATGCCCAGGTGGCAAAAAAACCCCCCAAATGACCCCATTTTGGAAAGTAGACACCCCAAGCTATTTGATGAGAGGTATAGTGAGTATTTTGCAGACCTCACTTTTTGTCACAAAGTTTTGAAAATTGAAAAAAGAAAAAAAAAATTTTTTTTTCTCGTCTTTCTTTATTTTCAAAAACAAATGAGAGCTGCAAAATACTCACCATGCCTCTCAGCAAATAGCTTGGGGTGTCTACTTTACAAAATGGGGTCATTTAGGGGGGGTTTGTGCCACCTGGGCATTCCATGGCCTCCGAAACTGTGATAGGTAGTGAGGAGTAAAATCAAAAATGTACGCCCTTAGAAATCCTGAAGGCAGTGATTGGTTTTCGGGGCCCCGTACACGGCTAGGCTCCCAAAAAGTCCCACACATGTGGTATCCCCGTACTCAGGAGAAGCAGCTAAATGTATTTTGGGGTGCAATTCCACATATGCCCATGGCCTGTGTGAGCAATATATCATTTAGTGACAACTTTGTGCAAAAAAAAAAAAAAATTTGTCACTTTCCCGCAACTTGTGTCAAAATATAAAACATTCCATGGACTCAACATGCCTCAAAGCAAATAGCTTGGGGTGTCTACTTTCCAAAATGGGGTCATTTGGGGGGGTTTTATGCCATCTGGGCATTTTATGGCCTTCAAAACTGTGATAGGTAGTGAGGAGTAAAATCAAAAATGTACGCCCTTAGAAATCCTGAAGGCAGTGATTGGTTTTCGGGGCCCCGTACGCGGCTAGGCTCCCAAAAAGTCCCACACATGTGGTATCCCCATACTCAGGAGAAGCAGCTAAATGTATTTTGGGGTGCAATTCCACATATGCCCATGGCCTGTGTGAGCAATATATCATTTAGTGACAACTTTTTGTAATTTTTTTTTTTTTTTTTTTGTCATTATTCAATCACTTGGGACAAAAAAAATGAATATTCAATGGGCTCAACATGCCTCTCAGCAAATTCCTTGGGGTGTCTACTTTCCAAAATGGGGTCATTTGTGGGGGTTTTGTACTGCCCTGCCATTTTAGCACCTCAAGAAATGACATAGGCAGTCATAAATTAAAGGCTGTGTAAATTCCAGAAAATGTACCCTAGTTTGTAGGCGCTATAACTTTTGCGCAAACCAATAAATATACACTTATTGACATTTTTTCTACCAAAGACATGTGGCCGAATACATTTTGGCCTAAATGTATGACTAAAATTGAGTTTATTGGATTTTTTTTCAAAATTTTCGGTATTTTTCCGTGTATAGCGCAAAAAATAAAAACTGCAGAGGTGATCAAATACCATCAAAAGAAAGCTCTATTTGTGGGAAGAAAAGGACGCAAATTTCGTTTGGGTACAGCATTGCATGACCGCGCAATTAGCAGTTAAAGCGACGCAGTGCCGAATTGTAAAAAGTGCTCTGGTCAGGAAGGGGGTAAAACCTTCCGGGGCTGAAGTGGTTAACCACTAAGCCACCGCCCACCGTCATATGACGGCTGGACGAGGCTTCTGTTGTTCTGGGAGGACGTCATATGACGTCCTCGCCCTCCCGAGCCACTAGGGGGCGCTCGGGACCCGGTGCGCGTGCCCGGCGGCCGCGATGTCCGCCGGGCACCCGCGATTGCTGGGTAACAGAGCAGGAGCGTGGATCTGTGCATGTAAACACAGATCCACGTCCTGTCAGAGAGGAGAGGAGACCGATGGCGTGTCCCTTGTACATAGGGACAGCGATCGGTCACCTCCCCCAGTCAGTCCCCTCCACCCACAGTTAGAATCACCTCCTTAGGTCATACATTAACCCCTCGAGCGCCCCCTAGTGTTAACCCCTTCCCTGCCAGTCACATTTACACAGTAATCAATGCAATTTTATAGCATTGATCGCTGTATAAATGTGAATGGTCCCAAAAATGTGTCAAAAGTGTCCGCCGCAATATCGTAGTCACAATAAAAATTGCAGATCGCTGCCATTACTAGTAAAAAATAAATAAATAATAAAAATGCTATAAATCTATCCCCTATTTTGTAGACGCTATAACTTTTGCGCAAACCAATCAATATACGCTTATTGCAATTTTTTTTTAGCAAAAATATGTAGAAGAATACGTATCGACCTAAACTGAGGAA
The DNA here is from genome assembly GCF_042186555.1 of Aquarana catesbeiana. Classification (NCBI taxonomy): domain Eukaryota; kingdom Metazoa; phylum Chordata; class Amphibia; order Anura; family Ranidae; genus Aquarana; species Aquarana catesbeiana. The sequence goes on along the minus strand of NC_133325.1, from coordinate 481,072,025 downwards.
AAAATGTGTTAAAAAAAAAAAAAAATTGGATATTTATTATAGCAAAAAGTAAAAAATATTGTGTTTTTTCAAAATTGTCCCTCTTCTTTTGTTTATAGCGCAATAAATAAAAACCGCAGAGGTGATCAAATACCACCAAAAGAAAGCTCTATTTGTGGGGAAAAAAATGATAAAAATTTAATTAAGGTGCAGTGTAACATGACCGCACAATTGTCATTCAAAGTGCGACAACGCTGAAAACTGAAAAATGGCTTGGGCAGGAAGGGGGTGTAAGTGCCCTGTATTGAGGTGGTTAATGTAATGTCGGGTCCTGGCAATATGGATACAAATCAGTGAGACAAACGGCATGGGTACCCCCAAGTCAATTACCAGGCCCTTTTGGTCTTGTATGGATATTAAGGGGAACCCCGCACCCGAATTAAAAAAGGAAAGGTGTGGGGCCCCCAGGCCCTATATACTCTGAACAGCAGTATACAGGCGGTGCAAACAAGACAGGGACTGTAGGTTTGTTGTTAAGTAGAATCTGTTTGTAATTTTGAACTGGTACATTTTTAACGTGTTTTTATCTCCAGCCAAAAAATCTATTTTAAGCTTTTTGGAAAACCTAGGGAAGGGTTATCACCCCTGTGACATTTGTTTTGCTGTCTGTGCTCCTCTTCAGAAGAAAAAAAAATTGACCCAAACAATTTATAGCTGTTTTAACCTTCTCTATTTTCAAAGCTATTTTGAGTACATCACAGTTTTTAAAACAATTAGGGAATGATATAACTAGCAAACTGTTGCAAAACATCCCCTAATCCTTGACCCTAAAATTATCTTTACCTAAACTAGTCTCTAACACTAAAAAATGATTTGTAGCAGAATATTTACATTATCCTGAGCCAGTAGCAGTCGAGTCAAAATACAGCGATCCTCTTCTGAAATAATTCCCTTCACTTCATTCCATTCTGAAAAAAAGCATTGCAGTATACAATTTGTGATGCTTTACTGCTTGCAGGAGGTGTTGAATAGCCTAAAAAATAAGCTGTCACTTCTGTAAAAAAAAAAAAAAAAAAATCTGAGAGGTTTTTCTAGCAATTTTAAGGAGGAACCCACCTTGTAACATGTACCCACATTGTTCAGAATCACTCATTCTTCATTTGTACCAAAATAAACATGTTGGAGATTTGTTGCTTGAGTGTTTTCTATACTTCCTAATCTACATACTGGTCCAGCTCAGAAAAGACTGAAGTAATCATCAAGAAAACCAGGCAACTAATGATTTCAAAAGATTTTGGACGGCAACCTATCTATCTCTCTTAATACAGTTTTCATGTAACTTTACCAGTCCCATAACCTGGTACTGCAACCCATGGAGCCTTAGTGAAAGAAAGCTTTGGCAGTTCAAAATTTGGCATGATTATAAGGTTGACCTTTATTTTGGAAGCAGTTTTAGATAGAAATTGGATATATTGTCTAAGAGGGTGGGAATCAGGAGGTCGGTCTTAAGTGTAGAAGTGGTAGAATCTACTGACTTTGAACACCCTGAAGTCTACTGTCACAATGCACCCTTCCATTTAAATTTATGTCATAGATTTATTTGCAGTTTTTAGCTTGCCAGCAATTATTATTATAATTATACAGGATTTATATAGTGCCAACAGTTTGCGCAGCACTTTACAAAATGAGAGCAGTCAGTACAGTTACAATAAAATTCAATACAGGAGGTATCAGAGGGCCCTGCTCATTAGAGCTTATAATCTAGGAGGGAGGGTCAAGTGATACAAAAAGTAGTAACTAAAAAATTAAATATGGTCAGTAGTACCCTGCGAGGCGCCTCCATCCCCATTGTACATACAAATACCGAATTTTGCCCATTGGGACTTTAGATGAAGCGCCACACAGCCAATAACATACAGGTTTATTAAGTGCAGTATCTCACAAAAAGGAGTACACCCCTCACATTTTTGTAAATATTTTATTATATCTTTTCATGTGACTACACTGAAGAAAGGACACTTTGCGAAAATGTAAAGTAGTGAGTGCACAGCTTGTAGAACAGTGTAAATTTGCTGTTCCCTCAAAATAACTCAACACACAGCCATTTATTGTCTAAACTGCTGGCAACAAAAGTGAATACACCCCTAAGTGAAAATGTCCAAATTGGGCCCAAAGTGTCAATATTTTGTGTGGCCAACATTATTTTCCAGAACTGCCTGAATCCTCTTGGGCATGGAGTTTAGCAGAGCTTCACAGGTTGCCACTGGAGTCCTCTTCTACTCCTTCATGACTACATCACACAACTGGTGGATTTTAGAGACCTTGCGCTCCTCCACCTTCCATTTGAGGATGCCCCACAGATGGTCAATAGGGTTTAGGTCTGAAGACATGCTTGGTCAGTCCATTACATTTACCATCAGCTTTTTTTTAGCAAGGTAGTGGTCATCTTGGAGGTGTGTTTGGGGTCATCTTGGAGGGTGTTTTGGGGAATACTGCCCTGCGGCCCAGTCTCCGAAGGGAGGAGATCATACTCTGCTTCAGTATGTCACAGTACATGTTGGCATTCATGGTTCCCTCAATGAACTGTAGCTCCCCAGTGTCGGCAGCACTCATGCAGCCCCAGACCATGACACTCCCACCACCATGCTTGACTGTAGGCAAGACACACTTGTCTTTGTACTCTTCACCTGGTTGCAGCCACACATGCTTGACACAATCTGAACCAAATAAGTTTATCTTGGTCTCATCAGGCCACAAGACATGGTTCCAGTAATCCATGTCTTTAGTCTGCTTGTCTTCAGCAAACTTTTTGCAGGCTTTCTTGTGCAACATCTTTAGAAGAGGCTTCCTTTTGGGACGACAGCCATGCAGTCTAATTTGATGCAGTGTATGGCTGGCGTATGGTCTGAGCACTAACAGGCTGACACCCCACCCCTTCAACCTCTGCAATGCTGGCAGCACTCATAAGTCTTTCTCAAAGACAATCTCTGGATATGACGCTGAGCACGTGCACTCAACTTCTTTGGTTGACCATGGCGTGACCTGTTCTGAGTGGAACCTGTCCTGTTAAACTGCTGTATGGTCTTGGCCACCGTGCTGCAGCTCAGTTTCAGGGTTTTGGCAATCTTCTTATAGCCTAGGCCATCTTTATGTAGAGCAACAATTCTTTTTTTCAGATTCTCAGAGAGTTCTTTTCTATGAGGTGCCATGTTGAACTTCCAGTGACCAGTATATAAGAGTGAGAGTGATAACACCAAATTTAACATACCTGCTCCCCATTCACACCTGAGACCTTGTAACACTAACGAGTCACATGACACCGGGGAGGGAAAATGGCTAATTGGGCCCAATTTGGACATATTCACTTAGGGGTGTACTCACTTTTGTTGCCAGTGGTTTAGACATGAATAGCTGTGTGTTGAGTTATTTTGAGGGGACAGCATATTTACACTGTTATACAAGCTCTACACTCACTACTTTTCATTGTAGCAAAGTGTAATTTCTTCAGTGTTGTATAATAAAATAAAGAATGGGGTAAAAGGCGCTCCCTAATTGAGGGGTATGTGAACTGTACGTGCAACCCCAGTGCTACCAAAACCACTGTGATGATATAATACATAATATACTACACATAATATAATAACCCCCTATAAACATATATCTATATCCAAACTAATCAATCAGTTAAAGATAAAAGTGATCAATTATACCATCAATTATATCAAATGAAAAATGACACCAGCATGTAAACTGAAGTGATCTGCAGTACTAGGCATATGTGCAATATGTGCCACCCTAATAAAAAAAAAAAAAAATAATATATACATATATATATATATATATATATATATATATATATATATATATATATATATATATATATATATATATATATATATATATATATATGCAATAAAGAAGTGAAAAAGTCTGCAATACTCCAAAACATTGGTTAGCAAAAAAAGGATTTTGTTTCAAAAAGTTCCAAACAGTCTGGTGACTCTTGTGCTCAAAATTGACCGTTGACTTCTGTGCTCCCCACTCACCAGCTCCTTATACCCCTACAGGGGTGACAGGCAGTATGGAATATCATAGGCAGTCTTCATAGATGGTTTCCTGTAGGTCCTTTAGCAATGGCTCTTGCTTCCACTAACCCAGGACATCCGGATCGGTCAACTGTACATCACAGCCTCTGCCACCATATCCAGGAAAGGGATCTCCAGGGATGAGTCCTCATATGAAGAGATAACACTCCATAGTGTAATATATTGAATAAAAATGCTTTTATGTAAATGACCATAAAACACAAAAGTTATTCCCATATGGGAATGAAAGCTACAAAAAACACTACACCATGTGTGTGTTCGGTAACCAGGAAGAGCCGTCTTGCAGCGTGCGGTCCAGCTGCATTCACATGAAAAGATATAATAAAATATTTACAAAAATGTGAGGGGTGTACTCACTTTTGTGAGATACTGTACAGTGGGGCAAAAAAGTATTTAGTCAGCCACCAATTGTGCAAGTTCTCCCACTTAAAAAGATGAGAGAGGCCTGTAAAAGTCATCATAGGTATACCTCAACTATGAGAGACAAAATGTGGAAACAAATCCAGACAATCGCATTGTCTGATTTTTTAAAGAATTTATTTGCAAATTATGGTGGAAAATAAGTATTTGGTCAATATCAAAAGATCATCTCAGTACTTTGTTATATATCCTTTGTTGGCAATGACAGAGGTCAAACGTTTTCTGTAAGTCTTCACAAGGTTGTCACACACTGTTGCTGGTATGTTGGCCCATTCCTCCATGCAGATCTCCTCTAGAGCAGTGATGTTTGTCACATTGTCTGAGTTTTGAAAGAATTTACTTGCAAATTATGGTGGAAAATAAGTATTTGGTCACCTACAAACAAGCAAGATTTCTGGCTCTCACAGACCGGTATCCTCTTCTTTAAGAGGCTCCTCTATCCTCCACTCATTACCTGTATTAATGGCACCTGTTTGAACTTGTTATCTGTATAAAAGACACATGTCCACAACCTCAAACAGTCACACTCCAAACTCCACTATGGTGAAGACCAAAGAGCTGTCAAAGGACGCCAGAAACAAAATTGTAGACCTGCACCAGGCTGGGAAGACTGAATCTGCAATAGGCAAGCAACTTGGTGTGAAGAAATCAACTGTGGGAGCAATAATTAGAAAATGGAAGACATACAAGACCACTAATAATCTCCCTCGATCTGGGGCTCCACGCAAGATCTCACCCCGTGGGGTCAAAATGATCACAAGAACGGTGAGCAAAAATTCCAGAACCACATGGGGGGACCTAGTGAATGACTTGCAGAGAGCTGGGACCAACGTAACAAAGGCTACCATCAGTAACACACTACACCACCAGGGACTCAGATCCTGCAGTGCCAGATGTGTCCCCCTGCTTAAGCCAGTACATGTCCGGGCCTATCTGAGGTTTGCTAGAGAGCATTTGGATGATCCAGAAGAGGATTGGGAGAATGTCATATGGTCAGATGAAACCAAAGTAGAACTGTTTGTTAGAAACACAACTCGTCATATTTGGAGGAGAGAGAATGCTGAGTTGCAACCAAAGAACGCCATACCTACTGTGAAGCCTGACCCCGCCTGACCTGAAGGGCCTAGTATGGAATTTAGGAGGACCCCCACGCCATTTTTTTTAAACTTTGGTTCAGGGTTCCCCTGTGGGGAATCCCCATGCCGGTTTTATCAATTAACTGTTATGTGTATTGTCAGACCGACAATTCATTATAGCCGCGAGTAGTTTTAAATGACTTTTTTCCTTTGAAATGTCATTTTGCTGTCAGACTGGTTCTAAACACGGGAAACATGCGCCCCTTTACAGGCATACTATAGACACCCCCCAGGTACGAAATTTAAAGGAATATTAAACTTTTATTGTTTCACTTTAAGCATTATTAAAATTACTGCTCCCGAAAAAACAGAAGTTTTTAAAATTTCTTTTTGCATTGATACATGTCCCCTGGGGCAGGACCCAGGTCCCCAAACACTTTTTATGACAATGCCATGCATATAAGCGTTTAAAATTAGTACTTTTGATTTCTCCCATAGATTTTAAAGGGTGTTCAACTCAAACTCGAAGCTCATCCCTAACTATCAACCATATTTTGTTTTTTAGCAATTGGCTCAAATGTACAAATCCATTACATGGTTACATACAATAACCAAACAGTCCATAGTAAGTGTGTTATAGCATCTATGGGCATTTTGTGAGTTCGGTTTCACTCTTCAGGGGTAGACATAATCTATAAAATAGAAATGGTTAAAAAATATAACATAGTAATGAACATGGAAATGTATCAGGTAGATTGAAATGTGGGAATCAGACTAAGTGATCCATACTTACAAAGATGCAGCATGCTGCTTGCCAAAGTCGCACTGATAGCCACCGGAGACATCTGACCCAGGAGCTGTGGGTAAAGGTTCCAAAATGGGCCAGCAGCGCAAAACAGAACATATGGAAAAATGGGCACACAGGACTGTCCAGCATGGCCTGCCAGGATGATAGCTAGAAAATAGAGTGTATATGGTTAATGATGTGCACTGAAGAATAAATAAAAAAATAAAAAATGAAAAACAGGTAAAAATTAGGTGAGAAAATGTAAAAATAATGATTAAATGTCCAAGAGCAACCACATGGTACAATTGGGAATGGTGAATGTGACCTGCACAAATACAGCAGCTGCTGTCTTTTAATCGGACACTTACCTGTCCCAGGGTCCAGGGATGCAGGGGATCGAAGCCCCGCTCATCCCCCCTCCACTCAGCGGTGCCAGCATTTTAACTGTGGGAGCCCGGCTGTGGCTTCACAGCCGGACACCCACTGCGCATCCGCGACTGGTCATGTGTCCCAGATGATTGACAAGAGGGAGGGTGGAGAGGCGATCTTCCTTCCTGCGCCGAGGGAAGTGATGTCACCAGCCTAGGCACTGAAGGAGGCAGATTAGGATGAACCCCCTAGCAACAGTTATTTAGAGGTGAGTAAAAAAAAAAATTTTCTCCAAATGTTTTTTTTTAAGCACATTACTTTTTTTTTTTTTTTGGGGTGGAACTCCACTTTAATAAACCTGTACTATGTTTTTATTACTGGCTGTGTGGAGCTTCATCCACAGTCATCAGATGTCTCTGGTGGCTATTGGTGCGACTTTGGCATGCAGCATGCTGCATCTTTGTGAGTATGAATCACTTAGTCTGATTCCCACGTTTCAATCTACCTGATACATTTCCATGTTCATTACTATGTTATAGTTTTTAACCATTTCTAGTTTATAGATTATGTCTATGCATCAACCCCTAGACTGAACACACAAAACATGTTGGCTTACCATAGATGCTATGACACACTTATTTTGGACTATTTGATTTACTGTATGTAACCATGTAATGGATTTGTACATTTGGGCCAACTGTTTGGCATTATGACACCTTTTCCCAGTTCTATCGCTGGCATGTACTTAATAAACCTGTACCATGTTTTTATTACTGGCATGTGGTGCTTCGTCTAAAGTCCCAATGGGCAAAACTCTGCATTTGAAAGGTAATAACTGTGGGGGATGATCTGATAGAGAAAATAAAATGACATTTGTTTGGTAGGGGCAAAATAGGCTTCTGTGAAGAGGAGGATTTTCCTGGATCCTCTAAAACCAAACAAAGTAGGAGATAGCTGGACAGATTGAGATAGGGAGTTCCAGAGGATGGGAGAGGCTCAAGAAAAGTCCTGGAGGTGAACATGGGGAGAGGTCTTGGGAGGAACAAAGTGAACAATTTAGTTGGTATTTTGAGACTAGTTTAGTAATGTAGCTGGGGGCAAATTGTGGATGGCTTTGTAAGTTGTTGTCAGTATTTTTAATTCAATTTGTTGGGTGAGTGGAAGCCAGTGGAGGGATTGACAGAGCAGACACTGAACATTTGCTAAGGTGGATGAGTCTGGCAGCAGCAGTCATGATGGACTGAAGGGGGGATAGCCTATGTAAAGGTAATCCCATGAGGAGGGAGTTTGCAGTATTCGAGGAGGGAGATGACCGGGGAGTGAATTAGGAGCTTTGTGGTGTCATTGGTTAGGAAGAGGTGTATTCCCGAGATGTTGAGGAGGTTGAGGCGACAAGATTTGGACAGTGACTGGATGTGGAGGCCGAAAGGAGAGTTCAGAATCCAGGATTACACCTAGAATCTTGGCATGTGGGGAGGGGCTGATAGAAGTGCTATCGATCTTGACAGAGAAATCAGGGGAAGAGGCATGTGGGGTAAGAAAAATTATAAGCTCGATTTTGGATAGATTGAGTTTGAGGAAGTGGTGTGACATCCAGGCTGATATGTCTGTTAGTAAACTAGTGATACATGATGAGACTGAAGGAGTGAGCTGAAGGGTATAGAGAGTTGGGTGTTGTCAGCATAGAAATGGTATTGATATCAGCTGACCCAGGAATGAGGTGTAAATGAGAAGAAGAGAGGTCCAAGCACAGAAGCAAGGAGCAATTCAAAGTTATATGTTTTATTGGATATTTGACCAATTGAGTATCTGACTGGAACTGGTGGCTAGGAGAGTCACTAAGCAAGGTTATGAATGTTATGTGTTAACAACTAATCTGTAACTGAAAATGTTTTGTTCAAATGTTTTTGCATGGGGTAGTCCTTAACCAGTTGCTGACTGCCGCACGACGATGTACGTCGGCAGAATGGCACAGGCAGGCAAAAGGACTTACAGGTACGTCCTTGCCTGCCCACGGGTGGGGGGTCCGATCGGACATGCCAGGCATACATTACACCCCCTCCCCCCCCGATTACCCCATCCCTCCCCCGATCACCCCCCCGTCACACTGACACCAAGCAGTTTTTTTTTTTCTGATTACTGCATGGTTTCAGTTTGTGACAGTTAGTGTGGTAGGGCAGTTAGTGTTAGCCCCCTTTAGGTCTAGGGTACCCCCCTAACCCCCCTAATAAAGTTTTAACCCCTTGATCACCCCCCGTCGCCAGTGTCGCTAAGCGATCATTTTTCTGATAGCTGTATTAGTGTCACTGGTGACGCTAGTTAGGGAGGTAAATATTTAGGTTCGCCGTCAGCATTTTATAGTGTCAGGGACCCCCATATACTACCTAATAAATGTTTTAACCCCTTGATTGCCCCCTAGTTAACCCTTTCACCACTGATCACCGTATAACTGTTACGGGTGACGCTGGTTAGTTTGTTTATTTTCTATAGTGTCAGGGCACCCGCCGTTTATTACCGAATAACGGTTTAGCCCCCTGATTGCCCAGCGGTGATATGCGTCACCCCAGGCAGCGTCAGATTAGCGCCAGTACCGCTAACACCCACGCACACAGCATACGCCTCCCTTAGTGGTATAGTACCTGATCGGATCAATATCTGATCCGATCAGATCTATACAAGCGTCCCCAGCAGTTTAGGGTTCCCAAAAATGCAGTGTTAGTGGGATCAGCCCAGATACCTGCTAGCACCTGCGTTTTGCCCCTCCGCCCGGCCCAGCCCACCCAAGTGCAGTATCGATCGATCACTGTCACTTACAAAACACTAAATGCATAACTGCAGCGTTCGCAGAGTCAGGCCTGATCCCTGCAATCGCTAACAGTTTTTTTGGTAGCGTTTTGGTGAACTGGCAAGCACCAGCCCCAGGCAGTGTCAGGTAAGCGCCAGTACCGCTAACACCCACGCATGCACTGTACACCTCCCTTAGTGGTATAGTATCTGAACGGATCAATATCTGATCCGATCAGATCTATACTAGCGTCCCCAGCAGTTTAGGGTTCCCAAAAACGCAGTGTTAGCGGGATCAGCCCAGATACTTGCTAGCACCTGCATTTTGCCCCTCCGCCCGGCCCAGCCCAGCCCACCCAAGTGCAGTATCGATTGATCACTGTCACTTACAAAACACTAAACACATAACTGCAGTGTTCGCAGAGTCAGGCCTGATCCCTGCGATCGCTAACAGTTTTTTTGGTAGCGTTTTGGTGCACTGGCAAGCACCAGCGGTCTAGTACACCCTGGTCGTAGTCAAACCAGCACTGCAGTAACACTTGATGACGTGGTGAGTCCCATAAGTGCAGTTCAAGCTGGTGAGGTGGCAAGCACAAGTAGTGTCCCCCTGCCACCAAGAAGACAAACACAGGCCTGTCGTGCCCATAGTGCCCTTCCTGCAGCATTCGCCAATCCTAATTGGGAACCCACCACTTCTGCAGTGCCCGTACTTCCCCCATTCACATCCCCAACCAAATGCAATCGGCTGCATGAGAGGCATTTTCTTTATGTACTCTCGAGTACCCCTACCCAACAAACCCCCCCAAAAAAGATGTTGTGTCTGCAGCAAGCGCGGATATAGGCGTGACACCCGCAATTATTTTCCCTCCTGTCCTGACAATCCTGGTCTTTGCATTGGTGAATGTTTTGAACGCTACCATACACTAGTTGAGTATTAGCATAGGGTACAGCATTGCACAAACTAGGCACACTTTCACAGGGTCTCCCAAGATGCCATAGCATTTTGAGAGACCCAAACCTGGAACCGGTTACAGTTATAAAAGTTAGTTACAAAAAAAGTGTAAAAAAAAAAAAATATATATATAAAAAAAAATAGTTGTCGTTTTATTGGTCTCTCTCTCTATTCTCTCTCTATTGTTCTGCTCTTTTTTACTGAATTCTATTCTGCAATGTTTTATTGTTATTATGTTTTATCATGTTTGCTTTTCAGATATGCAATTTTTTATACTTTACCGTTTACTGTGTTTTATTGTTAACCATTTTTTTGTCTTCAGGTACACCATTCACGACTTTGAGTGGTTATACCAGAATGATGCCTGCAGGTTTAGGTATCATCTTGGTATCATTCTTTTCAGCCAGCAGGCGGCTTTCATGTAAAAGCAATCCTAGTGGCTAATTAGCCTCTAGACTGCTTTTACAAGCAGTGGGAGGGAATGCCCCCACCATCTTCCGTGTTTTTTTCTGGCTCTCCTGTCTCAACAGGGAACCTGAGAATGCAGCGGTTATTCAGCCAGCTGACCATAGAGCTGATCAGAGACCAGAGTGGCTCCAAACATCTCTATGGCCTAAGAAACCAGAAGCTACGAGCATTACATGACTTATGCCGCGTACACACGAGCGGACTTTACGGCAGACTTTGCTCGGCGGACTTTTCGACAGACTTTACGACGGACTTTCTGAATGAACGGACTTGCCTACACACAATCCACCAAAGTCCGTCGAATTCATACGTGATGACGTACGACCGGACTAAAACAAGGAAGTTCATAGCCAGTAGCCAATAGCTGCCCTAGCGTGGCTTTTTGTCCGTCGAACTAGCATACAGACGGGCGGACTTTTCGACCGGACTCGATATCGACGGATTTATTTAAAACATGTTTCAAATCTAAGTCCGTCCAACTTTTGAGAAAACAAAGTCCGCTGGAGCCCACACACGATCGAATTGTCCGATGAAATCCAGTCCACCGGGCAAAGTCTGCCGTAAAGTCCGCTCGTGTGTACGCGGCATTAGATTTCGCCGGATGTAAACAGCGCCATTGGGAAAGCATTTTATCACACCGATCTTGGTGTGGTCAGATGCTTTGAGGGCAGAGGGGAGATCTAAGGTCTAAGACCTCCTCTGTATATCTAAAGTGGTAACCTGTAAAGGCTTTTAAAGGCTTTTAAAAATGTATTTATTTTGTTGCCACTGCACGTTTGTGTGCAATTTTAAAGCATGTCATGTTTGGTATCCATGTACTCGGCCTAAGATCATCTTTTTTATTTCATCAAACATTTGGGCAATATAGTGTGTTTTAGTGCATTAAAATTTTAAAAAGTGTGTTTTTTCCCCCAAAAAATGCGTTTGAAAAATCGCTGCGCAAATACTGTGTGAAAAAAAAAAAATGAAACACCCACCATTTTAATCTGTAGGGCATTTGCTTTAAAAAAATATATAATGTTTGGGGGTTCAAAGTAATTTTCTTGCAAAAAAAATAATTTTTTCATGTAAACAAAAAGTGTCAGAAAGGGCTTTGTCTTCAAGTGGTTAGAAGAGTGGGTGATGTGTGACATAAGCTTCTAAATGTTGTGCATAAAATGCCAGGACAGTTCAAAACCCCCCCAAATGACCCCATTTTGGAAAGTAGACACCCCAAGCTATTTGCTGAGAGGCATGTCGAGTCCATGGAATATTTTATATTGTGACACAAGTTGTGGGAAAGAGACAATTTTTTTTTTTTTTTTTTGCACAAAGTTGTCACTAAATGATATATTGCTCAAACATGCCATGGGAATATGTGAAATTACACCCCAAAATACATTCTGTTGCTTCTCCTGAGTACGGGGATACCACATGTGTGAGACTTTTTGGGAGCCTAGCTGCGTACGGGACCTCGAAAACCAAGCACCGCCTTCAGGCTTTCTTAGGCTCTGTTTCCACTACTGCAACTTGTTTTGCGACTTGACACATGTCAAGTCGCATGACAAGTCAAAACCCATGTATTTCAATGGTCCCCGTTCTAATTAGTGTGACTCAAGTCGCAGCGTCTCCAAAAAAGGTTCTTGCACTACTTTGTTCCATCTTCGGTGCGTTCTCCATAGAAAGGTATTAAGTCGCAATGCAGTCGCATGTACATGTCTGACACAGCGACTTTGTTGCAACTTCCCCAGCAGTCTACGGAAGCACATGATCTCTGCTCCTCCCAAATACATCACTTCCTATATTGATGTACGTGAGTGTGGAAGACAGGAAGGGGAAGTAACTAAGCAGGATAAGGAATTACATCACTCTGGCTAAATCGCAGAACATCAAAGTCGTTTTTAAATTCGCATCAAATCGCAACATAGTATAAATCGTGCAACTTTGGGGACGCACTAGTGGAAAAAAGCCTAAGGGCGTAAATTTTTGATTTCACTCTTCACTGCCTATCACAGTTTCGGAGGCAATGGAATGCCCAGGTGGCACAACCCCCCCCCCCAAATGACCCTATTTTGGAAAGTAGACACCCCAAGCTATTTGCTGAGAGGTATAGTGAGTATTTTGCAAACCTCACTTTTTGTCACAAAGTTTTGAAAATTGAAAGAAGAAAAAGAAAATGTTTTTTCTTGTCTTTCTTCATTTTCAAAAACAAATGAGAGCTGCAAAATACTCACCATGCCTCTCAGCAAATAGCTTGGGGTGTCTACTTTCCAAAATGGGGTCATGGGGGGGGGGGGTTGTGCCACCTGGGCATTCCATGGCCTCCGAAACTGTGATAGGCAGTGAAGAGTGAAATCAAAAATTTACACCCTTAGAAATCCTGAAGGCAGAGATTCGTTTTCGGGGCTCCGTACGCGGCTAGGCTCCCAAAAAGTCCCACACATGTGGTATCCCCATACTCAGGAGAAGCAGCTAAATGTATTTTGGGGTGCAATTCCACATATGTCCATGGCCTGTGTGAGCAATATATCATTTAGTGACAACTTTGTGCAAAAAAAAAAAAAAATTGTCACTTTCCCTCAACTTGTGTCAAAATATAAAATATTCCATGGACTCAACATGCCTCTCAGCAAATAGCTTGGGGTGTCTACTTTCCAAAATGGGGTCATTGGGGGGGGGGGTGTTGCGCCATCTGGGCATTTTATGGCCTTCAAAACTGTGATAGGTAGTGAGGAGTGAAATCAAAAATTTACGCCCTTAGAAATCCTGAAGGCGGTGATTGGTTTTCGGGGCCCCTATGTGGCTAGGCTCCCAAAAAGTCCCACACATGTGGTATCCCCATACTCAGGAGAAGCAGCTGAATGTATTTTGGGGTGCAATTCCATATATGCCCATGGCGTGTGTGAGCAATATATCATTTAGTGACAACTTTTTGTAATTTTTTTTTTTTTGTCATTATTCAATCACTTGGGACAAAAAAAATTAATATTCAAAGAGCTCAACATGCCTCTCAGCAATTTCCTTGGGGTGTCTACTTTCCAAAATGGGGTCATTTGGGGGGGTTGTACTGCCCTGCCATTTTAGCACCTCAAGAAATGACATAGGCAGTCATAAACTAAAAGCTGTGTAAATTCCAGAAAATGTACCCTAGCTTGTAGACGCTATAACTTTTGCACAAACCAATAAATATATACTTATTGACATTTTTTTTACCAAAGACATATGGCCGAATACATTTTGAATCAAAATTGAGTTTATTTGATTTTTTTTTATAACAAAAAGTAAAAAATATTTTCGGGCCTTTTCCGTTTATAGCGCAAAAAATAAAAATGGCAGAGGTGATCAAATACCATCAAAAGAAAGCTCTATTTGTGGGAAGAAAAGGACGCAAATTTCATTTGGGTACAGCATTGCATGACCACGCAATTAGCAGTAAAAGCGACACAGTGCCAAATTGTAAAAAGTGCTCTGTTCAGGAAAGGGGTAAATCCTTCCGGGGCTGAAGTGGTTAATAATCATATCAGATCCATAAGGTGTATTATGAATTTTGAGGGGACCCCACTTTTTTTGTCTTTTGTGTGGAGTTGACAAGTGTCAATTATGGTGATTGATGGAGATCTACATCACTGATTTTTTTTTTTTGTGCGAGATATGTGTGTTTATTTTTATTTTTTTGAAATAAATAAACAGCCAAGGGTACTATGTACCCCTTACTCATTCACATAGAGGTTGGGGGTTGTATCTGTGGCCTGATATTGTTCAAGAGGAGAAGGCTGCAAGCTCACTGTTCTACTTTCTTGGCCCACCCCCATGACTTTTTTTGTTGTGTTTTTGCATTGCTTCCCCCTAAAATTCATATCTGACCCTCATCAAGGAGGAACGCAACACCTTTGCTTTTGCATGGGATCCTTTTTAACTTTTTTTTTTTTTTTTTACCAGACTCTTATCTAGGATAAGGATTTTCTGGTATAAAGGAAATCCCCAGCCACTTTGGTTGCAAACAAAATGATGTTGCTGGTAAATTTGCATAAATTAGGGAATTTCCCAAGCATGTTATTTAATCGGTTCTCGACCAGCCGTCGCAGTTATACTGTGGCAGGATGGCTCCCCTGGGCGAGCCGGCGTAGCTATACATTGGCTCTTTAAGATGCCGCCAGAGGTGCGTGTGCGCAGGCGTGTCCCCAGAACCGATGCGAGTGCACACAATGACCGCTGGCACCTCGCGATCGCTCGTGACAGAGCGAGAACTGGGATCTGTGTGTGTAAACCGGTTCTGTCAGGGGAGAGGAGACCGATCGGTGTTCATACTAAGTATGAACACCGATCGGTCTCCTCCCCTAGTCAGTCCCATCCCACAGTTAGAACACACCTAGGGAACACAGTTAACTCCTTGATCGCCCCTAGCATTAACCCCTTCCCTGCCAGTGACATTTATACAGTAATCAGTGGATTTTTAAAAAGTAAATAATGATCAGCGCAGCTTGATGATATATATAAAATATTAACAATAAGCGATAAATGATGTGCAAAATCAGTAATTGCGATTATGCAAATTGCTAATGATGCTGTGCAAAATAACTGAAGCAACAGTAGCCCTATGTTCAATGTAGATGAATACTAAAGTGCCTATGTTGTAACTGTGCAAAACCGCATAATGATGCTGTGTAAAACTGCGCTGAATATCATTTACTTTACACCATTTAAGTGCATTTACACACTTTGGATCTAGCTGCAACTTATCTGATTAGCATATACTTAGCGATTTTACATAGCAGCATCATGCATTTTTGCACAGTTGCAACATAGTCATTCTATGTTTATGTACACTGAACATAGGGCTATTGGCACTTTAATATATACTATGCGTTTACATTAGTATATTAATACCCAGAAACACTATTGCATTTGCACAACACTACGTGCACATACTCAGATTGGTTTGTTCAGCACTGTTTATTGTTGTTTTTTAGCGATTTTTACACAGCATCATTAAGCGGTTTTGCACAGTTACAACATAGGCACTTTAGTATTCATCTACATTGAACATAGGGCTACTATTGCTTCAGTTATTTTGCACAGCATCATTAGCAATTTGCATAATCACAATTAGCGATTTTGAACATCATTTATCGCTTATTGTTAATATTTTATATATATCATCAAGCTGCACTGATCATTATTTACTTTATACCATTTAAGTGCATTTATACACTTTAGATCTAGCTGCACCTTTTTAGATTAGCATATATTCACTTTGATAGCGTGAAGGATCTTACTTACAAGTGCATTTTTATAGCACCGATCGCTGTATAAATGTCACTGGTCCCAAAAATGTGTCAAAAGTGTCTGATTTGTCTGCCACAATATTGCAGTCTTAATAAAAATCGCTGATCGCCGCCATTACTTGTAAAAAAAAAATAATAAAAATGCCATAAATCTATCCCCCATTTTGTAGACACTATAACTTTTGCGGAAACCAATCAATATACGCTTATTGCAATTTTTTTATCAAAAATATGTAGAAGAATACATATTAGTCTAAACTAAGGAGAACATTTTTTTTTTTTTTAAATTAGGAATCTTTTATATAGCAAAAAGTAAAAGATATTGTGTTTTTTGTCATAATTGTCGCTCTTCTTTTGTTTATAGAGCAAAAAAAAAAACCGCAGAGGTGATAAAATACCACCAAAAGAAAGCTCTATTTGTAGGAAAAAAGGGACGTAAATTTTGTATAAGTACAGCTTCACATGACCACACAATTGTCAGTCAAAGCGACGCAGTGCAGTATCGCAAAAAATGGCCTGGTCAGGAAGGGGGTAAATTCTTCCGGGGCTGAAGTGGTTAAAGGAAGCTGATGCCCACTGAACTAATTTTTTAAAAAATATTTTGCTTTGGTGCATGTCTCCCAGGGCAGTACCCAGCTCCCCATGTCCTTGGTTTGATTTGGGGGGTCTCCATGCCATTTTTTTACATTAAAATTAAATCCAATATAAAAATGTAATTTAGTGGCATTTGTTTTTTTTTTTTTTCTTTGTAAATGTTACTTTGCTGTTGTACATTCTACAGTGCCCCGTTCCACATGCCCTTTCATCTACAATCTCTTGCTTAGTAACCTTGAAAATGTACAGAATTGATTTGAAAGATTTGACACCCATTGACTTCAATAGGGTTCAGATTAACATTAGAATTTGAATAAAATATGTGAGCCACTGGCACAGCAAATACAAAAAAATATATATAGAACCTGTCTAATGTGAAAAAAAAATTGTTTGCTTCAGTCAAAAATGCATTTGGGTGCACCTTTGATTGGAGTGAAAAATATGGAACAAAGAAGGTTGACTGTGCTAACCCCTGTATAATATTATTAAATTACAACACTCCTGTTACACAGTGAATAAAATTATATATATATGTATAAGACAGTGAAAAAAATAAAAAATATAAGTATACCACTATATTCTATTATGCAGATTACCAGTGCCTTATTGCATACAATATCTAAACATCGATCATTAAATGATACGCCAAAACAACACCACAAAAACCCCTTTTCCCAATCACTATAGAAAATAATAAAATGAAATGAGTGTCCAGTGTTTCTGCTGGATTAAATGTACCAGCTAATTGATACTAGGGAATAAAATATCTAGCAAGTCCAAGTGCAACTCTCCAATGTGAATAACCTCATTCTGTGCATTTTATCCCTCATCTGTGGTTTTTGTGTAGCTGATTCCACCAATATGGATTGGCCACTCACCAAAAGAAGGTATAAACATGCCTTTGGTTCATTAATGGGATAACCACTCCACTTAGGGTAATTTTCCCAATGGTATCAGTATAATAGATATCCATCCTCATAGGAAATAAACAGTAATCATTGCACAGTATGTCTATACTGTTTTATTCTTAAAAAGTTTAAAAAGACTATAAAACTCACATTTAAATGTGCCCGTAAGCCTACACCAAGCCTATCCAGCGGTATGAATGGGTGAAGATATCGCCGTATGTCTTCTATGTTAGAGTGCGTCTCAAGCCTCGCTTTCACACGGCAGGATATGACGTAGTATTTCTCCCAGTGGCCTCTACGCGTTTTGCAAATACAATTGCGTCATAAGCAATCAGGAATGGGACTGCTGCTAACCAAACCCATGTACTTTCAACTTATCACTACAGAGGAATATCAAGACTTTTTCCAATGCCTTAGGAAGTGAAAGACTCAGCGCTAGGGAGAACAATGCTGGAAACTCTGAAATGGGATAGTGTATGAAGGTGTTTTTTTCTTTTTTTTCAAAATACTTGGATTTTTCAAAAATAAAAGGGAACAAGTTCCAGGAAGCAGAGATAAACATTCAGAATCTTACACTAGTTTGGGCAAAGGCTTAATAACATACAATAATATTTTGCATGCAGGCGATACAAGTCAGGAAACATTAAACCAAGTAAAGGTGAGATTCATGGCTAGGATGCGTATGAATCTTAAAAATGTAGAGTTAGATCTTTCCTTCCCCCCAGTATCGCCCCTTCTCAGCTCTGTAATCAGGAGATGAAAGGGGAGAAGCATGTGAGGGAAATCACTAGAGACAAACAACCGAAGTTGAGGGGCAGTAGTTCCAAGGCAACACATATATTACCTAATAGCAACATTGTTTTCTAAGTGGAATAATGTCAAATGAAAAGCAAATGAAAACAAAAAGAAAACCATGGGATGGAGACTATGAATGGACCACCGACAGTAAGAGTCATTTAAAGGTCCAACAGCATTATAGTATAACAAAGAAGACAAAGAGAACAATAAGGAGCTGCATAGGGGGTCTGGGTGGGGGGAGGGAAGGAGGGGGAACCCTGCTCCTATGTAGGTCATACCGGGGGAAAGGAGGGTAAGGGTGAATAAATGTATCACATATTTGCAAGAAGTACCCTGGGGGGGTGGGGGGTGACACCTAAGGATGTTAGTTATATAACTGACACATGAAGACTATGGGTGCACCCACAGATCAACTTGATTGTAGATTGAGCCCTGGTAGGGCATCTACAGGCATTATGGCCGGAAGAAGAAGGGGGGTCGATGATTGTAGTAGAAGTGGAAGGGTAACCATGATACTCTGTAAATAAAAAATGGGCTCCCAAGAATTGCTGCGAAAAAATTGCCAGCATCCCTAAGTATAGAAAATAAGTAAGCCTCAGATAGTAGGATTTTAAGGACAATTAGAGATAGATTGAGAATTGTGTAAAAAATGTCATTGAATTTATTCATATACAAAATTTAAAAGACAAATTTAGAACAAAAAACAAATACATAAATAACACAGTGAATAGTCATAATTAACAGTAGTGGCAAAAAGAATC
This sequence comes from Aquarana catesbeiana, assembly GCF_042186555.1. NCBI lineage: Eukaryota > Metazoa > Chordata > Amphibia > Anura > Ranidae > Aquarana > Aquarana catesbeiana. Next base: position 481,052,759 of record NC_133325.1, on the reverse strand, counting down.
CCACTGCATAAATGAACATCATCCATGAGTGAGTCTGACGCATTTCAAAATGTATAAATAAATATAGTCTTCCATGTATGCATTTCCAAAATTGCATAAGGACCTTCATAACCCCCCAGATCGACCTATTATTTCAGGTAATGGTAGCATCTCTGAAGGTATCAGTCAAGTCATTGACCAGCATTTAAGACCTCATGCCTTGGAGCTGGCATCCTACACCATCCATTTATTAAAAATACTGGACGATTTGGTAATTCCTGTTTCAGCTATTCTGGTTACTATAGACGTTGAGTCTCTTTATAACAGCAAACCACATGACTTAGGGGTGGCTGCGGTTAGCCGCATTTTACAACAAAAATCAACCACAGAGTGGAAATTCAATAAGTTTATTGTGGAGATGTTGGATTTCATTTTGAGACACAATGTCTTTCTTTTCAAGGGTTCCCACTACCTCCAGGTACAGGGTGCTGCTATGGGGTCGTGTTGCACCCCCTCTTATGCAAACCTGTACCTGGGGGAGTGGGAAAAAGCCTTTTTATCTGATGACCAGCTGACCCCATACACACAATATATCATTCTTTGGCAAAGGTACATTGATGATATCTTCTTGGTATGGAATGGTCCAGAAGACATTCTGAAAAATTGCCTTAAAGTCATGAACCAGAATGTATTGAATCTATTTTTTACAATGGCTTATGATCATTTCATGATCAATTTCATGTACATCAGTATTTTTAAGAATGAGGATGGGAGACTGACCAGCAAACTCTATAGAAAGGAGACTGCCGGCACCACTCTTTTGCATGCCAACAGTTTCCATCCTGAACCCCTGAAAAATCTATATCTTTTAGCCAGTTCCTATGCCTCAAACGGAATTGTAGCACTGTGGAAGCTTTCCAGTTGGAAGCGGACAAACTAAGTGAGAGACTACTCACAAGGGGATATACAAAATCTTCCCTGAAAAAAGCCTTTAATTGGGTCAAGGACCAAGATAGACATGATTTAATATTTAAAACCAGAAAACAAGACGATACAACAAGAATTATCATACGATACTCCAATGAACACCATACTGTGAGGAAGATCCTTACCAAATATTGGTCGATCCTCACAGAGGATCCCATTTTGCGTGGTCTTCTTACTTCTAAACCCCAGATTACCTTTAGGAAGGCAGGTTCACTTGGGGACATGCTCACTCAGAGTGAATATAAGGGCAATCAGAGACATGATCCATGTAAAGCATGGGGAACCTACCCCTATAGATCCTGTTCATTCTGTGAGGTCATTTGTAAAAGGACATCCATTCAGTTACCTAATGGAGAACGCTTCCACTTGAAATATTTCGCTAACTGTAAGACTCAGGGAGTTGTCTATTTGGTACAATGCCAGTGTGGTGCATTTTATGTCGGAAAGCCCTTACAAGAATTTGGACAGCGAGTCAGTAAACATTTACTAAGTATGCAAATTGGTAATCGGTATCTTCCCCTTGGAAGACATGTGGCCAAGGGACATGGATCATAATGCCATCTGTGAACTTTACTGTATTGGATCAAGTGCATGTTCCAATTAGAGGTGGGGACTGGAACAAAATTCTTTTACAGCGCGAAATGCACTGGATTAGACATTTAGATGCCACTACCCCACCTGGCCTCAATGAAGCTGAAAGTTTCAGAACTTTTCTAGAAGGTTTCCATTCAGCAAAAACTGACTAAATTCATCAGATTTTTGTTTTGGTTTCATATTTCCTTTTTTCTTCTATGTTTTTCTCCTTTTCCTCTGTTTTCCATACTCTGATTTCTCGCTAACAGACAGGTATAAATGACACTATCTATTCGGGGTGTTACACACATTTTTTGTTATTTAACTATGCAATGATATTTTGGTTTTTGGTTGTTCCACCTATTTGGTGGTTAATATATGGATATTTGTTCATGTTATATTGTGCGTCATGAGATTATATCCCTGTGTCCCTTCTCTCAGCCTGTGGCCACCAGCATGCACCCGTCACATGTAGGCTCCCATGAGATTTGGGAGCCACCTCTCATCCCTAACTGTGGTTTTGGTTGCCATCGGCATTATCCCCACAGTTTTGTGAGGATACTTCCTGTGTCAGGGGCAATTCAGTTCCTCCTTTACTGAGAGAAAGCCTTCCCCTATGGGTTCTCCTTTTCTCTCCTATGCCCCAGCCTCATTTAGTTCCCTTTCTTTGTGTTCATTTTTTTTTTAAGAATGAGTACAATTACGGTGTTCTGAATATGTTAGTCTACACACGGCGGCATTCACTGATTGCAATGGGGCCTCCGCTCTCACCTAACTGGTTCAATTACACTGGATGCACGGCAGCATACACTGTCAGCTGTGATGTCTCCCCTTCTGCATCTAGGATTGGTTGACAGGGTCTGGGGGGGTGGGGCGGCTGTGTTCGGCCGCGCTCTCCCTGAACCATCACCGTCAGCTGTTTGAACGTCATCTCCTTTTTTCAGCGGCGCCTCGTAAGTGACATCATGGCTCGTACGCCATGCGGCGTCACTCCCCAATGCTCCACGAGTTGTTGTTTTGTTTCAGCTGGGGCTATATAAGGAGAACGCCGGGAACTCTTTCACGGCCATCCCCAATCTGTGACAACCTATTTGGTTGCCTGATCCTGTGACATGTAAGGTGGAGTATGAAACTCTCTCCTTTACTTAGCTACCTTCATTACTCTTGGTCATTCCAGGCGGAATCTTTGAATATTCAGCATTGCTGGAAAGGATAGCTTTTTTTGATTGATTCTATTTACTTTTTACCTTCTTATGGGGTTTGATGCTTTAGGCTTGGCAGCCTTCATGTTGGGAGGAGGGTTCAGGCCCATTTCTAGTGCGGCTGATATTTTGTGTGCCCATCTTTAGTTTTACCTATGTGAATTTTGGTTAAATTATTTTTGTTCATCAGTACCCTTGGACTTCTTACCCTTGCATTTATTTTTTTCTCTGTCTGATTTTTTCAGACAGATGTTCTTTTTGTCCCCCCTTATTCTGGTTTTGTGTTGGGACTCCTCATTTCTGTTCTCCTGGGTGGCTTGGAGCACCCGCATTGGAGCACCCCTTCGCTTAAAGTGATTGCGCAATCCATCAACTTGTACGTGTTACCTTCACCAATTCCATATGTATGATTTGTTCATTTCAGTGGCTGCCCCCACATTTGTGGCACTGGGGTTTTCTAGCCCCCCTGATGACCCCCCTTTCTTTTGGAGGGGTCTGTGGAGGGTGCACCCTAATCTGTGTGCAAGTCTGGAATGCAGACCCACTTGTTCAATTAATATATATACCGTCTGTATATTAATGGCAGCTTCACCATCTGTCTTGATTTTTCTTCTAGATTCCCCTTGTCTTGCTACCCTTGGCTTTTGCTTTTCTAAGGTGCGACCATGCTCCCACTATTTTGGCGCTTCGATTGGATTACAATATCCTGGGGTTCCTTTGCATGTTGAAGGGCCAATACAGGCTGTATAGATGTTGGATGGTATATAGGAATTTCTTTCTTGACACGTAAGTTTGGATATATTCTGACCGGAATTCTCTAAACCTGTCAATCTTGTAATCTATGAACTGTTTTCATACTTCATTTATTGACACTGTATTTTGCATTTGCAGAAATGGCAAATTGTCCCTGATGAAGACTATATATTTATTTATACATTTCAAAACGCGTCAGACTCTCACTCATGGATGATGTTCATTTATGCAGTGGGATTCTTTTTGCCACTATTGTTAATTATGACTATTCACTGTGTTATTTATGTATTTGTTCTTTGTTCTAAATTTGTCTTTTAAAGTTTGTATATGAATAAATTCAATTTCATTTTTTTATACAATTCTCAATCTATCTCTAATTGCCCTCAAAATCCTACTATCTGAGGCTTTCTTATTTACCATGATAGTCTGTATCAGGTAGTACTGTGGTGATGAATGTTGACCATTTAGTTTGAAAACTGCGAGTCGAACCGTTTGTTGATAGACTTTGCGCATCGGGGATGCAAGGTCGAGTTTAACATGCTGAATCATGTGTGCGCTGGAGGATGACCATTTTTTGAGTAAAGTGCATCTTGCTGACATGAAACATGTGGATAGCCAAGCTTTGTTGCACAGTGAGGTTATAGGTTGAGGTCTCGTGTGGTTTGGGGAGACAGTTTCCAGATGACCCAACAGCAAAGGGAATATGTCCTCCATGGGGGGATGTCCTGTGACCGCTGATGCAAAGTTTTCTATAACCAGGTGAACTGCGCTAGCAACTATGTATAAATAAGATATACCACATCAAAATAGACTAAAAAACACAAATAGTGAATATAAAGGTGTCGCAAATAGTGAATATAAAGGTGTCAAAGAACTGGACATGCACCCTGTGCAGCACACCCAATTTTGTGTGAGAGTGCACAGGAGTGCACTACCAGAACCACAAGACCTTCAATATAATAAATGTGATAGATCAATTCTTGTGCATAATGCTGCACAATGACAGAAAATGACAACGGGAGCGTACAAAAGTGCACTCCCTGGGTGAAAACCTTCACTGCGATAAAAATCAATTGGTGTGCATATAGTTATAGTTCAAGGAGTGAACTATAAAAAGACAAAAATAGCGGTTAACGTAACACTAGTGTAAGGAAGAGAAATAAAACAAATATACTCTCAAAAAATTCACAATCAAAAATGACTTATGGAGCGATCCCCTCAGGAAATGTCAGGTGGGATAGTGAAATCATGAAATGTCAGCAATAACCAAATTGCAAACAGAGAAACGTAACTAATGGTTAAAACCCCTTCATGGGAGAAGCAATAGGCGGACTTCCAGCTTTTTCATCCTTATGGTCAAACAGGGCTGATGGTATAACAATGTTGAAATTGCTTGGAAGAAACCCCAAAGCTCGCGTTCCACCAAAAGAGAAAGGAGAAGCATATAGCATAAAACCTTAGGATACCAAGGGGTCACCTGCGCATATATGCGCTACTCACGGGACCGGTATGCAGAGCAGGCATTCAGATATTTGGTCGGTTCGCCGCTCTCCGGCGTGCGTTCCACCAACACCAGGAAGTGATGTCACTGGTAGCAAATCAGGTAGACGTGGACAGGATGTTGCGTCGACGCGTTTTGCCCCTCCCCCAGGGCGTTATCAAAGACTCAACACCCTGCTCACGTAGAAACTCATTTATATTATGCTCAGTGAGTGACAGCCATTTGCGGCCAATGGGTGAAAATCACCCATTCCTTCCTCTATCATCATATCCTGTTTGCAATCGAAACTTTAATCAGTGGTCGGAGACAAACATCTCCAGTAAACAGATAAATGCTTATAACATCTCTATAGAGAAACGATTTTGTACACTCACTGTATTCCACAAAAAACAAAGTATGTGCTACATCAGGATATCTAGACAGATGAAAAATCCTATGCAATATATATTGAATGTCTGATTCTCTAATAATATTCAGCAATAGAAACAATTATTTAATACATTATACAATAAGTAAAAAAATATAAAAAAAAATATATTATAAAAAATATAATGAAGTTGGGATAAAAATATATATGTATAAAAAAACACATACATATAAATAATAAATATGGATAATATATAGTCACAAATTCCTTAGATATAACTCTATGCTTTACTGATTGCTGGACCTCACACTCATAAATATGACATGGAAAAAACACAACAGATAATCAAAATTCATAATTAATAGCAATTAATGACAATATACACGAGCAAAAAAAACACAAATAAATGAAAAGAAATGAAACAAATGTAAAAAAATATATATATAAAAAATATATATGTGAAAAATGAAAAAATGAAAAAATGGGAAAAAATAATATTTAAATAAAAAAATAAAATAATAAAAAAATAAAATTTTTTTTTTTATATATATAAGATGAAATAAAAATAGAAATAGAAATAAAAATAAAAATAAACTGCTATATAAAATGGAAGATAATTTTCTGAACACTACCAATTAGATAAAAAACAATTAAGGTCTAGCTCAATATTCAGGCCCAGGGGGTTCAATGTGCGTAATCTATGTATCCACTGGGTTTCATTTTGTGAAATGTTTTTCCTAAGGTTGGAACCTCGCCAGTGTTCTTCAACCCTATCAATCCCACAAAAGGTGAGTAGGCTGGGATCTTGATTGTGGAAAAGCCTAAAATGATTGGAAAGCCCATGAAACTTATACCCCTTCTTAATCCTATTTACATGTTCATTAAGTCTTATGCCCAATTGTCTGGTGGTTCTTCCTACGTATTGAAGATTACAAGGACAAGACAAAAGATAGGTAACATGTGTTGTGCTGCAGGTTATGAATTTTTTGATTACATAAGATCTACCATCTACCAGGGAACTAAAATGGGTGGTTTTCCGTTTGCGAAATTTAGATGTCCTGCACATTCCACACCTACCACAACTGTAGAACCCAACACTGTCTAGAAAGGTGCATACCTTCCTGGGGGGGTCTATAACATTATGTGCTAGCTGAAGCCTCAATGTGGGTGGTTTGGTGTAAATAAAATTGGGCTGTTTTGGCAACACCTTCCTGAGGTCATTGTCCTGATGAAGGAGGGGCCAATGCCTCTTGACGATTTTCTCTAGGTCCCGATACTGTCTATTAAATCCTGTAACAAAGGATAAACTGAAATTTTCCTGTTCCCCTTTTGCTTTGGATTTGAACAGATCATTCCTATTTATTTCCCCAACTGTTTGTTTGATCCTCTCTAAATTCTCCAGACTGTAGCCTTTTTCTTGAAATCTTTTCAAAATAATGTTGGCTTGCAAGTTGTAGTCTCTTAGATTGCTGCAGTTTCTTCTAATCCTAAGTAGCTGACTTTTAGGGATACCCCCTAACCATCTTGGATGGTGGCAGCTTGTCAGGGGGATATACCCATTTCGATCAACATCTTTGAAGAAGGTACGGGTAAGCAATTTGTTACCCTCTCTAAATAATGTTAGATCTAAAAAATTGATTTGTTGGTAACTAAAGCACTCAGAAAAGGAAATACCAAACCGATTGGTCCCTAATTTGGCCATAAATTCCAAAAAGGAGTCGGATGATCCTGCCCAGATGATCAGGATATCATCTATGTACCTTTTGTATAACCTGAGCTCTGGGATGCTGGATCGATAGATGGCTTCGTCCTCCCAAAAGCTCATAAACAGGTTAGCCACTGAAGGTGCATACTTGGCACCCATTGCGACTCCTTTCTTTTGCCTATAGTATTCCTTTTGATGCCAAAAAAAGTTATGGCTCATTGCTAAATCCAAAGCCTTTAGGATAAACTTCTTTTGTTTGGATTTTATATTTGTATTCCCTAATGCCCATTCTACTGCTTGTGACGCATGTTCTTGTTGAATGTTGGTATAGAGTGAATTTACGTTCGATACTTGCAAGTAAACAGTTTTCATCTATTGTTATGGTCTTAGTTAATTCAATGAGTTCTCTGCTATCTTTAAGATATGCGGGGTATTTTTTGGTAAGTGGTTGCAAGAAACAGTCTAGATATTCACCGAGTCTAGAGAAGAGGGATCCAATCCCGCTGATTATTGGTCGACCTGGGGGCTTAGATCTATTCTTGTGGATTTTCGGCAATTGGTATATCACAGGTACCCGTGGCGCATCAGGGATAAGGTATCTGGCCTCTTTTTTCTTCAAGATACCCTCTTCAGTTGCTGTTTTAACTAAATTCTTTAGTTTTAACTTGAATTTCTTAGTAGGGTTATTCTTCAGCTTTTCATAAGTTTCCTGGTCTCCAACTAATCTGTTTAGTTCCTCTAAATAATCAGCTTTGTTGAGTATAACCACCCCCCCTCCTTTATCAGCTGACCTGATCACTATGTTTTTGTTTTCTATCAATGACTCTAAACCTCTTTCTAGATCTTTTTTTCGTCTTTGGGGTTTAACAACAAGTTTGTCCAAATCCTGTTCAACCAGAGATTTGAACACCCCAACGAAATGATTATTGCTAATCTGGGGGTTGAAAGTTGAATTATTCTTCAAGGTTGTATGCATATATTCCTCTTCCGGGGAATTTGATGCTGTTACTTTATTGGAAAAATGCTTTTTAATATTAACTTTTCTTATAAATTTTTGTAGATCGATGAACACATCGAATTTGTTGAGATTTTTTTCCATGGCATATTTTAAGCCCAAATCTAGAACTTTTAGTTCTTCCTGAGAAAAATTGACATCACTTAGGTTAAAAATCCCTTCCATTAGACCATTCTTTTTCGCTTTCCTTTTCCCTCCTCTGCATCCTCTTGTTCTCCTCTGCTTTCTTGATTTAATTGAGGGGTCATGGGGTACCATGGTCTCCACTCCTCTGGTAAACTCTGGTCTCTCCCCCAACCCCTGGGGGTTGTAGCACCTCTCCCTCTCATGATGGGTGGTCCCCCTGATCCTCTCCTCTGAAAATCCCCTCTCTGGTTACTAGGATACCAACCCCTTCCCCGGTTTGTTGGAGGATAATAGTCGGACTGGTTGTAGGCTCAAGGCTGTCCCCCATACCCTCCTCCTCTATTATATCCTCTTTGGTTATGGGATCCTCTAGGGCAGTGGTTCTCAACTCCTGTCCTCAGGGCCCACTAACAGGCCAGGTTTTCTGTATTACCTTGGGGAGATGCAGACTAGAATACTGCAATCACTGAACAGCGAATGATATCACCTGTGATCTATTTCAGTTATCTTGCAAACCTGGCCTGTTAGTGGGCCCTGAGGACAGGGGTTGAGAACCACTGCTCTAGGGGTTGGGGGAGAGACCAGAGTTTACCAGAGGAGTGGAGACCATGGTACCCCATGACCCCTCAATTAAATCAAGAAAGCAGAGGAGAACAAGAGGATGCAGAGGAGGGAAAAGGAAAGCGAAAAAGAATGGTCTAATGGAAGGGATTTTTAACCTAAGTGATGTCAATTTTTCTCAGGCTGAACTAAAAGTTCTAGATTTGGGCTTAAAATATGCCATGGAAAAAAATCTCAACAAATTCGATGTGTTCATCGATCTACAAAAATTTATAAGAAAAGTTAATATTAAAAAGCATTTTTCCAATAAAGTAACAGCATCAAATTCCCGGAAGAGGAATATATGCATACAACCTTGAAGAATAATTCAACTTTCAACCCCCAGATTAGCAATAATCATTTCGTTGGGGTGTTCAAATCTCTGGTTGAACAGGATTTGGACAAACTTGTTGTTAAACCCCAAAAACGAAAAAAAGATCTAGAAAGAGGTTTAGAGTCATTGATAGAAAACAAAAACATAGTGATCAGGTCAGCTGATAAAGGAGGGGGGGTGGTTATACTCAACAAAGCTGATTATTTAGAGGAACTAAACAGATTAGTTGGAGACCAGGAAACTTATGAAAAGCTGAAGAATAACCCTACTAAGAAATTCAAGTTAAAACTAAAGAATTTAGTTAAAACAGCAACTGAAGAGGGTATCTTGAAGAAAAAAGAGGCCAGATACCTTATCCCTGATGCGCCACGGGTACCTGTGATATACCAATTGCCGAAAATCCACAAGAATAGATCTAAGCCCCCAGGTCGACCAATAATCAGTGGGATTGGATCCCTCTTCTCTAGACTCGGTGAATATCTAGACTGTTTCTTGCAACCACTTACCAAAAAATACCCCGCATATCTTAAAGATAGCAGAGAACTCATTGAATTAACTAAGACCATAACAATAGATGAAAACTGTTTACTTGCAAGTATCGACGTAAATTCACTCTATACCAACATTCAACAAGAACATGCGTCACAAGCAGTAGAATGGACATTAGGGAATACAAATATAAAATCCAAACAAAAGAAGTTTATCCTAAAGGCTTTGGATTTAGCAATGAGCCATAACTTTTTTTGGCATCAAAAGGAATACTATAGGCAAAAGAAAGGAGTCGCAATGGGTGCCAAGTATGCACCTTCAGTGGCTAACCTGTTTATGAGCTTTTGGGAGGACGAAGCCATCTATCGATCCAGCATCCCAGAGCTCAGGTTATACAAAAGGTACATAGATGATATCCTGATCATCTGGGCAGGATCATCCGACTCCTTTTTGGAATTTATGGCCAAATTAGGGACCAATCGGTTTGGTATTTCCTTTTCTGAGTGCTTTAGTTACCAACAAATCAATTTTTTAGATCTAACATTATTTAGAGAGGGTAACAAATTGCTTACCCGTACCTTCTTCAAAGATGTTGATCGAAATGGGTATATCCCCCTGACAAGCTGCCACCATCCAAGATGGTTAGGGGGTATCCCTAAAAGTCAGCTACTTAGGATTAGAAGAAACTGCAGCAATCTAAGAGACTACAACTTGCAAGCCAACATTATTTTGAAAAGATTTCAAGAAAAAGGCTACAGTCTGGAGAATTTAGAGAGGATCAAACAAACAGTTGGGGAAATAAATAGGAATGATCTGTTCAAATCCAAAGCAAAAGGGGAACAGGAAAATTTCAGTTTATCCTTTGTTACAGGATTTAATAGACAGTATCGGGACCTAGAGAAAATCGTCAAGAGGCATTGGCCCCTCCTTCATCAGGACAATGACCTCAGGAAGGTGTTGCCAAAACAGCCCAATTTTATTTACACCAAACCACCCACATTGAGGCTTCAGCTAGCACATAATGTTATAGACCCCCCCAGGAAGGTATGCACCTTTCTAGACAGTGTTGGGTTCTACAGTTGTGGTAGGTGTGGAATGTGCAGGACATCTACATTTCGCAAACGGAAAACCACCCATTTTAGTTCCCTGGTAGATGGTAGATCTTATGTAATCAAAAAATTCATAACCTGCAGCACAACACATGTTACCTATCTTTTGTCTTGTCCTTGTAATCTTCAATACGTAGGAAGAACCACCAGACAATTGGGCATAAGACTTAATGAACATGTAAATAGGATTAAGAAGGGGTATAAGTTTCATGGTCTTTCCAATCATTTTAGGCTTTTCCACAATCAAGATCCCAGCCTACTCACCTTTTGTGGAATTGATAGGGTTGAAGAACACTGGCGAGGTTCCAACCTTAGGCAAAACATTTCACAAAATGAAACCCAGTGGATACATAGATTACGCACATTGAACCCCCTGGGCCTGAATATTGAGCTAGACCTTAATTGTTTTTTATCTAATTGGTAGTGTTCAGAAAATTATCTTCCATTTTATATAGCAGTTTATTTTTATTTTTATTTCTATTTCTATTTTTATTTCATCTTATATATATATATATATATATATATATATATATATAAAAAAAAAATTTATTTTTTTATTATTTTATTTTTTTATTTAAATATTATTTTTTTCCATTTTTTCATTTTTTCATTTTTCACATATATATTTTTTATATATATATTTTTTTACATTTGTTTCATTTCTTTTCATTTATTTGTGTTTTTTTTGCTCGTGTATATTGTCATTAATTGCTATTAATTATGAATTTTGATTATCTGTTGTGTTTTTTCCATGTCATATTTATGAGTGTGAGGTCCAGCAATCAGTAAAGCATAGAGTTATATCTAAGGAATTTGTGACTATATATTATCCATATTTATTATTTATATGTATGTGTTTTTTTATACATATATATTTTTATCCCAACTTCATTATATTTTTTATAATATATTTTTTTTTATATTTTTTTTACTTATTGTATAATGTATTAAATAATTGTTTCTATTGCTGAATATTATTAGAGAATCAGACATTCAATATATATTGCATAGGATTTTTCATCTGTCTAGATATCCTGATGTAGCACATACTTTGTTTTTTGTGGAATACAGTGAGTGTACAAAATCGTTTCTCTATGGAGATGTTATAAGCATTTATCTGTTTACTGGAGATGTTTGTCTCCGACCACTGATTAAAGTTTCGATTGCAAACAGGATATGATGATAGAGGAAGGAATGGGTGATTTTCACCCATTGGCCGCAAATGGCTGTCACTCACTGAGCATAATATAAATGAGTTTCTACGTGAGCAGGGTGTTGAGTCTTTGATAACGCCCTGGGGGAGGGGCGAAACGCGTCGACGCAACATCCTGTCCACGTCTACCTGATTTGCTACCAGTGACATCACTTCCTGGTGTTGGTGGAACGCACGCCGGAGAGCGGCGAACCGACCAAATATCTGAATGCCTGCTCTGCATACCGGTCCCGTGAGTAGCGCATATATGCGCAGGTGACCCCTTGGTATCCTAAGGTTTTATGCTATATGCTTCTCCTTTCTCTTTTGGTGGAACGCGAGCTTTGGGGTTTCTTCCAAGCAATTTCAACATTGTTATACCATCAGCCCTGTTTGACCATAAGGATGAAAAAGCTGGAAGTCCGCCTATTGCTTCTCCCATGAAGGGGTTTTAACCATTAGTTACGTTTCTCTGTTTGCAATTTGGTTATTGCTGACATTTCATGATTTCACTATCCCACCTGACATTTCCTGAGGGGATCGCTCCATAAGTCATTTTTGATTGTGAATTTTTTGAGAGTATATTTGTTTTATTTCTCTTCCTTACACTAGTGTTACGTTAACCGCTATTTTTGTCTTTTTATAGTTCACTCCTTGTCTAATATGCACACCAATTGATTTTTATCGCAGTGAAGGTTTTCACCCAGGGAGTGCACTTTTGTACGCTCCCGTTGTCATTTTCTGTCATTGTGCAGCATTATGCACAAGAATTGATCTATCACATTTATTATATTGAAGGTCTTGTGGTTCTGGTAGTGCACTCCTGTGCACTCTCACACAAAATTGGGTGTGCTGCACAGGGTGCATGTCCAGTTCTTTGACACCTTTATATTCACTATTTGCGACACCTTTATATTCACTATTTGTGTTTTTTAGTCTATTTTGATGTGGTATATCTTATTTATACATAGTTGCTAGCGCAGTTCACCTGGTTATATATCACTAAAGTACAGTACGTTCATTCTGCAGCTGCAACAAAGCTCTCTTCTTCTCTAGTTTTTGAGATCACATATTATATTTATTTGTGAGCGCTGTATTGTATGATTTTATGTTTTACAAGTAAGAGCACTTGGTCACAGCAGCTGCATTTTTTAAATCACGATGGAGATTTTCACCTTTATTAATGACAGAAGTTTAAATGCGGATGAATTTTTTTCGTCCAACAATGAACAATCTGATATCAATTCAGATTTCAAACATCTTAGGGGTGCCCTTGATAAGCAAATAAGGACCTGGTGGGATATTTTTTCTCTCAGAAAATATGTGAAAGATAGGATGACCCCCAGACGGCTTAGATGGGATCTAGCCCCTAATGATGGGCTCATAGATAAAGACCTCGAGGACGAATGGTTCTCCTTTTTTAATGGTGTTGAGAGGAAACTTTTAGAAATGCTGATAGCAAGAAAAGAGAGGAAACTAAAACTAATTGAGGCTAACAACAATGGAATCAAATCCAAATTAGGTCCTCTCATCACCTCCGGGGAATGTAAGGATAAATTAAAACAGCTTCAGGATTTTGTAGATAAATTGGATAAGGACACCCAGAAGAAAAAAATTAAAAAATTCATCAGAGACACCAATGACTATAAATCCAATAAAGTCTATAAATGGCAAGAAATAGGGGAGGAGTCCAATATTGCACCTAATCCTATGGAAACAGAGCCAACTCGAGTGTTGGACAGCATCAAAACTCCCGTTAGGAAGTTTGATGGCTCCCAAAAAGACTCTGTCAAAACCACTCGCAATGGTCAGAACAACGACTATTATGGTGCATCAGTATCCGGATATGGTGTACCTACATATAATCGCTTTGAACCCCTAGATTATGACCACCCTTATCCATCCCAAAGGGGTTCCTATGGTCAAAGGGGCTATGACCATAGAGGATCCCATAACCAAAGAGGATATAATAGAGGAGGAGGGTATGGGGGACAGCCTTGGGCCTACAACCAGTCCGACTATTATCCTCCAACAAACCGGGGAAGGGGTTGGTATCCTAGTAACCAGAGAGGGGATTTTCAGAGGAGAGGATCAGGGGGACCACCCATCACGAGAGGGAGAGGTGCTACAACCCCCAGGGGTTGGGGGAGAGACCAGAGTTTACCAGAGGAGTGGAGACCATGGTACCCCATGACCCCTCAATTAAATCAAGAAAGCAGAGGAGAACAAGAGGATGCAGAGGAGGGAAAAGGAAAGCGAAAAAGAATGGTCTAATGGAAGGGATTTTTAACCTAAGTGATGTCAATTTTTCTCAGGAAGAACTAAAAGTTCTAGATTTGGGCTTAAAATATGCCATGGAAAAAAATCTCAACAAATTCAATGTGTTCATCGATCTACAAAAATTTATAAGAAAAGTTAATATTAAAAAGCATTTTTCCAATAAAGTAACAGCATCAAATTCCCCGGAAGAGGAATATATGCATACAACCTTGAAGAATAATTCAACTTTCAACCCCCAGATTAGCAATAATCATTTCGTTGGGGTGTTCAAATCTCTGGTTGAACAGGATTTGGACAAACTTGTTGTTAAACCCCAAAGACGAAAAAAAGATCTAGAAAGAGGTTTAGAGTCATTGATAGAAAACAAAAACATAGTGATCAGGTCAGCTGATAAAGGAGGGGGGGTGGTTATACTCAACAAAGCTGATTATTTAGAGGAACTAAACAGATTAGTTGGAGACCAGGAAATTTATGAAAAGCTGAAGAATAACCCTACTAAGAAATTCAAGTTAAAACTAAAGAATTTAGTTAAAACAGCAACTGAAGAGGGTATCTTGAAGAAAAAAGAGGCCAGATACCTTATCCCTGATGCGCCACGGGTACCTGTGATATACCAATTGCCGAAAATCCACAAGAATAGATCTAAGCCCCCAGGTCGACCAATAATCAGCGGGATTGGATCCCTCTTCTCTAGACTCGGTGAATATCTAGACTGTTTCTTGCAACCACTTACCAAAAAATACCCCGCATATCTTAAAGATAGCAGAGAACTCATTGAATTAACTAAGACCATAACAATAGATGAAAACTGTTTACTTGCAAGTATCGAACGTAAATTCACTCTATACCAACATTCAACAAGAACATGCGTCACAAGCAGTAGAATGGGCATTAGGGAATACAAATATAAAATCCAAACAAAAGAAGTTTATCCTAAAGGCTTTGGATTTAGCAATGAGCCATAACTTTTTTTGGCATCAAAAGGAATACTATAGGCAAAAGAAAGGAGTCGCAATGGGTGCCAAGTATGCACCTTCAGTGGCTAACCTGTTTATGAGCTTTTGGGAGGACGAAGCCATCTATCGATCCAGCATCCCAGAGCTCAGGTTATACAAAAGGTACATAGATGATATCCTGATCATCTGGGCAGGATCATCCGACTCCTTTTTGGAATTTATGGCCAAATTAGGGACCAATCGGTTTGGTATTTCCTTTTCTGAGTGCTTTAGTTACCAACAAATCAATTTTTTAGATCTAACATTATTTAGAGAGGGTAACAAATTGCTTACCCGTACCTTCTTCAAAGATGTTGATCGAAATGGGTATATCCCCCTGACAAGCTGCCACCATCCAAGATGGTTAGGGGGTATCCCTAAAAGTCAGCTACTTAGGATTAGAAGAAACTGCAGCAATCTAAGAGACTACAACTTGCAAGCCAACATTATTTTGAAAAGATTTCAAGAAAAAGGCTACAGTCTGGAGAATTTAGAGAGGATCAAACAAACAGTTGGGGAAATAAATAGGAATGATCTGTTCAAATCCAAAGCAAAAGGGGAACAGGAAAATTTCAGTTTATCCTTTGTTACAGGATTTAATAGACAGTATCGGGACCTAGAGAAAATCGTCAAGAGGCATTGGCCCCTCCTTCATCAGGACAATGACCTCAGGAAGGTGTTGCCAAAACAGCCCAATTTTATTTACACCAAACCACCCACATTGAGGCTTCAGCTAGCACATAATGTTATAGACCCCCCCAGGAAGGTATGCACCTTTCTAGACAGTGTTGGGTTCTACAGTTGTGGTAGGTGTGGAATGTGCAGGACATCTACATTTCGCAAACGGAAAACCACCCATTTTAGTTCCCTGGTAGATGGTAGATCTTATGTAATCAAAACATTCATAACCTGCAGCACAACACATGTTACCTATCTTTTGTCTTGTCCTTGTAATCTTCAATACGTAGGAAGAACCACCAGACAATTGGGCATAAGACTTAATGAACATGTAAATAGGATTAAGAAGGGGTATAAGTTTCATGGTCTTTCCAATCATTTTAGGCTTTTCCACAATCAAGATCCCAGCCTACTCACCTTTTGTGGAATTGATAGGGTTGAAGAACACTGGCGAGGTTCCAACCTTAGGCAAAACATTTCACAAAATGAAACCCAGTGGATACATAGATTACGCACATTGAACCCCCTGGGCCTGAATATTGAGCTAGACCTTAATTGTTTTTTATCTAATTGGTAGTGTTCAGAAAATTATCTTCCATTTTATATAGCAGTTTATTTTTATTTTTATTTCTATTTCTATTTTTATTTCATCTTATATATATATATATATATATATATATATAAAAAAAAAATTATTTTTTTATTATTTTATTTTTTTATTTAAATATTATTTTTTTCCATTTTTTCATTTTTTCATTTTTCACATATATATTTTTTATATATATATTTTTTTACATTTGTTTCATTTCTTTTCATTTATTTGTGTTTTTTTTGCTCGTGTATATTGTCATTAATTGCTATTAATTATGAATTTTGATTATCTGTTGTGTTTTTTCCATGTCATATTTATGAGTGTGAGGTCCAGCAATCAGTAAAGCATAGAGTTATATCTAAGGAATTTGTGACTATATATTATCCATATTTATTATTTATATGTATGTGTTTTTTTATACATATATATTTTTATCCCAACTTCATTATATTTTTTATAATATATTTTTTTTTATATTTTTTTTACTTATTGTATAATGTATTAAATAATTGTTTCTATTGCTGAATATTATTAGAGAATCAGACATTCAATATATATTGCATAGGATTTTTCATCTGTCTAGATATCCTGATGTAGCACATACTTTGTTTTTTGTGGAATACAGTGAGTGTACAAAATCGTTTCTCTATGGAGATGTTATAAGCATTTATCTGTTTACTGGAGATGTTTGTCTCCGACCACTGATTAAAGTTTCGATTGCAAACAGGATATGATGATAGAGGAAGGAATGGGTGATTTTCACCCATTGGCCGCAAATGGCTGTCACTCACTGAGCATAATATAAATGAGTTTCTACGTGAGCAGGGTGTTGAGTCTTTGATAACGCCCTGGGGGAGGGGCGAAACGCGTCGACGCAACATCCTGTCCACGTCTACCTGATTTGCTACCAGTGACATCACTTCCTGGTGTTGGTGGAACGCACGCCGGAGAGCGGCGAACCGACCAAATATCTGAATGCCTGCTCTGCATACCGGTCCCGTGAGTAGCGCATATATGCGCAGGTGACCCCTTGGTATCCTAAGGTTTTATGCTATATGCTTCTCCTTTCTCTTTTGGTGGAACGCGAGCTTTGGGGTTTCTTCCAAGCAATTTCAACATTGTTATACCATCAGCCCTGTTTGACCATAAGGATGAAAAAGCTGGAAGTCCGCCTATTGCTTCTCCCATGAAGGGGTTTTAACCATTAGTTACGTTTCTCTGTTTGCAATTTGGTTATTGCTGACATTTCATGATTTCACTATCCCACCTGACATTTCCTGAGGGGATCGCTCCATAAGTCATTTTTGATTGTGAATTTTTTGAGAGTATATTTGTTTTATTTCTCTTCCTTACACTAGTGTTACGTTAACCGCTATGTTTGTCTTTTTATAGTTCACTCCTTGTCTAATATGCACACCAATTGATTTTTATCGCAGTGAAGGTTTTCACCCAGGGAGTGCACTTTTGTACGCTCCCGTTGTCATTTTCTGTCATTGTGCAGCATTATGCACAAGAATTGATCTATCACATTTATTATATTGAAGGTCTTGTGGTTCTGGTAGTGCACTCCTGTGCACTCTCACACAAAATTGGGTGTGCTGCACAGGGTGCATGTCCAGTTCTTTGACACCTTTATATTCACTATTTGCGACACCTTTATATTCACTATTTGTGTTTTTTAGTCTATTTTGATGTGGTATATCTTATTTATACATAGTTGCTAGCGCAGTTCACCTGGTTATATATCACTAAAGTACAGTACGTTCATTCTGCAGCTGCAACAAAGCTCTCTTCTTCTCTAGTTTTTGAGATCACATATTATATTTATTTGCGAGCGCTGTATTGTATGATTTTATGTTTTACAAGTAAGAGCACTTGGTCACAGCAGCTGCATTTTTTAAATCACGATGGAGATTTTCACCTTTATTAATGACAGAAGTTTAAATGCGGATGAATTTTTTTCGTCCAACAATGAACAATCTGATATCAATTCAGATTTCAAACATCTTAGGGGTGCCCTTGATAAGCAAATAAGGACCTGGTGGGATATTTTTTCTCTCAGAAAATATGTGAAAGATAGGATGACCCCCAGACGGCTTAGATGGGATCTAGCCCCTAATGATGGGCTCATAGATAAAGACCTCGAGGACGAATGGTTCTCCTTTTTTAATGGTGTTGAGAGGAAACTTTTAGAAATGCTGATAGCAAGAAAAGAGAGGAAACTAAAACTAATTGAGGCTAACATCAATGGAATCAAATCCAAATTAGGTCCTCTCATCACCTCCGGGGAATGTAAGGATAAATTAAAACAGCTTCAGGATTTTGTAGATAAATTGGATAAGGACACCCAGAAGAAAAAAATTAAAAAATTCATCAGAGACACCAATGACTATAAATCCAATAAAGTCTATAAATGGCAAGAAATAGGGGAGGAGTCCAATATTGCACCTAATCCTATGGAAACAGAGCCAACTCGAGTGTTGGACAGCATCAAAACTCCCGTTAGGAAGTTTGATGGCTCCCAAAAAGACTCTGTCAAAACCACTCGCAATGGTCAGAACAACGACTATTATGGTGCATCAGTATCCGGATATGGTGTACCTACATATAATCGCTTTGAACCCCTAGATTATGACCACCCTTATCCATCCCAAAGGGGTTCCTATGGTCAAAGGGGCTATGACAATAGAGGATCCCATAACCAAAGAGGATATAATAGAGGAGGAGGGTATGGGGGACAGCCTTGGGCCTACAACCAGTCCGACTATTATCCTCCAACAAACCGGGGAAGGGGTTGGTATCCTAGTAACCAGAGAGGGGATTTTCAGAGGAGAGGATCAGGGGGACCACCCATCACGAGAGGGAGAGGTGCTACAACCCCCAGGGGTTGGGGGAGAGACCAGAGTTTACCAGAGGAGTGGAGACCATGGTACCCCATGACCCCTCAATTAAATCAAGAAAGCAGAGGAGAACAAGAGGATGCAGAGGAGGGAAAAGGAAAGCGAAAAAGAATGGTCTAATGGAAGGGATTTTTAACCTAAGTGATGTCAATTTTTCTCAGGAAGAACTAAAAGTTCTAGATTTGGGCTTAAAATATGCCATGGAAAAAAATCTCAACAAATTCGATGTGTTCATCGATCTACAAAAATTTATAAGAAAAGTTAATATTAAAAAGCATTTTTCCAATAAAGTAACAGCATCAAATTCCCCGGAAGAGGAATATATGCATACAACCTTGAAGAATAATTCAACTTTCAACCCCCAGATTAGCAATAATCATTTCGTTGGGGTGTTCAAATCTCTGGTTGAACAGGATTTGGACAAACTTGTTGTTAAACTCCAAAGACGAAAAAAAGATCTAGAAAGAGGTTTAGAGTCATTGATAGAAAACAAAAACATAGTGATCAGGTCAGCTGATAAAGGAGGGGGGGTGGTTATACTCAACAAAGCTGATTATTTAGAGGAACTAAACAGATTAGTTGGAGACCAGGAAACTTATGAAAAGCTGAAGAATAACCCTACTAAGAAATTCAAGTTAAAACTAAAGAATTTAGTTAAAACAGCAACTGAAGAGGGTATCTTGAAGAAAAAAGAGGCCAGATACCTTATCCCTGATGCGCCACGGGTACCTGTGATATACCAATTGCCGAAAATCCACAAGAATAGATCTAAGCCCCCAGGTCGACCAATAATCAGCGGGATTGGATCCCTCTTCTCTAGACTCGGTGAATATCTAGACTGTTTCTTGCAACCACTTACCAAAAAATACCCCGCATATCTTAAAGATAGCAGAGAACTCATTGAATTAACTAAGACCATAACAATAGATGAAAACTGTTTACTTGCAAGTATCGACGTAAATTCACTCTATACCAACATTCAACAAGAACATGCGTCACAAGCAGTAGAATGGGCATTAGGGAATACAAATATAAAATCCAAACAAAAGAAGTTTATCCTAAAGGCTTTGGATTTAGCAATGAGCCATAACTTTTTTTGGCATCAAAAGGAATACTATAGGCAAAAGAAAGGAGTCGCAATGGGTGCCAAGTATGCACCTTCAGTGGCTAACCTGTTTATGAGCTTTTGGGAGGACGAAGCCATCTATCGATCCAGCATCCCAGAGCTCAGGTTATACAAAAGGTACATAGATGATATCCTGATCATCTGGGCAGGATCATCCGACTCCTTTTTGGAATTTATGGCCAAATTAGGGACCAATCGGTTTGGTATTTCCTTTTCTGAGTGCTTTAGTTACCAACAAATCAATTTTTTAGATCTAACATTATTTAGAGAGGGTAACAAATTGCTTACCCGTACCTTCTTCAAAGATGTTGATCGAAATGGGTATATCCCCCTGACAAGCTGCCACCATCCAAGATGGTTAGGGGGTATCCCTAAAAGTCAGCTACTTAGGATTAGAAGAAACTGCAGCAATCTAAGAGACTACAACTTGCAAGCCAACATTATTTTGAAAAGATTTCAAGAAAAAGGCTACAGTCTGGAGAATTTAGAGAGGATCAAACAAACAGTTGGGGAAATAAATAGGAATGATCTGTTCAAATCCAAAGCAAAAGGGGAACAGGAAAATTTCAGTTTATCCTTTGTTACAGGATTTAATAGACAGTATCGGGACCTAGAGAAAATCGTCAAGAGGCATTGGCCCCTCCTTCATCAGGACAATGACCTCAGGAAGGTGTTGCCAAAACAGCCCAATTTTATTTACACCAAACCACCCACATTGAGGCTTCAGCTAGCACATAATGTTATAGACCCCCCCAGGAAGGTATGCACCTTTCTAGACAGTGTTGGGTTCTACAGTTGTGGTAGGTGTGGAATGTGCAGGACATCTAAATTTCGCAAACGGAAAACCACCCATTCTAGTTCCCTGGTAGATGGTAGATCTTATGTAATCAAAAAATTCATAACCTGCAGCACAACACATGTTACCTATCTTTTGTCTTGTCCTTGTAATCTTCAATACGTAGGAAGAACCACCAGACAATTGGGCATAAGACTTAATGAACATGTAAATAGGATTAAGAAGGGGTATAAGTTTCATGGGCTTTCCAATCATTTTAGGCTTTTCCACAATCAAGATCCCAGCCTACTCACCTTTTGTGGAATTGATAGGGTTGAAGAACACTGGCGAGGTTCCAACCTTAGGCAAAACATTTCACAAAATGAAACCCAGTGGATACATAGATTACGCACATTGAACCCCCTGGGCCTGAATATTGAGCTAGACCTTAATTGTTTTTTATCTAATTGGTAGTGTTCAGAAAATTATCTTCCATTTTATATAGCAGTTTATTTTTATTTTTATTTCTATTTCTATTTTTATTTCATCTTATATATATATATATATAAAAAAAAAAAAATTATTTTTTTATTATTTTATTTTTTTATTTAAATATTATTTTTTTCCATTTTTTCATTTTTTCATTTTTCACATATATATTTTTTATATATATATTTTTTTACATTTGTTTCATTTCTTTTCATTTATTTGTGTTTTTTTTGCTCGTGTATATTGTCATTAATTGCTATTAATTATGAATTTTGATTATCTGTTGTGTTTTTTCCATGTCATATTTATGAGTGTGAGGTCCAGCAATCAGTAAAGCATAGAGTTATATCTAAGGAATTTGTGACTATATATTATCCATATTTATTATTTATATGTATGTGTTTTTTTTTACATATATATTTTTATCCCAACTTCATTATATTTTTTATAATATATATTTTTTTATATTTTTTTTACTTATTGTATAATGTATTAAATAATTGTTTCTATTGCTGAATATTATTAGAGAATCAGACATTCAATATATATTGCATAGGATTTTTCATCTGTCTAGATATCCTGATGTAGCACATACTTTGTTTTTTGTGGAATACAGTGAGTGTACAAAATCGTTTCTCTATGGAGATGTTATAAGCATTTATCTGTTTACTGGAGATGTTTGTCTCCGACCACTGATTAAAGTTTCGATTGCAAACAGGATATGATGATAGAGGAAGGAATGGGTGATTTTCACCCATTGGCCGCAAATGGCTGTCACTCACTGAGCATAATATAAATGAGTTTCTACATGAGCAGGGTGTTGAGTCTTTGATAACGCCCTGGGGGAGGGGCGAAACGCGTCGACGCAACATCCTGTCCACGTCTACCTGATTTGCTACCAGTGACATCACTTCCTGGTGTTGGTGGAACGCACGCCGGAGAGCGGCGAACCGACCAAATATCTGAATGCCTGCTCTGCATACCGGTCCCATGAGTAGCGCATATATGCGCAGGTGACCCCTTGGTATCCTAAGGTTTTATGCTATATGCTTCTCCTTTCTCTTTTGGTGGAACGCGAGCTTTGGGGTTTCTTCCAAGCAATTTCAACATTGTTATACCATCAGCCCTGTTTGACCATAAGGATGAAAAAGCTGGAAGTCCGCCTATTGCTTCTCCCATGAAGGGGTTTTAACCATTAGTTACGTTTCTCTGTTTGCAATTTGGTTATTGCTGACATTTCATGATTTCACTATCCCACCTGACATTTCCTGAGGGGATCGCTCCATAAGTCATTTTTGATTGTGAATTTTTTGAGAGTATATTTGTTTTATTTCTCTTCCTTACACTAGTGTTACGTTAACCGCTATTTTTGTCTTTTTATAGTTCACTCCTTGTCTAATATGCACACCAATTGATTTTTATCGCAGTGAAGGTTTTCACCCAGGGAGTGCACTTTTGTACGCTCCCGTTGTCATTTTCTGTCATTGTGCAGCATTATGCACAAGAATTGATCTATCACATTTATTATATTGAAGGTCTTGTGGTTCTGGTAGTGCACTCCTGTGCACTCTCACACAAAATTGGGTGTGCTGCACAGGGTGCTTGTCCAGTTCTTTGACACCTTTATATTCACTATTTGCGACACCTTTATATTCACTATTTGTGTTTTTTAGTCTATTTTGATGTGGTATATCTTATTTATACATAGTTGCTAGCGCAGTTCACCTGGTTATATATCACTAAAGTACAGTACTTTCATTCTGCAGCTGCAACAAAGCTCTCTTCTTCTCTAGTTTTTGAGATCACATATTATATTTATTTGTGAGCGCTGTATTGTATGATTTGATGCAAAGTTTTCGACTTGATTCCAGAAGTAGGCAATGTGGTGGCAATACCAAAACCTGTGGAGCAGAGTTGGTCTTTCTTTGCCACTTAGAGGGCACTGTTGTTTAGGAGCTAGTTAGGTTGAGAACAGGAATGGAATGTAGGCCTGATGCATTATTTTGAACTGTTGTTCCCACCAGAATATGTTGACAACAAATTTGCAGGTAGAGTTGGAACCAGCCAGGATGTGTTCCATTGCTTCTGAGGATTTTATATCCCAGTTCCAGGATGGTAAAGAGGTAGCCTGTATGGGTTTGCTGAGGAGTGTGTTTAGTGGCTTGTAAATGCCAGATATCTTAAATTGTTGCTGTTCTATAAGGGTGTCCAGGATGGTGGGATGAAATCATTGAAGTTAGGTTGGGCAAAGGCTCGCTATGTGTTGTACTGCTTGATGGACATACAGGTAGTGATATTGGGGAAGATTGAAGTTGGCCAGTGTCTGGGAGACTGGCCTGGCAGAGCTTGTGGTCGGGTAAAATAGTTGTACGAAGCGCAACAGTTCCAGAGAGATCCACACTGAGAAGCCTGTATGAAGGGTGGTGAATGGAAAGAATGGATTATCGTGGATTGGGAGGTAGGATAATACCCATGGGGATGAGTTTAGTTTGCATCTGACTTCCCGCCAGGCAATCAGCGTTTCCCAAATAAGCAGGTTATGCTTAAGTTGTGAGGGATTGGTGCGCAACTTGCAATTGAGAAGGGCTGGTAAACAGTATGGGCGTGCCATTTGTGCTTCAAGATCAAAGTTGGAGTATTTGGAGCTTTGTGAAATCCAATCCAGACAGACTCTCAATAGACAGGATAAATTATACACTTTTATATTGGGGAGGTTAGCCCCCCCCCTCGCTCCTCGGGAGGAAAAGTTTGTGCAAAGAAATGTGGGGGCACCTTTGATAAGGCTTTTTGTAAGTTTTGAATGTCTTTGTGACGTAGCAATAAAGGTATTGGGTATAGGAGTCTGACAAAGCTGACCATTTTAAACAAGTGACACCTCCCGAAGAGCGAGATAGGGAGGTCCATCCATGTCTCCAGTTCACCTATAATTCTTGAGATCACCGGGGAAAAGTTGAGGTGGTAGAGGGAAGAGGGCATTTTACCAATTTTTATACCTAGATAGGTGATGTGGATTTCGCTACAGAGAAGATTGAGGAGTTAGACCATGGGGGGCACTTGAATGGAATAGAGGGAAGATCTTGCTTTTGGAGGAGTTTATACGCAGGCCCAAGTGCTCCCTAAAAGTTGTAAAAATGTCTTGGATGAGGGGCATATCGGAGGCGGGGTCAGAGGTAAAGATAAGGATATCATCCGCAAAGAGAGCTAGACGGAGATCCAAATGCCCTATTTGAACGCCATGTAAGGAAGGGTGAGAGAGGAGGTGGTGGGATAACGGTTCTAGAGCTAAATTAAAGAGGAGAGGGGACACCCTTGCCTGGTGCCTTTATGTAGTTTAACAGTTTTGGAAATGAGGCAGGCTGCTACAATGTTTGCTTTAGGGGCAGCATACATGGTTGCGATTAGGTATAGGAAAGGGGCCAGAAAAGCTGAGTCATTGTAGGACTAGTGACAACCAGTAGAAGCTAACATTGTCAAAGGCCAAGGGAAATGTCATTGCTGGTGTTGTTCTTGGCATGTACAAGGACCGTGAGGACTTTTAGGATGTTAGATGATGCAGAGCGGCTTTGGGTGAATCCGGCCTGTGCAGCATGTATTAGGGTAGGCAAAATCTTGGCCAGTTTATTGACCATGATTTTGGAGAGACTTTTAGAGTCCAAGTTTAGGAGAGAGATAGGCTTGTATGAGCTGGGTTCTGTAGGGCATTTTCCTTTTTTGGCAATTAGCTTAATGTAGGCTTGATATCCAGAAGGCAAGTAGTTGCCCCCTGTAGAATTGTTTCGTAAACATTTGCTAGTGTTGGGGCTACCATGTGTGATGTTAGTTTATAGAACTCTGGGGTGTACCCGCCTGGGCCCTCCCATTTGCTAAGGTGGAGATCGTTTTATGGATCTACTGTTCGGTGATCAATGAATTTAGCTGTGAGATGAGAGTGTGGTCATTTTGGGGAAAAAAACTTGCTTTAAAAAGTCCTGTGCAACGGTCAAGTCAATGGAATCTGGACTGTAGAGATTGGTATAGATTTGTTCAAGGATGCAGCTAATATCTTTTGGGGGATGAGAATGTGTTACCTTGGGTGTCTTTTAAAGGTGATATATGGGTGGGAACATGAGAACCCTTGCACAGTCTTGCTAACAACTTCTCTGACTTGTTGCCAAATTTGTGATATTGTAGATCACAGTAGGACTGGTGGATACGCTCCTGTGCTTCAGCCCACAGGTCAAAATTTGATTTGGCTTCCCGCCAGGTTTTCCGATGCGCAGGGGTATTGTTATGTGACAATTGTGCTTGGGTTTGGCACAGGCAGTCACTGGATTCCTAATATTGTTTAAGGATATTTATTTTGTACAACAGGCAAAAGCTATGATCCTGCCTCTCAAGACAGCTTTGCCAGCATCCCAAAATAGGTTGGGTCAGAGCTATGGGGGGGAATTTGTCAATTTGTAGTCTGACTAGGTTTCACGCAGCATTTTCTGGAGGCTGGAGTTCCTGGCTAGGTAAAGGGGAAAGTGCCACGATTTTGCTGAGGGAAATGGGCCAAAGTCTCATATTTGTAGCGAGATGGGAGCGTGATCTGAAATGGCGATCTTGTGGATCAGTGTTCCTGAGATATTAGTCAATAGCACAGAGTTACAGAGCAGGTAGTCATTCCTGGACAATGCGTGGTGGGATGGAGAGTAGGCGTATTCCGTTCCCTTGGGATGTGCTAAACGCTATGGGTCACTGAGTTGGAGGGCCGCTGTGAAGGTAGATAATAAGGTTGTGCTGATTTGGGAGGAGACTTGGTGTGGGGCTTTTTCCCTATATTTATCTTCCTGTAAATCCATGTGTTAAAGTCGCCTCCTACCATGAGGGGGAGATGCAGATAGGGAGGAAAATGTGTAGAAACTGACTGGAAGAATGTTTTGGTAGGAGAGTTAGGGGCATATATGTTAGTTACCATCAGATTTCTGTTAGAAATATGAAGGTGGAGAGTCAGGAGACGCCCTTTATCATCGTTAACAGAAGACACAACTTCACATGGGACGTTCTTGTGTATGAGAATCAGGACACCTGCTTTGCCTTTTACCGAGGAGGAGCCATGTATTTGTCCAACCCAGAGTTTGCGCATACGTGAGAAATCTTCTGAAGGTTTCTTTAAGTTTTGGAGTATCACGTTTATTAGGGGAATGGATCCATTTAACATTCAATGAAATGATTCTCATGGTGACAGAGGGGCTTGAGGAGTCTGAAGGGAATGTGGTGAAGTTTGCTTGACAATAGGTTAGGGGATTACTGTATGGTCAGAATCTAATGGTGAGGAATGGGTAAAAGGGGAGGGGGGTTGGTACAGACCCGAGAGGAGTTAAGGATTGGGGGGTGTATAAGAGAATCTACAGTGAGGTGGAATGTGTGTAAAAGCAAATAAACTCACAATTAAGGGGAAGCATGGACTTCACTTTCTTCCACACGTAGCTCACCATCAAAGGACAGTGTTACTGGGGTATCATATACCAGATAAGACCAGAACTGTGTGGACTGCAACAGAGGAAACCCAGATGTGTATAAGTGAAAATATAAATGATTTATTAAAGATAAATGAATAAATATAGCACAACCACCTCCAATATCACTCAGTGCACCACAACCAATACAAAACAGAACCCCACAAATAATAATAATAACAGAACAAATATATACAAGTAAGGGAAATACCGAGATCATAAACAGAGCCAGGCCAGGGTCGTCAATGGGAGGTCAGCAGCTGGGGAAGGGAAACAAACAGGACAAGAGAGGATGGATGGATCACAGGAGGGACGGGTCAGATACAAGGCTCAGGGTCCAGAGCAAGGAAACAGACAGGGAACAGGAACAACAGGAATCAGGAATCAGGTCTCAGGAACAGGAATCAGGTTTCAGGAATCAGGTAAACAGGATGCAGGCTGCGGGTCAGGGCTCAGGGAAAGAGATACCAAGGCAAGCATGTGAGGGCTTGCCAGGTATTTATGGGACTGATAATAATTGTATTCATGTAACACCTGAGCGCAGGGAATGTTTTCTGCTCCATACTGCCAGGATCCATCTGCTGGTGGATGTCAGTACTGCGGCCAAAAGATGAAATAACACCAGCAGGGAAAGATTCCCCTGACAGTTCCAAACTGCCAGGAGACACCTGCTGGTGGACCCCAGTACTGCATGCCAAATGATATACCTTACCAGCAGACGGACCCTTTCCTGACATGGGTAGAGAGACTTTGATCAATATGTCAGATTGCTTCTGCCAGGTAGTCAGTGCAATGAGGCTAACAAGGACCAGAGGGGGGTCATCAGATGAACTGGACTACTGCATATTGTACCCATCACACGTTTCCAGAAGGCTGTAATGAAAAAAGTAAATAGCAACAGTATATAACATGTGCATTAACAGAAACAGTAACCTGAGTTTGCCGGATAGAGGCTGTAAACTTTAGAAAGAAGAGTCCTAAACATGTGGGACCTGATGGAGCCTCTTATCAATGGTGCTTGGGCAAGCCTGGATTGTCTGAAAATCGCAATCTTTTTGGTGGATCCTTGTGGGAGCTTCGCTGATCCCTGGGATCTTCGGGGCAACGCTTGGTCTCCATAGGGTTTAGGTCTTGGGAGATGTGTAGGTATGTATGAAGGTAAGCTGCTTCTTTTGGATGGGTAAACAAGTTTGTCTCCCCTGACTGATCAGTAAGGTGAAGAAAAGCTCGGTATGCCAGAGTGAATTTCACTCCCTTAAGTTGGAGGGCTGAGCAGATTGGCTGAAAAGCTTTTCTCTTACAGGACACTTCTTGCAAATAGTCGGCAAAGATTAGCAGCTTATGCCCATCCAGTTGAAAGGAGTTGGCATTGTGGAAATATTTTAAAATGGCAACTCTATCCGAGTAGTTCATATATTGCACTATTATCGGATGAGGGGAGCATTGGTCGTTAGAGGGGGCTTCTACCCGATAGGCCCTTTCCACTATACAGGGTGTGGTAATCCTGAGAGTCTCTGGGATAAGAGTGGTGCATAGTTCCGTCAGAGATCCAGAGTTATATGTCTCAGGGAGACCAATGATCCTTAGATTGTTACGGCATGAGCGGTTTTCTAAGTCATCCAGCTTTTCTAATATGTACTGCTTGGTCTGGGGGGACTGATGTGCTATGGCCTGGGAACTCTGGTCTTCCTCCTCTAAGTCAGAGACACGCTGCTCAACTTCTGTGAGCCTGTCTGCCTGTTCCCTGAGCTCCTTCCAGAGCTGTTCTATCCCTGCAGTTACTGACCTGTCCACTGCAGCTGTTATTGTAGGGGATAACAGGGCCACCACTGCCTGAGCCATCCTGCCGTATTGTTCTTCCATGAAGGCTGGGATTGGAGGGACAGCCTGGGCTGGGTGAGGGGCAGTACTTACATTAGGGCCTTTGGTCATCTTGGGCTGTTGAGCTCTGGGTGGAGAGAAGTCAGATTTGACAACATGTGTGGGACTGGAGCCACCCGGTATTGGGTTGCATTCCATCTGTGGAGGTCCGGGGGTCGTGCGGGAGGCAGGAGGAGACCTGGGGATCATTCCTGGATGTTAGGGGCCAGTTTTCTGAGCTGTCCTTGCCGGAGCAGCTGTCTCGTGTACCCGCTACATGTGGCACCAGAAACCTGATGTGTGGAGGTGTTTAAAGTGGGATCAAACTCCCATGCATGATTTTTACTTATAGGTAAGTCTATAATAAGGCTTACCTATAGGTACTGTAAATATCTCCTAAACAAGCACTGTTTAGGAGATATTTACTGTAGATGCAGCCGGAGACGTCACCGGCGCATGAGCTCTGAACAAAGGGCATACCCGTGCTGTGTCTTCAGAGTCCTGTGTCGTAAATGGCAGCTCCCATGTGCATGCGCAGTGGTGATGTCATCGCAGCTCTGGCCACTAACACGAGTCCCCAAACCCAGAAGGAAGACCGGGTGAAGATGGAAATGCCTTCAGCAGTGACAGCGCGCCGCTGGAAGGTTTTGTTTTTTAGGTAAGTTTCACATAATGTGCTAGTGTGCGATGCTTACTAGCACATTATGACTAGGGATGAGCTTCGAGTTCAAATCGAACACATGTTCGACTCAAACATCGCATGTTTGTCCGTTCGTCAAATTCCGAATGTTATGGGCCATTCACGCCAAATTCGAGTGGCGTATCACGGCCCATAATTCACTGCGGCATCGCAGTGCATTGCTGGCTGATGATTGGCCAAGCATGCACTATGACCCGCATGCTTGGCCAATCACAGCACTGTCTGTACAGAGAGCCGTAAATTGGCCAAAGCCAGGGTGGCTTTGGCCAATTATGGCTCAGGGAGTTAAGTACATGCCCCACACTATATAAGGCCGCCTGCGTGGCGGCCTTGTATAGTGTGTTGCGATGGCGGCGGAGAGATAGACAGAGAGACAGTGTCATTTGATTTAAGTTAGATAGAGAAGGCAGGCGAGTCAGTTAGCTGCACTTATAGTGTATTGTATATATATATGCATCCTAGGTGTTGTGTGTGTGTGTAAATGTATATATATATATATATATATATATATATATATATACACACTGTATTCAATTTAGCTAGGTCCGTTTCTGTTATTCTCTTCCTACTGACAGGCAGGCAGGCAGGTGTTTTTACAGTATTTACAGCTACCTGAAGAAAATTGCTGGTGTTCTTCTGCTCCTATTAGCTACAGTATTTACAGTTAGTGTAGTGCGTCCTCTGCACAGTGTGCCCCTAAAACTACCTGAAGAAAATTGGTGGCGTTCTTCTGATCCTATTAATACCGCAGGCAGCTACAGTATTTACAGTTAGTGTACTGTTTCTTCTGCACAGTGTGCACCTAAAGCTACCTGAAGAAAATTGGCGGTGTCCTTCTGATCCTATTAGTACCACAGGCAGGCAGCTGCAGTATTTACAGTTGGTGTACTGCATCCTCTGCACAGTGTGCACATAAAGCTACCTGAAGACAATTGCTGTTGTTCTGATCCTATTGATACCACAGGCAGGCAGCTACAGTATTTAGAGTTAGTGTACTGTGTCCTCTGTACAGTGTGCACCTAAAGCTACCTGAAGAAAATTGGTGGTGTTCTTCTGATCCTATTAGTACCGCAGACAGCTGCAGTATTTACAGTTAGTGTAGTGCGTCCTCTGCACAGTGTGCACCTAAAGCTGTCTGAAGACAATTGCTGTTGATCTGATCCTATTAATACCACAGGCAGGCAACTGCAGTATTTACAGTTAGTGTACTGTGTCCTCTGCACAGTGTGCACCTAAAGCTACCTATAGACGATTGCTGGTGTTCTCATACTAATAATACTACAGGCAGGCAGTTGATTCTGCTAGCTGCAGTAAACTCAGTGTGTGTATATATATATATATATATATATATATATATATATATATATCCCAACTTTGTGCAGCTACATCTCACTGCAGGCCATTAGTATGTCTGGAAGGCCAACAAAGAGAGGCAGACAGTCACAAGCCAATAAAAGAGGGCAAGCGGGCTCTGTGTGTAGAGGCAACAGTGCTGGTCATGGAGATGGTGCATCCTCATCAGCACGTGGCCGTGGGACACGCTCGTCCTTTTTTTCGGCAGCTGGCCGTGTTGAGCCGCAACATGTGGAAGACTTGGTAGAGTGGATGACCAAGCCGTCCTCATCCTCCTCATCCTCTCTCACCCAGGCTCAGGGTACTTTGGCAAAGCAGCTGCCAGCGCGGCCTCTTCCCTCGGCTCAAAGGCATCAGTCACTCCTTCCCTAGCCCCACCTTGTCCTCCTGACGAGTCCCCCGAACTGTTTGACCACAGTGTTGGGTACATGCTCCAGGAGGATGCCCAGTGTTTTGAAGGCTCCGATGATGGTACCCAGCTAGAGGAAGGCAATAACATGAGCCCAGAGAGAGGGGGTGCCCAAGAAGGACAGCAATATGGCAGTCGTGTTCCCCCAGCTGCAGCATACTACCAGCTTTGCTCCAGTGATGAGGAGGGAGGAGATGATGAGGTCACTGACTCCAAATGGGTGCCTGATAGGAGGGAGGAGGAGGTACATCTCCAACGAGGCAGGATGCCCTCCAGGGGCCAGCTTAAGGGCAGCACACTGACTGCATCACACTGCAGAGCTCCGCATGTGCAGGGTGCTGCTGTCTGTGCATTATTCCAAAAGTTCTTTGGTGTGGGCCTTTTTTGAGACGAGTGCATCAGATCCCACCGCTGCTATTTGCAACATATGTCTCAAGTGTATCTCACGTGGCCAAAACATCACCCGCTTGGGCACCACATGCTTGATCAGACATATGTCGACCTGCCATGCAGTTCATTGGCAAACGTACCTAAAAGACCCACACTAAAGAACAAAGCAGACCTCTCCTTGCTCCTCATCAGCTGGGATCTTCAACCCCACTATACCTTAAGTCCTCTCTGAAACCTGCACTGAGAGGAATGAAGATGTCAAATTAGGTGTGTCACAGCCAAGTACTTGCGGGCAATCTGCTATTGGTACACCGACGTCAGATTGTACCAGGCAAATTTCCCTGCCCCAGCTGCTGCACCACCAAAAGAAGTTCGCTCCCAGCCATCCACATGCCCAGCGGTTGAATGCTAGCTTGGCTAAATTGCTAGCACTTCAACTGATGCCTTTTCAGTTGGTAGACTCTACCCCCTTCCGTGAGTTTGTGGAATGTGTGGTTCCTCAGTGGCAGGTCCCCAAATGCCACTTTTCCTCATGGAAGGCGATTCCAGCTCTCTACCGGCATGTGGAAGACAATGTCTCGGCCTCGCCGGACAGGGCGGTCAGCAGTAAGGTGCATATTACTGCTAACTCATGGTCCAGCAGGCATTGACAGGGACGTTACCTATCTTTCACCACACACTGGGTGACTCTTCTGGCAGCTGGGAAGGATTTAGGACAGGGTGTAATAGTGTTGGAGGTTGTTACGCCACCACACCTCCAAAATTCTACTAGTGGTGATTCTGCCACACCTCTCTCCTCCACCCCCTCCTCTTCTTCTTCCTCCATGGCCTCTTCCTGTTCTGATTTGTCCTCAGAACCAGTGGTGCTCCATAGGCGTTCAAGGGGCTACGAAAGCACGTAGGCAAAAAAATGCCATGCGGTGCTTGAGCTGGTGTGCTTGGGGGACAGAAGCCACACTGGGGCAGAGATTCTGTCAGCTCTGCAGGGGCAGGTTCAGAGGTGGTTGACGCCACGCCAGCTTAAGCCAAGTATGGTGGTTTGTGAGAATGGCACCAACCTCCTCTCCGCCCTCCGACAGGGACACTTGACCCATGTGCCCTGTTTGGCTCACATCCTTAACTTGGTGGTGCAGCGGTTCTTGGGCAGGTACCCGGGCTTACAGGATGTCCTGAGGCAGGCCAGGAAAGTCTGTGTGCATTTCTGCAGGTCATATAATGCCAGTGCTTGGCTGGCTGTCCTCCAAAAGGAATTTAACCTGCCCAAGAACCGCCTAATCTGTGACATGCCCACCAGGTGGAATTCAACGTTGGCCATGCTGCAGCAGCTGTACATGCAGCAGAGGGCCATCAATGAGTACCTATGCAACTATGGCAACAGGACAGGGTCAGGGGACCTTGGTTTTTTCCCCCCACATCAGTGGGCTATGATCAGGGATGCATGCCCAGTCCTGTCACCATTTGAGGAGGCCACAAGGATGGTGAGCAGTGACAGTGCATGCATCAGTGACACTGTCCCTCTTGTGCACCTGTTGGAACACACGCTGCATGGAATAATGGACAGGGCACTTGAGGCAGAACAGAGAGAGGAAGAGGAGGACTTCTTTACCTCTCAAGGCCCCCTTTATCCAGACAGTGTTCCTGCATACCCGCCGATCACACAGGTAGAGGATGAGGAGGAGGAGGAGGATTGTGTCAGCATGGAGGTGGAGCCTGCACTCAGCATCAGCAGCAGTCTTCATGGGATCATTTACAGTCTAAAGAAACCCATGGACTTGTCTGTGGCTGGGAGGAGGTGGCTGCGGATCATGTTGTCCTTAGTGACCCAGAGGACTCTGGACCGAATGCCTCAGCAAACCTACGCTGCATGGCCTCCCTGATCCTGCAAAGCCTGTAGAAGGATCCTCGTATTCGTGGCATCAAGGGGAGGGATGATTACTGGCTGGCAACCCTCCTTGATCCACTTTACAAGGGTAAGGTTGCGGACCTTATCTTGCCATCGCAGAGGGAGCAGAGGATGAAACATCTTCAAGAGGCCTTACAGAAAGGTTTGTGTAACGTGTTTCCAGAGCCTGGGAGGTTACAATTTCCTAGTCCTCCTGGACAACGTGTTGCTGAGGCTTCGGTCAGTCACAGAACAGCGGTGGGGAAGGGGGCCGTCTGAACGATGCATTCAGACAATTTTTTAGTCCACAGCCCCAAGGTCTGATTGGTTCCAGCAACCATCGCCAGCGTCTGATTCGAATGGTGCAGGATTACCTAGTGGCAATATCAGACTTGGACACCTTTCCCACTGAAAATCCTCTGGGTTACTGGGTCTTGAGGATGGATCACTGGCCAGAGCTTGCACAGTATGCAATTGAGCTACTGGCCTGTCCTGCATCCAGCGTTCTTTCGGAATGCACGTTCAGTGCTGCTGGAGGCTTTGTAACCATTCACAGGGTGCGTCCGTCCACCGAATCGGTCAATCAGCTGACCTTCATAAAAATGAATCAGTCTTGGATCACCAGCTACCAAGCACCTGATGCTGATGTAACCGATTGTTTTTTTTTTTTAAATAGGAGATCCCTTCAGACTGCCTGTGCTGATGCTGAATGACTATCCTGTTCTGCTGAGTCACAATCCTCTTCCTCCTCAATTTTCAGGCTGATAGCTTGTAAGAACATTTTTGGTTCTGGGCACCGCCACCAGTGGCCAAGGCCCAGTTTTCTGCCCCTGTTCAACAGGAGCGTGTAATTACAATTTTTGATGCAATACTTTGCAGCAGGGCTCATTCCTGTGCTCCAATTATAGTATCTGTGAGGGGTTGCAGTGTTGTGACACCAGTGCGTAAGGCTCATTTTTACTGCCCCTGTTCAACAGGGACATGTAATTACAATTCTTGATCTAATATTTAACAACAGGGCCCATTCCTGCACCTACCAAGAGTAACTGTGAGGGCTTATGCCCCGTACATACGGTCGGACTTTGTTCGGACATTCCAACAACAAAATCCTAGGATTTTTTCCGACGGATGTTGGCTCAAACTTGTCTTGCATACACACGGTCACACAAAGTTGTCGGAAAATCCGATCGTTCTAAACGCGGTGACGTAAAACACGTACGTCGGGACTATAAACCGGGCAGTGGCCAATAGCTTTCATCTCTTTATTTATTCTGAGCATGCGTGGCACTTTGTCCGTCGGATTTGTGTACACACGATCGGAATTTCCGACAACGGATTTTGTTGTCGGAAAATTTTATCTCCTGCTCTCCAACTTTGTGTGTCGGAAAATCCGATGGAAAATGTCCAATGGAGCCCACACACACGGTCGGAATTTCTGACAACACGCTCCGATCGGACATTTTCCATCGGAAAATCCGACCGTGTGTACGGGGCATTACAGTGTTGTGGCACCAGCACCACCACCACCAAAGACCCAATTTTTCTACCACTGTTCAACAATTGCATGTAATTACAATGCTCAATCTAATATTTCACAGCACAGCCCGTTCCTGCGCCCACCAAGAGTAACTGTGAGGGCTTACAGTGTTGTGGCAACACCAACACCTAAGGATCCAATTTCTGCATAGTATTTAGGGCAGGCCCCTACTTTAAAACATCCAATTTACAAATGACTCCTACTTGCAAATGGAAGGAGATAACAGGAAGTGAGATGAAACCCCCTAGGAAGGGAAATTCTCTCCTGTAAGAGTTAATATGGGAAAAACGTGTCTCCTCTTCACTGATGCTTTATCACCAACCCTTGTTTCACTGAAAACCCCAAATTTTCAAAAAACATTTGTCATTGGGACAGAAAGTGAGGTGAAATCTTCTGAAGAGGAGCACAGACAGCAAAACAAATGTTACAGGGGTGATGACCCTTCCCTATGTTTTCCAAAAAGCTTACAAATAGATTTTTGGGCTGGAGCTACACTTTAAAAATGTATCAGTTCAAAATTACAAACATATTCTACTTAACAAGAAACCTACAGTCCCTGTCTTGTTTGCACCTGCTGTTTAGAGTATATAGGGTATATAGGGCCTGGGGGCCCCACGCCTTTCCTTTTTTTAATTTGGGTGCGGGGTTCCCCTTAATATCCATACAAAGGGGGGTACCCATGCCATTTGTCTCACTGATTTTCATCCATATTGCTGGGACCCGACATTACATTAAAGCCGCAAGCAGTTTTAAATGACTTATTCCTTTAAAAATGTCATTTTGTGCAGGGACTTTACAGGCATACTATAGACACCCCCCAGGTACGATATTTAAGGGAATATTTCACTTTAAGCATCATTAAAATCACTGCTCCCGAAAAAATTGACGTTTTTATAACTATTTCTTTTTATTTTTTTAACTTTTGATTTTGAATGTTCGAGTCCCATAGACTTTAATGGGGTTCTAAAGTTTGCACAAACTTTCGGTCCGTTCGCAGGTTCTGGTGCAAACCGAACCAGAGGGTGTTCGGCTCATCCCTAATTATGACATTGCCTTGCAGGTTTTAAAAAAACACCCCCAATGGTTTACTACTGCTTGAATAGGAGAATAAAACTTGACTCAGCAAATAAGTTAAAGAAAATTCGTTCGGTTGGAGCTTACAGTTCAAGACAAACCCCAGGTACAAAAAACTTGGTGGTGACAACAACGTGCAGTTCTTAAACAGTTGCAATCAAACAGTAAGAAGTTTTCCATCATCAAGTATACACGTTGAAAAGGCTCACAGCACAATTACTCTCACAGTCCAAGACAAACCCCAGGTACAAAAAACTTGGTGGTGACAACAAGGTGCAGTTCTTAAACAGTTGCAATCAAACAGTAAGAATTTTTCCAGCATCAAGCATACACGTTGAAAAGGCTCACAGCACAATTATTCTCGGAGATGCTGTTCCTGCTGTATCTCTTAAATTGGTTACTTGTGGTTTAAATCCATCCTCCATTTGTTATGTGCAGACTTATTGCCCAACACCAAGATTATCATCAGTCTCAGGATTACAACTGTTGTAATAATAATATGACTCTCTTTATCATCCTCCATTTTACCTTTCAATGTTTTTTTATTGAAGATAAGATTCTAACAAAATATAAGAGGTATAAACATGGTGGTTGCTATGTAATAGTGGAGTACAGAGAAAAAAAGAATAAAGGGTATTATGTTGCTTATAACAAGGTTATATAGTATACTTGGTGATTGCCATATAATAATGTTGTACAAAAGGTCAAGGATTATCATATAGCTAATAACTGAGTTATAAAATACAAAACTACATTGTGGTGGTTCCGGTCTTTCTGATATGTAGTTAATCACTAAGGTGGTTAGGTGAGGTTTTGGTATGTCTGTACCAATCTGTCCAGAGTGCCCATTGTTTACTTGCAGGTTGCATATGACTTACGGATATGGCAAACATGCGTTCATACAGTATGTGCTTTGGGTGTGTATCAGGTGGATCGCCACGTTCAAGGGTATGTGGTCAGGGGATTTCCAGTGCCGTACTAATGTTAGTCTGGCGGCTAGAAGGATATGTACTATTATGCAGTGTATGTTAGGAGGATAGGATTCAGCTCCGATGTTTCTGACATCTGATATCAGTTGGAAGGTGGTCTTTCAGAACATGGTGATGATGTTGCATGTCCAGAGTATATGGTACAGGTTTCCTAGTTTTCCGCAATTTCTCCAGCACAGTGGTGGTGTCGTGGGGTCGAAAGTGTGAATCTGTGCAGGGGTGATATACCATCTAAGGTTGTATTTAAATGTAAGATCCCACAAGTTGGAGGATTTTGTTAGGCGAAGGCAGGAGGATATGGCTGCTTCCCATTGTTGGTCGCTGAAGGTACGGCCTATGTCATTCTCCCATTTGTTCATATGGGGTAATTTCTTAAAGGTTGTATTGTCTTGAAAAAGATTATAGAAGAAGTCATACCTTTGGTGGCTGGGGAATTGTAGGTAAGGTATGAGTATACTTTGTTGCGCACAGATTTGAGAAGGTGGGGAATGGGTTATCTGGATATATTTAAAGTATTCTTTGTTGTATACAGAGTAGGATTTTTGTAAGGAAGTAAATGGGATAAGGAGGTTTTCTAAGTAGAGGTCCAAGATTAGTGCTAGGCCTTTGTCTTCCCATGTTTTCATGGATATGTCAGGGATTAGTAGTGATAGTGTGGAGATAGGTAGGGGGGTTTATAGGATTGATCCCAGTGGTGGCATTAGATATAAAGTACTGCAGTTAAATGATTTTCTGGTGGCACGGATTGTAGGTGAGAGATGTGTAATTCCTAATTTGTGAGTGTTGGAGCTGAGGAGCCAGGTTTTTAAGCAGTGCGGGAAAGAGAAGGGATCACCGCTCCAGCTGAATATGTGGATACAAGACTCTCCTCAGAACTGGAACACCAGGTGCAGACTAAGCATAGAGCAAATGAAGTAAAGAAGAAGTTCTGGACAGCCGCACGCCGGAATATAGCCTTTATTGTAAAAAATCCAAGAAATACAAGCCACAGCAGAAAATGGGACAAACGAGCTAACGCGTTTCACACTTAACAGTGCTTAGTCATAGCTACCCTACCACCAAAAACGATGTAGTATATATACTAAAATATTTTAGACATGTGACTCCATGTGTGATTAATTGAGTCCAATTACCCAATTAGATACTCAATTAGAAAAACTTTATTGGCAAACATGATCAACGTGTGATTTAGGGGAGTGCACATTTGTTCAGGTCTTTTTGCAAGGTTTCCACATCCTGCGGAGAAGTTATTGCCCTGCTTAGCTTAGTATTGTCTGCAAATACAGAGATTGAACTGTTTATCCCATCCTCCAGGTCATTTATAAACAAATTAAATAGGATTGGTCCCAGCACAGAACCCTGGGGAACCCCACTACCCACCCCTGACCATTCTGAGTACTCCCCATTTATCACCACCCTCTGAACTCGCCCTTGTAGCCAGTTTTCAATCCATGTACTCAACCTATGGTCCATGCCAACGGACCTTATTTTGTACAGTAAACGTTTATGGAGAACTGTGTCAAATGCTTTTGCAAAATCCAGATACACCACGTCTACGGGCCTTCCTTTATCTAGATGGCAACTCACCTCCTCGTAGAAGGTTAATAGATTGGTTTGGCAAGAACGATTCTTCATGAATCCATGCTGATTACTGCTAATGATATCGTTCTTATTACTAAAATCTTGTATATAGTCCCTTATCATCCCCTCCAAGAGTTTACATACTATTGATGTTACGCTAACTGGTCTGTAATTCCCAGGGATGTATTTTGGGCCCTTTTTAAATATTGGTGCTACATTGCCTTTTCTCCAATCAGCTGGTACCATTCCAGTCAATAGACTGTCTGTAAAAATTAGGAACAACGGTCTGGCAATCACTTGACTGAGTTCCCTAAGTACCCTCGGATGCAAGCCATCTGGTCCTGGTGATTTATTAATGTTAAGATTCTCAAGTCTAATTTTAATTCTGTCCTCTGTTAACCATGGAGATGCTTCCTGTGTTGTGTCATGAGGATAAACACTGCAGTTTTGGTTACTGAAGCCCCCCGATTCACTTGTGAAGACTGAGGAGAAGAAGAAATTCGATACCTTCGCCATCTCCCCATCCTATGTAACCAGATGTCCTTCCTCATTCTTTATGGGGCCAATATGGTCTGTCCTCCCTTTTTTACTGTTTACATACTTAAAGAATTTCTTGGGATTTTTTTTGCTCTCCTCCGCTATGTGTCTTTCATGTTCTATCTTAGCCATCCTAATTGCACCCTTACATTTCTTGTTGCATTCTTTATAAAGTCTGAATGCTGAGGATGATCCCTCAACCCTGTATGTTTTGAAGGCCTTCTCCTTTGCTTTTATATGCATTTTTACATTGGAGTTAAGCCATCCAGGATTTTTGATCGATCTTTTAAATTTATTACCCAATGGGATACATTGGCTAATGCCCTATTTAATATGCTCTTAAAGCAAACCCATCTCTCCTCCGTATTCTTTGTTCCTAATATTTTATCCCAATTTATGCCTTTTAGCAAGGTTTGTAGTTTAGGGAAGTTGGCTCTTTTGAAATTCAGTGTCTTTGGGGGTCATTTAATATAGCGCCAAAAAATTCTCCTGCAGTACCAAAAAATAACTCTCAAAAAAGGCCAGGAAGACTTCAACTCTCATAAAGTCAACGCTAATGCAAATGGAAAGCAGCGCTATTGCGGCAATAATGCCTGTCAGATCACATATGCTGGAATAGTGGAAGTCAGTGGGGCTCGAACCTGCAAAATCCAAAGTTCTCACTGAAGGCTTATATGCAAGTTCTTTGCCATAAAAAGTGTTTGGGGACCCGGGTTCTGCCCCAGGGGACATGGATCAATGCCAATTTTTTTTTTTAAAACGGCCGTTTTTTCGGGAGCAGTGATTTTAATAATGCTTTGAGTGAAACAATAAAAGTGTAATATTCCTTTAAATTTCGTACCTGGGGGGTGTCTATAGTATGCCTGTAAAGGGGCGCATGTTTCCCGTGTTTAGAACAGTCTGACAGCAAAATGACATTTGAAAGGAAAAAAAGTTATTTAAAACTACTCGCGGCTATACTGAATTGCCGGCTCGACAATACACATAAAAGTTAATTGATAAAAACTGCATGGGAATTCCCCAAAGGGGAACCCCGAACAAAAATTTAAAAAAAAATGATGTGGGGGTCTCCCTAAATTCCATACCAGGCCCTTCAGGTCTGGTATGGATATTAAGGGGAACCCCGGCCAAAATTAAAAAAAAAAATTGGCGTGGGGTCCCCCTCAAAATCTATACCAGACCCTTCAGGTCTGGTATGGATTTTAAGGGGAACCCTGCGCCAAAATTTAAAAAAAAAATGGCGTGGGGTACCCCCAAAAATCCATACCAGACCCTTAGTTGCGTGCTCGGATAAGGGTCTGGTATGGATTTTTGGGGTACCCCACGCCATTTTTTTAAAAAATTTTGGCGCAGGGTTCCCCTTAAAATCGATACCAGACCTGAAGGGTCTGGTATCGATTTTGAGGGGGACCCCACGCCAATTTTTTTTTTTTAATTTTGGCTGGGGTTCCCCTTAATATCCATACCAGACCTGAAGAGCCTAGTATGGAATTTAGGGGGACCCCCACGTCATTTTTTTAAAAATTTTGGTTCGGGGTTCCCCTGTGGGGAATTCCCATGCCATTTTTATCAATGAACTTTTATGTGTATTGTCAGGCCGTTGTTCTGCCGAGAAAGTTCCTCTCGGCGGATAAGGACCCCCCTCTACTGCGCAGGCACAGCGCCTGCGCAGTAGGAGCCGGCGGAAATAGCCGAAGCGAAATAGAGAAGAAATCAGCTGTACACAGCGCCTGTAAGAGGGTCCCCGCGGGCTCGCTTCGCTCGCCACGCTTCGCTCGCCACGCTTCGGGCACGGCCTCGCTTTGCTCGGCACTTTTTTATTCCCCCTCTAGGTCCACTTGGATGGTGGGGCTTCAGCCTGGACCCAGGGCGCAGACGCCGTGTACAGATGATTGAAGATTTTCATCTTTGGCTATTTTCGGCGGCTGCTAGTCGTTGGTACTGCGCAAGCGCAGCACTTGCGCAGTACAGGGAGGACCTTATCCGCCGAGGGAACTTTCTCGGCAAGACACCGGCGATTCAGTATAGCCGCGAGTAGTTTTAAATTACTTTTTTCCTTTGAAATGTCATTTTGCTGTCAGACTGTACTAAACACGGGAAACATGCGCCCCTTTACAGGCATACTATAGACACCACCCAGGTATGAAATTTACTTTTATTGTTTCACTTTAAGCATTATTAAAATCACTGCTCCCGAAAAAACAGCCATTTATTAAACTTTTTTGCATTGATACATGTCCTCTGGGGCAGGACCCAGGTCCCTAAACACTTTTTATGACAATACCATGCATACAAGCCTTTAAAATTAGCACTTTTGATTATTCAAGTTCGTGTCCCATAGACTTTAACCACTTGCCTACCAGGCCAATTCTGACATTTCTCTCTTACATGTAAAAATCATAATTTTTTGGCTAGAAAATTACATAGAACCCCCAAATTTAGTAGAGACCCTAGAGAATACA
Organism: Aquarana catesbeiana; assembly: GCF_042186555.1. Lineage (NCBI taxonomy): Eukaryota > Metazoa > Chordata > Amphibia > Anura > Ranidae > Aquarana > Aquarana catesbeiana. The sequence goes on along the minus strand of NC_133325.1, from coordinate 481,010,738 downwards.
ATGGCGGTCATTGCAACTTTTTATCTAGCACGGTATTTGCGCAGCAATTTTTTGAATGCGTTTTTTTGGGAAAAAAAACAGTTTTGGGCTTTAAATAAAAAAACAAGAAAGTTAGCCCAATGTTTTTGTACAATGTGAAAGATGAAGTTACGCCAAGTAAATAGATACCCAACACGCTTCAAAATTGCACACGCTCGTGGAATGGCGCCAAACTTCGCTATTTGAAAATCCCCTTAGGCGACGCTTTAAAAATTTTTACTGGTTACATGTTTTGAGTTACAGAGGAGGTCCAGGACCAAAATTTTTGCTCTCGCTCTAACGTTCGCGGCGACACCTCACATATGTGGTTTGAACAACATTTTCATATGTGGGCGGGACTTATGTATGCGTTCGCTTCTGCATGCGAGCTCACAGGGACAGGGGCACTTTAAACGTTTTTTTTGTTATTGTTAATTTTACTTTTTTTATTTTAGCTTGACACTTTTTTTCCAAAAAAAATTTTTTTGATCACTTTTGTTTCTATTACAAGGAATGTAAACATCCCTTGTAATAGGAATAAGCATGACAGGTGCTCTTTACAGTGAGATGTGGGGTAAATAAGACCCCACATCTCTCCTCTAGGCTTAGAAGCCCAGCCGAAGCGGCGCCATTTTTTTTTTTAATACAGAGGCCGGGCGTGACGTCATAACATCACGCCCGGCCTCCGAACGATCATAGAGATTCCGGCGACCATCTGGTCCACCAGAAATCTCTATGCTAAACATCCGGGGCTGGCGGATCCTGTGACCGACTCACCGATCGTAGCGGTAAGTCGGTACAAGCACAAGAGGGTGGCGGGAGGGGGGGGACGTCCCCTCTCGCCTCCTGTTAGAATGATCAAGCAGTGGAACAGCAACTATGATCATTCTTATGGTGTGCAGATTCGCAGGCTCTAAAAGACGATATCTGGATGATGTCTGTAGCTACAGGCATCACTCAGATATCCCCGCTCAAAGCCGAGGACATCATTTGGCGTATGGCGGGCGGAATGCGGTTTTAATGGTGTTCGCACAAATTTATTTGTCTGTTCGCATGTTCTGCTGCGAACCGAACAGGGGGGATGTTCGGCCCATCTCTAGTTCTCATTAAGAATCATGGGGGTACAACTTGTCAAGCAACTCGGAAGTCCAAAGTCGCCCAACTGTGAAACAAGTCATATATATTTTAATAGAAAGGAGCTCTCATTTATACTTGCATTTACATCAGCAGAACAAATGCAGAAGTGATGTGTGCACATGGGCCAGAAGCAAATGTGTGGGGATGCCAAATAAATCAATGAACCCCACCCACACCAAATCTAACTACCAAATGCACCCCCGCATTGATTAAGCACAAGTACATATCATACCCTTATCCGGAAAATGAGCCGCACCTCCTCTTTGCTAAAGAGGGACCTCACCATGTCCACCTAGAATGGAGATCTTGACCAGCACAGGGACTTCTAGGTGATTACAATGACTTATTTCTGGGTCAGAAGGCGAAACTACACTCTTTTGATCGCTGCTGCAAATATTTGATCGCAACCACTATTAGAATTTTATTATTTTTGTTTATTTTCAGATATGCAAATTTGTATTTCTACTTATGATATTTAAAGGCGTTTGATAAGAAATGGTGTCCCTGGGTTAGCAGCAGGAGGAAATCGTTCAGCTGAAATCACACACTTTCATTCCCACATGTCAGTCCCGACTGCAGGGGCAATTTCAGAGGCATCTGTGCAGGTTTCTGCACTGAAATCAATACAAATTGCACCCCAAAGTCACACCAATTAAAACAGTGCAATTGTCACCACTTTGACATGTCAAATCGCACCAATGTGAACTAAAGCTGACACAAACACTGCCTATCCACCAGCTAAATTCATTACCTGCAATTCTCCACAGCTGTTATATATAAAGATTCTACCTTTATCATTTACTTGCAGGTGTGCAGAAGCCTAAGTTTACGTTGGAGCAATTTGTCATGCAATTTGAGAGATCAAATCGCATGACTATTGGCAGCAATGGCACTGTTCTAATCGATGCAACATTTTTTTTGCGGCACCGCACCAATTTGCTAAAGTAGTTCCTGCACTACTTTTGCCGATTTCTGGTGCGACTTCAATAGACATTTGTGTATGAAGCCACACGGATGTCTATCAAGTAGCACCTAAAATCACGCTGACCTTGCTACTTTGAAATCGCGCTACTTCAAGTGAAGTAGCGCGATTTCAAAGTAGCATCAATGTGAACCAGGGCAAAGAGATTCGTTTTTTGGTGCACAAATACATATTGAAATAAAATATAAGAGATATTGCCCTTTCCCAAAACCACCACCCACAAACTAAAGAGAAGAAAGTAGAAGAAAAAAAAAAAAAAAAAAACCAACAACACACACACACACACACACACACACACACACACACTATAACTCAATAATGTACTTTTATTTTACCAGCAGAAAAACAAAAAATTACATTCATTTACTAGCTTCAAAAAATTTTGGACAGGATATATGGTGCTACATTTAGCAATGGGATTTTAAGGGCCCTGCTCATAGGAGCTTACAATCTAAAATTAGACAAAACCTTAGAGTGGACACAGCTTTAATTTCTGTGTATAATGGGCAACACATCACATTGTTATCTGCAAGATTATAGAAACATACTTAACAGTCATTCTTACAAAGCATTCCCACATATTACAAAAGACTTATTCAAAACACCCACCACCAGCCCACAATCCACACATACATACATTGGTGACCATGTTCTGCTGGAAGCTGCATTTCGGTGTACACGATTAAACGAGATAAAAAAAAAAAAAAAAGAGTAGGTCAGCAGATGCTTCCAAACGATATTTGCATGATCAGACAGGAACAATACACACACAACATTGACAGCATGGCCACATAAACCCACTTTTGATTGAAAAAATGCACAAGAATTTCATCAAATCACCCAATAGCATTCCTTCTCCCCCACAAATCACAGCAAAAAACCTGACCTTCTCAGGCCAAACAAACCCCCTACTGCAGGCCTTTATATAAGAGAGGTTGTATTGTCAGCACACTGACACACCCAATAGAAGTACACGCCCACCAGTATCTTTCAATCTGTCTCTTCATGTATGTCTAAAGTGATTGCACCTGATGGGCAGGAACACATAATAGTATTCACAACTGTGTTAGCCTTGGCTATGTGCATCAAATCTCCAACTACAGGACAAAGATCAAAGTCCATTTGCATCCACATAAACAAAGCAACAGTTTTCTAAGCATATGTACCCGTGCAGTGTAAACCCTAAAATTTGAATTGTCCAAGTCCCTGGGCATGATTAGTGCTAATAAACATTAACATCAGTCCCTGGCTGCAATGAGCTTCCAATATAAAGTCCAAATTTAACGTTCTTACATTAGAACCTATTTCGACAGGAGACAAATAAAATGCCAGCATGTCTTTGGATTGTGGTGAGAAACCCACACAGGGATAACATATAAACTTCAACACAAGGATTAGCATGTTGGGGATTGTGAACCAACATCCCAGGTGCTGCTAGACAGAACTGCTACCCACTTACCCACTAGGCATCCCCACACATGTTCTCTGCATCTCTGTGGTGTGAACCAGCCCTAAGTCCATAGCCATGCACAGTGTCACAAGCAATATACAATATATTGGCCTAAGTATTGGGATGCCTGCCTTTAAACGCACATGAACTGTAATGGCATCCCAGTATTAGTATTGGGTTCAAAACTCATTTAGCCCACCCTTTGCAGCTATAACAGCTTCAACTCTTCTTGTCCACAAGGTTTAGGAGTGTGTCTATGGGAATGTTTGACCATTCTTCCAAGTGCATTTGTGAGGTCAGGCACTGATGTTGGACGAGAAGGCCTGACCTACAGTCTCCTCTCTAATTCATCCCCAAGGTGTTCTGTTGTGTTGAGGTCAGGACTCTGTGCAGGCCAGTCAAGTTCCTCCACCCCAAAATCACTCATCCATGTCTTTATGGACCTTGCTTTGTGCACTGGTCCAAATGATTTGGTGGAGGGGTAATTATGATGTGGGGTTGTTTTTCAGGGGTTGGGCTTGGCCTCTTAGTTCCAGTTAAGTGAACTCTTAAGGCATCAGCATACCAAGACATTTTGGACAATTTCATGCTCCCAACTTTGTGTGAACAGTTTGGGGAAAGCCCCTTCCTGTTCCAACATGTTTGCACACCAGTGCACAAAGCAAGGTCCATAAAGACATGGATGAGCAAGTTTGGGGTGGGGAAACTTGACTGGCCTGCACAGAGTCCTGGCCTCAACCCAATAGAACACCCTTTGGCCGAATTAGAGTAGAGACTGCGAGCCAGGCCTTCTCATCCAACATCAGTGCCTGGCCTCACAAATGCACTTCTGGAAGAATGATCAAACATTCCCATAGGCACACTAAACTTTGTGGACAGCCTTCCCAGAAGCTGTTCTAGCTGCAAAGGGTGGACCAAATCAAATTTTAACCCTACGGACTAAGACTGGGCTGCCATTAAAGTTCATGTGTGTGTAAAGGCAGGTGTCCCAATACTTTTGGCTAAATAGTGTATCTGGAAAAGACTTACAATGGTGGTGGAACCCTCCTACACATAACTACTACATTTAGACATAATTATAGGACCTGGGAGATGAGACAACTTCTCCACATGCAGTAACATGGTTGGGATTTGAACCCAGACCCTCAGGGATACTAAGCAGAAGTTCTAACCTCTAAGCCATGGAGCTGCCACGTGTGAGACCACCCTACACATAACTACAAATAAACACACATAAAAACACATAAATACTGCATTTCTATGGACATACAGGTGATGGAATTACATTACTCAAGAGTTATTCTTCTTGATTTATTCTGTGATATTTGGTGTTTTTTTGTGGGTGAGAGTAGAATATTACCCTCAAATTTTTGGGAATTACATTTTGATTTCTGATGTTGGTACACATATCACATTTTTTGGGCTCAAATTATGAATATTTGGAAATAATAAAAAGCACAAAAAAATGTGATTCATTTTAAATTTGCATCAGCAATGGTATTGTTTGTGGATTATAAAGACACCTGTGTGAGTTTGGGGTAAAGATTGTTGTGAGATGAAGAGTAACAAGTGAAAGTGACAGAGAAAAATATATTTTATCAAAACATCAAAACATTCCACATTGTAGCATTCTTAAAATCAAAATATTTTAAGTAGAAGCAACAATGTTGCAAAGGAATATTTATTTCACAGAAAGATACATTTCATCTCAACATTAAAAGTTTTTTTTTGTGAAAGTTAGAATTGTTCCATTAGAATCAGTGACTGAACCTTCATTTGGACTAAATTAGAGCAGATTTTAACTTCCAAAAAATGTTCTCTAATTAGCTCTCATTTTGGTATTTACTATAGCTCCAGGTAAAAAAGATACTGGAGATAAAATGAGAGTTATTTTCAGGTCTGAGCATGCTCAGTTGTGTTGGCACCTAGTTGTCCAAAACGGGGAATTTTTCACTTTTCAGACTTTTAAAGATATTTCAGTGTAGAAATCACTTTTTCACACAGTTTAAAAGCAGATAATCTTTAAATAATATACTGCATATTTCAGTACCATTTAGACAATTATATCATGTTCTAAACATTATTTCCATGTGCAATTCTCTAGGTTTTAGCAGAGTAAGGGTTTGGGCACTATTTAGATTCAGGGAGCTATAGCAAATTCGATTTTGGTAGAATTTTCTCACCAGCACTATAGTGAATACCGTTTTAGCGCGAGACCACTAGTGGTGTAGTAGACATGGTCTTTGATCCTCCTCCAGAATGGCCTAATCATTTTGCCAACGTAGAAAGCTCCACATTGGCAAAAAATTATGTATATTATTCCTTTTGTTTGGCAAGTAATGTGGTAATGTAAGACATGAGTACGGCCATTAGGGAGGGGAACAGAGGGTCCTATCAACAATAGATCACAGAAATCACACATACCACATCGAAATAGACCTGGTGGATCTTGAGTTGCATTGTTGGTTTTGCAATAGTGGCTTCTCACTAGCCAATCTTTGACAGATCCTGCTCGTCGATAGGTGATTTGAGGTTTAGGCCCTAAATATTTGGCTAGAATAGGATCTGCCAGCAGGATGGGCCAATGTTTTTAAATTACTGACCGTATTCTCTGATGATGATCAGAGTAAGTAGTTATAAACCTTAGTACATTGGAGTCTGCTCATTTGGGTTCTGGAAAGAGGATAGTATTCCTAGGCTTAACCACAGCTTTTTTGAAAGCTTTTTTGAGGCTGGTTTTGCCGTAACCCCTGGCCAACAACCACTCGTACAGGCGGTCTGCCTCCTGTTTAAAATCAAGGTCATTAGAGCAATTGCGTTTGAGGCGCAAGTATTGGCTAAAGGGGATGCTTTGAATGAGGGGCTGGGGATGTGCACTTTTGCGCGTGCAAAATTGTGTTCCCGCAGTGGGTTTCCAGTATAATGACGTACTAATAAGGCCATCTGTGGTGATGTTAATAGTGATATCCAGATATGCAATAGTGATGAGACTAGATTGCATAGTGAATTTCAAATTGTAGTCATTGTGACTTAGGATGGCCATAAACTCATCAAGTGCTGGTGGTGGTCCCGCCCATAGTAACAGAATGTCATCTATGTAGCAGAACCACCACAGCACATAGGAGAAAAGAATCGAGTGTCCATCATTGGCAAACAAATCCCGTTCCCACCCCCCAGATACAGGTTCGCATACGAGGGTGCACAGCACATACCCATAGCGACCCCCTGTACTTGGGGGAGGTGGGAACCATCAAAAGAGAAAACATTTTTTGTGATAATGTTGGAAAGTAACTGCAGTACAAAGCCATTAAGGCCTGTAAAATTAGGTCCCCTCTCATTCAAAAATCCAGCAATAACCTCTATGCCTAGTTCATGTGGGATTGATGAGTATAAGGTCTCAACATCTATGACTACCAAGGAGCAGCCAGGAGGCACAGTGAGGCCATCCAGGTTTCTCAAGAGATCAGGGGTATCTTTTATATATGACGGTAGTGTTGTGATGTGTGGGCGTAGGTATTTGTCTACGAATGTGGTGTGGTGATCAGGCCGTCAGCAAAGGCGGACTGTATCATGTCATCATATTGTTGGTTAAATATGGTAATGATACTAACAGATATTGGTTTGTACCATAGTCTATTTTTGAAAATGTCCCAGCACACGTTCCTGTACTGAAGTTCATCCATTAGTACCACATTACCGCCCTTGTCCGAGGGCTTGATCACCAGGTGTAGGGATGAGCCAAACACCCCCCTGTTTGGTTCGCACCAGAACATGCGAACAGGAAAAAAGTTTGTTCGAACACGCGAACACTGTTAAAGTCTATGGGACATGAACATGAATAATCAAAAGTGCTAATTTTAAAGGCTTATATGCAAGTTATTGTCATAAAAAGTGTTTGGGGACTTGGGTCCTGCCCCAGGGGACATGGATCAATGCAAAAAAAAGTTTTAAAAACGGCCGTTTTTTTCAGGAGCAGTGATTTTAATAATGCTTAAAGTCAAACAATAAAAGTGTAATATCCCTTTAAATTTCGCAGCTAGGGGGTGTCTATAGTATGCCTGTAAAGGCGCACATATTTCCCATGTTTAGAACAATCTGACAGCAAAATGACATTTCAAAGAAAAAAAGTCATTTAAAACTACTTGCGGCTATTGCATTGCCGGCCGACAATACAAATAAAAGTTCATTGATAAAAACGGTATGGGAATTCCCCACAGGGGAACCCCGAACCAAAATAAAAAAAAAAAAACGGCGTGGGGCCCCCCAGAATCCATACCAGACCCTTATCCGAGCATGCAACCTGGCAGGCCACAGGAAAAGAGGGGGGACGAGAGAGCGCCCCCCTGAACCGTACCAGGCCACATGCCCTCAACATTGAGAGGGTGCTTTGGGGTAGCCCCCCAAAACACCTTGTCCCCATGTTGAGGACAAGGGCCTCATCCCCACAACCGTAGCCGGTGGTTGTGGGGGTCTGCGGGCAGGGGGCTTATCGGAATCTGGAAGCCCCCTTTAACAAGGGGACCCCCAGATACCGCCCCCCCGTGTGAAATGGTAAGGGGGTACAAGTACCCCTACCATTTCACTAAAAAACTGTCAAAAATGTTAAAAATGACAAGACAGTTTTTGACAATTCCTTTATTTAAATGCTTCTTCTTTCTTCTATCTTCCTTCATCTTCTTCTTCTTCTTCTTCTTCAGAGAAGAAGATGAAGAAGAGAAGAAGATGAAGAGAAGAGCGGGAGCCTACCCCATGCCATGGGTGCGGAGCAGCCCGAGGAGAAGAAGATAGAAGACGCCGTGGAGGAGATGCTGGATGAGAACACCGGAGGAAGAACCAGAAAAGCCAGAAGAAGAAGAAGAAGATGAAGGAAGATAGAAGAAAGAAGAAGCATTTAAATAAAGGAATTGTCAAAAACTGTCTCTTGTCATTTTTAAAATTTTTGACAGTTTTTTTGTGAAATGGTAGGGGTACTTTTCATATCAGATAACTGTGTTTTAACATCAGGAAAAAATTGATCCATGCGTAATTTTTTTGAATCTTTTGTATTGCCCCAGCTGCCTCTGTACTAGTGGGTCTAGAGAGGGCAAAGGCTTTGGCACAATTTACAATTTGTAGTCGAGTGTTAAGTTCCACTTTGGAAACCACAGATGTAGTGATAGAAGAATTATCAGAAGAGACACCCGGTGTTTGACTAGGAAACATAGATACCCCTCTATTTACCAAAGGAGTGGAGTCAGTGTATAGTACATCTATGTGTTTGTTATCAAATGAGGGGTTTGACTCACCCAGTGCTCTTTTTTTATCTATACCTGTCTGATACCCGCCACCAGTTTGTGTTCTTTTTCTTGAGCCTCGACCTCTCTGTCTCCCCCGATCAGATGTCCTAAAATTCTGTGAAATATAAGAGTTGGTATAAGAGTCTGAGTCACTTGCTCTATCCTTAGATTTTTTGATACTTCTCTGTGGGTTTGCATACTTACGATTACCTTGTTGGCCATTGGTCTGTAGCCAGTTGTATGCATACTTTCCTGCAAAGGCTAGTTTATCTCTTGAAAGTTTATCCTCTTTTTTAAATAGCAGATCTTTCGTAAAATTTTGGATATATTCCTTTAATCGTATATCATAGGCTGCAAAATCAGAGTTCTTCAATATTTTAGTATTTTCATCATATATTCGTTTTATCTCGCAGTCTACCAGTTTCAATTCCTGCATATAGTACTCTATCGTCAGTTCCATCATTTTTGTTCGAGCAATCGTGGAGGTTACGTTCCCATCGGGTCCTAAAGTCCAAGTCAGACACCCAAATATTGTGAAAGACCTGCACCCTTAGACCTTTTGGGTTCAAATCCTCTGCGATGTATTGCTCAAAATATTTGATGTGCCAAAATAGGCTAGCTTTGTGTTCGAATGTTTGTAACAGCTTTTGAAAGACAATTTCCATTTCCACATTGCTGCTTTTTCATTTTCATACAGTTTTTTTCTGTTGTTGGTTTTTCCTCATTGATATTTATGTGAATACCCACTACATTATATTTGCTTTTTCATAGTTCATACTTTTGGAAACAATTTTCCTGCCTGCTCGAGCTCTACATATTCCTGCACTTCCCATTATAGGTCTTCTAAGCATTTTCCAATCTAAGGTACCTTTCAATGCATTTGTCTCCTTTGAGTCTTCCCTACTTGGCTCAACATATGCTTTTTAATATAACATGTTATTCTATGTTTGTGCAATAGCTGTGATCTTAATTTCAATGTATCTCATTTCAGAAAGTGAGATTCGTTCTTTTGTCTTTTACTTGTTATGCCTTTGAACCTTGGTCGTGTCCTGAAGAAGCCTAACGGCGAAACGTGTAGATGCACAAGGGCTCACTGTACAAACTGTAACATATGCATGGATACCATGTTTTTATCCTCCTTTTGAATATTATGCTTATATTTTGTATTTTTCAATAAATGTGATGAAGAATATTTTTTGTCATCTCTCCATTGTTTCCTGGCCTACAAAGTCTGACCTTTTGGTAGTACTCTTAGTAGCACCCCCCCTTTTTTTTGTCTATGGATAGGTAAGGTTCTAAATAAATAGAAGCTGTGGTAGATGTAACATTTTGAAAGCCGTTAGTCTGCTCGACCAGGAGATTGTGAGCTTGGAGATATTTTCTAGGTCTTTAGGGAGAGTGTCTAGAAAGGAGATATAGTTGGCTTTATACGAGGATGAAACAGTTTTGGTTAGTTAAACCCCTAGGTAAGATATAGAGTCTGTTGCCCATATGTATGGGTAGTAGGGATGAGCCGAACACCCCCCTGTTCGGTTCGCACCAGAACATACGAACAGGAAAAAAGTTCGTTCGAACATGCGAACACCGTTAAAGTCTATGGGACACGAACATGAATAATCAAAAGTGCTAATTTTAAAGGCTTATATGCAAGTTATTGTCATAAAAAGTGTTTGGGGACCTGGGTCCTGCCCCAGGGGACATGGATCAATGCAAAAAAAAGTTTTAAAAACGGCCGTTTTTTCAGGAGCAGTGATTTTAATAATGCTTAAAGTCAAACAATAAAAGTGTAATATCCCTTTAAATTTCGTACCTGGGGGGTGTCTATAGTATGCCTGTAAAGGGGCGCATGTTTCCTGTGTTTAGAACAGTCTGACAGCAAAATGACATTTTGAAGGAAAAAACTCATTTAAAACTACCCGCGGCTATTGCATTGCCGACAATACACATAGAAGTTCATTGATAAAAACGGCATGGGAATTCCCCAAAGGGGAACCCCGAACCAAAATTAAAAAAAAAATATGACCTGGGAGTCCTCCTAAATTCCATACCAGGCCCTTCAGGTCTGGTATGGATATTAAGGGGAACCCCGGCCAAAATTTAAAAAAAAAAATGACGTGGGGTTCCCCCTAAATTCCATACCAGACCCTTCAGGTCTGGTATGGATTTTAAGGGGAACCCCGCGCCAAAAAAAAAAAAAAAAAACGGCGTGGGTTCCCCCCAAAAATCCATACCAGACCCTTATCCGAGCACGCAACCTGGCAGGCCGCAGGAAAAGAGGGGGGGACGAGAGTGCGGCCCCCCCTCCCTCCTGAACCGTACCAGGCCACATGCCCTCAACATTGGGAGGGTGCTTTGGGGTAGCCCCCCAAAACACCTTGTCCCCATGTTGAAATTTTGGCCGGGGTTCCCCTTAATATCCATACCAGACCTGAAGGGCCTGGTATGGAATTTAGGGGGACTCCCACGTCATTTTTTTTTTTTAATTTTGGTTCGGGGTTCCCCTTTGGGGAATTCCCATGCCGTTTTTATCAATGAACTTCTATGTGTATTGTTGGCAATGCAATAGCCGCGGGTAGTTTTAAATGAGTTTTTTCCTTCAAAATGTCATTTTGCTGTCAGACTGTTCTAAACACAGGAAACATGCGCCCCTTTACAGACACACTATAGACACCCCCCAGGTACGAAATTTAAAGGGATATTACACTTTTATTGATTGACTTTAAGCATTATTAAAATCACTGCTCCTGAAAAAACGGCCGTTTTTAAAACTTTTTTTTGCATTGATCCATGTCCCCTGGGGCAGGACCCAGGTCCCCAAACACTTTTTATGACAATAACTTGCATATTCGCCTTTAAAATTAGCACTTTTGATTTCTCCCATAGACTTTTAAAGGGTGTTCCGCGGCATTCGAATTTGCCGCGAACACCCCACATTGTTCGCTGTTCGGTGAACTTGCGAACAGCCAATGTTCGAGTCGAACATGAGTTCGACTCGAACTCGAAGCTCATCCCTAATGGGTAGTTACTTTCAAGATCAATCTGTATGTTGGTGGAGACCCCTAATGGAAGAATATGAGATTTAGTAGCGTTAACCTTATAATTGGATACAGAGCTGAATTCATTCAATGTTTTTGTACTGAAACCAGAGAAGTGGCAGGGTTTTTCATCATGAGGATCACGTCATCAGCGAATAAGCTTATTTTGTGCTCTATAGGGCCTATTTTGAAACCAGAAATGTTTGGATGGGTTCTAATTTTTTCAGCTAGGGGTTCTGTAATCAGATTAAAAATGAGGGGAGATAGGGGGCATACTTACCTGGTGCCATTAGAAATGGGGAAGAATTGAGATAACATTGCAGAGCTGTATACTTGGGCTGATGGGCAGGAGAATAGAGCAATGATAGCGTAGAGGATATGGCCTTGGAAGCCAAATTTGCGTAGTGTCATATCTAGGTATTGCCAGTGTACTCTGTCAAATGCCTTCTCTGCATCCAAGGAAAGAAGCAGAGAAGGCATTACTTGTCTCTCCGCATGGTGGATGATGTTAATCATTCATCGTGTGGTGTCCGAAGTCTGGTGACCTTTAGTAAATCCTAGTTGGTCAGGGTAGATAAGTGTGGACAGAATATAGACTAGTCAATTGGCTATCACCTTGGCATATAATTTAGTGGCGTGATTGAGTAAAGAGATGGGTCAAAAATTTTGAGGAGTGGTAGGCTCCTTCCCTGGCTTTGATATTGTAATGATCATTGCTTTTAGCATTTCTTGGGGAAAGGAAGCTGAGGAAGCAGCAGCATTGAATAGAGCAGTGATGTGGTCTAATAGAATAGCTTTACATTTTTGGTAGTATTCACCTACAAAGCCATCTGGACCGGGAGCTTTGTTTTTTGGAAAGGAGTTTATGGCATTATCTATCTCTTCACTGGAGAATGGGGCGCTAAGTCTGTTCAGTTGATCTAAAGATAGACATGAGAGGTGAACCGAATTTAGGAAGACCTGGATAGAGGCAATGTTAGTGTGTATCTCATTACTATCGTTTTTTAGGTTATAGAGGGTGCTGTAATAATTACTGAATGCGTCTGCTATGGCTTGGGAGTCTATTACTTTAGTTTTAGTCCTGGGGTGATATAGAAAGGGTATGGGGGTGTGAGTTTGGTACCCTTTTACTTGGCGGGCTAGGAGTTTCCCCAGTTTGTTCCCATGAATATAAAAACACATTTTAAGATGTTGCTGGTCATAGTTTTCTAAGAGGAGGGATCTTAGTTCAAGACGCAGTTTGATCAAGTTAGATTTAAGGTCAGCAGATGGCAGGGTTTTTTTGATAGTGTCAGTGGTTTGAATCTCTGCTAGTATAGAATCTATGTGCTGCTTCCTCAGTTTCTTTTCCCTTGCCCCAAACTGAATGAAGAAGCTGCGCTTTATGCGCCATTCATATTATGGAGGGGTCCACCACTGAGTCCTTGTTGGTCATGAAAAAGTCCTCAAGGCTAGTTTGGAGAGAGTCCCCATATTGGATAGATTGTAGGATGCTGGTATTCAGGCCTCATAGGTAGCCAGTAGAAGGTGTTTTGCAGTCCTCTATGGTTATACATAAAGGAGAGTGGTCTGACCATGTTGCAGGGAGGATAGAGGACGATTACACTATTTGGAGGGTCCATTGGTCGATGAGAAAGAGGTCTATCCTCGAGTAGGAGTTGTGGCAAGGAGAGAAGAATGTGTAGTCACATTCCTCTACATGTTGACATCTCCATACATCATATAGTTGGAGAGAAGGCAGTAGGTCTACCTCTTGTAGGGGAGGAAGAGGAGCTAAACAGGGATCAGGAGTGGTATTAAAGTCTCTGCACCATATACTGTAGTTGCTCCTTGTTGAGTAGGGGGTACCTTCTTGTGAAGCTTGCAGAAGAAGCAAAGCTGATGAACATTTGGAGCATAGACCGTTACTATAGTGTATGGTGCGTTTTTTATGGTGCAGCGTAGAATAATGTAGCAGCCCTCATGGTCTGTTACACATTCTTGTAGTTGGAAGTGGAGAGAGTTGTTGATGGTGATGAGAACCCCTTTTTTCTTCACCAGGGCAGAAGCTGTATAGATGGTGATATAATTTTTGTTGGTACACGTAGGAGGACCAGAGGCCTGAAAGTGGGTTTCTTGCACGCAGAGAATGTCACATTGGTTTTGTGAGGCCAGTTTCCATAGAGATGCTCTTTTTTGCAGGGTGGCTGAGGCCCTTGGCATTAATTGAGAGGAGTTTGATGGTCATAGCACAGAGTTGCTTCTTTTAGTAGCAGCGGGTTATAGGATTGTGTACCGAGATATTAGGTTAGTAATGGAAGCCAAGTCGTTTCCAACGAGACAAGGAGTATGGAGGAATAGTCGAGTCCTTATGAAGATATCGTAAATAGGCAACCAGGTGTAGGGATTAGTCTTAAGAGTTTCAATGTAAGCAATACGAAGAGAAGCTTTTCCTAGTCAAGTGGTACCAATGAAGAGCAACCTGGGGGTATAGAGTTCAAGGACGAGTAAGGCTACTCACAGGAGAAAAAATAATAATAAGCAGGTTGGGGTGAGTGGGTGAGTGGTGCTACCTTATTGGCTGTCAAGTGAGGGTAAATCAGACAAAAAATATGTGACCAGATATATCTGCCTATATGGGAAAAAGCTTGCCCCAAAAGTGCAGACTGCGTGCATTCATAACACCGTGTATAATGTGAAAACAGAACGTGATAAAAGGTACCCAATGAGCCTATACATATGTTAATGTGAAATATATATGTAAAATATAGATCAAAATGAGTATAATGAAGTATAGATCAAATTGATATGGCCTTAAATCATCAAAAAAAAAAAAATCACCTCAGAAAAAGCCATATATCACAAAGAAAATAATATCAAAATACATAAAAAATATAAAAGCACCAGTGCAACAAAGTCCAAAAATAATACACACAAAAAAAATGGTAGAAGCAATATAAAATTGCAATATAAATAAATAAAAAATATATAAAAAATGGTGAAGCTCCAAAATGGCCAAATGTCCAAAGTAATCAGGTGACTCTTGTGTTCAGCAAATCAAGTGACTTGTGTGCTCCCCCTGATGGGTCCCCACTCATCAGCTCCTTGTACCCCTGCAGGGGTAATGGGCATGTGTGGATAACCTAAGATGATAACCCTTGGTGACTCTGCTCGTGGTCCGTATATGACTACTTGTGGTCTGTGGGGCCTCTGCAGCTCGCTCCACCCGGTTAGGATATCCAGAGGGATCTCGCCAGTCACTTTTCCCAAAGATTGATTTGTCAGCTTATCAGGGATGGATCCTCATAGAAAAAGATAGGGCTCCCATTGTGTAGTATTTAAAAGAACTTTTATTTAAAATAAAATTAAAAACAAAAGCAAAAACTTCCCATCAAAGGAGAAGGCTGGGTATACACAATGAAAAGTAAAAGCAATGTGTAGGGGCTGCCGATTCGCAGCGAACGTTCTAGCTGCGTTCCAGCTGCCTACTTCTGTACCGGAAATGACGTAAGTGCGTAGACCCGCATTACGTGTTTCGTCATTGGATGCTTTCAAAGGCGGCACCATTATACTGCATCTTACATCTAATAAGGCGAGCGGCTTTGCAGGGCTCCTCCCTCTCCCACAAGGAATTACCACTAGCAACTCTTGTTGCGAGCAAAGGGGGCGTAGATAGAAGCTACCTCTATGGGGAAATGTTACCAGAGAGCGAGCGCATATTAGCGGCATTATCCCTCGGGCCAAAAGAATATTAAATACAAACCCCTCTGCATCTACGCTCGCCTTGTGGTTTCATATAACAGACAGGAGTACAAAAGGAGGCATGCAGTATCAGTCATTAATTGGGATAAGGAATACAGTCATGCATATACCTGGGTGCATATCTAATATTAATTAGATACATTACTAAATGGGGAGGATTAATATAGGGGTCCAATGTGGTTGCCCAAGGTACTGCATTCTGCAGCTCCAGCGTAGGGATGAGCCGAACACCCCCGGTTCGGTTCGCACCAGAACCTGCGAATGGACCGAAAGTTCTCGCAAACTTTAGAACCCCATTAAAGTCTATGGGACTCGAATGTTCAAAATCAAAAGTGCTAATTTTAAAGGCTATTATGCAAGTTATTGTCCTAAAAAGGGTTTAGGGACCCGGGTCCTGCCCCAGGGGACATGTATCTATGCAAAAAAAAGTTTTAAAAACGGCCGTTTTTTCGAGAGCAGTGATTTTAATGATGCTAAAAGTGAAAAAAAGGGAAATATTCCTTTAAATATCATACCTGGGGGGTGTCTATAATATCCCTGTAAAGTGGCACGTGTTTCCCATGCTTAGAACAGTCCCTGCACAAAATGACATTTGTAAAGGAATAAAAGTCATTTAAAACTGCTTGCAGCTTTAATGTAATGCTGGTCCCGGCAATATGGATGAAAATCAGTCAGACAAACAGCATGGGTACCCCCCCAGTCCATTACCAGGCCCTTTGGGTCTTCAATGGATATTAACTTGCCGACCGCCGCACGACGATGTACGTCGGCAGAATGGCACGGGCAGGCAAAAGGACTTACAGGTACGTCCTTGCCTTCCCGCGGGCGGGGGGTCCGATAGGACCCCCCCCGGTGCCTGCGGCGGTCGGATTCTCGTCAGGAGCAATGAGAGGTGAGGGGGAGGCCACTCATTCGTGGCTCCCCCCTCACGATCGCTCCTGGCGAATGACAGGCTTCCTCGGCTTCTGCATAGTAAACAGAAGCGGAGGAAGTGATGTCATCTCTCCTCGGCTCGGTATTTTCTGTTCCGGCGCCGAGGAGAGAAGACATCGATATGTGTGCACAAACACTACACACACAGTAGAACATGCCAGGCACACATTACACCTCCCTACACCCCCCTTTACCCCCTGATCCCCCCCGATCACCCCCTAATCACCCCTCCCCCCCGTCACACTGACACCAAGCAGTTTTTTTTTCTGATTACTGCTTTGGTGTCAGTTTGTGACAGTTAGTGTGGTAGGGCAGTTAGTGTTAGCCCCCTTTAGGTCTAAGATACCCCCTAAACCCCCCTAATAAAGTTTTAACCCCTTGATCACCCCCCGTCGCCAGTGCCACTAAGCGATCATTTTTCTGATCGCTGTATTAGTGTCACTGGTGACGCTAGTTAGGGAGGTAAATATTTAGGTTCGCTGTCAGTGTTTTATAGCATCAGGGACCCCCATATACTACCTATTAAAGGTTTTAACCCCTTGATTGCCCCCTAGTTAACCCTTTCACCAGTGATCACCGTATAACTGCTACGGGTGACGCTGGTTAGTTCGTTTATTTTTTATAGTGTCAGGGCACCCAGCGTTTATTACCTAATAAAGGTTTAGCCCCCTGATCGCCTGGCAGTTATATAACTTAGGTTTTAGGGTCAGATAAGGTCTGCGTTGCCCCAGGCAGCGTCAGGTTAGCGCCAGTACCGCTAACACCCACGCACGCAGCATGCGCCTCCATTAGTGGTATAGTATCTGAACGGATCAATATCTGATCCGATCAGATCTATACTAGCGTCCCCAGCAGTTTTGGGTTCCCAAAAACGCAGTGTTAGCAGGATGAGCCCAGATACCTGCTAGCACCTGCGTTTTGCCCCTCTGCCCGGCCCAGCCCAGCCCACCCAAGTGCAGTATCAATCGATCACTGTCACTTACAAAACACTAAATGCATAACTGCAGTGTTCGTAATAAGGAGAGCCGGCAAAACTGTAATCCTTGAAGTGACGTTTATTGGTACATCAGAGTGACAATAAAACAATAAAGCTGACGCATTTCGGCAATAGCCTTAGTCATAGCTAGTTTAAAACAGATATGGCAAAATATATATATACTCACATACACACATGCAAACTCCATCTCTACAAAATTGGCCTATCAAGTTGGTGTCACAGAAAATTAACTTATTTAATTGATACCACCAATTATTCAAGAGGTTAGTGACTACACCTGTTTTTAGCCAGCATGAGAAGAGGGAGAAGGAAGAAAGGTAATATAAAAAGTTATTTTGTTGAGCCAAAAAGTAATGTGTGGAAAAAATGCTACATGGGATATTGAAACCTTGTTACTCCAAGGGAGAAATATATCCCTAAGGGAAAGGAAAATGTTCAAAGAGTTCAAATAAAATACTATGTGGTAGCAACAAAATCTAAAGTCAAGATTAATGGCAGGATCAAAAGAAGAAAAAAAAAAAAAAAAAAAAAAGAACAGGGGGGATTCAATTTATGGCGGGATCAAAAAAGGATGCAATTTATGGCAGGATCAGAGAAGAGGGGGATTGGATTTATGGCAGGATCACAAAAGAGGGGGTTGAATCTATGGCAGGATCAAAAAAGATACAATGAATGAAGAAAGAGGGATGAAATAATGGCAGGATCAAAGAAGAAGGATGCAATTTATGGCAGGATCAAAAAAAAAAAGGGGGGATAAAATTTATAGCAGAATCACCAAAAAAAGAGGGATTGAATTTATGGCAGGATCAAAAGATACAATTCTTAAAAAAAAAAAAAGGGGGGTGGGAAGATATAGGGGGATGAAATAAAAGACAGAATCAGGAAAAAAGAATACAATTTATAACAGGATCAAAAAATAGGGATTCAGTTAATAGCGGAAACAAAGAAAAAAGATACAATTAATGAAAAAGGGGGATTCAATTAATGGCAGGATCAAAAACATTTTTCCTTTCTTTTCCCTTTTTTTCCTTCTTTTCTCTCCTCTCCCTCCTCTCTGCCCATTTTCCCAACCTTCTCCTTTCCTTTGGTTTGGAAGGAGGAAAAAAAAAAAAAAATTTAATGAAAATAGAGGGCAAAAAACTGCAGCGTTCGCAGAGTCAGGCCTGATCCCTGCAATCGCTAACAGTTTTTTTGGTCAGTACCACTAACACCTACGCACGCACCATACACCTCCCTTAGTGGTATAGCATCTGAACGGATCAATATCTGATCCGATCAGATCTATAATAGCATCCCCAGCAGTTTAGGGTTCCCATAAACGCAGTGTTAGCGGGATCAGCCCAGATACCTGCTAGCACCTGCGTTTTGCCCCTCCGCCCAGCCCAGCCCACCCAAGTGCAGTATCAGTCGATCACTGTCACTTACAAAACACTAAACGCATAACTGCAGCGTTCGCAGAGTCAGGCCTGATCCCTGCGATCGCTAACAGTTTTTTTGGTAGCGTTTTGGGGAACTGGAAAGCACAAGCGGCCTAGTACACCCCGGTCGTAGTCAAACCAGCACTGCAGTAATACTTGGTGACGTGGCGAGTCCCATAAGTGCAGTTCAAGCTGGTGAGGTGGCAAGCACAAGTAGTGTCCCAAATAGAATAAATAAAAGAGAGAATCACCGCGCTATATGATGTAAACAATGAGCAATCAAGTAGATAAACAAATGACAAACAATTGAAAAGAAGAGCAGCCGCTTATATGTGAGATACACACATTAAACAGTAAATAAACAAAAGAAAGCAGCGCTGTAATTTGAAATATAAATAGATCACAAATAGTGAATAGTGATAAATAAAAGTCCAAAACAATCAAGTGCCAAATAAAGTCCGATAGGTGAAAGGAAATCTTCAAAGTGCAATGGATAAACTGGGCAACTGAGCCCCTTGATAGGCAAATAAGGTGGAACTGGATGGACCTTCACCACACCACAGTGTTAAGTATAAAATGGGCGCTTACCAAATGGCAAGCTTAAAGAGCTTGTGACCTTAACCCGGTCGGGGCCTTTCTTGAGAAGGGGACACCGTTTGGACACTTCCTCAGACCGTGGATGGCTCACTATCCTCCGCAAAGGAAACCAGGATGCAGGGAAGGCTATGCCCATAACCTGGAGTTAATCTCACAAACAATGCCCCAAAAAAGAAGGAAGAGCAACATAGCGTAATCCTGGATGGATATTTATTTAAAGACTTTAAAATTACACTTACAGTGTGTTGGATAAAAAACAGCATGGAAAGCCGGCCGGCTAGCACGAACACCCGTCCTACAGACGGTGGATACGGCACGTCAGCACGTCAGCACGCCCGACGTACGTTTCGTCACACTTCTGACGACGTCAGAAGTGTGACGAAACGTACGTCGGGCGTGCTGACGTGCTGACGTGCCGTATCCACCGTCTGTAGGACGGGTGTTCGTGCTAGCCGGCCGGCTTTCCATGCTGTTTTTTATCCAACACACTGTAAGTGTAATTTTAAAGTCTTTAAATAAATATCCATCCAGGATTACGCTATGTTGCTCTTCCTTCTTTTTTGGGGCATTGTTTGTGAGATTAACTCCAGGTTATGGGCATAGCCTTCCCTGCATCCTGGTTTCCTTTGCGGAGGATAGTGAGCCATCCACGGTCTGAGGAAGTGTCCAAACGGTGTCCCCTTCTCAAGAAAGGCCCCGACCGGGTTAAGGTCACAAGCTCTTTAAGCTTGCCATTTGGTAAGCGCCCATTTTATACTTAACACTGTGGTGTGGTGAAGGTCCATCCAGTTCCACCTTATTTGCCTATCAAGGGGCTCAGTTGCCCAGTTTATCCATTGCACTTTGAAGATTTCCTTTCACCTATCGGACTTTATTTGGCACTTGATTGTTTTGGACTTTTATTTATCACTATTCACTATTTGTGATCTATTTATATTTCAAATTACAGCGCTGCTTTCTTTTGTTTATTTACAAGTAGTGTCCCGCTGCCACCAAGAAGAAGACAAACACAGGCCTGTCGTGCCCATAATGCCCTTCCTGCTGCATTCGCCAATCCTAATTGGGAACACACCGTACTTCCCCCATTTACATCCCCAACCAAATGCAGTCGGCTGCATGAGAGGCATTTTCTTTCTGTCCTCCCGAGTACCCCTACCCAATGAACCCCCCCAAAAAAGATGTTGTGTCTGCAGCAAGTGCGGATATAGGCATGACACCCGCTATTATTGTCCTTCCTGTCCTGACAATCCTGGTCTTTGCATTGGTGAATGATTTGAACGCTACCATTCACTAGTTGAGTATTAGCATAGGGTACAGCATTGCACAGACTAGGCACACTTTCACAGGGTCTCCCAAGATCGCCATCGCATTTTGAGAGACCCGAACCTGGAACTGGTTACAGTTACAAAAGTTACAGTTACAAAAAAAGTGTAAAAAAAAAAAACACAAAAAAATATGAAATAAAAACAAAAATAGTTGTCGTATATTGTTTTCTCTCTCTATTCTCTCTCTATTGTTCTGCTCTTTTTTACTGTATTCTATTCTGCAATGTTTTATTGTTATTATGTTTTATCATGTTTGCTTTTCAGGTATGCAATTTTTTATACTTTACCGTTTACTGTGTTTTATTGTTAACCATTTTTTTGTCTTCAGGTACGCCATTCAGCTGCAGCGCGGATTTATTTATCTTGACAGCAACAGCGTTTGCTCCCACGATATATAAAGCCGTGACTCCAGCGTAGGTGATATATGCCGAAGCATGGGGCAGCAGGGGAGGAGGAGCGATTTGCTCCTACCTTTTGCGGGAGGATGCCCCCATGCTTCGGCATATATAAACGGTGCATGTATGCCCATCATTAGAAGTGAGTGGATGAAGGGAGGTATTCTAATGGTGGGCATACACACCGATCAATCTTTTTTTTTTTTTCAGCCCACAGGCTGCATGAAAAAAAAAGATTACAATATATGCCCAACAAGGACCAGTAACGTACTGGTATGTTGCTGGACTTTGAGTGGTTATACCAGAATGATGCCTGCAGGTTTAGGTATCATCTTGGTTTCATTCTTTTCAGCCAGCGGTCGGCTTTCATGTAAAAGCAATCCTAGCAGCTAATTAGCCTCTAGACTGCTTTTACAAGCAGTGGAAGGGAATGCCCCCTCCATCTTCTATGTTTTTCTCTGTCTCTCCTGTCCCAACAGGGAACCTGAGAATGCAGCCAGTGATTCAGCCAACTGACCATAGAGCTGATCAGAGACTAGAGTGGCTCCAAACATCCCTATGGCCTAAGAAACCCGAAGCTACAAGCATTTCATGACTTAGATTTCGCCGGATGTAAACAGCACCATTGGGAAATTGGGAAAGCATTTTTTCACACCGATCTTGGTGTGGTCAAATGCTTTGAGGGCAGAGGAGAGATCTAGGGTCTAATAGACCCCAATTTTTTCAAAAAAGAGTACCTGTCACTACCTATTGCTATCATAGGGGATATTTACATTCCCTGAGATAACAATAAAAATGATAAAAAAAAAATGAAAGGAACAGTTTAAAAATAAGATAAAAAAGCCAAAAAAAATAAATAAAAAAAAAAAAGCACCCCTGTGCCCCCCTGCTCTCGCGCAAAGGCGAACAGTAGACCTCCTCTGTAAATCTAAAGTGGTAACCTGTAAGGGCTTTTAAAGTGGAGTTCCACCCACTTTTACAACTCTTCAGCATCCCTCACTAAACTGTGCACTGTAAACGAATTGGATATTTTTAAATTTTTTTTCTCAGCACCTACTGTATATCTGCTGTATTCATTTTTCACTTCCTTCTCCCTGGCCATGGCCCATCGCATCATTTCCTGTTTGCAATGCCTTCTGGGAAGGGGCGGGAACTTCCTCTGACACTGCTGTTGCTATGGAAACCTGACCTTAAACCTATTACACTGCTTGTGCTGCACTGAGCATGTGCGAGATCTGCAAGGATGAGATCCAGGAAGAAATACAGTCTGGCTTCAGATGCCCACACTTAAGATGGCCACGGCCTGCTGTAAGTTTATAAAATAACAAACTACTGCTATAAACTAATAAAACAGACCTTTGTTTACAGACTAACTTTACTAGAATACATTAAGCTTGTGTATTATAGGGGTATTTTTATTTAAAAGTATCTTTTCGGCCGGAACACCACTTTAAAGGCTTTTAAAAATGTGTTTAGTTTGTTGCCACTGCATGTTTGTGTGCAATTTTAAAGTATGTCATGTTTGGTATCCATGTACTCGGCCTAAGATCATCTTTTTTATTTCATCAAACATTTGGGCAATATAGTGTGTTTTAATGCATTAAAATGTAAAAAAGTGTGTTTTTTTCCCCCAAAAATGCGTTTGAAAAATCGCTGCGCAAATATTGTATGAAAAAGAATGAAACACCCACCATTTTATTCTGTAGGGCATTTGATTTAAAAAAAGATATAATGTTTGGGGGTTCACAGTAATTTTCTTGCAAAAAAAAATAATTTTTTCATGTAAACAAAAAGTGTCAGAAAGGGCTTTGTCTTCAAGTGGTTAGCAGAGTGGGTGATGACATAAGCTTCTAAATGTTGTGCATAAAATGCCAGGACAGTTCAAACCCCCCCAAATGACCCCATTTTGGAAAGTAGACACCCCAAGCTATTTGCTGAGAGGCATGTCGAGTCCATGGAATATTTTATATTGTGACACAAGTTGCGGGAAAGAGGGAAAGAGACAAAAAAAAATTGTCACTTTCCCGCAACTTGTGTCAAAATATAAAATATTCCATGGACTCAACATGCCACTCAGCAAATAGCTTGGGGTGTCTACTTTCCAAAATGGGGTCATTTGGGGGGGTGGGTTTGTGCCATCTGGGAATTTTATGGCCTTCAAAACTGTGATAGGTAGTGAGGAGTGAAATCAAAAATTTACGCCCTTAGAAATCCTGAAGGCGATGATTGGTTTTCGGGGCCCCGTACGCGGCTAGGCTCCCAAAAAGTCCCACACATGTGGTATCCCCGGCTCAGGAAAAGCAGCTGTCATTTAGTGACAACTTTTTGTAATTTTTTTTTTTTTTTGTCATTATTCAATCACTTGGGACAAAAAATATTCAATGGGCTCAACATGCCTCTCAGCAATTTCCTTGGGGTGTCAACTTTACAAAATGGGGTCATTTTGGGGGGTTTGTACTGCTCTGCCATTTTAGCACCTCAAGAAATGACATAGGCAGTCATAAATTAAAGGCTGTGTAAATTCCAGAAAATGTATCCTAGTTTGTAGGCGCTATAACTTTTGCGTAAACCAATAAATATACACTTATTGACATTTTTTTTTACCAAAGACATGTGGCCAAATACACTTTGGCCTAAATGTATGACTAAAATTGAGTTTATTGGATTTTTTTTATAACAAAAAGTAGAAAATATCATTTTTTTTTCAACATTTTCGGTCTTTTTCCGTTTATAGCGCAAAAAATAAAAATGGCAGAGGTGATCAAATACCATCAAAAGAAAGCTCTATTTGTGGGAAGAAAAGGACGCAAATTTTGTTTGGGTACAGCATTGCATGACCGCGCAATTAGCAGTTAAAGCAACACAGTGCCAAATTGTAAAAAGTGCTCTGGTCAGGAAGGGGGTAAATCCTTCCGGGGCTGAAGTGATTAAGGGGAACTTCTCACAGATGCTATAGTTGGAGCACAGGAATGAGCCCTGCTGCAAAGTATTGTATCAAAAATTGTAATTACAGGCCCCTGTTAAACAGGAGCAGAAAAATTGGGCCTTGGCCACTGGTGGCGGTGCCTAGAACCAAAAATGTTCAGTAACATCAGCATCAGGTGCTTGGTAGCTGGTGAACCAAAACTGATTAATTTTTATGAAGGTCAGCCAATCGATTCGGTGGACAGGCGCACCCTGTGATCAGTTACAAATCCTCCAGCAGCACTGAATGTGCGTTCCGAAAGAACACTGGATGCAGGACAGGCCAGTAGCTCAATTGCATACTGTGTAAGCTCTAGCCAGTGATTCATCCTCAAGAGCCAGTAACCCAGAGGATTTTCAGTGGGAAAGGTGTCAGAGTCTGATCTTGCCCCTAGGTAATCCTGCACCATGTGAATCAGACGCTGGCGATGGTTGCTGGAACCGATCAGACCTTGGGGCTGTGGGCTAAAAAATTGTCTAAACGCTTCGGTCAGACCGGCCACCTTCTCCACTGCTCCTTCTGTTACTGACCGAAGCCTCAGCAACACATTGTCCAGGAGGACCAGGAAATTGTAACCTCCCAGGCTCTGGAAACGCATTGCACAAACCTTTCTGCAAGGCCTCCCGAAGATGTTTCATCCTCTACTCCCTCTGCGATGGCAAGATAAAGTCCGCAACCTGTTATGACTGATTTCTGATTGGGACTCTAAAATGAAGTTAATACTTCAGCTGCAGGAACAGATTCACATGACTCAATCACTGTGCTTAAAATGTCCGTTTAGTGTCAAAATTTATTATTACATGTTATTTTATACATAGATAAGAAAGGGGTGGTGTGAGATGTTATTAAAAACTAACAAATAGAAATATGTTATTAAAAGCTAACAAATAGAAATATATTTTTAAAAGCTAGTGAATAGAACAATTGCAAAAGTAAAACAATGAGAAGGGAGGGGGGAGTAGAGAGTGTTTAGTTGGAGATGTGTCTGTGTGTTAGGTGAAGGTTACAGAACACATTTCAACAGTGAGAACAAAATGGAGTCTCTTGTGCTTAAATGAACAGTACAGTGAATGTCCATGTCATTTCCCCCTTTTGTTTATTTGACACTATTCTTCTCCATGTTACATTCAGCCGATTGCTGGTAACTCCTGTCGCAGAGAGACGGCGTCCTGTTCAGCTTTCTCCTAGCTTTCTCACAATAATGGGTTCATCAGGGCTGTTGGTATATTTGTTGGTACAGCGGGTAGTCACACAGAGGCACAGCCTGATGAGGAAGTAAATAACAAATATGAGAAATAGGAATGTCACAATGTAAGTGCCTAGTTTTTGTAACCATCTTGCTATGCTATATAAAAAGTCACCAAAACCTCTTAAACCCTGAAAGGGGTTCCATCCATCTTTAGCAATATCCCTGGCCTTATTCTGTAGTTCTCTTATCTTAGTAAGATGCCCTTTAATAATGTCCTCATTATCAGAATTGTACAGTATATACCACAGTCAGTGTGAAATACCTTACACATCCCACCATGAGCTGCAGTGAGATAATTTAGCGTTAATCTGTGCTCTAATACTACTTTTCCAAGCTGAGCCATTTCTTCATTTAATAAACCTATATCAGTGGTAGTAAGGTTAATAATCTCATCTACAATTCTAGTGTATTTATTCTTTTCATTGCTTCAATTCCCCATCCTGTCCAGGAAGGGAACCATGACCATGCCATGTCACCTTCAGTGAACATCTCTCTTTGAACACTAAAGGGTATTCTGGACTTTGATCTGGTCGCACTGTATCTTTGCGAACAGCCAAAGCAGGTGCTAACTTCCCAATATAACATGTACCTGTAACATTAGTAGGAAGCCAGGTGTAAGCTTTATTTCCACATATATAATATAACCCACTAAGTATGAATGGTATGCCTGCTCCTAAAAAACTGGAAGCAATAACATGGAATCTCAGGTAACCGATATTTTCACATATTGGGAACTGTGAGCAATTTGTACTATAAAGGGTTCTTTTTCGTTCTGGATCTGGGATATAATAATATTGACCATAGTTTCCTCCATAAACTGTAATTTTTGTTCCAGTGCAATCTGAATTGCCCAACCGGGTACATTTAGTGTTAAACGGGCATGTGATGTTTAAACAAATCTGTGGAGTGTTTATCTGTTTTGAAACCATCAAAGTTACTGATCTCTGCCATTAGCTGTGGAGTCTATGTATGAGCCATTTATTCTGGTCCTGTTTAGATCAGTGAATTTGAGAGGCATTGCTATCATGGGTATTGTTCCTGTTTGGGGATGTAAGTGAGAACACACCCAGCAGTTACTAGCGTTGCTATGGGTTGCATACAATTTTAACATTTGGATGAAAGGGTTATTTTTCCATATGTCAGTTCTCACAGACAACAAAAAGAAAAGAAACATCATCATCATTTTTTCAAAGGATATCACTTCAGGATTTTCTTGCAGTGACTGGCGTGAATCCAGGTGGGCTTTCCTTCCAACTTGACAGCGGAACCGGTTGTCAAAAGCACCAAATGTGGTCCATCAAATTTTGGTTCTAGCGGCTTTCTGACGTGTCACTTCACCACTACCCAGTCACCTGGTTGGATTCTGTGAATACCTGAAACAGAATCTGGGTCGGGGATAGATTTATAAACGCTTTCATGTATTTTATTCAATGTTATTTGCAAAATCTGAACATATTCTAACAGACTAGAGTGAGAAGCCTGCAACTGTTGGGCAAAATATAGCCCTGTTTTGGGTGGCCCTCCGAATAAAATCTCATAGGGGGACAGCCCATGTGGTTGTTTAGGGGTAGTTCGTACAGAATATAGGGCTAATGGAAAAGCTTCCACCCATCCTTTTCCTGTATCTGCATTAATTTTTGCACATCTGTTTTTCAAAATTTCATTAAGCCTCTCAACTTTACCACTACTTTGTGGATGATAAGGTGTATGGAAAGCTTGCTGTATGTGAAGGGCTGCCATTACCTCTTTCATTACTTCCCCTGTAAAATGGGTTCCTCTGTCACTCTCAATAGTTTCAGGAACTCCATATCTACAAACTATTTCATTCAAAATTTTCCTTGCTGTTGTTTTTGCATTTGCTTTAGCTACTGGCCAGCTCTCCGTCCAACCTGAGAACATATCAACACACACTAAAGCAAACTCATAGGTCCCTATTCTGGGCATCTGAATGTAGTCTATTTGAATTCTTTGGAAAGGGAAATCTGGCTTAGGAGAATGCTTTTGGGGAACATGGACAGGCCTCCCTGCATTGTACAGAGCACAAGTGAGACATGAAGCACAAAACCTGGCTGCAAATGCACTAAATCCAGGTGCTATCCAATAGCAGTCAGTAAGTGCCACTATTGCGCCCTTAGCAAGATGATGGACACCATGTGCCAGTTGTGCTAAAACTGGGTACAAACTCCTGGGTAGACACCACCTGTTGTCAGCGCTCCACAGGCCCTGCTGATTTTGGGCAGCATTACATTTGATCCACGTATTCTTCTCTTCATCAGGGGCCTGGTTCTGCAACTGAATTAGAGTTTCTACATCCCACTGCTCTTGATGAGGAGAATCTGTCCCCGCTAACTGGGCAACCCCTACAGTGGGTGTGACTCCAAATGCCATAAGGGCAGCATCCTTTGCCGCTTGGTCCACTAAAGCATTTCCTCTGGCTGTCATGTCATTTCCCCTTGTATGCCCTTTTACCTTCAAGATGGCAACTTCTGTTGGTTTCTGAAAGGCCTCAAATAGCCGCTCTATGAGTTTTGCATGTCTCACTGGATTCCCTGCACTAGTCAGAAAGTTAATTACTTTCCAAATAGACCCAAAATCGTAAGCTATTCCAAATGCATATCTGCTGTCAGTGTAAACGTTTCCCCTTTGATTCTCTAGGAATGACATACTTTGACTACAGCACACAACTCCACTTTCTGTGCTGACATCTGGGGAGTCAATGCTTCCTGATGTAAAATGGTATCTGTAGTGGTTACAGCAAACCCTGTGTGTGGCTGACCATCATCAGTGTAAAATCTGGAACCATCTACGAATTAGTGTGTGTCACAATCTGATAAAGGCTCATCTTTTGCTGGTGTGACAGAGGCCCTTTCTACCTCCATCAAACCATACAATCATGAGAAACACTCTCAGGTTCTACATCAGTGCCATTTATTGCATCTTCCTCATCAATTATAGAAAGAAGAGTAGCCGGATTTAAAGTAACACATTGTTTGATTGTTAAATTTGATGGAGCAAAAAGAGCAGACTGGCACTTGTCAAATCTACTGGCAGACACATGTCTGGTATTTACTTGATTCATGATTTCCTGTACTGCATGTGAAACATACAGGATCAGAGCAGAATCTAGTACAAGCTCAGTTACTTTGTCTAACAGCAAAACGCAGGCTGCTATGGCTCGCATACAACTGGGGGAGCCTTTGATGACAGGGTCTAATGAGGCTGATGCATACATCACAGGCCTCTGTTTGTCTCCATGTAGCTGGGTGAGTACACCTGCAGCAAATCCTTTGACTTCATGACAGAACAACGAGAAAGTCTTAGTATAGTCATGAAGTCCATTGGCAGGAGCTTCAGACAAAATTTTAATAAGCTCCTTCATCTGCAATTCATTGTCCCATGTGAGGTTGAAAGGGTTTCTAGTGGTAGCCTCATATAGAGGAGCCATAAGTTCTGATGCATTTGCAATCCAGTCCCTACAATATCCCACTAACCCCAGGAAGGCACGTAGTTGCCATACATTTCTTGGCTTTTCAAAGTTTTGTAGAGTTTTAACTCGATCTGGGGTTAGGTGACGGATTCCATGTGAAATGCAGTGACCCAGGAAGATCACTTTCTCTTGGCAGTATTGTAGCTTATCTTTACTAACTTTGTTGTTACTGTTATAGAGAAACATGAGAAGGCTTACTCTTTCTCTGCTACAAATGTCTTTTGTATCAGAACAAATAAGCAAATCGTCTATGTACTGAAGGAAAACTGTGTTTGGGTGTGAGGGGGACCATTGGTCCAATACTTGCTTTAACGCAGTATTATATTCAGAGGGGCTACTCACACAGCCTTGGGGCAATCTTGTCCATGCTAACTTTTGGCATCATGGGTAAATGAAAAAAGGAGCCAGCAATCTGGATGCAGGGGCACCGAAAAGAAAGCATTTGCAAGATCAATCACTGTAAAGCAGGTGCTGGAGGCAAGTATTCCACTCGGTAAAGTGCGGGGGTTGGGCACGTTCAGGGTATCTGCCTCAATTATATTATTAATGGCTCTCAAATCATGCACCATGCGGTATGTCACCTGCCCACCCTTCTTGTCTGGCTTCTTTGCAATTGGGAACAGGGGTGTATTGACTTGGGACTTAATTGGTACAACAACCTGTGCTGCTTTCAGTTGAGTGATTTGATCAGTTATCCCCTCAGTCTGAGCAATACTCAGCGGGTACTGTTTAATCTGTGGGAGATGGGGTCCTGGTTTAATTTTTATCATGACTGGGGTGCAATCCAGCAGACCTACATCATATTTGCTGGTGGCCCATAATTCAGTGGGAATCACTTTCAATTCTGGTGGAAATGGAGGAGTGGAGTCTTGGATTAAAAATACTCCACAGGCAGAATTTAAAGCTTCTCCTGACAGACTACTGACCACTTGGACTCCTGTAGGAGTGTAGTCTATGTTTGCTAAAATTTGGTTCAAAATTTCGGCTCCCAAAAGATTGGTAGGAACTGTGTCTGAAACTAACACTTTGGGGACAATTTCTGTTTACTGTCCTAGCCTGAGTTTAAGTGGCTTGGAATCAACCAAATAAGTAGAGGTCCCGGCTAGGCCAACACCAGAGATAACATTTGTAGATAATAATCCTGGAGATAGGTCCTCTATATTAAAAATACTTCGGCTTGCACCAGTATCAATTAAACAGGTTAATTCTGTTTCTCCTCAAGGAAAGGGGAGTTCAGGTAAAAATACTTTTACTCTGGCCTCGGGACCATTGTCTCCCCTATTTAACATGATTGATACTGGCTTGCCATTTTCCTATGCCTGATCCACTGCTTTTGGCAGAGAACTGGGATCAGCATGAGGTGCCTCTAAGCTCTTTTCCAGTCTACGGTCAGGAAGATGGCAGAATTTGGCTGTGTCCTTCCCCATCACAATTGTAGCATATAATTGGTCCCCGATTGCCATCATTTCTGAAATTGCCTTTGCCTCTTCCTCTTCCTCTCTGCTTCCCCATGTACATAACCTTGGGTTTGCTGTCTTTTTGGTTAATCCTGTTTTCTATGGATAACAGGATAGGCAGGATGTCTTGAATCGACATATTGCCTGCCTCAGGCCTTGCTGTGAACAACTTTTCTTTCAACTGGGGTATTAAACCATCAAGAAACCTTTGTTTCACCAGTTGTGTAGATGGAATTGCAGTTTCTCCAGCCTTCTCTTCCTCTATTTTAATGCCTGCTTCCTCAGCCATATCACTTAACCGCCTCCAATAAGCCCCTGCTGCTTCCTCTTTCCCTTGCTTAGCATTCATAAATTCAGCATGTCTGGTTTGTCCATATATTTGGGGCAATTTTTCCTTTAATTTCTCACAAACCTCCCATCCACTAACCATCTTACCTAGATTTTTTACGTCTACACCACATTCTTTAAGTATATAGCCAGACATGTTGCTTTCCACTGCTTTAATAAGAAGCTGATGAATGTCAGTAGCAGAAGCCATATGCTTCCTGTGCAGCTCTTAATTTGTTTGCAAACCCAATTGGATTCTTTCTAGGATCTCCCAATACCTCTAATATGGCTCTCATATTTTGGGGACTAAAAGGTACATGCCATTTAATTTAAGACTTACTGTCAACAGCATTACCTTCAAAAACTAATTGGGTTCTGACAGGATAAACTGCAACAGATTGCTCTGTGCCAGGGGTAGAAGGGTTGGCATCTCCCTTCCTTCTCTCTTCATCTTGCTGCCACAATTTGGAAATTATGGTTTGCTCTGGAAGTTCAGACTCTATCTCTCTTTCTCTGGCCAAAGCCTTAAATTCAGAGAAATCTATTTTTGCATATGTGCCTTTTAATTTATGCCAATCATCTGTTTCTAGGATACGAGCCAAAACCCTCTTTGTAGGTTGATATGGGGCTGTTAACTCTCTACTATATTGCATAGCTCATCTTTTGTGTGTTCCATGTAATCTAATTCTTTTGCTTTTGTGCGTGGACCCCTTAAAGCCAAACTGGCAGCCACATAAGGTGGGGGGTCCCCCTCTACAGAGTCTTCTGGCCAAACGTAGTAAATTTGGGCAGTACTTTTATTAAACATCTCCGTCAAGCCAATTTGATTTGCTACTTTAGCTTCTGTCTCCAATGTGCAAGCTATAATCAATGTTCCTTCACTGCCCAGTAGTGGGCCATAATAGTGCAGAAAAGTCTGCCATACTTTTAAATCAAAAGTCCCTTCAGATTTTAAAGGTTTAGCGGTTCCCTTTGTCCATTCTACCCATTTATCTAGGGGCTCAGTATAGGCGGAACCGTACCTTTTGGTTCATATATTCTCTAGCGCTTATCTTGCGCTGGGCATTTTCTGAAGGCCTCTCTCCCTTCATTCCCTTAATTCATTTAATACCCATAATGACTGGCCAGTCTTCTCTACTTGTGCCTATACCCTCTTGCCTCTAAAACAAATAGTACAGCAAATCTGCAGATTTACAAGAATAGTCTCCACTTATCTACGTGGATAGAAGGGGTTTATGACAATAGACAAAACACTCATTAAAATACCCTCCTCGTCTCTTCTCTTCTCTGTGAGTTTTATCTGACCCTACCATGCGCCTCTGACCCAGGTCGCCCACATGGAGTCAATGTAGGGAACTGCAGAGGATTTTCCCTATCCACACACAGTTCAACTCATGAAGGGGGACACATACAGATTCGCACACATGTTACCCAACCAGAAAGATCCAAGAGTAGTCTGGTTTCCTTGAGAACCAACAGATAGGATACATAGGAAAGGCAGAAATATAGCAAGCTTAAAGGCAGCTTGCCTAGCCGATATTTGAGGTCTGGGTTTCCCGATGATCCCTTGAAGACTGCTGCTGATGCTGATTGCCAGGCTCCACCTTCATGCTGACACAATCCTCCTCCTTCTCCTCCTCCTCATCTTCTTCCTGTGTGATAGGCGGGCATGCAGGAACACTGTCTGGATAAAGGGGGCCTTGAGAGGTAAGGAAGTCCTCCTCTTCCTTCCTCTGTTCTGCCTCAAGTGCCCTGTCCATTATTCCATGCAGCGTGTGGACAAGAGGGACAGTGTCACTGATGCATGCACTGTCACTGCTCACCATCCTCGTGGCCTCCTCATTGGTGACAGGACAGTGCATGCATCCCTGATCATAGCCCAGGGGCGAGGAAAAAAAACAAGTTCCCCTGACCCTGTCCTGGTGCAATAGTCGCATAGGTACTCATTGATGGCCCCCTGCTGTGTGTGCAGCATGGCCAACATTGAGTTCCACCTCATGGGCATGTCACAGCTTAGGCGGTTCTTGTGCAGGTTAAATTCCTTTTGGAGGTAAGCCATGTTGTAATATGTTGGCCAATTTATGTATAATATTGTATTGGAGTACCATGCTGACCAGAAATTCAGTTGCATTGTCCAACTGAATTTTAACATAGCAAGGGAACAGCTGAAGACTCTTTGATGTGTTAATCATATGCAAGTCTACCTAGGTGTGTGAGGTGAGGTATGGTCTGGAAACCTAATTGAACATTTCAAAGGGTACATTGTTTAAAGGACCATAGTAGAAGTATTTATTGATGGTAATTAGACTTGACGGGGTAACAATAAGATCAAAGAGTATTTTGGGTTGACCTAGCAGAAACTCCCTCCTAGTGGACTAGTATTTCATAGAGGACATTCAAGCTGGCATTTAGTGTGGGAGTAAGGCTCATCTGTGTAGGGGTGAGTTAGGCTTGTCTGTATGGGGGAAGTGAGGCTTGTCTGTGTATGCACACTCGGACCTAAGACATGGGGTTCTGAATTATATCTCCTCTGTCGGATTTCTTTGTCATCTGTGGACTTTGGACTTTGTTCTGTGTTGGAAGTCAATAAAGTGCATCTCTCTGGAAGAATTGGGTTGCTGCGGAAGAGTACTTACATCATCATCATTATAATAATACCTAAATATTAATTAATATATTCGATCACTACATTGGTGCTGTTCAAGCGACCAGAAGAGCATTTTCGGACTTAGTAACAGAAGTCGGTGGTGACAACAATCCTGTGAGGTGGACAGAAGTCTGATGAAGAACCAAGAGCTGTGCTGTGACTCTAATGTCTGGAATGTCTGATTGTGACATAAGAGAGTCTGATCTACAAATTTAAACAAGTTGGGAACCCCAGAATTATTCTCTGGAGACTGGAAACAACAACAAAAAAAAAAAAAGGACTGTGTCGTGTACCAGAAGACCCGAACTGGAATCTGAAGGAGTAACTAATGCGGTGAGTAAAATATTTCCTTTTTTTTAACTATTAGTAATATAGTCAAAATGCTTACTCAGTGTGAAGCCAGTGTCAGTTCTGATAAAGTTAACAGATGGGTATTAAAATGTATTAAGCGCCATGGTGGTCCTTATGAAATTCCAGAAAAATGTAAGCAGACATGGACGATGATGAAGGAATTTTTAGAGAAAAATGTTTTTGATAGCAAAATTTCAGAAAGTAAAAGAAAAGGTTGTATTATACAGGGCTTGTTATCTTGCTGTCTAACAATGGAAAGTTCTTTGAATTATAAGGTTGAGGAAATTACCCAGTTACAGAAGGCAGTTGATAATAGCAACAATGTTTGTGAGAGGTTACAAAACCAATCAGACACCGAGACAGTAAATTTAAAATTGCATGCGGTTACCATTGGAGAAGCTTTACTTGAGAAATCTAAACATTGTGATGAATTATCAGAGGAAAATGAGAGATTAAAATTAAGAATTATGGAATTAGAGAAGAGATCTCAGGAATGCAGATATGCATCAAATCTTGGATTCAGCAATCTGCAGCAAACAGAACCTCATATTGAATCTGATAATGCATTACCAGCTGCCCCCACTGTGACTACCACAGTTTATAACATTAATAATAATACAGGTGAAGTTCAGCTTGTAATGAAGCCATTCAAACCAAAATTATTAGACGCAATTCTTAAAGAAATAGGAATGGTTCCATACCATGATTTAAACAGATTTTTAAAATGGTTTTGTGACGTGCAGCAAGTCAGAGATATGTACAATCTCAACCCATCTGACTTAGAAAGAGTTTTGCAACATTCTGTAGGAAGTGGTCTTTGGATGAGAATTAAACAAATCTGTATTCAGCCTCTGAGGACAAGGGACATATTACTGGAATTATTATGTGTTTTGTATGGTGTACGTTCTGATGTTACTATTCATGGAAAGATCCAACAAATGCAAAATGAATCTCCCTATGAATTGTCACACAGGATAGCAACTATTATGGAATTATTGGTCGGTAATAATCTTGCATTTGAGCGTGGTGGCTTGATACATATGAGTATGTTTCTAGATGCGTTGCATGAAGATATCAAACAAAATATTTTATTAGTTACCCCAAATCCTCATGATTTAAAAGACATATTGTTGAGAGCAGACCATTTATGGAGAAAGTCAAATGAGCAGGCTGTCAAAATTGATTTAGCCACATTGTTTAGGACAAATACTGAACATAAAGATCAGAAGATAATATCCTATGATAACACCCAGAGAGGACACTCCGGGTCAAACATAGGTGATATTAATATGAAAAACAGAGCTGACCAAAATAATAATAAGAAAAGGTCCAAGACTTGGATACCGTTCTCTCAGTTAAAACATAAATATGACCAGCTGAAAATTGAGTATGACAAGATGAGAGAGGAACGTGATACATTATTACAGCAGTTGAAGGGGGTACACGGTGTCATGAATGTACAAGATGTATATTCTCCAGATCTGTTTTTGAATGCAGATGACACTTCTCTAGCAGTGGGGGTGAATTAGCTCCAAACTGTAAACGTGTAAATAATGCTTTGTTTTAACTTCAATGTTTAAGGACCTTGCTAATTAGTTTTGTTGGAGAGTTTTGTTTTTCAGGGATGTCTGAAGATGCTTGCATGTGAATAGCAGAAGTCTGAAATTGAATAGTGGTGGAGAATTATGGGAGAAATGCTGAATAGACAATATATCACTATACATGGAATTATAAAGCATTCATGGACTCTCTCGAAATTCATCAAGCAATGGACCTTTTTTTCTTTTTTTCTTCAACGCCCTAACTTTTGATTTTTCTCCCTTTTCCTGATATATTTTGCTTTTCATTTTTTTTTATTTATTCTTTATGTTTTATTTCCTGAACTTTATCTTAAAACCAAAGAGAAGCATTTTAACCTAAAATAATTTTCATAACATCTGTACATATTAATGCGTATTGATCAATATATTTACATCTAAGGTGAGATGCTGCACAATGGCTTGGCATAGCATAAATTTTAGTATGTTGGGTGGTTTTCCTAAATTTATAAGAGGGGTGAGTGAAATTCATCACTCTAGTCATGATTTGAAAATTTGTTGATTCAGTTGTTTATAATATGCTAAAGGCTATGACATATATGGATGAAAAAGACCTTTCTACCTTTCATGGTGGAGATACTGGCAAGAATTTCCACTGCCGCTTTGTCTGGATAGAAGATCTGATAAACACTGATGACTCTATCTGAACCATTGTGGGGGTATATCTATATGTATATGTTGGTATACCGTTCAAGTGTAATTGTGAACTGAATGATCCAAGTAACTGCTTTATTGAAGACAATGAGGGATCGGCCTACAGCAAATTACAAAAGCAAATTGTGGCTGGCAATCAACAAAGATGGACTCATGAATGTCAAGTGCAAGGAAATAGTTTTACTGCCATATCCAAACCTTTTTGACCTTGAAAGTGAGTGCTGGTACATTGATAGTTCTTCTTACTGTAAAGATGAAAGTAGAGTGTTTGCGTAAAAGCATCTTTAAAAATGGAAAGCTTGAGCCTGGAGATGAAAAAAATCCTGGACTTATGTGGATTGGAGTTCCCAGAGCAGAGCATACCAAGTTTACTTTCAGTGAGATGGTGAGAGATGTGATGAAGTCAGACCGAAGAATGGACTGTGTCATCAGCTCGTCTTTGCGCAATATTCAAGATCTTGATGTGATATAATAAGGCCTAACAGCTATATGGGCCACTGACGTTTACCAAATCCTTTTCCAGTCATGGTCTAAAAGTTATATTATCTAATAACTGTTTCATGGGGATATTTTAGAGGCTGGCGAAGAGAGATGTAACCAGTTTCAACTTCATATTTTATATGAGCCATTGTAAAGCATCCAGTACCTTAAATCGTAATGATATTTTTTTTGTTGTTTGATTTATGGGTCAGTTCTAGTTGTTAGAACCGACCCAAGTGGGGGTATATGTTGTAATATGTTGGCCAATTTATGTATAATATTGTATTGGAGTACCATGCTGACCAGAAATTCAGTTGCATTGTCCAACTGAATTTTAACATAGCAAGGGAACAGCTGAAGACTCTTTGATGTGTTAATCATATGCAAGTCTACCTAGGTGTGTGAGGTGAGGTATGGTCTGGAAACCTAATTGAACATTTCAAAGGGTACATTGTTTAAAGGACCATAGTAGAAGTATTTATTGATGGTAATTAGACTTGACGGGGTAACAATAAGATCAAAGAGTATTTTGGGTTGACCTAGCAGAAACTCCCTCCTAGTGGACTAGTATTTCATAGAGGACATTCAAGCTGGCATTTAGTGTGGGAGTAAGGCTCATCTGTGTAGGGGTGAGTTAGGCTTGTCTGTATGGGGGAAGTGAGGCTTGTCTGTGTATGCACACTCGGACCTAAGACATGGGGTTCTGAATTATATCTCCTCTGTCGGATTTCTTTGTCATCTGTGGACTTTGGACTTTGTTCTATGTTGGAAGTCAATAAAGTGCATCTCTCTGGAAGAATTGGGTTGCTGCGGAAGAGTACTTACATCATCATCATTATAATAATACCTAAATATTAATTAATATATTCGATCACTACAAGCCAGCCGAGCCCTGGCATTATATGACCGGCGGAAATGCACACAGACTTTCCTGGCCTGCCTCAGGACATCCTGTAAGCCCGGGTATCTGCCCAAGAACTGCTGCACCACCAAGTTAAGGACGTGAGCCAAACAGGGCACATGTGTCAGTTGTTCCTGTCGGAGGGTGGATAGGAGGTTGGTGCCATTGTCGCAAACCACCATTCCTGCCTGAAGCTGGCATGGCGTCAATCACCTCTGAACCTGCCCTTGCAGAGCTGACAGAATCTCTGCCCAGTGTGGCTCCTGTCCCCCAAGCACACCAGCTCAAGCACCGCATGGCATCTTTTTGCTTGAGTGCTTGCATAGCCCCTTGAAGGCCTACGGAGCACCGCTGGTTCCGAGGACAAATCAGCACAGGAAGAGGCCATAGAGGAAGAAGAAGAGGAGGGGGTGGAGGAGAGAGGTGTGGCAGAATCACCACTAGTAGAATTTTGGAGGCGTGGTGGCAGAACAACCTCCAACACTACTGCACCCTGTCCTGCATCCTTCCCAGCTGCCAGAAGAGTCACCCAGTGTGCGGTGAAAGATAGGTAACGTCCCTGTCCATGCCTGCTGGACCATGAGTCAGCGGTAATATGCACCTTACCGCTGACCGCCCTGTCCATCGAGGCCGAGACATTGCCTTCCACATGCCGGTAGAGAGCCGGAATCACCTTCCGTGAGAAAAAGTGGCGTTTGGGAACCTGCCACTGAGGAACCGCACATTCCACAAACTCACGGAAGGGGGCAGAGTCCACCAACTGAAAAGGCAGCAGTTGAAGGGCTAGAAATTTAGCCAAGCTAGCATTCAACCGCTGGGCATGTGGATGGCTGGGAGCGAACTTCTTTCGGCGGTGCAGCAGCTGGGGCAGGGAAATTTGCCTGGTACAATCTGAAATCGGTGTACCAATAGCAGATTGCCCGCAAGTACTTGGCTGTGACACACCTAATTCTACACCTTCATCCCTCTCAGTGCAGGTTTCAGAGAGGACTGAAGGTATAGTGGGGTTGGAGATCCCAGCTGATGAGGAGCATAGAGAGGTCTGCTTTGTTCTTTGTTGTGGGTCTTTTAGGTACGCTTGCCAACCAAATGCATGGCAGGTCGACATATGTCTGGTCAAGCATGTGGTGCCCAAGTGGGTAATGTTTTGGCCATATGAGATACGCTTGAGACATATGTTGCAAATAGCAGCAGTGGGATCTGATGCACTCATCTCAAAAAAGGCCCACACCAAAGAACTTTTGGAATAACGCGCAGAGACAGCAGCGCCCTGCACATGCGTAGCTCTGCGGTGTGATTCAGTCGGTGTGCTGCCCTTAAGCTGGCCCCTGGAGGGCATCCTGCCTCGTTGGAGATGTGCCTCCTCCTCTCTCCTATCAGGCACCCACGTAGAGTCAGTGACCTCATCACCCCCTCCCTCCTCATCACTGGAGCAAAGCTGGCAGTATGCTGCAGCTGGTGGTACATGACTGCCAGATTGCTGTGCTTCTTGGGCACCCCTTCTCAATGGGCTCACGTTACTGCCTTCCTCTAGCTGGGTACCATCATCAGAGCCTTCAAAATGCTGGGCATCCTCCTGGAACATGTACCCAACACTATGGTCAAACAATTCGGGGGACTCCTCAGGATGACATGGTGGGGCTAGGGAAGGAGTGACTGATGCCATTGAGCCGAGGGAAGAGGCCGCGTTGGCACTGCTTTGCCAGACAAAGTACCCTGAGCCTGGGTGAGAGAGGATGAGGAGGATGAGGAGGATGAGAACGGTTTGGTCATCCACTCTACCAAGTCTTCGGCATGTTGCGGCTCAACACGACCAGCTGCCGAAAAAAAGGACAAGCGTATCCCTCGGCCACATGCTGATGAGGATGCACCGTCTCCACGACCAGCACTGTTGCCTCTAGACACAGAGCCTGCTTGCCCTCTTTTATTGGCTTGTGACTGTCTGCCTCTCCTTGTTGGCCTTCCAGACATACTAATGGCCTGCAGTGAGATGTAGCTGCACAAAGCTGGGATGTATATATATATTCTGATGCTTCAGCTAGCAGAATCAACTGCCTGCCTGTAGTATTATTAGTATGAGAACACCACCAATTCCCTTCAGGTAGCTTTAGGTGCACACTGTGCCGAGGACACAGTACACTAACTGTAAATACAGCAGCTGCCTGCCTGTGGTATTAATATTATCAGAACAACAGCAACAGTCTTCAGGTAGCTTTAGGTGCACACTGTGCAGAGGACGCAGTACACTAACTATAAATACAGCAGCTTACCTACCTGTGGTATTAATAGGATCAGAAGAACTCCACCAATTTTCTTCAGGTAGCTTTAGGTGCACACTGTGCAGAGGACACAGTACAATAACTGTAAATACTATAGCTGCCTGCCTGTGGTACTAATAGGATCAGAAGAACACCAGCAATTTTCTTCAGGTAGCTTTAGGTGCAAAGTGTGCAGAGGATACAGTACACTAACTGTAAATACTGCAGCTGCCTGCCTGTGGTATTAATAGGATCAGAACAACAGCAATTGTCTTCAGGTAGCTTTAGGTGCAAACTGTGCAGAGGACACAGTACAATAACTGTAAATACTATAGCTGCCTGCCTGTGGTACTAATAGGATCAGAAGAACACCAGCAATTTTCTTCAGGTAGCTTTAGGTGCAAAGTGAGCAGAGGACACAGTACACTAACTGTAAATACTGTAGCTGCCTGCCTTTGGTACTAATAGGATCAGAAGAACACCAGCAATTTTTTTCGGGTAGCTTTAGGTGCACACTGTGCAAAGGACACAGTACACTAACTGTAAATACTATAGCTGCCTGCCTGTGGTACTAATAGGATCAGAAGAACACCAGCGATTTTCTTAAGGTAGCTTTAGGTGCAAAGTGTGCAGAGGACACAGTACACTAACTGTAAATACTGTAGCTGCCTGCCTGTGGTATTAATAGGAGCAGAACAACAGCAACAGTCTTCAGGTAGCTTTAGGTGCACACTGTGCAGAGGACGCAGTACACTAACTATAAATACAGCAGCTTACCTACCTGTGGTATTAATAGGATCAGAAGAACGCCACCAATTTTCTTCAGGTAGCTTTAGGTGCACACTGTGCTGAGTACACAGTACAATAACTGTAAATACTATAGCTGCCTGCCTGTGGTACTAATAGGATCAGAAGAACACCAGCAATTTTCTTCAGGTAGCTTTAGGTGCAAAGTGTGCAGAGGATACAGTACACTAACTGTAAATACTGTAGCTGCCTGTCTGTGGTACTAATAGGATCAGAAGAACACCAGCAATTTTCTTCAGGTAGCTTTAGGTGCAAAGTGTGCAGAGGACACAGTACACTAACTGTAAATACTGTAGCTGCCTGCCTGTTGTATTAATAGGAGCAGAACAACAGCAACAGTCTTCAGGTAGCTTTAGGTGCACACTGTGCAGAGGACGCAGTAAACTAACTATAAATACTGCAGCTTCCCTGCCTGTGGTATTAATAGGATCAGAAGAACACCACCAATTTTCTTCAGGTAGCTTTAGGTGCACACTGTGCAGAGGACACAGTACACTAACTGTAAATACTGTAGCTGCCTGCCTGTTGTATTAATAGGAGCAGAACAACAGACACAGTCTTCAGGTAGCTTTAGGTGCATACGGTACAGAGGACGCAGTACACTAACTATAAATACTGCAGCTTCTCTGCCTGTGGTATTAATAGGATCAGAAGAACACCACCAATTTTCTTCAGGTAGCTTTAGGTGCACACTGTGCAGAGGACACAGTACACTAACTGTAAATACTGTAGCTGCCTGCCTGTGGTGTTAATAGGAGCAGAATAACAGCAATTGTCTTCAGGTGGCTTTAGGTGCACACTGTGCAGAGGACGCAGTACACTAACTGTAAATACTGCAGCTGCCTGCCTGTGGTACTAATAGGATCAGAAGACCACTACCAAATTTCTTTAGGTAGCTTTAGGTGCACACTGTGCAGAGGACACAGTACACCAACTGTAAATAATGCAACTGCCTGCCTGTGGTATTAATAGGATCAGAACACCAGTAATTGTCTTCAGGTAGCTTTATGTGCACACTGTGCAGAGTACACAGTTCACTAACTGTAAATACTGCAGCTGCCTGCCTGTGGTATTAATAGGATCAGAACAACAGCAATTGTCTTCAGGTAGCTTTACGTGCACACTGTGCAGAGGACACAGTACACTAACTGTAAATACTGCAGCTACGTGCCTGTGGTATTAATAGGATCTGAACAACAGCAATTGTCTTCAGGTAGCTTTAGGTGCACACTGTGCAGAGGACACAGTACACTAACTATAAATACTGCAGCTACCTGCCTGTGGTATTAATAGGATCTGAACAACAGCAATTGTCTTCAGGTAGCTTTAGGTGCACACTGTGCAGAGGAAACAGTACACTAACTGTAAATACTGCAGCTGCCTGCCTGTGGTACTAATAGGATCAGAAGAATAACACCAATTTTCTTCAGGTAGCTTTAGGTGCACACTGTGCAGAGGACACAGTACACTAACTGTAAATACTGTAGATGCCTGCCTGTGGTACTAATAGGATCAGAAGAACACGATCAATTTTCTTCAGGTAGATTTAGGTGCACACTGTGCAGAGGACACAGTACACTAACTGTAAATACTATAGCTGCCTGCCTGTGGTACTAATAGGATCAGAAGTACACCAGCAATTTTCGTCAGATAGCTTTAGGTGCCACACTGTGCAGAGGACACAGAACACTAACTGTAAATACTGCAGCTGCCTTCCTGTGGTACTAATATGATCAGAAGAACACCACCAATTTTCTTCAGGTAGCTTAAGGTACACACTGTGCAGAGAACACAGTTCCCTAACTGTAAATACTGCAGCTGTCTGCCTGTGGTATTAATAGGATCAGAACAACAGCAATTGTCTTCAGGTAGCTTTAGGTGCACACTGTGCAGAGGACACAGTACACTAACTGTAAACACTGCAGCTGCCTTCCTGTGGTACTAATATGATCAGAAGAACACCACCAATTTTCTTCAGGTAGCTTTAGGTGCACACTGTGCAGAGGACACAGTTCACTAACTGTAAATACTGCAGCTGCCTGCCTGTGGTATTAATAGGATCAGAACAACAGCAATTGTCTTCAGGTAGCTTTAGGTGCACACTGTGCAGAGGACACAGTACACTAACTGTAAATACTGCAGCTGCCTTCCTGTGGTACTAATATGATCAGAAGAACACCACCAATTTTCTTGAGGTAGCTTTAGGTGCACACTGTGCAGAGGACACAGTACACTAACTGTAAATACTGTAGCGGCCTGCCTGTGGTACTAATATGATCAGAAGAACACCAGCGATTTTCTTCAGGTAGCTTTAGGTGCAAAGTGTGCAGAGGACACAGTACACTAACTGTAAATACTGTAGCTGCCTGCCTGTGGTATTAATAGGAGCAGAACAACAGCAACAGTCTTCAGGTAGCTTTAAGTGCACACTGTGCAGAGGACGCAGTACACTAACTATAAAGACTGCAGCTTCCCTGCCTGTGGTATTAATAGGATCTGAACAACAGCAATTGTCTTCAGGTAGCTTTAGGTGCACACTGTGCAGAGGACACAGTACACTAACTGTAAATACTGCAGCTGCCTGCCTGTGGTACTAATAGGATCAGAAGAATACCACCAATTTTGTTCAGGTAGCTTTAGGTGCACACTGTGCAGAGAACACAGTACACTAACTGTAAATACTGCAGCTACCTGCCTGTGGTATTAATAGGATCAGAACAACAGCAATTGTCTTCAGGTAGCTTTAGGTGCACACTGTGCAGAGGACACAGTACACTAACTGTAAATACTGCAGATGCCTGCCTGTGGTACTACTAGGATCAGAAGAATACCACCAATTTTCTTCAGGTAGCTTTAGGTGCACACTGTGTAGAGGACACAGTACACTAACTGTAAATACTATAGCTGCCTGCCTGTGGTATTAATAGGATCAGAAGTACACCAGCAATTTTCT
The DNA here is from genome assembly GCF_042186555.1 of Aquarana catesbeiana. Taxonomy (NCBI): domain Eukaryota; kingdom Metazoa; phylum Chordata; class Amphibia; order Anura; family Ranidae; genus Aquarana; species Aquarana catesbeiana. The sequence goes on along the minus strand of NC_133325.1, from coordinate 480,967,300 downwards.
TCAGATAGCTTTAGGTGCACACGGTGCAGAGGACACAGTACACTAACTGTAAATACTGTAGCTGCCTGCCTGTGGTACTAATAGGATCAGAATAACACCAGCAATTTTCTTCAGGTAGCTTTAAGTGCACACTGTGCAGAGAACACAGTACACTAACTGTAAATACTGCAGCTGCCTGACTGTGGTACAAATAGGATCAGAACAACAGAAATTGTCTTCAGGTAGCTTTAAGTGCACACTGTGCAGAGAACACAGTACACTAACTGTAAATACTGCAGCTGCCTGCCTGTGGTATTAATAGGATCAGAACAACAGCAATTGTCTTCAAGTAGCTTTAGGTGCACACTGTGCAGAGGACACAGTACACTAACTGTAAATACTGCAGCTACCTGCCTGTGGTATTAATAGGATCTGAACAACAACAATTGTCTTCAGGTAGCTTTAGGTGCACACTGTGCAGAGGACACAGTACACTAACTGTAAATACTGCAGCTGCCTGCCTGTGGTACTAATAGGATCAGAAGAATACTACCAATTTTCTTCAGGTAGCATTAGGTGCACACTGTGCAGAGGACACAGTACACTAACTGTAAATACTGTAGATGCCTGCCTGTGGTACTAATAGGATCAGAAGAACACAATCATTTTTCTTCAGGTAGCTTTAGGTGCACACTGTGCAGAGAACACAGTACACTAACTGTAAATACTGCAGCTGCCTGCCTGTGGTATTAATAGGATCAGAACAACAGCAATTGTCTTAAGGTAGCTTTAGGTGCACACTGTGCAGAGGACACAGTACACTAATTGTAAATACTGTAGATGCCTGCCTGTGGTACTAATAGGATCTGAAGAACACCATCAATTTTCTTCAGGTAGCTTTAGGTGCACACTGTGCAGAGGACACAGTACACTAACTGTAAATACTATAGCTGCCTGCTTGTGGTACTAATAGGATCAGAAGTACACCAGCAATTTTCTTCAGATAGCTTTAGGTGCACACTGTGCAGAGGACACAGTACACTAACTGTAAATACTGCAGCTGTCTTCCTGTGGTACTAATATGATCAGAAGAACACCACCAATTTTCTTCAGGTAGCTTTAGGTGCACACTGTGCAGAGAACACAGTACACTAACTGTAAATACTGTAGCTGCCTGCCTGTGGTACTAATAGGATCAGAAGAACACCAGCAATTTTCTTCAGGTAGCTTTAGGTACACACTGTGCAGAGGACACAGTTCCCTAACTGTAAATACTGCAGCTGCCTGCCTGTGGTATTAATTGGATCAGAACAACAGCAATTGTCTTCAGGTAGCTTTAGGTGCACACTGTGCAGAGGACACAGTACACTAACTGTAAATACTGCAGCTGCCTTCCTGTGGTACTAATAGGATCAGAAGAACACCACCAATTTTCTTCAGGTAGCTTTAGGTGCACACTGTGCAGAGGACACAGTTCACTAACTGTAAATACTGTAGCTGCCTGCCTGTGGTATTAATAGGATCAGAACAACAGCAAATGTCTTCAGGTAGCTTTAGGTGCACACTGTGCAGAGGACACAGTACAATATCTGTAAATACTATAGCTGCCTGCCTGTGGTACTAATAGGATCAGAAGAACACCAGCAATTTTCTTCAGGTAGCTTTAGGTGCAAAGTGAGCAGAGGACACAGTACACTAACTGTAAATACTGTAGCTGCCTGCCTGTGGTACTAATAGGATCAGAAGAACACCAGCAATTTTCTTCAGGTAGCTTTAGGTGCAAAGTGTGCAGAGGACACAGTACACTAACTGTAAATATTGTAGCTACCTGCCTGTTGTATTAATAGGAGCAGAACAACAACAACAGTCTTCAGGTAGCTTTAGGTGCACACTGTGCAGAGGACGCAGTACACTAACTATAAATACTGCAGCTTCCCCGCCTGTGGTATTAATAGGATCAGAAGAACACCACCAATTTTCTTCAGGTAGCTTTAGGTGCACACTGTACAGAGGACACAGTACACTATCTGTAAATACTGCAGCTGCCTTCCTGTATTACTAATATGATCAGAAGAACACCACCAATTTTCTTCAGGTAGCTTAAGGTACACACTGTGCAGAGGACCCAGTTACCTAACTGTAAATACTGCAGCTGCCTGCCTGTGGTATTAATAGGATCAGAACAACAGCAATTGTCTTCAGGTAGCTTTACGTGCACACTGTGCAGAGGACACAGTACACTAACTGTAAATACTGCAGCTGCCTTCCTGTGGTACTAATATGATCAGAAGAACACCACCAATTTTCTTCAGGTAGTTTTAGGTGCACACTGTGCAGAGGACACAGTTCGCTAACTGTAAATACTGCAGCTGCCTGCCTGTGGTATTAATAGGATCAGAACAACAGCAATTGTCTTCAGGTAGCTTTAGGTGCACACTGTGCAGAGGACACAGTACACTAACTGTAAATACTGCAGCTGCCTTCCTGTGGTACTAATATGATCAGAAGAACACCACCAATTTTCTTCAGGTAGCTTTAGGTGCACACTGTGCAGAGGACACAGTTCACTAACTGTAAATACTGCAGCTGCCTGCGTGTGGTATTAATAGGATCAGAACAACAGCAATTGTCTTCAGGTAGCTTTAGGTGCACACTGTGCAGAGGACACAGTACACTAACTGTAAATACTGCAGCTGCCTTCCTGTGGTACTAATATGATCAGAAGAACACCACCAATATTCTTGAGGTAGCTTTAGGTGCACACATTGCAGAGGACACAGTACACTAACTGTAAATACTGTAGCGGCCTGCCTGTGGTACTAATAGGATCAGAAGAACACCAGCGATTTTCTTCAGCTAGCTTTAGGTGCAAAGTGTGCAGAGGACACAGTACACTAACTGTAAATACTGTAGCTGTCTGCCTGTGGTATTAATAGGATCTGAACAACAGCAATTGTCTTCAGGTAGCTTTAGGTGCACACTGTGCAGAGGACACAGTACACTAACTGTAAATACTGCAGCTGCCTGCCTGTGGTACTAATAGGATCAGAAGAATACCACCAATTTTGTTCAGGTAGCTTTAGGTGCACACTGTGCAGAGAACACAGTACACTAACTGTAAATACTGCAGCTACCTGCCTGTGGTATTAATAGGATCAGAACAACAGCAATTGTCTTCAGGTAGCTTTAGGTGCACACTGTGAAGAGGACACAGTACACTAACTGTAAATACTGCAGCTGCCTGCCTGTGATACTAATAGGATCAGAAGAATACCACCAATTTTCTTCAGGTAGCTTTAGGTGCACACTGTGTAGAGGACACAGTACACTAACTGTAAATACTATAGCTGCCTGCCTGTGGTACTAATAGGATCAGAAGTACACCAGCAATTTTCTTCAGATAGCTTTAGGTGCACACTGTGCAGAGGACACAGTACACTAACTGTAAATACTGCAGCTGCCTTCCTGTGGTACTAATATGATCAGAAGAACACCACCAATTTTCTTCAGGTAGCTTTAGGTGCACACTGTGTAGAGGACACAGTACACTAACTGTAAATACTATAGCTGCCTGCCTGTGGTACTAATAGGATCAGAACAACAGCAATTGTCTTCAGGTAGCTTTAGGTGCACACTGTGCAGAGAACACAGTACACTAATTGTAAATACTGCAGCTGCCTGCCTGTGGTATTAATAGGATCAGAACAACAGCAATTGTCTTCAGGTAGCTTTAGGTGCACACTGTGCAGAGGACACAGTACACTAACTGCAAATACTGCAGCTACCTGCCTGTGGTATTAATAGGATCTGAACAACAACAATTGTCTTCAGGTAGCTTTAGGTGCACACTGTGCAGAGGACACAGTACACTAACTGTAAATACTGCAGCTGCCTGCCTGTGGTACTAATAGAATCAGAAGAATACTACCAATTTTCTTCAGGTAGCATTAGGTGCACACTGTGCAGAGGACACAGTACACTAATTGTAAATACTGTAGATGCCTGCCTGTGGTACTAATAGGATCAGAAGAACACCATCAATTTTCTTCAGGTAGCTTTAGGTGCACACTGTGCAGAGAACACAGTACACTAACTGTAAATACTGCAGCTGCCTGCCTGTGGTATTAATAGGATCAGAACAACAGCAATTGTCTTCTGGTAGCTTTAGGTGCACACTGTGCAGAGGACACAGTACATTAACTGTAAATACTGTAGATGCCTGCCTGTGGTACTAATAGGATCTGAAGAACACCATCAATTTTCTTCAGGTAGCTTTAGGTGTACACTGTGCAGAGGACACAGTACACTAACTGTAAATACTATAGCTGACTGCTTGTGGTACTAATAGGATCAGAAGTACACCAGCAATTTTCTTCAGATAGCTTTAGGTGCACACTGTGCAGAGGACACAGTACACTAACTGTAAATACTGCAGCTGTCTTCCTGTGGTACTAATATGATCAGAAGAACACCACCAATTTTCTTCAGGTAGCTTTAGGTGCACACTGTGCAGAGAACACAGTACACTAACTGTAAATACTGTAGCTGCCTGCCTGTGGTACTAATAGGATCAGAAGAATACCAGCAATTTTCTTCAGGTAGCTTTAGGTACACACTGTGCAGAGGACACAGTTCCCTAACTGTAAATACTGCAGCTGCCTGCCTGTGGTATTAATAGGATCAGAACAACAGCAATTGTCTTCAGGTAGCTTTAGGTGCACACTGTGCAGAGGACACAGTACACTAACTGTAAATACTGCAGCTGCCTCCCTGTGGTACTAATATGATCAGAAGAACACCAGCAATTTTCTTCAGGTAGCTTTAGGTGCACACTGTGCAGAGGACACAGTACACTATCTATAAATACTGCAGCTGCCTTCCTGTATTACTAATATGATCAGAAGAACACCACCAATTTTCTTCAGGTAGCTTTAGGTGCACACTGTGCGGAGGACACAGTTCACTAACTGTAAATACTGCAGCTGCCTGCCTGTGGTATTAATAGGATCAGAACAACAGCAAATGTCTTCAGGTAGCTTTAGGTGCACACTGCGCAGAGAACACAGTACACTAACTGTAAATACTGCAGCTGCCTGCCTGTGGTATTAATAGGATTAGGACAACAGCAATTGTCTTCAGGTATCTTTAGGTGCACACTGTGCAGAGGACACAGTACACTAACTGTAAATACTGCAGCTGCCTTCCTGTGGTACTAATATGATCAGAAGAACACCACCAATTTTCTTCAGGTAGCTTTAGGTGCACACTGTGCAGAGGACACAGTACACTAACTGTAAATACTGTAGCGGCCTGCCTGTGGTACTAATAGGATCAGGAGAACACCAGCAATTTTTTTCGGGTAGCTTTAGGTGCACACTGTGCAAAGGACACAGTACACTAACTGTAAATACTATAGCTGCCTGCCTGTGGTGCTAATAGGATCAGAAGAACACCAGCGATTTTCTTCAGGTAGCTTTAGGTGCAAAGTGTGCAGAGGACACAGTACACTAACTGTAAATACTGTAGCTGCCTGCCTGTGGTATTAATAGGAGCAGAACAACAGCAACAGTCTTCAGGTAGCTTTAGGTGCACACTGTGCAGTACACTACAGTACACTAACTATAAATACTGCAGCTTCCCTGCCTGTGGTATTAATAGGATCAGAAGAACGCCACCAATTTTCTTCTGGTAGCTTGAGGTGCACACTGTGCAGAGGACACAGTACAATAACTGTAAATACTATAGCTGCCTGCCTGTGGTACTAATAGGATCAGAAGAACACCAGCAAGTTTCTTCAGGTAGCTTTAGGTGCAAAGTGTGCAGAGGACACAGTACACCAACTGTAAATACTGTAGCTGCCTGCCTGTGGTACTAATAGGATCAGAAGAACACCAGCAATTTTCTTCAGGTAGCTTTAGGTGCAAAGTGTGCAGAGGACACAGTACACTAATTGTAAATACTGTAGCTGCCTGCCTGTTGTATTAATAGGAGCAGAACAACAGCAACAGTCTTCAGGTAGCTTTAGGTGCACACTGTGCAGAGGATGCAGTACACTAACTATAAATATTGCAGCTTCCCTGCCTGTGGTATTAATAGGATCAGAAGAACACCACCAATTTTCTCCAGGTAGCTTTAGGTGCACACTGTGCAGAGGACACAGTACACTAACTGTAAATACTGTAGCTGCCTGCCTGTTGTATTAATAGGAGCAGAACAACAGCAACAGTCTTCAGGTAGCTTTAGGTGCACACTGTGCAGAGGACACAGCACACTAACTGTAAATACTGTAGCTGCCTGCCTGTGGTGTTAATAGGAGCAGAATAACAGCAATTGTCTTTAGGTGGCTTTAGGTGCACACTGTGCAGAGGATGCAGTACACTAACTGTAAATACTGCAGCTGCCTGCCTGTGGTACTAATAGGCTCAGAAGACCACTACCAAATGTCTTTAGGTAGTTTTAGGTGCACACTGTGCAGAGGACACAGTACACCAACTGTAAATACTGCAACTGCCTGCCTGTGGTATTAATAGGATCAGAACACCAGTAATTGTCTTCAGGTAGCTTTATGTGCACACTGTGCAGAGTACACAGTTCACTAACTGTAAATACTGCAGCTGCCTGCCTGTGGTATTAAAAGGATCAGAACAACAGCAATTGTCTTCAGGTAGCTTTAGGTGCACACTGTGCAGAGGACACAGTACACTAACTGTAAATACTGAGGCTACCTGCCTATGGTATTAATAGGATCTGAACAACAGCAATTGTCTTCAGGTAGCTTTAGGTGCACACTGTGCAGAGGACACAGTACACTAACTGTAAATACTGCAGCTACCTGCCTGTGGTATTAATAGGATCTGAACAACAGCAAATGTCTTCAGGTAACTTTAGGTGCACACTGTGCAGAGGACACAGTACACTAACTGTAAATACTGCAGCTGCCTGCCTGTGGTACTAATAGGATCAGAAGAATACCACCAATTTTCTTCAGGTAGCTTTAGGTGCACACTGTGCAGAGGACACAGTACACTAACTGTAAATACTGTAGATGCCTGCCTGTGGTACTAATAGGATCAGAAGAACACCATCAATTTTCTTCAGGTAGATTTAGGTGCACACTGTGCAGAGGACACAGTACACTAACTGTAAATACTATAGCTGCCTGCCTGTGGTACTAATAGGATCAGAAGTACACCAGCAATTTTCTTCAGATAGCTTTAGGTGCCACACTGTGCAGAGGACACAGTACACTAACTGTAAATACTGCAGCTGCCTTCCTGTGGTACTAATATGATCAGAAGAACACCACCAATTTTCTTCAGGTAGCTTTAGGTACACACTGTGCAGAGGACACGGTTCCCTAACTGTAAATACTGCAGCTGCCTGCCTGTGGTATTAATAGGATCAGAACAACAGCAATTGTCTTCAAGTAGCTTTAGGTGCACACTGTGCAGAGAACACAGTACACTAACTGTAAATACTGCAGCTGCCTGCCTGTGGTATTACTAGGATCAGAACAACAGCAATTGTCTTAAGGTAGCTTTAGGTGCACACTGTGCAGAGGACACAGTACACTAACTGTAAATACTGCAGCTGCCTTCCTGTGGTACTAATATGATCAGAAGAACACCACCAATTTTCTTCAGGTAGCTTTAGGTGCACACTGTGCAGAGGACACAGTACACTAACTGTAAATACTGTAGCGGCCTGCCTGTGGTACTAATAGGATCAGAAGAACACCAGCAATTTTTTTCGGGTAGCTTTAGGTGCACACTGTGCAGAGGACACAGTACACTAACTGAAAATACTATAGCTGCCTGCCTGTGGTACTAATAGGATCAGAAGAACACCAGCGATTTTCTTCAGGTAGCTTTAGGTGCAAAGTGTGCAAAGGACACAGTACACTAACTGTAAATACTATAGCTGCCTGCCTGTGGTGCTAATAAGATCAGAAGAACACCAGCGATTTTCTTCAGGTAGCTTAAGGTGCACACTGTGTAGAGGACACAGTACACTAACTGTAAATACTATAGCTGCCTGCCTGTGGTACTAATAGGATCAGAAGTACACCAGCAATTTTCTTCAGATTGCTTTAGGTGCACACTGTGCAGAGGACACAGTACACTAACTGTAAATACTGCAGCTGCCTGACTGTAGTACTAATAGGATCAGAACAACAGCAATTGTCTTCAGGTAGCTTTAGGTGCACACTGTGCAGAGAACACAGTACACTAACTGTAAATACTGCAGCTGCCTGCCTGTGGTATTAAAAGGATCAGAACAACAGCAATTGTCTTCAGGTAGCTTTAGGTGCACACTGTGCAGAGGACACAGTACACTAACTGTAAATACTGCAGCTACCTGCCTGTGGTATTATTAGGATCTGAACAACAACAATTGTCTTCAGGTAGCTTTAGGTGCACACTGTGCAGAGGACACAGTACACTAACTGTAAATACTGCAGCTGCCTGCCTGTGGTACTAATAGGATCAAAAGAATACTACCAATTTTCTTCAGGTAGCATTAGGTGCACACTGTGCAGAGGACACAGTACACTAACTGTAAATACTGTAGATGCCTGCCTGTGGTACTAATAGGATCAGAAGAACACCATCAATTTTCTTCAGGTAGCTTTAGGTGCACACTCTGCAGAGGACACATTACACTATCTGTAAATACTGCAGCTGCCTTCCTGTATTACTAATATGATCAGAAGAACACCACCAATTTTCTTCAGGTAGCTTTAGGTGCACACTGTGCAGAGGACACAGTTCACTAACTGTAAATACTGCAGCTGCCTGCCTGTGGTATTAATAGGATCAGAACAACAGCAAATGTCTTCAGGTAGCTTTAGGTGCACACTGTGCAGAGAACACAGTACACTAACTGTAAATACTGCAGCTGCCTGCCTGTGGTATTACTAGGATCAGAACAACAGCAATTGTCTTAAGGTAGCTTTAGGTGCACACTGTGCAGAGGACACAGTACACTAAATGTAAATACTGTAGCGGCCTGCCTGTGGTACTAATAGGATCAGAAGAACACCAGCAATTTTTTTCGGGTAGCTTTAGGTGCACACTGTGCAGAGGACACAGTACACTAACTGTAAATACTGTAGCGGCCTGCCTTTGGTACTAATAGGATCAGAAGAACACCAGCAATTTTTTTCGGGTAGCTTTAGGTGCACACTGTGCAGAGGACACAGTACACTAACTGAAAATACTATAGCTGCCTGCCTGTGGTACTAATAGGATCAGAAGAACACCAGCGATTTTCTTCAGGTAGCTTTAGGTGCAAAGTGTGCAGAGGACACAGTCCACTAACTGTAAATACTGTAGCTGCCTGCCTGTGGTATTAATAGGAGCAGAACAACAGCAACAGTCTTCAGGTAGCTTTAGGTGCACACTGTGCAGAGGACGCAGTACACTAACTATAAATACTGCAGCTTCCCTGCCTGTGTTATTAATAGGATAAGAAGAACACCACCAATTTTCTTCAGGTAGCTTTAGGTGCACACTGTGCAGAGGACACAGTACAATAACTGTAAATACTGCAGCTGCCTTCCTGTGGTACTAATATGATCAGAAGAACACCACCAATTTTCTTCAGGTAGCTTTAGGTACACACTGTGCAGAGGACACGGTTCCCTAACTGTAAATACTGCAGCTGCCTGCCTGTGGTATTAATAGGATCAGAACAACAGCAATTGTCTTCAAGTAGCTTTAGGTGCACACTGTGCAGAGAACACAGTACACTAACTGTAAATACTGCAGCTGCCTGCCTGTGGTATTACTAGGATCAGAACAACAGCAATTGTCTTAAGGTAGCTTTAGGTGCACACTGTGCAGAGGACACAGTACACTAACTGTAAATACTGTAGCGGCCTGCCTGTGGTACTAATAGGATCAGAAGAACACCAGCAATTTTTTTCGGGTAGCTTTAGGTGCACACTGTGCAAAGGACACAGTACACTAACTGTAAATACTATAGCTGCCTTCCTGTGGTGCTAATAGGATCAGAAGAACACCAGCGATTTTCTTCAGGTAGCTTTAGGTGCAAAGTGTGCAGAGGACACAGTACACTAACTGTATATACTGTAGCTGCCTGCCTGTGGTATTAATAGGAGCAGAACAACAGCAACAGTCTTCAGGTAGCTTTAGGTGCACACTGTGCAGTACACTACAGTACACTAACTATAAATACTGCAGCTTCCTTGCCTGTGGTATTGATAGGATCAGAAGAACGCCACCAATTTTCTTCAGGTAGCTTTAGGGGCACACTGTGCAGAGGACACAGTACAATAACTGTAAATACTATAGCTGCCTGCCTGTGGTACTAATAGGATCAGAAGAACACCAGCAATTTTCTTCAGGTAGCTTTAGGTGCAAAGTGTGCAGAGGACACAGTACACCAACTGTAAATACTGTAGCTGCCTGCCTGTGGTACTAATAGGATCAGAAGAACACCAGCAATTTTCTTCAGGTAGCTTTAGGTGCAAAGTGTGCAGAGGACACAGTACACTAACTGTAAATACTGTAGCTGCCTGCCTGTTGTATTAATAGGAGCAGAACAACAGCAACAGTCTTCAGGTACCTTTAGGTGCACACGGTGCAGAGGATGCAGTACACTAACTATAAATACTGCAGCTTCCCTGCCTGTGGTATTAATAGGATCAGAAGAACACCACCAATTTTCTCCAGGTAGCTTTAGGTGCACACTGTGCAGAGGACACAGTACACTAACTGTAAATACTGTAGCTGCCTGCCTGTTGTATTAATAGGAGCAGAACAACAGCAACAGTCTTCAGGTAGCTTTAGGTGCACACGGTGCAGAGGACGCAGTACACTAACTATAAATACTGCAGCTTCCCTGCCTGTGGTATTAATAGGATCAGAAGAACACCATCAATTTTCTTCAGGTAGCTTTAGATGCACACTGTGCAGAGGACACAGCACACTAACTGTAAATACTGTAGCTGCCTGTCTGTGGTGTTAATAGGAGCAGAATAACAGCAATTGTCTTTAGGTGGCTTTAGGTGCACACTGTGCAGAGGACGCAGTACACTAACTGTAAATACTGCAGCTGCCTGCCTGTGGTACTAATAGGCTCAGAAGACCACTACCAAATGTCTTTAGGTAGTTTTAGGTGCACACTGTGCTGAGGACACAGTACACCAACTGTAAATACTGCAACTGCCTGCCTGTGGTATTAATAGGATCAGAACACCAGTATTTGTCTTCAGGTAGCTTTATGTGCACACTGTGCAGAGTACACAGTTCACTAACTGTAAATACTGCAGCTGCCTGCCTGTGGTATTAATAGGATCAGAACAACAGCAATTGTCTTCAGGTAGCTTTAGGTGCACACTGTGCAGAGGACACAGTACACTAACTGTAAATACTGCAGCTACCTGCCTATGGTATTAATAGGATCTGAACAACAGCAATTGTCTTCAGGTAGCTTTAGGTGCACACTGTGCAGAGGACACAGTACACTAACTGTAAATACTGCAGCTACCTGCCTGTGGTATTAATAGGATCTGAAATACAGCAAATGTCTTCAGGTAACTTTAGGTGCACACTGTGCAGAGGACACAGTACACTAACTGTAAAGACTGCAGCTGCCTGCCTGTGGTACTAATAGGATCAGAAGAATACCACCAATTTTCTTCAGGTAGCTTTAGGTGCACACTGTGCAGAGGACACAGTACACTAACTGTAAATACTGTAAATGTCTGCCTGTGGTACCAATAGGATCAGAAGAACACCATCAATTTTCTTCAGGTAGATTTAGGTGCACACTGTGCAGAGGACACAGTACACTAACTGTAAATACTATAGCTGCCTGCCTGTGGTACTAATAGGATCAGAAGTACACCAGCAATTTTCTTCAGATAGCTTTAGGTGCCACACTGTGCAGAGGACACAGTACACTAACTGTAAATACTGCAGCTGCCTTCCTGTGGTACTAATATGATCAGAAGAACACCACCAATTTTCTTCAGGTAGCTTTAGGTACACACTGTGCAGAGGACACGGTTCCCTAACTGTAAATACTGCAGCTGCCTGCCTGTGGTATTAATAGGATCAGAACAACAGCAATTGTCTTCAAGTAGCTTTAGGTGCACACTGTGCAGAGAACACAGTACACTAACTGTAAATACTGCAGCTGCCTGCCTGTGGTATTACTAGGATCAGAACAACAGCAATTGTCTTAAGGTAGCTTTAGGTGCACACTGTGCAGAGGACACAGTACACTAACTGTAAATACTGTAGCGGCCTGCCTGTGGTACTAATAGGATCAGAAGAACACCAGCAATTTTTTTCGGGTAGCTTTAGGTGCACACTGTGCAGAGGACACAGTACACTAACTGTAAATACTGTAGCGGCCTGCCTTTGGTACTAATAGGATCAGAAGAACACCAGCAATTTTTTTCAGGTAGCTTTAGGTGCACACTGTGCAGAGGACACAGTACACTAACTGAAAATACTATAGCTGCCTGCCTGTGGTACTAATAGGATCAGAAGAACACCAGCGATTTTCTTCAGGTAGCTTTAGGTGCAAAGTGTGCAGAGGACACAGTCCACTAACTGTAAATACTGTAGCTGCCTGCCTGTGGTATTAATAGGAGCAGAACAACAGCAACAGTCTTCAGGTAGCTTTAGGTGCACACTGTGCAGAGGACGCAGTACACTAACTATAAATACTGCAGCTTCCCTGCCTGTGTTATTAATAGGATAAGAAGAACACCACCAATTTTCTTCAGGTAGCTTTAGGTGCACACTGTGCAGAGGACACAGTACAATAACTGTAAATACTGCAGCTGCCTTCCTGTGGTACTAATATGATCAGAAGAACACCACCAATTTTCTTCAGGTAGCTTTAGGTACACACTGTGCAGAGGACACGGTTCCCTAACTGTAAATACTGCAGCTGCCTGCCTGTGGTATTAATAGGATCAGAACAACAGCAATTGTCTTCAAGTAGCTTTAGGTGCACACTGTGCAGAGAACACAGTACACTAACTGTAAATACTGCAGCTGCCTGCCTGTGGTATTACTAGGATCAGAACAACAGCAATTGTCTTAAGGTAGCTTTAGGTGCACACTGTGCAGAGGACACAGTACACTAACTGTAAATACTGCAGCTGCCTTCCTGTGGTACTAATATGATCAGAAGAACACCACCAATTTTCTTCAGGTAGCTTTAGGTGCACACTGTGCAGAGGACACAGTACACTAACTGTAAATACTGTAGCGGCCTGCCTGTGGTACTAATAGGATCAGATGAACACCAGCAATTTTTTTCGGGTAGCTTTAGGTGCACACTGTGCAGAGGACACAGTACACTAACTGAAAATACTATAGCTGCCTGCCTGTGGTACTAATAGGATCAGAAGAACACCAGCGATTTTCTTCAGGTAGCTTTAGGTGCAAAGTGTGCAAAGGACACAGTACACTAACTGTAAATACTATAGCTGCCTGCCTGTGGTGCTAATAAGATCAGAAAAACACCAGCGATTTTCTTCAGGTAGCTTAAGGTGCACACTGTGTAGAGGACACAGTACACTAACTGTAAATACTATAGCTGCCTGCCTGTGGTACTAATAGGATCAGAAGTACACCAGCAATTTTCTTCAGATTGCTTTAGGTGCACACTGTGCAGAGGACACAGTACACTAACTGTAAATACTGCAGCTGCCTGACTGTAGTACTAATAGGATCAGAACAACAGCAATTGTCTTCAGGTAGCTTTAGGTGCACACTGTGCAGAGAACACAGTACACTAACTGTAAATACTGCAGCTGCCTGCCTGTGGTATTAAAAGGATCAGAACAACAGCAATTGTCTTCAGGTAGCTTTAGGTGCACACTGTGCAGAGGACACAGTACACTAACTGTAAATACTGCAGCTACCTGCCTGTGGTATTATTAGGATCTGAACAACAACAATTGTCTTCAGGTAGCTTTAGGTGCACACTGTGCAGAGGACACAGTACACTAACTGTAAATACTGCAGCTGCCTGCCTGTGGTACTAATAGGATCAAAAGAATACTACCAATTTTCTTCAGGTAGCATTAGGTGCACACTGTGCAGAGGACACAGTACACTAACTGTAAATACTGTAGATGCCTGCCTGTGGTACTAATAGGATCAGAAGAACACCATCAATTTTCTTCAGGTAGCTTTAGGTGCACACTTTGCAGAGGACACATTACACTATCTGTAAATACTGCAGCTGCCTTCCTGTATTACTAATATGATCAGAAGAACACCACCAATTTTCTTCAGGTAGCTTTAGGTGCACACTGTGCAGAGGACACAGTTCACTAACTGTAAATACTGCAGCTGCCTGCCTGTGGTATTAATAGGATCAGAACAACAGCAAATGTCTTCAGGTAGCTTTAGGTGCACACTGTGCAGAGAACACAGTACACTAACTGTAAATACTGCAGCTGCCTGCCTGTGGTATTAATAGGAACAGAACAACAGCAATTGTCTTCAGGTAGCTTTAGGTGCACACTGTGCAGAGGACACAGTACACTAACTGTAAATACTGCAGCTGCCTTCCTGTGGTACTAATATGATCAGAAGAACACCACCAATTTTCTTCAGGTAGCTTTAGGTGCACACTGTGCAGAGGACACAGTACACTAACTGTAAATACTGTAGCGGCCTGCCTGTGGTACTAATAGGATCAGAAGAACACCAGCAATTTTTTTCGGGTAGCTTTAGGTGCACACTGTGCAAAGGACACAGTACACTAACTGTAAATACTATAGCTGCCTTCCTGTGGTGCTAATAGGATCAGAAGAACACCAGCGATTTTCTTCAGGTAGCTTTAGGTGCAAAGTGTGCAGAGGACACAGTACACTAACTGTATATACTGTAGCTGCCTGCCTGTGGTATTAATAGGAGCAGAACAACAGCAACAGTCTTCAGGTAGCTTTAGGTGCACACTGTGCAGTACACTACAGTACACTAACTATAAATACTGCAGCTTCCTTGCCTGTGGTATTGATAGGATCAGAAGAACGCCACCAATTTTCTTCAGGTAGCTTTAGGGGCACACTGTGCAGAGGACACAGTACAATAACTGTAAATACTATAGCTGCCTGCCTGTGGTACTAATAGGATCAGAAGAACACCAGCAATTTTCTTCAGGTAGCTTTAGGTGCAAAGTGTGCAGAGGACACAGTACACCAACTGTAAATACTGTAGCTGCCTGCCTGTGGTACTAATAGGATCAGAAGAACACCAGCAATTTTCTTCAGGTAGCTTTAGGTGCAAAGTGTGCAGAGGACACAGTACACTAACTGTAAATACTGTAGCTGCCTGCCTGTTGTATTAATAGGAGCAGAACAACAGCAACAGTCTTCAGGTACCTTTAGGTGCACACGGTGCAGAGGATGCAGTACACTAACTATAAATACTGCAGCTTCCCTGCCTGTGGTATTAATAGGATCAGAAGAACACCACCAATTTTCTCCAGGTAGCTTTAGGTGCACACTGTGCAGAGGACACAGTACACTAACTGTAAATACTGTAGCTGCCTGCCTGTTGTATTAATAGGAGCAGAACAACAGCAACAGTCTTCAGGTAGCTTTAGGTGCACACGGTGCAGAGGACGCAGTACACTAACTATAAATACTGCAGCTTCCCTGCCTGTGGTATTAATAGGATCAGAAGAACACCATCAATTTTCTTCAGGTAGCTTTAGATGCACACTGTGCAGAGGACACAGCACACTAACTGTAAATACTGTAGCTGCCTGTCTGTGGTGTTAATAGGAGCAGAATAACAGCAATTGTCTTTAGGTGGCTTTAGGTGCACACTGTGCAGAGGACGCAGTACACTAACTGTAAATACTGCAGCTGCCTGCCTGTGGTACTAATAGGCTCAGAAGACCACTACCAAATGTCTTTAGGTAGTTTTAGGTGCACACTGTGCTGAGGACACAGTACACCAACTGTAAATACTGCAACTGCCTGCCTGTGGTATTAATAGGATCAGAACACCAGTAATTGTCTTCAGGTAGCTTTATGTGCACACTGTGCAGAGTACACAGTTCACTAACTGTAAATACTGCAGCTGCCTGCCTGTGGTATTAATAGGATCAGAACAACAGCAATTGTCTTCAGGTAGCTTTAGGTGCACACTGTGCAGAGGACACAGTACACTAACTGTAAATACTGCAGCTACCTGCCTATGGTATTAATAGGATCTGAACAACAGCAATTGTCTTCAGGTAGCTTTAGGTGCACACTGTGCAGAGGACACAGTACACTAACTGTAAATACTGCAGCTACCTGCCTGTGGTATTAATAGGATCTGAAATACAGCAAATGTCTTCAGGTAACTTTAGGTGCACACTGTGCAGAGGACACAGTACACTAACTGTAAAGACTGCAGCTGCCTGCCTGTGGTACTAATAGGATCAGAAGAATACCACCAATTTTCTTCAGGTAGCTTTAGGTGCACACTGTGCAGAGGACACAGTACACTAACTGTAAATACTGTAAATGTCTGCCTGTGGTACCAATAGGATCAGAAGAACACCATCAATTTTCTTCAGGTAGATTTAGGTGCACACTGTGCAGAGGACACAGTACACTAACTGTAAATACTATAGCTGCCTGCCTGTGGTACTAATAGGATCAGAAGTACACCAGCAATTTTCTTCAGATAGCTTTAGGTGCCACACTGTGCAGAGGACACAGTACACTAACTGTAAATACTGCAGCTGCCTTCCTGTGGTACTAATATGATCAGAAGAACACCACCAATTTTCTTCAGGTAGCTTTAGGTACACACTGTGCAGAGGACACGGTTCCCTAACTGTAAATACTGCAGCTGCCTGCCTGTGGTATTAATAGGATCAGAACAACAGCAATTGTCTTCAAGTAGCTTTAGGTGCACACTGTGCAGAGAACACAGTACACTAACTGTAAATACTGCAGCTGCCTGCCTGTGGTATTACTAGGATCAGAACAACAGCAATTGTCTTAAGGTAGCTTTAGGTGCACACTGTGCAGAGGACACAGTACACTAAATGTAAATACTGTAGCGGCCTGCCTGTGGTACTAATAGGATCAGAAGAACACCAGCAATTTTTTTCGGGTAGCTTTAGGTGCACACTGTGCAGAGGACACAGTACACTAACTGTAAATACTGTAGCGGCCTGCCTTTGGTACTAATAGGATCAGAAGAACACCAGCAATTTTTTTCGGGTAGCTTTAGGTGCACACTGTGCAGAGGACACAGTACACTAACTGAAAATACTATAGCTGCCTGCCTGTGGTACTAATAGGATCAGAAGAACACCAGCGATTTTCTTCAGGTAGCTTTAGGTGCAAAGTGTGCAGAGGACACAGTCCACTAACTGTAAATACTGTAGCTGCCTGCCTGTGGTATTAATAGGAGCAGAACAACAGCAACAGTCTTCAGGTAGCTTTAGGTGCACACTGTGCAGAGGACGCAGTACACTAACTATAAATACTGCAGCTTCCCTGCCTGTGTTATTAATAGGATAAGAAGAACACCACCAATTTTCTTCAGGTAGCTTTAGGTGCACACTGTGCAGAGGACACAGTACAATAACTGTAAATACTGCAGCTGCCTTCCTGTGGTACTAATATGATCAGAAGAACACCACCAATTTTCTTCAGGTAGCTTTAGGTACACACTGTGCAGAGGACACGGTTCCCTAACTGTAAATACTGCAGCTGCCTGCCTGTGGTATTAATAGGATCAGAACAACAGCAATTGTCTTCAAGTAGCTTTAGGTGCACACTGTGCAGAGAACACAGTACACTAACTGTAAATACTGCAGCTGCCTGCCTGTGGTATTACTAGGATCAGAACAACAGCAATTGTCTTAAGGTAGCTTTAGGTGCACACTGTGCAGAGGACACAGTACACTAACTGTAAATACTGCAGCTGCCTTCCTGTGGTACTAATATGATCAGAAGAACACCACCAATTTTCTTCAGGTAGCTTTAGGTGCACACTGTGCAGAGGACACAGTACACTAACTGTAAATACTGTAGCGGCCTGCCTGAGGTACTAATAGGATCAGAGGAACACCAGCAATTTTTTTCGGGTAGCTTTAGGTGCACACTGTGCAGAGGACACAGTACACTAACTGAAAATACTATAGCTGCCTGCCTGTGGTACTAATAGGATCAGAAGAACACCAGCGATTTTCTTCAGGTAGCTTTAGGTGCAAAGTGTGCAAAGGACACAGTACACTAACTGTAAATACTATAGCTGCCTGCCTGTGGTGCTAATAAGATCAGAAGAACACCAGCGATTTTCTTCAGGTAGCTTAAGGTGCACACTGTGTAGAGGACACAGTACACTAACTGTAAATACTATAGCTGCCTGCCTGTGGTACTAATAGGATCAGAAGTACACCAGCAATTTTCTTCAGATTGCTTTAGGTGCACACTGTGCAGAGGACACAGTACACTAACTGTAAATACTGCA
Organism: Aquarana catesbeiana; assembly: GCF_042186555.1. Lineage (NCBI taxonomy): Eukaryota > Metazoa > Chordata > Amphibia > Anura > Ranidae > Aquarana > Aquarana catesbeiana. The sequence continues at coordinate 480,948,836 of NC_133325.1, read as the reverse complement.
GCTGCCTGACTGTAGTACTAATAGGATCAGAACAACAGCAATTGTCTTCAGGTAGCTTTAGGTGCACACTGTGCAGAGAACACAGTACACTAACTGTAAATACTGCAGCTGCCTGCCTGTGGTATTAAAAGGATCAGAACAACAGCAATTGTCTTCAGGTAGCTTTAGGTGCACACTGTGCAGAGGACACAGTACACTAACTGTAAATACTGCAGCTACCTGCCTGTGGTATTATTAGGATCTGAACAACAACAATTGTCTTCAGGTAGCTTTAGGTGCACACTGTGCAGAGGACACAGTACACTAACTGTAAATACTGCAGCTGCCTGCCTGTGGTACTAATAGGATCAAAAGAATACTACCAATTTTCTTCAGGTAGCATTAGGTGCGCACTGTGCAGAGGACACAGTACACTAACTGTAAATACTGTAGATGCCTGCCTGTGGTACTAATAGGATCAGAAGAACACCATCAATTTTCTTCAGGTAGCTTTAGGTGCACACTCTGCAGAGGACACATTACACTATCTGTAAATACTGCAGCTGCCTTCCTGTATTACTAATATGATCAGAAGAACACCACCAATTTTCTTCAGGTAGCTTTAGGTGCACACTGTGCAGAGGACACAGTTCACTAACTGTAAATACTGCAGCTGCCTGCCTGTGGTATTAATAGGATCAGAACAACAGCAAATGTCTTCAGGTAGCTTTAGGTGCACACTGTGCAGAGAACACAGTACACTAACTGTAAATACTGCAGCTGCCTGCCTGTGGTATTAATAGGAACAGAACAACAGCAATTGTCTTCAGGTAGCTTTAGGTGCACACTGTGCAGAGGACACAGTACACTAACTGTAAATACTGCAGCTGCCTTCCTGTGGTACTAATATGATCAGAAGAACACCACCAATTTTCTTCAGGTAGCTTTAGGTGCACACTGTGCAGAGGACACAGTACACTAACTGTAAATACTGTAGCGGCCTGCCTGTGGTACTAATAGGATCAGAAGAACACCAGCAATTTTTTTCGGGTAGCTTTAGGTGCACACTGTGCAAAGGACACAGTACACTAACTGTAAATACTATAGCTGCCTTCCTGTGGTGCTAATAGGATCAGAAGAACACCAGCGATTTTCTTCAGGTAGCTTTAGGTGCAAAGTGTGCAGAGGACACAGTACACTAACTGTATATACTGTAGCTGCCTGCCTGTGGTATTAATAGGAGCAGAACAACAGCAACAGTCTTCAGGTAGCTTTAGGTGCACACTGTGCAGTACACTACAGTACACTAACTATAAATACTGCAGCTTCCTTGCCTGTGGTATTGATAGGATCAGAAGAACGCCACCAATTTTCTTCAGGTAGCTTTAGGGGCACACTGTGCAGAGGACACAGTACAATAACTGTAAATACTATAGCTGCCTGCCTGTGGTACTAATAGGATCAGAAGAACACCAGCAATTTTCTTCAGGTAGCTTTAGGTGCAAAGTGTGCAGAGGACACAGTACACTAACTGTAAATACTGTAGCTGCCTGCCTGTTGTATTAATAGGAGCAGAACAACAGCAACAGTCTTCAGGTACCTTTAGGTGCACACGGTGCAGAGGATGCAGTACACTAACTATAAATACTGCAGCTTCCCTGCCTGTGGTATTAATAGGATCAGAAGAACACCACCAATTTTCTCCAGGTAGCTTTAGGTGCACACTGTGCAGAGGACACAGTACACTAACTGTAAATACTGTAGCTGCCTGCCTGTTGTATTAATAGGAGCAGAACAACAGCAACAGTCTTCAGGTAGCTTTAGGTGCACACGGTGCAGAGGACGCAGTACACTAACTATAAATACTGCAGCTTCCCTGCCTGTGGTATTAATAGGATCAGAAGAACACCATCAATTTTCTTCAGGTAGCTTTAGATGCACACTGTGCAGAGGACACAGCACACTAACTGTAAATACTGTAGCTGCCTGTCTGTGGTGTTAATAGGAGCAGAATAACAGCAATTGTCTTTAGGTGGCTTTAGGTGCACACTGTGCAGAGGACGCAGTACACTAACTGTAAATACTGCAGCTGCCTGCCTGTGGTACTAATAGGCTCAGAAGACCACTACCAAATGTCTTTAGGTAGTTTTAGGTGCACACTGTGCTGAGGACACAGTACACCAACTGTAAATACTGCAACTGCCTGCCTGTGGTATTAATAGGATCAGAACACCAGTAATTGTCTTCAGGTAGCTTTATGTGCACACTGTGCAGAGTACACAGTTCACTAACTGTAAATACTGCAGCTGCCTGCCTGTGGTATTAATAGGATCAGAACAACAGCAATTGTCTTCAGGTAGCTTTAGGTGCACACTGTGCAGAGGACACAGTACACTAACTGTAAATACTGCAGCTACCTGCCTATGGTATTAATACGATCTGAACAACAGCAATTGTCTTCAGGTAGCTTTAGGTGCACACTGTGCAGAGGACACAGTACACTAACTGTAAATACTGCAGCTACCTGCCTGTGGTATTAATAGGATCTGAAATACAGCAAATGTCTTCAGGTAACTTTAGGTGCACACTGTGCAGAGGACACAGTACACTAACTGTAAAGACTGCAGCTGCCTGCCTGTGGTACTAATAGGATCAGAAGAATACCACCAATTTTCTTCAGGTAGCTTTAGGTGCACACTGTGCAGAGGACACAGTACACTAACTGTAAATACTGTAAATGTCTGCCTGTGGTACCAATAGGATCAGAAGAACACCATCAATTTTCTTCAGGTAGATTTAGGTGCACACTGTGCAGAGGACACAGTACACTAACTGTAAATACTATAGCTGCCTGCCTGTGGTACTAATAGGATCAGAAGTACACCAGCAATTTTCTTCAGATAGCTTTAGGTGCCACACTGTGCAGAGGACACAGTACACTAACTGTAAATACTGCAGCTGCCTTCCTGTGGTACTAATATGATCAGAAGAACACCACCAATTTTCTTCAGGTAGCTTTAGGTACACACTGTGCAGAGGACACGGTTCCCTAACTGTAAATACTGCAGCTGCCTGCCTGTGGTATTAATAGGATCAGAACAACAGCAATTGTCTTCAAGTAGCTTTAGGTGCACACTGTGCAGAGAACACAGTACACTAACTGTAAATACTGCAGCTGCCTGCCTGTGGTATTACTAGGATCAGAACAACAGCAATTGTCTTAAGGTAGCTTTAGGTGCACACTGTGGCAGAGGACACAGTACACTAACTGTAAATACTGTAGCGGCCTGCCTGTGGTAATAAAAGGATCAGAAGAACACCAGCAATTTTTTTCGGGTAGCTTTAGGTGCACACTGTGCAGAGGACACAGTACACTAACTGAAAATACTATAGCTGCCTGCCTGTGGTACTAATAGGATCAGAAGAACACCAGCGATTTTCTTCAGGTAGCTTTAGGTGCAAAGTGTGCAGAGGACACAGTCCACTAACTGTAAATACTGTAGCTGCCTGCCTGTGGTATTAATAGGAGCAGAACAACAGCAACAGTCTTCAGGTAGCTTTAGGTGCACACTGTGCAGAGGACGCAGTGCACTAACTATAAATACTGCAGCTTCCCTGCCTGTGTTATTAATAGGATAAGAAGAACACCACCAATTTTCTTCAGGTAGCTTTAGGTGCACACTGTGCAGAGGACACAGTACAATAACTGTAAATACTATAGCTGCCTGCCTGTGGTACTAATAGGTTTAGAAGAACACCAGCAATTTTCTTCAGGTAGCTTTAGGTGCAAAGTGAGCAGAAGACACAGTACACTAACTGTAAATACTGTAGCTGCCTGCCTTTTAATACTAATAGGATCAGAAGAACACCAGCAATTTTCTTCAGATAGCTTTAGGTGCAAAGTGTGCAGAGGACACAGTACACTAACTGTAAATATTGTAGCTGCCTGCATGTTTTATTAATAGGAGCAGAACAACAGCAACAGTCTTCAGGTAGCTTTAGGTGCACACTGTGCAGAGGACGCAGTACACTAACTATAAATACTGCAGCTTCCCCGCCTGTGGTATTAATAAGATCAGAAGAACACCACCAATTTTCTTCAGGTAGCTTTAGGTGCACACTGTGCAGAGGACACAGTTCACTAACTGTAAATACTGCAGCTGCCTGCCTGTGGTATTAATAGGATCAGAACAACAGCAATTGTCTTCAGGTAGCTTTAGGTGCACACTGTGCAGAGAACACAGTACACTAACTGTAAATACTGCAGCTGCCTGCCTGTGGTATTAATAGGATCAGAACAACAGCAATTGTCTTCAGGTAGCTTTAGGTGCACACTGTGCAGAGGACACAGTACACTAACTGTAAATACTGCAGCTGCCTTCCTGTGGTACTAATATGATCAGAAGAACACCAGCAATTTTCTTCAGGTAGCTTTAGGTGCAAAGTGTGCGGAGGACACAGTACACCAACTGTAAATACTGTAGCTGCCTGCCTGTGGTACTAATAGGATCAGAAGAACACCAGCAATTTTCTTCAGGTAGCTTTAGGTGCAAAGTGTGCAGAGGACACAGTACACTAACTGTAAATACTGTAGCTGCCTGCCTGTTGTATTAATAGGAGCAGAACAACAGCAACAGTCTTCAGGTAGCTTTAGGTGCAAAGTGTGCAGAGGACACAGTACACTAACTATAAATACTGCAGCTTCCCTGCCTGTGGTATTAATAGGATCAGAAGAACACCACCAATTTTCTTCAGGTAGCTTTAGGTGCACACTGTGCAGAGGACACAGTAAACTAACTGTAAATACTGTAGCTGCCTGCCTGTGGTGTTAATAGGAGCAGAATAACAGTAATTGTCTTCAGGTGGCTTTAGGTGCACACTGTGCAGAGGACGCAGTACACTAACTGTAAATACTGCAGCTGCCTGCCTGTGGTACTAATAGGCTCAGAAGATCACTTCCAAATGTCTTTAGGTAGCTTTAGGTGCACACTGTACAGAGGACACAGTACACCAACTGTAAATACTGCAACTGCCTGCCTGTGGTATTAATAGGATCAGAACACCCGTAATTGTCTTCAGGTAGCTTTATGTGCACACTGTGCAGAGTTTACAGTTCACTAACTGTAAATACTGCAGCTGCCTGCCTGTGGTATTAATAGGATCAGAACAACAGCAATTGTCTTCAGGTAGCTTTAGGTGCACACTGTGCAGAGGACACAGTACACTAACTGTAAATACTGCAGCTACCTGCCTGTGGTATTAATAGGATCTGAACAACATCAATTGTCTTCAGGTAGCTTTAGGTGCACACTGTGCAGAGAACACAGTACACTAACTGTAAACACTGCAGCTACCTGCCTATGGTATTAATAGGATCTGAACAACAGCAAATGTCTTCAGGTAGCTTTAGGTGCACACTGTGCAGAGGACACAGTACACTAACTGTAAATACTGCAGCTGCCTGCCTGTGGTACTAATAGGATCAGAAGAATACCATCAATTTTCTTCAGGTAGCTTTAGGTGCACACTGTGCAGAGGACACAGTACACTAACCGTAAATACTGTAGATGCCTGCCTGTGGTAGTAATAGGATCAGAAGAACACCATATATTTTCTTCAGGTAGATTTAGGTGCACACTGTGCAGAGGACACAGTACACTAACTGTAAATACTATAGCTGCCTGCCTGTGGTACTAATAGGATCAGAAGTACACCAGCAATTTTCTTCAGATAGCTTTAGGTGCCACACTGTGCAGAGGACACAGTACACTAACTGTAAATACTGCAGCTGCCTTCCTGTGGTACTAATATGATCAGAAGAACACCACCAATTTTCTTCAGGTAGCTTTAGGTACACACTGTGCAGAGGACACGGTTCCCTAACTGTAAATACTGCAGCTGCCTGCCTGTGGTATTAATAGGATCAGAACAACAGCAATTGTGCTCAGGTAGCTTTAGGTGCACACTGTGCAGAGGACACAGTACACTAACTGTAAATACTGCAGCTGCCTTCCTGTGGTACTAATATGATCAGAAGAACACCACCAATTTTCTTCAGGTAGCTTTAGGTGCACATTGTGCAGAGGACACAGTTCACTAACTGTAAATACTGCAGCTGCCTGCCTGTGGTATTAATAGGATCAGAACAACAGCAACTGTCTTCAAGTAGCTTTAGGTGCACACTGTGCAGAGAACACAGTACACTAACTGTAAATACTGCAGCTGCCTGCCTGTGGTATTAATAGGATCAGAACAACAGCAATTGTCTTTAGGTGCACACTGTGCAGAGGACACAGTACAGTAACTGTAAATACTGCAGCTGCCTTCCTGTGGTACTAATATGATCAGAAGAACACCACCAATTTTCTTCAGGTAGCTTTAGGTGCACACTGTGCAGAGGACACAGTACACTAACTGTAAATACTGTAGAGGCCTGCCTGTGGTACTAATAGGATCAGAAGAACACCAGCAATTTTTTTCGGGTAGCTTTAGGTGCACACTGTGCAGAGGACACAGTACACTAACTGAAAATACTATAGCTGCCTGCCTGTGGTACTAATAGGATCAGAAGAACACCAGCGATTTTCTTCAGGTAGCTTTAGGTGCAAAGTGTGCAGAGGACACAGTACACTAACTGTAAATACTGTAGCTGCCTGCCTGTGGTATTAATAGGAGCAGAACAACAGCAACAGTCTTCAGGTAGCTTTAGGTGCACACTGTGCAGAGGACGCAGTACACTAACTATAAATACTGCAGCTTCCCTGCCTGTGTTATTAATAGGATCAGAAGAACACCACCAATTTTCTTCAGGTAGCTTTAGGTGCACACTGTGCAGAGTACACAGTACAATAACTGTAAATACTATAGCTGCCTGCCTGTGGTACTAATAGGATCAGAAGAACACCAGCAATTTTCTTCAGGTAGCTTTAGGTGCAAAGTGAGCAGAGGACACAGTACACTAACTGTAAATACTGTAGCTGCCTGCCTTTAGTACTAATAGGATCTGAAGAACACCAGCAATTTTCTTCAGGTAGCTTTAAGTGCAAAGTGTGCAGAGGACACAGTACACTAACTGTAAATATTGTAGCTGCCTGCCTGTTGTATTAATAGGAGCAGAACAACAGCAACAGTCTTCAGGTAGCTTTAGGTGCACACTGTTCAGAGGAGGCAGTACACTAACTATAAATACTGCAGCTTCCCCGCCTGTGGTATTAATAGGATCAGAAGAACACCACCAATTTTCTTCAGGTAGCTTTAGGTGCACACTGTGCAGAGGACACAGTACACTAACTGTAAATACTGCAGCTTCCTTCCTGTGGTACTAATATGATCAGAAGAACACCACCAATTTTCTTCAGGTAGCTTTAGGTGCACACTGTGCAGAGGACACAGTTCACTAACTGTAAATACTGCAGCTGCCTGCCTGTGGTATTAATAGGATCAGAACAACAGCATTTGTCTTCAGGTAGTGTCAGTTCCCACACTTACCAGACAGGTGAGTCCGCTTGGGCAGAGGGTAGGCTCCCTTACATATCCGATTCGGGGCCCCTGGTAAAGTAGACAGGAGGCCCACGAATGCGGAATGGTATGAGGGCCTGATGTTAGGGTCCTGGAGCAAGGTGGTCTGGCAAGCAACCGGTAGAGCTTCAAGACTGATGGAGCAGATGCTGAGCAGGAGCTAATCAGGCTGGTCACACACAGGCAGAGGTCGGCAACGGGCTGGCGGCAACGGTACAAGGGAGTAGGCAGAAACAAGGTCAAACAAGCCGGGGTCGGGTTCAGGCAGCAATCAAGGGAGGTCCAAAAGCAAGCCGGGTCACAACGGGTCAAACTACGGAGATACAGGAACACAGGAAGATCACGGAACAAGGTACAGAGCTGTTTGATCAGGCAGCACCGAATCAGGGTAGAGGCAGGCTTAAATAGGCTAATTGGCGCCAAACGCCGCGCTCGTGCATGCGCCGATTCGCCAAGGCGCCTCCGCACGCGCCCGAGTGCGCCCCCGACACTGGCGTGCACACAAACACTACCGGGCACGCCGCGGTAACACCCATACGCGAACGCGCATACGCACGCCCGGACGACACCCTGCATGCCACGGCTGGCCCAGACACTCCGGTGTCCCCAGGAACACGCGCCCCGGAACGCACAGAGACACGAGGGCCAACGCGCCCCGGCACGCACCGGCGCCCAATCAGGTAACCTCTCTGACAGTGCCCCCTCCGCAAGGGCAGACTCCGGATGCCCAGCTGGGCCATCTTTGCGGCATGAGAGGTTTTAAAAGACTGCAGAAGTTCTCTGGCATGTAAGTTACTTTTCGGCTCCCACAAATTATCTTTGGGTCCATAGCCCCTCCATTTTACAAGGTATTGAACCTGATTGCGTCTTCTTCTGCAATCTAGAATTGCCTCCACTTCGAACTCCTCTTCGCCATCAACCACAATAGGTTTGGGTGGGCCAATGCTACGAACGGAAAAGAAGTTGGGGTGACCGGCTTCAGGAGGGACACGTGGAAGACTCGATGTATCCTCAGGGAGTTAGGAAGGTCAAGTTCGTAAGCCACGTTATTGATTTTTCTTTTAATCAAGAAAGGACCCAAGTATTTGGGGCCCAGTTTCCTGGATGGACAGGCCAACTTGAGGTTAGCGGTAGATAACTAGGAAGAATTGCCAGGTTCCAGAACAAGTTCTCCCCGTCTCTTCCTGTCAAAGATTCTCTTGTAATCTTCCTGAGCCTTGGTCATGGTTTCCTGCAGCAATTTGTTGTTGTTTGAAAAAAAATCCAAAGTTTCGGATACAGCAGGAACAGGGCACTCGGGCATAGGTCCAGGCAGGAAGGATGGGTGGAAACCATAGTTGGCATAAAACGGTGGCTGATTGGTAGCTGAGTGTAGTGAGTTGTTGTAGGAGAACTCCGCGATGGGAAGCAGGGAGGCCCAGTCATCCTGGGAAAATGCAGAGAAACAGCGGAGGTATTGCTCCAAGGTTTGGTTTGTCCTCTCGGTTTGTCCATTTGACTGAGGGTGGTAGGCCGAAGAAAATGACAATTCGATTTCAAGGGCGCCACAAAGGGCTCTCCAGAATCTGGAGGTGAACTGGACGCCTCTGTCCGAAACTATATTGGTCGGTACTCCATGCAGTCTGACGATCTCCTTAATAAAGATGGAAGCGGTCTCCATGGCCGAAGGGGTGCCCTTCATGGGGAGAAAATGGGCCATTTTAGACAGCCTGTCTACCACGACAAAAATGGATGAAAAACCTTCTGATGGGGGGAGTTCAACGATAAAGTCCATTGAAATCATGGCCCATGGTCTCTCTGGGACTGGTAATGGTCTCAACAGACCCCATGCTCTTGTCCGGCTACTCTTGTTTCTGGCACATGTGTTACAGGACTCCACATATTCCTTGCAGTCTTTAGAAAGGTGAGGCCACCAAAAGGTGCATTGGACAAGATCAGTTGTCTTCCGTGTGCCGAAATGACCGGCAAGTTTGTGATCATGGCACAAGCTTAACACCCGCACTTTTAGCTCCTCAGGGACCACAATTTTATTCTTGAACCAGAACAGCCCATCCTTGGTACAAGCTTCAGCAGGTGGAGACATTCCCATAGAGGATCGTCTGATTTGGGAGATTAGATCCTCCTGTAAGATCAGGAAATTTCCGGAGGGGAGGATGGTGTCTGGAGACAGGGCCTTCTCAGAATCCAGAAACATTCGGGAAAGGGCGTCGGATTTGACATTCTTGGATCCGGGTCGGTAGGTTATGTGAAAAATAAATCGGGAAAAAAAAGTGCCCATCTGGCCTGCCGGGGTTTCAATCTCTTGGCCATTCTTAGGTATTCTAAGTTTTTGTGGTCCGTGTAGACCAAAATGGGGTGAGCTGCACCTTCCAAGAGATAACGTCATTCCTCCAGGGCTGCTTTAATGGCTAGAAGTTCCCAATCTCCCACGTCGTAATTCTTCTCGGAAGGGGAGAGTTTGCGTGAGAAGAATCCCACAGGGTACAAGAGTGCTTTGGCACCTTGTCGTTGTGAGAGCACAGCTCCAACCGCGACTTCAGAAGCATCCACTTCTAAGACGAAGGGCAAGGCAGGGTTGGGATGCTTGAGAATAGTGGCTGACGTGAACAGCGCTTTGAGTCTTTCAAAGGCCTCTTGAGCCTTAGGAGTCCAGCAGAACCGGCTTCCTTGTTTAATGAGTTCCGTAATGGGAGTTATAATCGAAGAGAATCTCTTAATAAATTTCCTATAGAAGTTGGCAAAGCCAATAAAACGCTGTACTCCTTTCTTGTCTAAAGGTGCAGGCCAGTCCAGGATAGCAGATACTTTTTGCGGATCCATTTTGATGCTGTCAGGGGAAATGATCAAGCCTAGGAACTGGATGGATTGGAGCTCAAACTCGCATTTTTCAAGTTTGGCGTAAAGCCCATGTTGTCTAAGCCGGGTGAGTACGTTTCGTATGTGTTTGCGGTGCTCAGTCAGGGAAGCAGAGAAAACCAGGATATCGTCCAGGTAAACAATGACATATAAGTCCAAGAAGTCACGAAAGACATCATTGACGAAGTGCTGGAACGTAGCCGGTGCATTGCACAGACCAAAGGGCATGACAAGGTACTCGTAGTGCCCGAATCGAGTACGAAAGGCCGTCTTCCATTCGTCCCCCTCTCTTATGCGGATCAGATTGTAGGCTCCACGGAGGTCCAGCTTGGTGAAGACGGTGGCAGATCCTAATCTCTGGAATAATTCGGGAACCAAAGGTAGTGGGTATCTGTTCTTTATAGTGATTTTATTAAGCTCCCGGTAATCAATGCAGGGACGTAAGGAGTGATCCTTTTTTTCTACAAAGAAGATGCCTGCCCCCGCTGGAGATGTGGAGGGACGGATGAACCCTTTTTTCAGGTTTTCGTCTATATAGACCTTCAAGGTGCCCAGCTCCTGCTCAGTTAAAGGGAAAATCCTCCCAAAAGGAACTTCAGTACCAGGTAGGAGTTCTATTGGGCAATCGTAGGGTCTATGTACTGGAAGAGTTTCTGCTCCCTTTTTACTGAATACGTCCAGGAAATCCCGGTAAGGTTCGGGAAGATTTTGGTAAGACTTAATTTCTGAGTCTAGGCACAGGCATTGGGAGGATGTTAAAGGGGTCCCCCGTAAACAGTGTTGTTTGCAATATTCCGAAGAAAACTGGATCTTGCCCGTAGACCAGTCGATGCTAGGATTGTGAGCCTGTAGCCAAGGTATTCCTAGGATAATTGGGAAGAGGGGAGAGGAGATGACATCTAGGCGTAAAAGTTCCTGATGTTCCGGGCCAATGGTGGCCAGTAGAGGAACTGTTTCCTGGGTAACAGGACCGGAGCGGAGGGTGGAGCCGTCCGCTAGGAAAACTGCCAGTCCCTGGGCCTTAGTTTGAGTAGGGATATGATGGTCTTCGACAAAGGTCCGGTCAATGAATCCGCTACATGCTCCTGAGTCAATGATGACCGGTACTGGGATGTTCCTTCCAGGTAACTGTAATACAATGGAAAATGTTAGGTGGTTACCGGAACTAGGTAAGACAGGTGCACACAACGAGGAGGACGGCAGGCACTTACGTCTTTTATTTGGGCATGCTCTTGCAAAGTGTCCAGGCTCTCCACAGTACAGGCACAGGTTAAGTGTGAGTCTACGTGTCTTCTCCTCTGGGGTCAGAGAGGGACGGAGCAGTCCCAACTGCATGGGTTCAGGAGCTTCCTGGTTTGGAATAGATGAGACAAGTGGAGCTTGGTTCGGGGCACTAGGGGCCCTGGGTAACATCCAGGTGAGGCGTGGGTGGCCAACAGATCTCTCAGAGCGTCTTTCTCTGAGGCGGCGGTCAATCTGGATTGATAAGTTGATTAGCTCCTCTAGTGTCTGAGGTACCCCCACCCGTGCTAATTCATCCTTCAAGGGGTCCGACAACCCCAGCCGATATTGGTGACGCAAGGCCGCGTCGTTCCACTCTGTATCTGAGCTCCAACGCCTGAACTCCACAGCGTAATCTTCGGCCGCTCTGCGGCCTTGTTGAAGGGAGTGCAAGGCGGCTTCTGCCATGGCTGTTAACTGAGGGTCCTCGTACAGCTGAGACATGGCTAAGAAAAAGTCACTCAAAGAATCCAGAGATCTGGCCTTTTGCTCCAGCAGATGGTGGGCCCAGGTCTGAGGCTCGCCGGTCAACAAAGAAATGACGAACCCCACTTTGGTAGCCTCCAAGGAAAACGTACAGGGTTGTAAGGCAAAGTAAAGTTCGCATGCGTAAAGTTCGCGGAACTTGCAACGTTCTCCGGAGAACTTTTTCGGGTGTAGGCACCCTGGGCTCCGGTGGGAGCATAACTACAGAGGGTGCTGAGGCAGGATTAGCAGATGCTGCTCCCGGAGGGGAGGCTGAGAGGGCCTGGACCTGTCCTTCCAGTCTGGTATAGCCCTCCTGTAGGCTTTTGACGGCTTGGGAAAGGCCCGCTAGGTGCCTGCAAAGTTCATCCATGGGGGAGTCCCCCTGCCCGGACTCAGACATGGCTGCCTGATACTGTCAGGTCCCACACTTACCAGACAGGTGAGTCCGCTTGGGCAGAGAGTAGGCTCCCTTACATATCCGATTCGGGGCCCCTGGTAGAGTAGACAGGAGGCCCATGAATGCAGAATGGTATGAGGGCCTGATGTTAGGGTCCCGGAGCAAGGTGGTCTGGCAAGCAACCGGTAGAGCTTCAAGACTGATGGAGCAGATGCTGAGCAGGAGCTAATCAGGCTGGTCACACACAGGCAGAGGTTGGCAACGGGCTGGCGGCAATGGTACAAGGGAGTGGGCAGAAACAAGGTCAAACAAGCCGGGGTCGGGTTCAGGCAGCAATCAAGGGAGGTCCAAAGGCAAGCCGGGTCACAACGGGTCAAACTACGGAGATACAGGAACACAGGAAGATCACGGAACAAGGTACAGAGCTGTTTGATCAGGCAGCACCGAATCAGGGTAGAGGCAGGCTTAAATAGGCTAATTGGCACCAAACGCCGCGCTCGTGCACGCGCCGATTCGCCAAGGCGCCCCCGCGCCCCTGTACATGCCCGAGCGCGCCCCCGACACCAGCGTGCACGCCCACACTACCGGGCACGTCCGCGGTAATGCCCATCGGCGGACGCGCGCTAGCGTGAATGCGCGTTAGCGCGAACGCGCGTACGCACGCACGCCCGGACGCCACCCTGCACACCATGGCTGGTCAGCCCAGACACTCCGGTGCCCCCAGGAACACGCACCCCGGCACGCACAGAGACACGAGCGCCAATGCGCCCCGGCGTGCACCGGCGCCCAATCAGGTAACCTCTCTGACAGGTAGCTTTAGGTGCACACTGTGCAGAGAACACAGTACACTAACTGTAAATACTGCAGCTGCCTGCCTGTGGTATTAATAGGATCAGAACAACAGCAATTGTCTTCAGGTAGCTTTAGGTGCACACTGTGCAGAGGACACAGTACACTAACTGTAAATACTGCAGCTGCCTTCCTGTGGTACTAATATGATCAGAAGAACACCACCAATTTTCTTCAGGTAGCTTTAGGTGCACACTGTGCAGAGGACGCAGTACACTAACTATAAATACTGCAGCTTCCCTGCCTGTGGTATTAATAGGATCAGAAGAACGCCACCAATTTTCTTCAGGTAGCTTTAGGTGCACACTGTGCAGAGGACACAGTACAATAACTGTAAATACTATAGCTGCCTGCCTGTGGTACTAATAGGATCAGAAGAACACCAGCAATTTTCTTCAGGTAGCTTTAGGTGCAAAGTGTGCAGAGGACACAGTAGACTAACTGTAAATACTATAGCTGCCTGCCTGCGGTACTAATAGGATCAGAAGAACACCAGCAATTTTCTTCAGGTAGCTTTAGGTGCAAAGTGTGCAGAGGACACAGTACACTAACTGTAAATATTGTAGCTGCCTGCCTGTTGTATTAATAGGAGCAGAACAACAGCAACAGTCTTCAGGTAGCTTTAGGTGCACACTGTGCAGAGGACGCAGTACACTAACTATAAATACTGCTTCTTCCCTGCCTGTGGTATTAATAGGATCAGAAGAACACCACCAATTTTCTTCAGGTAGCTTTAGGTGCACACTGTGCAGAGGACACAGTACACTAACTGTAAATACTGTAGCTGCCTGCCTGTGGTGTTAATAGGAGCAGAATAACAGCAATTGTCTCCAGGTGGCTTTAAGTGCACACTGTGCAGAGGACACAGTACACTAACTGTAAATACTGCAGCTGCCTGCCTGTGGTACTAATAGGATCATAAGACCACTACCAAGTGTCTTTAGGTAGCTTTAGGTGCACACTGTGCAGAGGACACAGTACACCAACTGTAAATACTGCAACTGCCTGCCTGTGGTATTAATAGGATCGGAACACCAGTAATTGTCTTCAGGTAGCTTTATGTGCACACTGTGCAGAGTACACAGTTCACTAACTGTAAATACTGCAGCTGCCTGCCTGTGGTATTAATAGGATCAGAACAACAGCAATTGTCTTCAGGTAGCTTTAGGTGCACACTGTGCAGAGGACACAGTACACTAACTGTAAATACTGCAGCTACCTGCCTATGGTATTAATAGGATCTGAACAACAGCAATTGTCTTCAGGTAGCTTTAGGTGCACACTGTGCAGAGGACACAGTACACTAACTGTAAATGCTGTAGATGACTGCCTGTGGTACTAATAGGATCAGAAGAACACCATCAATTTTCTTCAGGTAGCTTTAGGTGCACACTGTGCAGAGGACACAGTGCACTAACTGTAAATACTATAGCTGCCTGCCTGTGGTACTAATAGGATCAGAAGTACACCAGCAATTTTCTTCAGATAGCTTTAGGTGCACACTGTGCAGAGAACACAGTACACTAACAGTAAATACTGTAAATACTGTAAAAACACCTGCCTGCCTGTCAGTAGGAAGAGAATAACAGGAACGGATCTAGCTAAACTGAATACAGTGTATGTATGTATATAATATATAAATATACACAACACCTTGGATGCATATATATATATATATATATATATATATATATATATATATATATATATATATATATATATATACAGAATACACTGTAAGTGCAGCTAACTGACTCGCCCTGCCTACTCTAACTAATCTAACTTAAATGACACTCTCTCTCTGTCTACCTCTCTTCGCCACCGCAACACACTACACAAGGCCACCATGCAGGCGGCCTTATATAGTGTGGGGCGTGTACTAAATCCCCTGAGCCATAATGGGCCAAAGCCACCCTGGCTTTAGCCAATTATGGCTCTCTGTACAGACGGCGCTGTGATTGGCCAAGCATGCAGGTCATAGTGCATGCTTGGCCAATCATAAGCCAGCAATGCACTGCGATGCTGCAGTGAATTATGGGCCATGACGCGCCACTCGAATTTGGCTCGAACGGCCCATAACGTTCGCAATTCGACGAATGGTTGAACAGGCGATGTTTGAGTCGAACCCATGTCTAAACCGTGGGCATATTATTCAACTATCTTTGTCCTATATACTTCAATTAGGGACCTTTGGAGCCTACCACTCCACCCGTGACTGGGCAGGGGGATGATCTCTGATGCCTATACACGGGGAGTGGAACTATCAAGGCACCTTTATTTGTTATGTCTATTTCTATTGTACCCTCTGGGTAGCTGGTATACTCTATCTATGCTGGGGTTGGGCTTCGTTAGTTAGGAGTCCTTAGCCCCACATACCGATTACCTGGCCTTTTGATGTACTTGTTCATACTATTATTGGTTTAGGTTTATATCAAATACCTATACCAATTTCATACCATTTCTCTCTCTTACACGTATTTCTTTTCCCATACCCTCATTTATTATATTAGGTCATGTTTCCCCTTTGGTACATTACTGTGACTAGATTAGCTTCCCCTTCTTGACCCATGCTCTTCCCAAAAAGGTTTACTAGGTAATATCTGGGTTTGATCAGTAGCTGGATAGTGCAGTACCTTGGGGGACCACAGTGAACCCAAAACTAATTTTCCCTATAGTAACGTATCAAATTATTTTTATACTGGGTATTCACCCAGGTATACGCATGACTGCAGTTTTCAGAGCATAGCCCTACATGGTTTATTACCAATCACTTGACCTTTCAATGTACACACTATTATTGGTTCACTTTTGGTACCAATTGCCTATACCATTTTTCTTTCTCACATGAATTTCTTTTCCTATAATTCCATTCATTAGTAGGGCATGTTCCTCTTTGGTATATACTGTGACTAGAATAGCTTTTTTTTCCTGAGCAATGGTCTTTCTACATAGGTTTACCAGGTAATATCTGGGTTTGCTCAGGAGCTGGTAAACGCAGTACCTTGGGCGACCACATGGGACCTGTATATTAATCCTCCCCATTTAGTAATGTATCTAATTAATATTAGATATGCACCCAGGTATATGCATGACTGTATTCCTTATCCCAATTAATGACTGATACTGCATGCTTCCTTTGTACTCCTGTCTGTTATATAAAAGCACAAGGCGAGCGTAGATGCAGAGAGGTTTGTATTTAATATTCTTTTGGCCTGAGGGATAATGTCTCTAATATGCGCTCGCACTCTAGTTACATTTCCCCATAGAGGTATCTTCTATCTACGCCCCCTTTGCTTGCAACGAGAGTTGCTAGTGGTCAATCCTTGTGGGAGAGGGAGGAGCCCCGCATGGCTGCTCGTCTTATTAGACATGAGATGCAGTATAATGGTGCCGCCTTTGAAAATGTCCAATGACGAAACATGTAAGGCGGGGCTACGCAGTTACGTAATTTCCAGTACGGAAGTAGGGGGTTGGAACACAGCTGGAATGCTCGCTGCGAACCGACAGCCCCTACACATTGCTTTTACTTTTCATTGTGTATACCCAGCCTTCTCTTTTGATGGGAAGTTTTTGCTTTTGTTTTTAATTTTATTTTAAATAAAAGTTCTTTTAAATACTACACAATGGAAGCCCTATCTTTTTCTATGAGGATCCATCCCTGATAAGTTGACAAATCAATCTTTGGGAAAAGTGACTGGCGAGATCCCAAGAGTCACCTGATTACTTTGGACATTTGGCCATTTTGGAGCTTCACCATTTTTTATATATTTTTTATGTATTTTTATTGTGATTTTATATTGCTTCTACCAGTTTTTTGTGTGTATTATTTTTGTACTTTGTTGCTCTGGTGCTTTTATATTTTTTATGTATTTTGATATTATTTTCTTTGTGTTATATGGCTTTTTCTGAGATGATTTTTTTTTTTTATGATTTAAGGCCATATCAATTTGATCTATACTTCACTATTATACTAATTTTGATCTATATTTTACATATATATTTCACATTAACATATGTATAGGCTCATTGGGTACCTTTTTATCACGTTCTGTTTTCACATTATACACAGTGTTATGAATGCACGCTGTCTGCACTTTTGGGGCAAGCTTTTTCCCATATAGGTAGATATATCTGGTCACATATATTTTTGTCTGATTTACCCTCCCTTGACAGCTAACCTGCTTATTATTATTTTTTCTTTGTAAGTTCCCTTTTGTAAACTGATTAGGGGAGGCTGCAACCTGATACTATCCTGAGCGTGGAGTACATCTTAATTTTGTTTGTCTGATTACCCTAGGTTGTGAACTTTTCTCTGCTGCTATGGATATTTTGGCTATATGTCCAATAGGAACATAGATCTCGTAGGTATCTTTAACCAAGAACAGGTTACTAACAATCAGGACATGCACGGCCTGACGAAACAACTGAAACACACTATGGAAAAACAACTAAGGGTCTGGTGGGACAACGCCATCTTAAAGATTTACATCACTGATAAAATGACCCCTAGGAGACTGAGGTGGGATGTACACCCCAATGATGGCATTGATGATGGAAGAATGGTACACTTTCTTTAACAAATGTGAGGGAAAACTACTCCAAAATATCATCAAAAGGAGACAGTTCAAGCTGAGGGGTATAGAAACCAATATAGTGAGATAAAAAACTTACTTATACCCTTCATTAACCAAAGAGAGTACAAAGATAAAGAAAAAGAGCTTCAAGATACCATTAAGAAATACAATACTGATATCCAGGCCAAAAAACAAAAGAAATTTAAATGAGATGTCCTTGACTATAGAAACTCTAGAGTCTACAAATGGCAAGCATCACTGGATGACTGCCATGATGAACTAGATGACTCCTTCATGGATAAAAGTCCTGGAGAGTCTGGTGTAACCCGCCCAGTGGGATTGATAGGTAATACACCCCAACAACCATGCCAGATAAGCATCCCCCACGTAATTGGGATAGGCCTGCACCCCCAAATTGGTACCCGACAAGATCTGATACAAGGGGTAACCATTATGAACCCCCTGAATACAGTACCCTGAACACCTATGTACAATAGATTCTCAACACTCAGGAGAAGTGACTCACGGGGCCCCTGCACCTCTTATAGGAGAGACTATGGGGAAGACAGGGTTTTTCCCAGGGACACTCACACAGACCACCTGGGAGATGGAGACCCCATGCCCCCTACAGGAACCCTGGGTGGAGATGGCAGAATAGGAACAGAGGAGGTACCCAAAGAGGGGGTCGTCAGGAAATGAGGGAAGACCAAGTCCCAACTGGCAATCGTGGACATGGAGAAAATATGCACTCCAGGGATGGCAGGAACAACAATCCAGGAAGAGATATGGGAATAACACAAAGAAATCCGGAAAGAGAAAACAGACAAGAGGAAGAAGAGGAGGTAGGAAGAAAAAGAAGACGAAGATATTAGGTCAAGGGATTTACAATTTAAGTAATACGCAGTTTTCAGATGAAGAATTAAAAGTGCTCGATTTGGGATTAAAATTCGCCCCGGATAAACCCATAGGCAAATTTGAGGTTTTTATTGAACTCCAAAAGTTTATGACAACAGCACAAAATAGGCTCCAGAATATGCACAAACGCACCTCAGAAATAACTCTATTTTTTTTTTTCCATTTCCATAATCTTTATTGTTTTCTTTTTCCACATTATACAAAAATTTAAAAAAAAACAAGCATACCAGTTTTGCTTATATCTACTATACATTCATTAATAAACACATATTACTATCGCAGAGAAGGTATACTCTACTTATTTTCTCCTTTTGTACTTTCCCCGCCCTCCTCCCGCCCTATCCCCCCTTCCCCCCCCCCCCTAAGCATATCTCACTATTTCTTACTTAATTTAGCTACCACAAGGCTACTTCTCTTATGTTTCCCTCACATTGGGTATCCTAGTTCTTCTAGCCAAGGATTCCATAATCTTTTAAATTCTTTCAGGTTCTTTCTCTTCGTGTACACTACTTTTTCCTTCCACATTGTTTCTACTACCGTTTTAACCCAATCTTCCTTCGTGGGGGGGGGATCTTGCCTGCCATCTTAAAGCTATCAACTTCCTTGCTTGGAATAGGCATCTTCTTACTATTTTAATTTTAAAATTTCCTCTACTTATATTTCCCTCTACCCCCAAGATGCAAAGTTTTGGCTCTATTTTAAGTTCTAAAACGAGGATCTTATTTAACATTTCCACCACTTCATTCCAATAGCGGAATAGCTTTGGGCATTTCCATAACATGTGAATTAGATCCCCCGATTCCTGACATCTAGGGCATTTGTCATCTTTCCTCCCTCCAAACCTGAATAACCTTTTAGGGGTATAGTATGTCCTATGTAGTAGCATTAATTGTGAAACTTTCTGAGCTGGTGAGACTGAAACCTGGTGACCTCCCATCAATATCTCTTTCCGTTGTTCATCTGATATTAGTCCCAGATCTTTTTCCCATTTAGTTCTACATTTCAATTTTCCCGGAGTTTCTATAATACTTTTACATATATCTGGGTATATTTCGGCTATGGACCCCCCATGTCCACCCTGCGTATCTAATTTTTGAAATATAATAGACCTGTTCCAAACTGGCCCTTGTTCTCCGAACTGACTGCTCAAGGCATGTTTGATTTGTTGGTAACTAAAATATGAGTGATTTGGAATACCAAATTCCTCCTTGAGTGATTCAAATGTTTTTAGAGTATTTTGATTGTACAACTGGGATAATTTATTTATCCCTCTCATTTCCCATGATTTTATTTTCCCAATTTCTTTTAATTCCTCTAAGTTCTTGTTATTCCACAGTGGGGTACATTTCATCAGACCTCCCATTCCCTTCATGGCCTTGATAGTGTTCCATACTTTTTTCATCAACTTTATCGTTGGGGGTTTATACAAAATGGAGTTTGCCTCGAGTACTTCCGTCACTGTCCCATGGGGTGCTCCCATAATCATCAGTTCTTTCCTATTGTGGCCGTTAGGACCGGAGCTTCTCACCAGATGCTGCATCTGTGCCGCCAAAAAATAGCCCCTTGGATGAGGCACCGCTAATCCCCCTTCTTGTGATGGCAGTTGTAGGGTTTGTAGTCTTATCCTAGAGGGACCCCCTTTCCAGATGAAATCCCTCAGTAGTGTATCTATTTTTTTGAACCATCTCCGACTTATCCATATTGGGGAATTATGCATAACGTACAGTAGCTGGAGAAGCCACAACATTTTAATCAGGTTGCATCTCCCTGCCACAGACAAGGGCAAACTTCTCCAAATTTCAATCTTGCTTTTAAATTTCCTCAGCAGGGGAGTCAAGTTATTAACTAAATATTCCTCTGGATCTTTTGTTAACTTTATACCTAAATATTTTGTTGACTCTACTATTTCCATCTGTATATTACTTACTGGGCCGTTCTCTCCCACAGGATCTATCGGTAGCAGCACCGATTTCTCCTGACTTATGGACAAGCCAGAGACTCTTCCAAATCCTGAGAATATTTCCAACACCTGGCTAAGGGATCCCTCCAGGTCGCCTAAAAATATGAGAACGTCATCCGCATACAATGCGATTCGTTCTTCCCCCTCTGCTCTCTGGAATCCTTTTATTATCCTACTCTGCCTTATTGATATAGCTAATGGTTCCATTGCCAGGGCAAAAATTAAAGGGGACAGGGGGCAGCCTTGCCTTGAGCCTCTTTCTAGTTGGAACTCGGATGAATAGTCACCATTAATCCTTACTTTTGCTTTGGGATCCTTATAAAGTACTTTTACCCAGCTAATAAAGGAGGGACCGAACCCAAACTCCCTTAGTACCCGCCAAATATACTCCCATTCTACACTATCGAATGCTTTTACCACGTCAAGCTGCATAACTGCTCTCGAGCCCGTATTATCTGTGGGTATCTGAAGGTTCAGAAAAACTCTCCTGATGTTCATACTAGTTGCTCTATGTGGAATAAACCCTGTTTGATCTTGGTGAACTACTTTGTGAATGATCTTTCTTAACCTCCCTGCCAGGACCTTTGCTAGTATCTTAACATCGGAGCAGAGTAGTGATATAGGTCTGTAAGATCCTGGTTCCAGTGGGTCCTTCCCCTCCTTATGCAATACAATAATAATGGCTTCAGTCATTGACGATGGTAATTTCCCCCTCTCCTTTGCCCAATTAAATACTTTAAGGAGTTCCGGTAGCAGTGTTTCCCCGTAGCTTTTATATATTTCTATTGGTAGCCCATCTGGACCCGGGGATTTATTATTGGCCATCTCTGCTACTGCCCTTTTAATTTCTTCCAGTGTAATTGGTCGCTCTAGTTCCTCTTTGTCTGCCTCCTCAATTACTGGTATACTTATCTTGCTAAAAAAGGAGTCCATTTCCTCTCCCTCCCTGATCCCTCGGGATTTATATAAATCCATATAGTATTCTTTAAAGGTGTCTATAATTATCTCTCTCTGGGATGATATTTCACCTCTCTTAGTTTTAATTACTGAGATCGTGGAGGGGGGGGAACTGTTTTTAACAATACTGGCTAGCATCTTCCCTACTTTTTCTCCTTCCCCATATCCAATTTGTCTCTGGAACAATCTTTTATTTTCTACTTTCCTGAGTATTACGTCTCTATAGCTTTGTTGTTTTTCCTCCCACACTTTTTGTTTCTCAGGTAAGGGTTCTTTCACATACTCCTTCTCTGCCTCCATTAGCTCTCTCCTAGTCTTATTCTCCCAATCCCGTGAAGCTTTTTTAATTTTAGACACTTTCTGGATCAATAAACCCCTCAGGTAAGCCTTTAACGTATCCCACATCACCCCCTTTGTAACATTATCCGAGTTGAACCTTATAAATTCGTCCAGCTCAGATGCCATCCCTTCTGACTCCCCCATAATCTCTAGCCAGGCCGGGTTCAGTTTCCATACTCTACCTTCTTTTTTATTTCCGGGGTTTACTTCAACAGTCATTAACGAGTGATCTGACACCCCTCTAGGCTGATACGTTATATTTTGTATAACTTGCCCTGCTAGATCATTACCCAGTACTATGTCTATCCTTGATAAGGTAGAGTAGGAACTCGAGTAACATGAATATTGTAATGTTCCTGGGTTCCGTAGTCTCCAAATGTCGGATAATCCTGCTTCTTGAAGATATTGACACATCCGATTTTCTTGTGCTCCCTGGCTCTGTTTCCCTGGAGGAAATCTGTCTATTTTTTTATCCATAACTACATTCAAGTCCCCAACCACTATAACTGGCAGTCCCGGTTTATCCATTATGAATTTCAAGAGGTCATACAATATCTCCATTTTGAAGGGGGGGGATGTATATATTGGCTAGTACCCATTCTTGTCCCTCTATTATACAATGCATAAAAATATATCGCCCTTCTTCATCTAATACGCACTGTCTGCAGGAGAATACCACCTCCCCGTCAATTAGTACCGCGACCCCTCTCGAATATGAGGTATGCACAGAGTGAAACTGATACTTATACCTCCTATTCCTCATATGTCCTTTAGTATCTTTTGTTAAGTGCGTCTCCTGCAAGCAGGCTATTCTTACTTTATATGTATCCAAGCTATCAAATATCGCTGCTCTTTTAACGGGGGTTCCCAGACCCCTAACGTTCCATGATCCAATATTCAACATCATCACTTAACCTGATTTTTACTGTGTATAATCCTTACTAGAAAGGGGATTTTAGATTTTACCAGCCTTGCTAAAAAAGTACAATATAGAGCAAAAAAAGGAACATTATAACCCATTAGTTTGTGCGACGTATTTACCCTTTGTGTTTTAGTGCTCAAACCCTTCCTGTCACTATTAATAAAATAACTAAAAGTTACTCTAACTCCACCTTTAACCAAATGTTTTAAACCCATATCTCAGTTCTTTGACCTATTTTCATCCTAGCTATACTGTGCCTGGTGTGTCGTCCTGTGAGCAAGTGTAATAAATAGTGTACAAAACATTTCCTTGCATTCTTATACATTATATCCTCCCTTGTTTTGTGTTCTCCCCCCCCCCACCCACCCCCCCTCCCTTCCCACCAGAAAAAAACCTCCCCCCAACCCCCCCACTCCATTCTAGGTTACCCTTAGGGGCTTTTTTAGTGACCATCCCATACCCTCCCTTTATTTCAAAACCAACTCTACACGCTCCCCTCTCTTCCTTACTCTTACCCTCCACCCTTTCCACCCTTCCTCCATTCACGTTCAAACTTATTTTCTAATTCAACCCAACCAAGTGTGTTCTCCACCTCACTCCCCTTCCCTCTCTCCTCCCTTTTATATATAACTTATATTTACACGTGTATATTTATTCCCCTATTCTATTCTCCTTCTGCTCTACTCCCTTTTTATTTCAGCGGTAACTGGTCCTTCTTTTCCTCCAACCATGTCAGTGCCTTCTCGGGGGAGTCAAAAATCTGACTTCCTCCAAGTGCATTCACACGTAGCCTGGCAGGATAAAGAAGTGCATATGTTACATCATACCCTTGGAGGTTACGTTTAATTTTTGAAAATTCCGCTCTACGCTTTTGCAGTCCCGGGGAGAAATCAGGATATATTGAGATTCTCGCACCATTGTAGAATATATTCCCTTTTTCTCTGGCCCTGCGTAAGAGGATTATTTTATCCCTATGATTTAAAAATTTCAGCAGTAGTGCTCTTGGGGGATTTCCTTGTTGAGGGGGCCTAAACGGAACTCTATGCGCTCTTTCAATAGAGAACTGCTGCGAGAATGTCTCTCTTCCGTAGGTTTCAGTCAGCCACCTTTCAAGAAAGCCTATTGGATCTGCACCTTCACTCTTCTCTGGCAGGCCCACTTACCCTCACATTGTCTCTTCGCAATCTATTTTCCATCTCGTCCATTTTTTCCATGAGCCTGTTTAACTGTTCTTCCTGGGTCTTGGTTCTTTGTTTCATGGGGTATAGCTCATCTTCTATAAGACTTATTCTCCCTTCTATTTCTGTTACTCTCTCCGCTGTTTTCTTTAAATCATGGCGTACTAGGGCAATTTCGTCTTTAATGTCTTGCATCTGTCCTGACATTTCACCCAAAGATTGTTTACAGGCGTTAATTGCCAGGAGGATGTCTTTCAGGGATGGCTCCCCCTCTGGAGCTTGACTCTGGGTGTTAGCTGTTTCCAACATTTTCCCTGCTCCTCCTGCTCCTTTAACAGGTGGATTCTTTGCTGTAGTTCCGCTGGCAACTGCATTTGAGCCCCCCTGGCTCTTTCTGTCTGCTGTTATCTTGCCCTGTACTAGCTGCCCCCCTTTCGTTGGAGTATGGTCTGTTACGTTGATCATTTTCTCCAGTTTGGCGGTTGCTGCAACCGCCGCCGCTGTTGCTCCTGCTACTGTAGACGATATCCCTTTGTCTTTAGCCGACCGCAAGGACTGGACCCCCATGCTCTCCTGGGTGACATGTTCATCCCCTTTCCTCCTGGCGGACATAATACCTTCCCCGTTTTCCTCTCTTAACTTTATTTATTAGGCAGTGTAACAGTTATAGATATAACGGGTAATTGACATGGGCTTGATTGAGAGAGGGCAAAAAAAGCGAAGAGGAGAGAAGAGAAAAAAAAAAAAAAAAAAAAACCAAGGGAGATCCTTTCCTTTTCTTTCCTCTTCTTTGTTAGAGAGGTATCTTTCAATAAGTCATTCATAAGGGGATTACCTTCCTCCAACCTCAAAAAAAATCACCTCTGGCAACCCTGTTCAGCCCAGGTAGAGTCCAAACAGTACTTGTGGATCCCCCTCAGTTAAATGGCATTATGTATGCAGCCTCTTGTCAGCCTCAAGTAGCCCTCTCACTCCACCGTCTAATACACAAGTCAATTCAGCTCAACTTCAAGTACAGTGAACCGCTCACTCACCCAGGGTCCGTGGCTTGTTTGGACACCGCAGCTTCAGGGGGGCTCGGTCACCACCGCTACTCAGTCTTGGTATGCAGATTCACTTCACAGGGCTTCACAGGGCTTCCGTTGCTGACCCTCCTGGGGCTGTCAAAGAAACACTCCTCGCTTCTCGCTCGTGCTCACTCTCACTCCCTCCCGTGTTCCCGCGAGAACGTGCCACCACCCGACTTCTTCTCGGGATCTCTCTGGTCCTCCGAGGAATTGCGAGAACTTCCGAGGGCGGCGGGGGACGCAGCGCACCGCCCCGCCCACACCAAGACGCCAACACAGGACGCAGGCGGCAGCCAGGTACGAGGGTTCCGAGGCAGCAGTCAAACACGAGGTCCACGGAGATCAGTACCAGGCTTAGGGTATACCATCAGGTATTGCACAATCAGGGTCGGAGTCAGGGCCGTAGCGGGTTCTCACCCATATTGTGGGAGTGAGGTGGAGGCGCACACACACATCCTCTCCTCACCAGCTCACTCCATCATCCGTTTCCGGTCCCGCCCCCCTTGTTCGAAATAACTCTATTTTTTAATCCAAAGACACCAGGAGACCAATGCATGAATGCATTTAAAAAGATGGTTGAGGATGACCTGAGGAACATGGAGAAGAAAAGCAGGAACACCAAACATATATGGAAAACTATTAAACAAATAGGAAAAGAAAAAGGGGGAGGGTTGGTTATCCTGAATAAGAAGGACTACAAAGAAGAAATGGAGAATCTATTAAAGGTTGAAAATATGTATAAAAAAACTGGGAACCCCAAGAAGAAGTATGAAAAGAAACTGAGATGTACATTGACAAAGGGAAAAATATTGGTATATTGAACTCCAAAGAAGCGGAATACCTGGTCTCAAACTCTACCAAGACTTCAGTTATATATTATATGCCCAAGATTAATAAAAGATTGATAAAACCACCTGATAGGCATATTATCAGTGGAATCAACTCAGTTTTTTCAAGGCTTGGGGAATATCTGGACAAATACCTGAAGCCACTGGTGCAACAAGGGAAATCACACCTACATGACAGCTTACAGCTCATTCAAGAATTACAGGAGGTGAAGGGTGCAGAGAACTGGTTGCTGGTGATAATAGATGTGAGCTCCTTGTACACAAGTATTGTACAAAAAGACAGGTTGCTTGGAGTAGAAAAAGCATTACATGAGAACACAGGGATGAAACAAGAACAGATTGACTATATCCTAGAAGGCTTGAAATTGGCTATGGAATGTAATTACATCTGGTATAACAAGGACTACTTGCTCCTAGCGTAGCGAACCAATTCATGAATATGTGGGAGGAGAAATATGTCTATACAGGACACATCCCCCAAATTAAAATGTGTAGAAGGTATATAGAATACCTGATTATAATGTGGGACGGAACACCTGAAAGTTTTCAAAGATTCCTTGGAGACCTAAATGCCAACAGATACGGGATCAGCCTTACAGGCAAATGGAACTATCAGAAAATTGACTATCTGGATCTAGAGATTTTTTAAGGTGGGGGTGCCCTATGTGCCTGTACCTTTTTCAAAGCAACTGATCAAAACGGATACATCCCCACATCTAGCTGCCACCATCCCAAGTGGAAATACAACATCCCTAAGGGTCAACTACTAAGGATACGCAGGAACTGTGACTCACTTGAAGACTTTGATGCACAGGCTGATATCCTTATACAAAGATTTCATGAAAAAGGATATATACTTGATAACCTTGTGAAGTTAAAACTGGAAATCATGAAAATGGACAGAAATAAACTACTTCGGAAAAAAATCAGTAATAAGAACAGACAAATGGATATAGCTTTCATAATTGGGTTTAATAGTCAATATAAGGCCTTTGAACGCATTATGAAAAAATACTGGCCCATCCTGAAAGAGGATCGGGTCCTGTCTAACATCCTGCCCAACAAACCAAAATTTGTGTACAGAAAAGCACCTACTCTAAGGAACCACCTAGTGCATAACGTTATCGACCCTCCTAAACCGGTAAATATCTTTCCTGATATGAAGGGTTTCTATAGATGCCAAAGATGTCTATCCTGTAAAGCTAGCAAAAAACAGCCAAGGAAAAAGTAATCTTTCAAATCACTCACTGATCACAGAGAATACCAGATAAAACAACTAATCACATGTCACAGCACCCACGTCACACATGTCATTGAATGCCCATGCCACCTTCAGTATGTGGGACGAACCACTCGGCCTTTGTCTGCATATGGGAGCATATTAAAAATATAAGAAGTGGATTCCCGAAACGCAACCTTTCAAGACACTTTGATGAAGTACATCACAGAGATCCGAGTGGACTAATATTCTATGGTATTGATCTTGTTAAGGACCACTGGAGGGGGGGAACAAACAAACCCTAATCTCCATAAGTGAAACCAGCTGGATATACCAGTTAGGGTCACTTGCCTCCAAAGGGCTCAACTTAGATATAGATCTGAACTGCTTTATAGCCAATCCTTAACTGTGTAACACAGGTGGGGTACGTTGGGGGAGCCTTGACTTGTGCATAGCTGTCTCCACGTCAGGTTCCCTGCTTGTAGTCTGTCTATCCACATTAACCTTTAGGTGTCCTACTGTACACCATCAAGTTAGCATATGTTAATATACATCATCATGCCCACAGTTTATATTACACAACTATCTTTGTCCTAGATACTTCAATTAGGGACCTTTGGAGCCTACCACTCCACCCGTGACTGGGCAGGGGGATGATCTCTGATGCCTATACACGGGGAGTGGAGCTATCAAGGCACCTTTATTTGTTATGTCTATTTCTATTGTACCCTCTGGGTAGCTGGTATACTCTATCTACGCTGGGGTGGGGCTTCGTTAGTTAGGAGTCCTTAGCCCCACATACCGATTACCTGGCCTTTTGATGTACTTGTTCATACCATTATTGGTTTAGGTTTATATAAATTACCTATCCCAATTTAATACCATTTCTCTCTCATACACGTATTTCTTTTCCCATACCCTCATTTATTATATTAGGTCATGTTTCCCGTTTGGTACATTACTGTGACTAGATCAGCTTCCCCTTCTTGACCCATGCTCTTCCCAAAAAGGTTTACTAGGTAATATCTGGGTTTGCTCAGTAGCTGGATAGTGTAGTAACTTGGGTGACCACAGGGGACCCCAAAACTAATTTTCCCTATAGTAATTAGGGATGAGCCGAACACCCCCCTGGTCGGTTCGCACCAGAACATGCGAACAGGCAGAAAATTAGTTAGAACACGCGAACACCATTAAAGTCTATGGGACTCGAACATGAATAATCAAAAGTGCTAATTTTAAAGGCTTATATGCAAGTTATTGTCATAAAAGTGTTTGGGGACCTGGATCCTGCCCCAGGGGACATGTATCAATGCAAAAAAAGTTTTAAAAACATAATTTTTTTCGGCAGCAGTAATTTTAATAATCCTAAAGTGAAATGATAAAAGTGTAATATTCCTTTAAATTTTGTACCTGGGGGGTGTCTATAGTATGCCTGTAAAGTGGCGCATGTTTCCCGTGTTTAGAACAGTCTGACAGCAAAATGACATTTCTAAAGGAATAAAAGTTATTTAAAATTACTCGTGGCTATAATGAATTGTCGGTCTGGCAATACACATAAAAGTTCATTGATAAAAACAGCATGGGATTCCCCCACAGGGGAACCCCCCAACCAAAATTAAAAAAAAATGCATGGGGGTCCCCCCGAAATTTCATACCAAGCCCTTCAGGTCTGGTATGGGTTTTAAGGGGAACCCTGCGCCAAAATTAAAAAAAAATGGTGTGGGGGTCCCCCTAAAAATCCATACCAGACCCTTCTCTGAGTACGCAACCTGGCAGGCCACAGGAAAAGAGTGGGGGACGAGAGAGCACCCCCCCTCCTGAACCATACCAGGCCACATGCCCTCAACATTGGGAGGGTGCTTTGGGGCAGCCCCCCAAAGCATCTTGTACCCATGTTGATGGGGACAAGGGCCTCATCCCCATGACCCTTGCACGGTGGTTGTGGGGGTCTGCAGGTGGGGGGGCTTATCGGAATATGAAAGCCCCCTTTAACAAGGGGAACCCCAGATGCTGCCCCCCTGTGTGAAATTGTAATGGGGTACAAAAGTATCCCTACCATTTCACAAAAAAAGTGTCAATGTTAAAAATGACAAGAGACAGTTTTCGACAATTCCTTTATTTAAAGTCTTCTTCTTCCCATCTTATTTGGGTCTTCTTCCTTCCTTCTTCCTTCAGTTTCTTCCTCCATCTTCTTCTTCCTCTTGTTCTTCCTCCGATCCTCTGCTTCTTGCTCTGGTGTTCTTGTCCGGCATCTTCCTCCCTGGCATCTTCTTCCCCGCTTCGTTCTTGGGCCACTCCGCATCCATGGGAGGCTCCTGCTGTGTGACGCTTCTCTTATTCTGACACTTCTTATATAACAGATGGCAGGGCCACCTGGTGGCCCCACCCCCCTCTGATGCACGGGGACTTGATGGGGACTTCCCTATGGCTTTCCTCGTGATGTCAGAGGAAGAAGGAAGAAGACCTGAAGAAGATGGAAAGAAGAAGACTTTAAAGGAATTGTCAAAAACTGTCTCTTGTCATTTTTAACATTTTTGACAATTTTTTGTGAAATGGTAGGTACCTCATTACCATTTCACATGGTGGGGTGGGATCTGGGGGTCCCCTTGTTAAAGGGAGCTTCCGGATTCCGATAAGCCCCCCGCCCACAGACCCCCACAACCACCGGTCAAGGGTTGTGGGGATGAGGCCCTTGTCCTCATCAACATGGGGACAAGGTGCTTTGGGGGCTACCTCAAAGCACCATCCCAATGTTGAGGGCATGTGGCCTGGTACGGTTCAGGAGGGGGGCTCTCTCATCCCCCCTCTTTTCCTGTGGCCTGCCAGGTTGTGTGTTTATATAAGGGTCTGGAATTGATTTTTGGGGGGACCCCACACCACTTTTTTTTTTTATTTTGGTGCGGGGTTCCCCTTAAAATCCATACCAGACCTGAAGGGTCTGGTATGGATTTTGAGGGGGACCCCCACAAATTTTTTTTTTTTTAATTTTGGCACGGGGTTCCCTTTTAATAACCATACCAGACCTGAAGGGCCTGGTATGGGATTTAGGGGGACCCCACGCCATTTTTTTTTTAAATTTTGGTTCGGAGTTCCCCTGTGGGGAAATCCCATGCCGTTTTTATCAATGAACCTTTATGGACCGACAATTCATTAATAGCTGCGAGTAGTTTTAAATGACTTTTTTCCTTTGAAATGTCATTTTGCTGTCAGACTGTTCTAAACACGGGAAACATGCACCGCTTTACAGGCATACTATAGACACCCCCCAGGTATGAAATTTAAAGGAATATTACACTTTTATTGTTTCACTTTAAGCATTATTAAAATCACTTCTCCCGAAAAAACGTTAGTTTTTAAAACTTCTTTTTGCATTGATACAAGTCCCCTGGGGCAGGACCCAGGTCCCCAAACACTTTTTATGACAATACCATGCATATAAGCCTTTAACCACTTCAGCCCCGGAAGGATTTACCCCCTTCCTGACCAGAGCACTTTTTACAATTTGGCACTGCGTCGCTTTAACTGCTAATTGCGCGGTCATGCAATGCTGTACCCAAACGAAATTTGCGTCCTTTTCTTCCCACAAATAGAGCTTTCTTTTGATGGTATTTGATTACCTCTGCCATTTTTATTTTAGTATTTTCAATTTTATTTTCATTTTTATTTTTTATTTTCAATTTTAGTCATACATTTAGGCCAAAATGTATTCGGCCACATGTCTTTGGTAAAAAAAATGTCAATAAGCGTATTTTTATTGGTTTGCGCAAAAGTTATAGCGTCTACAAGCTAGGGTACATTTTCTGGAATTTACACAGCTTTTAGTTTGACTGCCTATGTCATTTCTTGAGGTGCTAAAATGGCAGGGCAGTACAACCCCCCCCCAAATGACCCCATTTTGGAAAGTAGACACCTCAAGGAAATTGCTGAGAGGCATGTTGAGCCCATTGAATATTAATTTTGTTTCTCCCAAGTGATTGAATAATGACAAAAAAAAAAAAAATTACAAAAAGTTGTCACTAAATGTTATATTGCTCACACAGGCCATGGGCATATGTGGACTTGCACCCCAAAATACATTCAGCTGCTTCTCTTGAGTACGGGGATATCACATGTGTGGGACTTTTTGGGAGCCTAGCTGCGTACGGGGCCCCGAAAACCAATCACCGCCTTCAGGATTTCTAAGGGCGTAAATTTTTGATTTCACTCCTCACTACCTATCACAGTTTTGAAGTCCATAAAATGCCCAGATGGCATAAAACCCCCCCAAATGACCCCATTTTGGAAAGTAGACACCCCAAGCTATTTGCTGAGAGGCATGTTGAGTCCATGGAATATTTTATATTTTGACACAAGTTGCGGGAATGTGACAATTTTTTTTTTTTGCACAAAGTTGTCACTAAATGATATATTGCTCACACAGGCCATGGGCATATGTGGAATTGCACCCCAAAATACATTTATCTGCTTCTCATGAGTATGGGGATACCACATGTGTGGGACTTTTTGGGAGCCTAGCTGCGTACAGGGCCCCGAAAACCAATCACCGCCTTCAGGATTTCTAAGGGTGTAAATTTTTGATTTCACTCTTCACTGCCTATCACAGTTTCAGAGGCCATGGAATGCCCAGGTGGCACAAACCCCCCCAAATGACCCCATTTTGGAAAGTAGACACCCCAAGCTATTTGCATGGTGAGTATTTTGCAGCTCTCATTTGTTTTTGAAAATGAAGAAAGACAAGAAAAAACTTTTTTTTTTTCTTTTTTCAATTTTCAAAACTTTGTGACAAAAAGTGAGGTCTGCAAAATACTCACTATACCTCTTAGCAAATAGCTTGGGGTGTCTACTTTCCAAAATAGGGTCATTGGGGGGGGGTTGTGCCACCTTGGCATTCCATGGCCTCCGAAACTGTGATCGGCAGTGAAGAGTGAAATAAAAAATGTATGGTCTTAGAAAGCCTGAAGGCGGTGCTTGGTTTTCGGGGTCCTGTATGCGGCTAGGCTCCCAAAAAGTCTCACACATGTGGTATTCCCGTACTCAGGAGAAGCAACAGAATGTATTTTGGGGTGTAATTTCACATATTCCCATGGCATGTTTGAGCAATATATAATTTAGTGACAACTTTGTGCAAAAAAAAATTGTCTCTTTCCCGCAACTTGTCACAATATAAAATATTCCATGGACTCGACATGCCTCTCAGCAAATAGCTTGGGGTGTCTACTTTCCAAAATGGGGTCATTTGGGTGGGTTGAACTGTCCTGGCATTTTATGCACAACATTTAGAAGCTTATGTCACACATCACCCACTCTTCTAACCACTTGAAGACAAAGCCCTTGCGTTCGCCTTAGCGCGAGAGCAGGGGGGGACAGGGGTGCTTTTTTTTTTCGTCTTTATTATTTTTTTGCTTTTTTTATCTTATTTTTAAACTGTTCCTTTCACTTTTTTTTTTAATCATTTTTATTGTTATCTCAGGGAATATAAATATCCCCTATGATAGCAATAGGTAGTGACAGGTACTCTTTTTTTGAAAAAAACTGGGGTCTATTAGACCCTAGATCTCTCCTCTGCCCTCAAAGCATCTGACCACACCAAGATCGGTGTGATAAAATGCTTTCCCAATTTCCCAATGGCGCTGTTTACATCTGGCAAAATCTAAGTCACAAAATGCTCATAGCTTCCAGTTTCTTAGACCATAGAGATGTTTGGAGCCACTCTGGTTTCTGATCAGCTCTATGGTCATCTGGCTGAATCACCGGCTGCATTCTCAGGTTCCCTGTTGAGACAGGAGAGCCAGAGAAAAACACGGAAGACGGTGGGGGGGGGCATTCCCTCCCACTGCTTGTAAAAGCAGTCTAGAGGCTAATTAGCCACTAGGATTGCTTTTACATGAAAGCTGACCGCTGGCTAAAAAGAATGATACCAAGATGATACCTAAACCTGCAGGCATCATTCTGGTATAACCACTCAAAGTCGTGAATGGCGTACCTGAAGACAAAAAAATGGTTAGCAATAAAACACAGTAAACGGTAAAGTATAAAAAATTGCATACCTGAAAAGCAAACATGATAAAACATAATAACAATAAAACATTGCAGAATAGAATACAGTAAAAAAGAGCAGAACAATAGAAAGAGGATAGAGAGAGAGAACAATAAAACAACAACTATTTTTTTTTTTATTCTATATATATATTTTTTTACCCTTTTTTTTTGTAACTAACTTTTATAACTGTAACTGGTTCCAGGTTCGGGTCTCTCAAAATGTGATGGCATCTTGGGAGACCCTGTGAAAGTGTGCCTAGTCTGTGCAATGCTGTACGCTAAGCTAATACTCAACTAGTGAATGGTAGCGTTCAAAACATTCACCAAATGCAAAGACCAGGATTGTCAGGACAGGAGGGACAATAATAGCGGGTGTCACGCCTATATCCGCGCTTGCTGCAGACACTACATCTTTTTTGGGGGGGTTCGTTGGGTAGGGGTACTCGGGAGGACATAAAGAAAATGCCTCTCATGCAGCCGACTGCATTTGGTTGGGGATGTGAATGGGGGAAGTACGGATGCTGCAGAAGTGGTGGGATCCCTATTATGATGGCAAATGCAGCAGGATGGGCACTATGGGCACGACGGGCCTGTGTTTGTCTTCTTCTTGGTGGCAGCGGGACACTACTTGTGCTTGCCACCTCACTAGCTTGAACTGCACTTATGGGACTCGCCACATCACCAAGTGTTACTGCAGTGCTGGTTTGACTATGACCGGGGTGTACTAGGCCGCTGGTGCTTGCCAGTTCACCAAAACACTACCAAAAAAACTGTTAGCGATCGCAGGGATCAGGCCTGACTCTGCAAACGCTGCAGTTATGTGTTTAGTGTTTTGTAAGTGACAGTGATCGATCGATACTGCACTTGGTTGGGCTGGACTGGGCCGGGCGGAGGGGCAAAACGCAGGTGCTAGCAGGTATCTGGGCTGATCCCGCTAACACTGCGTTTTTGAGAAACCTAAACTGCTGGGGACGCTAGTATAGATCTGATCGAATCAGATATTGATCCGTTCAGATACTATACCACTAAGGGAGGTGTACGGTGCGTGCGTGGGTGTTAGCGGTACTGGCACTAACCTGACGCTGCCTGGGGCTGGTGCTTGCCAGTTCACCAAAATGCTACCAAAAAAACTGTTAGCGATCGCAGGGATCAGGCCTGACTCTGCGAACGCTGTAGTTATGCGTTTAGTGTTTTGTAAGTGACAGTGATCGATCGATATTGCACTTGGGTGGGCTGGGCTGGGCCGGGCGGAGGGGCAAAACGCAGGTGCTAGCAGGTATCTGGGCTGATCCCGCTAACACTGCATTTTTGGGAACCCTAAACTGCCGGGGATGCTAGTATAGATCTGATCGGATCAGATAGTGATCCGTTCAGATACTATACCACTAAGGGAGGCGTATGCTGCGTGCATGGGTGTTAGCGGTACTGGCGCTAACCTGATGCTGCCTGGGGCAACGCATATCACCGACGGGCGATGTGTATGTGTCCAGTGAGAGCTTGTTACTCACACGTCCACCTTGTTCCATGCGCTAGCCACGCCCCCCCTCATCCTTGAGTAGGGATGAGCCGAACACCCCCCCGGTTCGGTTCGCACCAGAACCTGCGAACGGACCGAAAGTTCGCACGAACGTTAGAACCCCATTGACGTCTATGGGACTCGAACGTTCGAAATCAAAAGTGCTCATTTTAAAGTCTAATTTGCATGGTATTGTCCTAAAAAGGGTTTGGGGACCCGGGTCCTACCCCAGGGGACATGTATCAATGCAAAAAAAACTTTTAAAAACGGCCGTTTTTTCGGGAGCAGTGATTTTAATGATGCTTAAAGTAAAAAAAAAAAAAGTGAAATATTCCTTTAAATATCGTACCTGAGGGGTGTCTATAGTATGCCTGTAAAGTGACGCGTGTTTCCCGTGTTTAGAACAGTCCCTGCACCAAATGTCATTTTTAAAGGAAAAAATCTCATTTAAAACTGCTTGCGGGTTTAATGTAATGTCGGGTCCTGGCAATATGGATGAAAATCAGTGAGACAAACGGCATGGGTACCCCCCAGTCCATTACCAGGCCCTTTGGGTCTTGTATGGATATTAAGGGGAACCCCGCACCCAAATTAAAATAAGGAAAGGTGTGGGGCCACCAGGCCCTATATACTCTGAACAGCAGTATACAGGCTGTAGGTTTGTTGTTAAGTAGAATCTCTTTGTAATTTTGAACGGGTACATTTTTAACGTGTTCCAGCCAAAAAATCTTTTTTAAGCTTTTTGGAAAACATAGGGAAGGGTTATCACCCCTGTGACATTTGTTTTGCTGTCTTTCCTCCTCTTCAGAAGATTTCACCTCACTTTTTGTCCCAATGGATTGGAAAGCATCAGTGGAAAGGAGAAATGTTTTTCCCATATTAACTCTTACAGGAGAGAATTTCCCTTCCTAGGGGTAGATTTATTCTCACTTCCTGTTGTCTCCTTCCGTTTGCAAGTAGGAGTCGTTTGTAAGTTAGTTGTTTGAAAGTAGGATCCTGCCCTATATACTCAGCAGAAATTTGGGCCTTAGGTGTTGCTGTGGCCACAACACTGTAAGCCCTCACAGGGCTCTGCTGTGAAATATTAGATCAAGAATTGTAATTACATGCCCCTGTTGAACAGGAGCTGAAAAATTAGGCCTTAGGCACTGGTGCTGGTGCCACAACACTGCAACCCCTCACAGACACTCTTGTTGGAATGCAGGAACGAGCCCTGCTGCAAAGTATTGCATCAAAAATTGTAATTACACGCCCCTGTTAAACAAGGGCTGAAAAATTGGGCCTTAGGCACTGGTGCTGGTGCCACAACACTGCAACCCCTCACAGACACTCTAGTTGGAATGCAGGAACGAGCCCTGCTGCAAAGTATTACATCAAAAATCGTAATTACACGCCCCTGTTAAACAGGGGCTGAAAAATTGTGCCTTAGGCACTGGTGGTGGCACCCAGAACCAAAAATGTTCTTACAAGCTATCAGCGTGATGATTGAGGAGGAAGAGAATAATTACTCAGGGATAGTCACTCAGCATCAGCATAGGCA
The DNA here is from genome assembly GCF_042186555.1 of Aquarana catesbeiana. Lineage (NCBI taxonomy): Eukaryota > Metazoa > Chordata > Amphibia > Anura > Ranidae > Aquarana > Aquarana catesbeiana. The sequence continues at coordinate 480,912,414 of NC_133325.1, read as the reverse complement.
GTCTTTGAAGGGATCTGAGATTTCAAAAAAAATTATTCGGTTACATCAGCATCAGGTGCTTGGTAGCTGGTGGTGATCCAAGACTGATTCATTTTTATGAAGGTCAGTCGATCGACCGAGTCAGTGGACAGACGCACCCTGTGATCAGTTACCACGCCTCCAGCAGCACTGAATGTGCGTTCCGAAAGAACGCTGGATGCAGGACAGTAGCTCAATTGCATACTGTGCAAGCTCTGGCCAGTGATCCATCCTCAAGACCCAGTAACCCAGAGGATTTTCGGTGGGAAAGGTGTCCAAGTCTGATCTTGCCCCTAGGTATTCCTGCACCATGTAAAACAGACGCTGGCGATGGTTGCTGGAACCGATCATACCTTGGGGCTGCGGACCAAAAAATTGTCTGAACGCATCGGTCAGACGGCCACCTTCTCCACCGCTCCTTCTTTGACTGACCGAAGCCTCAGCAACACGTTGTCCAGAAACAGGAGTTTGTAACCTCCCAGTCTCTGGGAACGCGTTGCACAGACCTTTCTGCAAGGCCTCCCGAAGATGTTTCATCCTCTGCTCCCTCTGCGATGGCAAGATAAGGTCCGCAACCTTACCCTTGTAACGTGGATCAAGGAGGGTTGCCAGCCAGTATTGGTCCTTCTCCTTGATACCACGAATACGAGGATCCTTACGCAGGCTTTGCAGGATCAGTTAGGCCATGCAGCGTAGGTTTGCTGAGGCATTCGGTCCGGAGTCCTCTGGGTCACTAAGGACGACATGGTCCGCAGCCACCTCCTCCCAGCCACGTACAAGTCCATGTGTTTCTTGGGACTGATCCCTTAAAGACTGCTGCTGATGCTGAGTGCCAGGCTCCACCTCCATACTGACACAATCTTCCTCCTCCTCCTCCTCCTCTTCCTCCTCATCCTCTTCCTGTGTGATCGGCGGGCACGCAGGAACACTGTCTGGATAAAGGGGGCCTTGAGAGCTAAGGAAGTCTTCCTCTTCCTGCCTCTGTTCTGCCTCAAGTGCCCTGTCCATTATTCCACGCAGCGTGTGCTCCAACAGGTGGACAAGGGGGACAGTGTCACTGATGCATGCACTGTCACTGCTCACCATCCTCGTGGCCTCCTCAAATGGTGACAGGACAGTGCATGCATCCCTGATCATGGCCCACTGGCATGGGGAAAAAAAACCAAGCTCCCCTGACCCTGTCCTGGTGCCATAGTCGCACAGGTACTCATTGATGGCCCTCTGCTGCATGTGCAGCTGCTGCAGCATGGCCAACGTTGAGTTCCACCTGGTGGGCATGTCACAGATTAGGCGGTTCTTGGGCAGGTTAAACTCCTTTTGGAGGTCCGTCAGCCGAGCACTGGCATTATATGACCGGCGGAAATGCACACAGACTTTCCTGGCCTGCCTCAGGACATCCTGTAAGCCCGGGTACCTGCCCAAGAACCGCTGCACCACCAAGTTAAGGACGTGAGCCAAACAGGGCACATGGGTCATTTGTCCCTGTCGGAGGGCAGAGAGGAGGTTGGTGCCATTGTCGCAAACCACCATTCCTGCCTTAAGTTGGCGTAGCGTCAACCACCTCTGAACCTGCCCCTGCAGAGCTGACAGAACCTCTGCCCCAGTGTGGCTCCTGTCCCCCAAGCACACCAGCTCAAGCACCGCATGGCATCTTTTGGCCTGCGTACTTGTGTAGCCCCTTGAACGACTACAGAGCACCGCTGGTTCCGAGGAAGAGGCCATGGAGGAAGAAGAAGAGGAGGGGGTGGAGGAGAGAGGTGTGTCACAATCATTAGCATTTTGGAGGCGTGGTGGCGGAACAACCTCCAACACTACTGCACCTTGTCCTGCATCCTTCCCAGCTGCCAGCAGAGTCACCCAATGCGCCGTGAAACTTAGGTAACGTCCCTGTCCATGCCTGCTGGACCATGAGTCAGCGGTAATATGCACCTTACCGCTGACCGCCCTGTCCAGCGAGGCATGGACATTGCCTTCCACATGCCGGTAGAGCCGGACCGCCTTCCGTGAGAAAAAGTGGCGTTTGGGTACCTGCCACTGAGGAACCGCACATTCCACAAACTCACGGAAGGGGGCAGAGTCTACCAACTGAAATGGCAGCAGTTGAAGTGCTAGCAATTTTGCCAAGCTAGCATTCAACCGTTGGGCATGTGGATGGCTGGGAGCAAACTTCTTTCGGCGGTGCAGCAGCTGGAGCAGGGAAATTTGCCTGGTACAATCTGACGTCAGTGTACCAAAATCAGATTGCCCACAAGTACGTGGCTGTGACACACCTAATTCTACACCTTCATTCCTCTCAGTGCAGGTCTCAGAGAGGACTGAAGGTCTAGTGGGGTTGGAAATCTCAGCTGATGAGGAGCAAGCAGAGGTCCTCTTTGTTCTTTGGTGTGGGTCTTTTAGATACGCTTGCCAACGAACTGCATGGCAGGTCAACATATGTCTGGTCAAGCATGTGGTACCCAAGCGGGAGATGTTTTGGCCACGCGAGATATGCTTGAGACATATGTTGCAAATAGCAGCGGTGCGATCTGATGCACTCGTCTCAAAAAAGGCCCACACCAAAGAACTTTTTGAATAACGCGCAGAGACTGCAGCGCCCTGCACATGTGGAGCTTTGGGGTGTGATGCAGTCAATGTGCTGCCCTTAGGCTGGCCCCTGGAGGGCATCCTGCCTCGTTGGTGATGTGCCGCCTCCTCCTCCTCCTCCTCCTCCTCTCTCCTATCAGGCACCCACGTTGAGTCAGTGACCTCATCATCCCCTCCCTCCTCATCACTGGAGCAAACCTGGCAGTATGCTGCAGCAGGGGGAGCATGACTGCCAGATTGCTGTCCTTCTTGGGCACCCCCTCTGTCCGTGCTCGTGTTACTGCCTTCATCGAGCTCAGTATCATCATCAGAGCCTTCCAAACGCTGGGCATCCTCCTGGAGCATGTACCCAACACTGTGGTCAAACAGTTCGAGGGACTCCTCAGGAGGACATGGTGGGGCTAGGGAAGGAGTCACTGATGACATTGAGCCGAGGGAAGAGGCCGCTGCTTTGCCAGACAAAGTACCCTGGGCATGGGTGAGAGAGGATGAGGAGGATGAGGACGACTTGGTCATCCACTCGACCAAGTCTTCCGCATGTTGCGGCTCAACATGGCCAGCTGCCGAAAAAAAGGCCAAGCGTGTCCCATGGCCACGTGCTGATGAGGATGCACCGTCTCCACGACCAGCACTAGACACAGAGCCTGCTTGCCCTCTCTTATTGGCTTGTGACTGTCTGCCTCTCCTTCTTGGCCTTCCAGACATACTAATGGCCTGTAGCTGCACTAAGCTGGGATATATATATATATATATATATATATGTACTGATACTGCAGCTAGCAAAATCAACTGCCTGCCTGTAGTATGAGAACACCGCCAACCTTCTACAGGTAGCTTTAGTTGAACACTGTGAGGTGGACGCACCCCACTAACTTGTAGGTTTAGCAGAACACTGTGAGCAGGACGCACTGCACTAACTGTAAATAGTCTAGCTGCCTGACTGTGGTACTAATAGGATCAAAAGAACACCAGCAATTTTCTTCAGGTAGCTGTATTTACTGTAACAAGACAAGCCTGCCTGTCAGTAAGAAGATAACAGAAACGGATCTAGCTGAACACTGTGAGCAGGACGCACCCCACTAGCTTGTAGGTTTAGCTGAACACTGTGAGGTGGACGCACCCCACTAACTTGTAGGTTTAGCTGAACACTGTGAGCACGACGCACTGCACTAACTGTAAATAGTCTAGCTGCCTGACTGTGGTACTAATAGGATCAAAAGAACACCAGCCATTTTCTTCAGGTAGCTGTATTTACTGTAACAAGACAAGCCTGCCTGTTAGTAAGAAGATAACAGAAACGGATCTAGCTGAACACTGTGAGCAGGACGCACCCCACTAGCTTGTAGGTTTAGCTGAACACTGTGAGGTGGACGCACCCCACTAACTTGTAGGTTTAGCTGAACACTGTGAGCAGGACGCACCCCACTTACTTGTAGGTTTAGCAGAACACTGTGGGCAGGACGCACTGCACTAACTGTAAATAGTCTAGCTGCCTGACTGTGGTACTAATAGGATCAAAAGAACACCAGTAATTTTCTTTAAAATACTGTAACAAGATAAGCCTGCCTGTCAGTAAGAAGATAACAGGAACGGATCTAGCTGAACACTGTGAGCAGGACGCACTGCACTAAATGTAAATAGTCTAGCTGCCTGACTGTGGTACTAATAGGATCAAAAGAACACCAGTAATTTTCTTCAAAATACTGTAACAAGACAAGCCTGCCTGTCAGTAGGAATATAACAGGAACGGATCTAGCTGAACACTGTGAGCAGGACGCACTGCACTAAATGTAAATAGTCTAGAAGATAACAGGAACGGATCTAGCTAAACTGAATACAGTGTATATATATATATATGCAACACCTGGGATGCATATATATACACAATACACTTTAAGTGCAGCTAACTGACTGACTGTCCTGCCTAATCTAGCTAACTCAAATGAAATGACACTGTCTCTCTCTCTCTCTCTCTAAGCACACCGGAACACACTGCACAGGGCCGCCGTGCAGGCGGCCTTATATAGTGTGGGGCGTGTACTAAATCCCCTGAGCCATAATTGGCCAAAGCCTCCTTGGCTTTGGCCAATTATGGCTCTCTGTTAAGGCGGCGCTGTGATTGGCCAAGCATGCTTGGCCAATCATCAGCAAGCAATGCACTGCGATGCCGCAGTGAATTATGGGCCGTGACGCGCCACACGAATTTGGCGCGAACGGCCCATATCGTTCGCAATTCGGCGAACGATCGAACAGCCGATGTTCGAGTCGAACATGGGTTCGACTCGAACACGAAGCTCATCCCTATCCTTGAGTTTTATCTGATTTCTGCATTCATGTAGTGTTCTAATTATGTCCTATTAATAACAGCTAAAATTATGAGAAAGATCAAACAACAGCAACAAGTAGGCAGGTGTTGGGCTGCAGTATATCCGCTGACCTGAAGGTGGCATTGTGTAATTTCTTCAGGCTGGCAGGTAACCACTAATTACTGGTTTTGTCTGCTGCTATAGACTCCAGCAGCCATCTTGGAAAGGATGACATTTTATTCTGAAATCCTGCTAAATTTGAGCTGCCATCTATACACAGAATGCCATTAATTGGAGATGATGTTTCATTTGGTGTGTCTGCAGTGTGGCAGTAAGATAGGGGCAAAGCCCCCAATGGTTAGGCAGAGAGTAGGAGCAGTGATAGAGAGAGGCATCTGTTGAGGAGGAAAATAGTAGATTTCCCCTTACAGGATGTCTCTTCTGTTATCTTCTTGGAACAGTCTACCACTGGCAGCTGGATATCTACAGGGACATTGGGGATAATAGTCTTATACCTCCTCAAAGGAAAGTACTCTTTAGGCATTCCGTGGTCTGTAAGTGCTTGTTTTTATACTATTGGAAATGCCTGAAGAACTTTATGGTCTGCAACATATGTCGTACCATGGATACAGCTGTTTGTGTCCATTCAATTTCTACAATATAAACAGCATTTACATTACATAACTCCATGTGGTGATTATTCCCAATCTTTAGGTACATTGAATAGACCACTCATACAAGCATCAATAAAGTTCATGGAAACATTGTTTCACTATTTGAATCTTACTGAAATGAAAGAAGCTATTCCCTGGCAGAATATAGGATTTCTGGGCCATTTTTCAGAGAATATGAATGATAACAGAAAAACATTTCTTTCACTCATGGTTAGTGTTTGGCTAAAGCCATTTATTAACAATCAACTGTGTTTACTCTTTTTAAATCATAATGACAACAGAAACTACCCAAATGACCCTGATCAAAATACCCTGGTGACTTTGATCTGATAACATGCACACAAGTTGATACAAAGGGGTTTGAATGTCTATTAAAGGTAACCATCCTCACCTGTGATCTATTTGCTTGTAATTAGTATGTGTGTATAAAAGGTTAATAAGTTTATGGACTCTGGCAGACCCTTGCATCTCTCATCCAGTCCTGCAAAGACATTTCTGGATTCTGATTCATGGGGAAATCAAAAGAATTGTCAAAGGATCTGCGGGAAAAGGTAGTTGAACTGTATAAAACAGGAAAGGGATATGAAAAGATATACAAGGAATTGAGAATGCCAATCAGCAGTGTTCAAACTCTAATCAAGAAGGGGAAAATGAGGGGTTCTGTTGAAACCAAACCATGGTCAGGTAGACCAACTAAAATTTAAGCCACAAATGCCAGGAAAATTGTCCGGGATGCAAAGAAAAACCCACAAATAACTTCAGGTGAAATACAGGACTCTCTGAAAACATGTGGTGTGGCTGTTTCAAGATGCACAATAAGGAGGCACTTGAAGAAAGATGAGCTGCATAGTCAAGTTGCCAGAAGAAATCCATTACTATACAAATGCCACAAAGTATCCCACTTACAATAAGCCAAACAGCACAGAGACAAGCCTCAAACCTTCTGGCACAAAGTCATTGGAAGTGATGAGACCAAAATTTAGCTTTTTGGCCACAACCCTACATTTGGAGAGGAGTTAACAAGGCCTATGATGAAAGGTACACCATTCCTACTGTGAAACACAGAGGTCGGTCACTGATATTTTGGGGATGTGTGAGCTACAAAGGCACAGGAAGTTTTCTCAAAGTTGATGGTAAGATGAATGCAATATGTTATCAAAAAATACTGGAGGAACATTTGCATTCATCAGCCAGGAAGCTGCGCATGGGACGTACTTGGACAGTCCAACATGACAATGATCCAAAACACAAGGCCAAGTTGACCTGTCATTGGCTACAGCAGAATAAAGTGAAGGTTCTGGAGTGGCCATCTCAGTCTCCTGACCTCAATATCATTGAACCACTCTGGGAAGATCTCAAATGTGCAGTTCATGCAGGACAGCCCAAGAATTTACAGGAACTGGAGGCTTTTTGCCAAGAGGAATGGGTAGCTTTACCATCTGAGACGAAAAGAGCCTTATCCACAAATACCACAAAAGACTTCAAGCTGTCATTGATATTAAAGGGGGCAATACACGGTATTAAGAACTGGGGTATGTAAACTTTTGATCGGGGTCATTTGGGTAGTTTCTGTTGCCATTATGATTTAAAAAGAGTAAACACAGTTGATTGATAATAAATGAGCGTTTTTGTGTTATCATGCATATTCTCTGAAAAATGAAAAATGAAAAAAAGAAATCATAAATTCTGCCAGGGTATGTAAACTTATGAGCACAACTGTATATATAATAATAATTATATATATATCAACATGGGGACAAGGTGTTTTGGGGGGCTACCCCAAAGCACCCTCCCAATGTTGAGGGCATGTGGCCTGGTACGGTTCAGGAGGGGGGGCGCTCTCTCGTCCCCCCTCTTTTCCTGTGGCCTACCAGGTTGCATGCTCGGATAAGGGTCTGGTATGGATTTTTGGGGGGACCCCATGCCGTTTTTTTTTTCATTTTGGCGCGGGGGTTCCCCTTAATATCCATACCAGACCTGAAGGGCCTGGTATGGAATTTAGGGGGACCCCCCATATCATTTTTTTTTAAATGTTGGCCGGGGTTCCCCTTAATATCCATACCAGACCTGAAGGGCCTGGTATGGAATTTAGGGGGACCCCCACATCATTTTTTTTTAAATTTCGGTTGGGGGTTCCCCTGTGGGTAATTCCCATGTCGTTTTTATCAATGAACTTCTATGTGTATTGTCGGACCGGCAATGCATTAATAGCCGCGAGTAGTTTTAAATGACTTTTTTTCCTTTGAAATGTAATTTTGCTGTCAGACTGTTCTAAACACAGTAAACATGTGCCCCTTTACAGGCATACTATAAACATCCCCCAGGTATGAAATTTAAAGGGATATTACACTTTTATTGTTTCACTTTAAGCATTATTAAAATCACTGCTCCTGAAAAAACGGACGTTTTTAAAACTTTTTTTGCATTGATCCATGTCCCCTGGGGCAGGACCCAGGTCCCCAAACACTTTTTATGACAATAACTTGCATATAAGCCTTTAAAATTAGTACTTTTGATTATTCATGTTCATGTCCCATAGACTTTAACGGTGTTCGCGCGTTCAAACACATTTTTTGCCTGTTTGCATGTTCTGGTGCGAACCGAACAGGGGGGTGTTCAGCTCATCCCTCCTCAAGAGCACAAATAACACAGTTATCACCTTTACAGAGGACATAACAAATACTTGACTAAAATGTATTCTGTGTAATTATCAAATGACTAGACCTCTGAGCTAACATCTGAAACTAACTTTTTTGACTACTTTTTTCATATGACTTTAAGTAAGATTGCACCTTCAACTTTTGGCAGTCAAATGGTATGTTGCTCATCTTAAAGCGGCAGCTAGGATAGTCAATAAAAATTATTTCCACTTTTCTTGCTTGCATATTGATTCTTGGTAATCACACCTAAGGGTTTGGAAATGTGTCACAGTAGTGCAGTCCTTGATATACAAGGTATATTCTACCCAGACCACAGGATAGTTGAGTATTCATGCTTTCCTGTCATACTGAGCTGGCTCTTTTCATGTTCTTTTGATGCAGTCCTTAACACTCTTGTATGCTATTGCATACAATGTTATCAAAAGGATGCACAATAGTGAAAATAAATTAGTATCCATTCAATTAACAGCAAAAAGTAGAACATTATAGCAAAGTATCTGCTCAGTTATTAGGCATTAATAATAACATAATGAAGTGCACTTCAGAGTATTGGCACTTTCTTCAAAACTCTGACTCTCCTGGATACATTCAAGAAGTTTACTACTGTTGGTAGCTCATATTACTATTTTTTAATATTGCTTCTATACAATGATTTAATGTAGCAAAAAAAATGCACCGTAGGACCTAATTTCCGGAAAGGAACTCTGTTAATTCTGTTACTTGCCAGAAGGCCTGTTGTGACAGAGACTATCACTACTATGTGCTGTTGGGATTGATTGAAGTAACCATAGAGAACAGCGGGGGATGCCAGCATCAGGCATTCCCAGAAGTGTCAGATACAAAAGATTTTCTTTAAGATCATCTCTTCACTGCAGAATGCAGCAGTGAAGTCAACAGGAGTAGTAAGTAATTGCTTGCTTTGCATAGAGCTTCTGTTTGGCTTTACAAAAAAGCACATTTCAGTTGGCCATACATGATATATTAATGTTAATAACAATGAAAGGTCCAGAACTATCCAGAACAATAACCATCAATATTTTATTCTTTATACTATGTTTCCTACATTCATATTGACCATTTTTTCACTTCCTACCATTAAAGTGATTGTAAAGGTTAATTTTTTTTTCTTTAATAATAAACATATCATACTTCCCTCCACTGTGCAGCTTGTTTTGCACAGAGCGGCCCTGAACCTGCTCTTCTGGGGTCCCCCGGTGGCTTTTGTGGCTCCTCCCCACATTAGATAACCCCATGGGAGACGTGCTCTCCCGGGAGGGGATTACCTTGCGAGCGTGCTCCCGAGTCCTGTATTCGGCGTCCATAGACGCCGAATGCAGGACTCAGCCTCACATTATTGGATTTGATTGACAGCAGCGGGAGCCAATGGCTGCGCTGCTATCAATCTATCCAATCAAGAGCCGAGAACCCCCGGGCAGAGAGACAGCGCATCCCTGTGGGTCAAGTTCCATGGCTCAGGTAAGTAAAATGAAGTGCCTGGTATGGATTTTATGGGGAACTCCACGGCAAAATAAAAAAAAACTGTGTGGGGTCCCCCCAAAATCCATTCCAGGCCCTTTGGGTCTGGCATAATTTTTAAAGGTAACTCCATGCCAAAATTTAAAAACAAATTGGTGTGGGGTCACTCCCAAAATCCATACCAGACCCTTATCTGAGCAAGCAGCCTGGCAGGCCGGGAAAGGGGGGCTTGAGTGAGCGCCCCCCCACCTGAAACATACCAGGCCACTTGCACTTAACATGGAGAGGGTGTTTTGGGGTCCCTTTTGGATTTTTGGGTTTGTGCCCATGTACCTATGGTTCCTCTTCCCCTCAGCTCCCGGGATGGACACCCGTGATAGTCCTCACTTGTTGAGCACCACGTGTTCACACTTTGAGCCACCATGTAAGTAAGGGGATGGTTATTTTTCTTTTTCCCTACTCCTGTTGCTCCTTTTTTTGTCAACCTTCCCTATTAGTGGGGTTAACAGTAGATTACATTGGTTTTCATACATATATTTTTTTCTATAAATATACCATTTGCATCTTCTCCTGATGAGGTGGAACAATCCCCGAAACACATCGTGATACTCCTGATGCATATATGTCTCTATACCTGTTATGGTTTATTTTGCGCTAATTTATGTCTATTTATGATCTCCTACTTGGAGCAATTGGCTAGGGATGTTTATACTACTTTTACTCCATGCTGACACCTTCCTTGTCTTCATTGGACTATTGCTATGATGACTATATAACCAATCATTGATGCATGTTTAGATTTGATGTGCTATGTTATATACATTTGTTAAAAAACTTGTTTTTTGATTGAACATTTGTTTCCATTCATGTGCCTCACTCAAAGTCCCAAACTTCCCCCCTTCTTTGCTACTGATAGGGATGTAGGCACCCCAGGTGCTTCATTCAAAGACCCACATTTTTCTCCTTTAAAGCTAGCAAAAGAGGTCATTGACTCCCTCTTGACTCAGTTCACAACCCAGGAGATATCTGGAGTCATGCACGCCTTACCTGTGCCTCTTCTACAACCTGTTCCAAGATACATTAACCCCCATATTAGAAACAATATTTACCTTAATTTCATAAATGTGTCTTCGTTATTCCCAAACGCAACAAAGACTCTTCCTTATGCTCCAGTTACAGATCAATTTCGTAGATTAACATTGACTTTAATCACCAAACGTATCGCTAACCATCTTACAGTCCACATTCCTTCTTTGAATTCCTTCTTGTCCACATGGGCAAGGTGAACTTTGTGCCCTACAAGGAAAAGAGGCAGAACATGATTAAAAAATGACCCTCATGGATGTCACAAAAAAGTCTTTCCCCAATGTCGTCTCTCCTTTAATGCAGAGAAAGCATTTAATCAACTAAATGTCTAAATGTCACATTTCTTACTGCCATTTTGTCGTAAATAGATACCCCACCTTATTCTGGCTCTTACAACTCTCCTAGTGCATGGGTTAGGAACTAAATAACTGTAGCATATTGGAAACCATACCAATCCACTATGATACCCACCAGGGAAGTCCCTTACTCCCTTATTTATACAGCAGCTCCTTGGAGGACTTGGCTATTCATATCCATAATAATCTCTCCATCAAAGGCATATTGATCAACCACCATGACACTTTACATTATACAGATGATTGTTCTGCACTTTGAACCATAGAAACGCATGCCCTATCCTGATACAAGAGTTTAACACTTTTTTCTTTTTCAATAATTTTAAGGTAAACAGAAAACAGAAGCCCTGAATATTTTGCTTTCAGATACAAAGATGTACAGTATAACCTATGGCAATCCTTTCCTTTTTTCTTGGCGACCTTCACCCATTAAATACATGGGCTCATAACTCCCACGCCATTTAGATCAAATATTTTTGTTGTTAAATTTATGCCCAATCTAACACCTATTTCACTGAAACTGAAGGATTAGCATTCTATAAAATTGGCATCCTGCCATGCTTGTGGTTTGTGTTCCGAACCATTGCTATTTAGATTCCTAAGATAGAGTATAAAAAGTGAACCTGGACTTTAACCTCTTAGTGAGTGATTCCCGCATCAAAATAGATCAAATCTATTGTATTTCCTTATTCAAACAGAAAGTTAAAAAGTCCGTTAAAAGATTTTTTGTACAACCATAATTGACACCGATTTCAAACATCCTATAAAGGCAATGTCAAGAACTAGATGAACATGTAGACAACAGCTCTAAAGATGGTAATATTAACTCAATACTAGTAAAATGAAACTGGTAACTTGATAGAGAAACCTCCGTGACTCGACATGTTCTGCATCAGTAGTTTTATCAGGACTTGGGTGCTATACCAAAAAATAAGGTGAGACAGATTATAATGTCCATGCATTAGTGAACAACAAGAAGTGGATCACATAAGTGCAGGGATTTAGTTGTCCAAAAGTTTAAAAATGATGCAAGTGACCAAGACGTTGCCCACAGCGTCACTAGAGGGGAACTGCCCAATTAATGGGTCCACCATTCAAGGCACAGATACCAGCAGGGTAATGCTGCAAATATACAAAAGACAAATCCATGTAATACCTTCAATGGTTATTTTAGTCATGTGTGATCAGACAAAACTGCTCCACCACACATACATTTAAAATACTGTTAAAAATCAAATATACCAGAAAGGGCAGATGAAGAAATGGAAGGATCCTTCTTGCCCATCTGGTAACTCTACCTCACCTTTTTAACCAGCCGGCTTCGCAAGTATGATCATGCTGGCTGGGATTGGAGGCAAACTTTTTTATCCTGTGACCAGTTAGAGTTACAGGATGAGTGAAGAGGGGGACACATTTAAAACAAGTTATTGTTTTGAGGTGCCTAAGCATTCATTAAGTTTTTGAGCAAGTTAACAATATATAAATTCATAATATGGGTGGTGTAAAGGTGCCACTCCCTATTATTATTTGCAATAGCAAAACACCTGAGCACTTGGGTTTTTCAGGCACAAGCTATCAAATAAATCACAAACATATATCAGCATACATACTGTAATGTTATGTTTACATAGTATAAAAATAAGATTTTTATAACAGCTTACCTGTAAAATCCTTTTCTTGGAGTACATCACGGGACACAGAGCCACAGAAATTACTGTATGGGATGTCCCAGAGCAATGCTAACTGAGGGGAGGGAGACACAAACAAAAGTAGGGTGCAATCAGACCCGAGGACCTATACTGCTGCTTGCAGCACACTGCGCCCGAAGGTGATATCATCATGTCTTCTTCCAAACAGTAATTACTGGGGCTCTGTGTCCCGTGATGTATGATAAAGAAAAAGAAATGATACATAAAACAACACCTACTGCCGCTTTAAAAATAAGTCTGATAATCATTGATAGCAGTGTACTCAAAGTCAAGTTAACCAACTGCTCTGTCCCAAAAACAGGCCATATTTAATGTTGTGGACAGATAGGGTCTTCACAAAGATGAGGGAGGAGAAAAGAAGGGTTATTGATGAGCTGTACATGTTTCACAGCCCAAACTGCTTCATCAATAGCAATACATATCAGAATCTGTAATTTAATTTACTGTATATAACATTAAATGAATACAATAATATATTATATAATATAACTATTAATGCACATATTATAGTTTTGAGAATATTTTTTGTTTTAGACTTCAGTATAGATGGTTGTGTTCTAGCGCTCTGTGGGAGAGCTTGATGGACTGTATATATCAGGCTTGCTGTCAGGGCCTGCATCTGAACCTGTGAACTCTGCTGTTTCTGGTGATGCCTCTTCTTGCTGAGCTACATGGAATGCTGGGCTGCTCCCTGGACAATTACTTGAATGATCCTGCCTTGAAACTTGTTTGTCTTGAACCCTTTGCCCCTCCGATTAACTTTCTATTAAAGCAATGTCTTTGCATTTCCTGTTTGCCAGATTATTGTGCTCTATCCAGCTAATATCTCACTCTTGTCAGTCCTGCTGCCATCCATATCTTCACTATCACTCATTTTTAAGCCTTGGCTTGTCCCTCAACTATGCTTCTGCCTAATCCCAACCCACAACCACTCATTACTGACCTTTGGCTTGTATGCTAATCCCTAACTACTATATATGCTACTGGACCCTGGCTTGCTCACCTCCTGATGGGGCGATCCTGAGGACTGCGACCTGGTACTAATACGTAGCAAAACCCATCTCCACCATCAAGAGTTTTGGTGAACACTTGTTACTACCTCTGCACCTCAGGTGAGCCTGTGTCATCTGCCAGAGGAACCTGCTTCTGTATGTGTGCAACTGGTCAGTTAGTACCTTGCTACTGCTATAGCTACTGGCCTCCAAGCCTGACTCCAGATTGTCACACTTGCTCTTTTCAGGAAGTAGATGGTGACAGGTATTATATAAAGCTGCAAATATTGTCAGTGAGAAAATTTAATTTCTTTTGGTACTTTGAAAAATATTCACAGATATCTTTAAAAGTTATACTATATCCGTTTCCCGACCGGCGCACGCAGATGTACATCGGCAGAATGGCACGGCTGGGCAAATGGGCGTACTTGTACGTCCCTTTGAATTTGCCGCCGTGCCATTGCGCGCACACTGGCTGGAAGCTCTGTGAGTTGGGTCACGGGTCCCGTGGACTCGATCGCCATGGGGATACCCATGATCGCCTCATGGAAAGGACGAACGGGGAGATGCTAATGTAAACAAGCATCTCCCCGTTCTGCCTAGTGACAGTGTCACTGATCTCTGCTCCCTGTGATCGGGAGCAGAGATCAGTGATGTGTCACACACAGCCACGCCCCTCCACAGTTAGTAACACTCCCCATGACATACTTAACCCCTCTCTAGCCCCCTAGTGGTTAACCCCTTCAATGCCAGTGTCCTTTACACATAAATCAGTGCATTTGTATAGCACTGATTGCTGTATAAATGACAATAGTCCCAAAAATGTGTCAAAAATATCTGATGTGTCCGCCATAATGTCGCAGTCATGATAAAAATCACTGATCGCCACCATTACTAGTAAAAAAAATGAATAATAAAAATGTCATAAATCTTTCCCCTATTTTGTAAACGCTATAATTTTTGCGCAAACCAATCAATAAACGCTTATTGCAATTTTTTGTTATCAAAAATATGTAGAAAAATATGTATCGGCCTAAACTGAGGAAAAAAAATGTTTTTTAAAATATTTTTTGGGGATATTTATTATAACAAAAAGTAAAAAATACTGTGTTTTTTCAAAATTGTTGCTATTTTTTTGTTTATAGCACAAAAAATAAAAACCTCAGAGGTGATCAAATACCACCAAAAGAAAGCTCTATTTGTGGGGAAAAAAAAGGACATCAATTTTGTTTGGGAGCCACGTCACACGACCACGCAATTGTCAGTTAAAACGACGCAGTGCCGAATCACAAAAAATGCTCTGGTCAGGAAGGGGGTAAATTCTTTCGGGCTGAAGTGGATATAGAAGACAGAGCCGTGTTTGATGGATGTTAGGCTTAGAAATGGATTGTAGGCCAGAAAAGATGGGTGGATCATAGCAAGAAACATGTTTTTAATTAGGAACATCTCACTTTACAAGCAGTCTCCTTTTTTTTCATCTTAGCCATCACAGGAACCCAGATATTTTATAGATCACAGGAATGTATATGTTAGCTGTAGTGACTAAGCTTTCAGTAAGTTTTTTAGTATTGAAGTTGTTAATATAATACTTAATGTAACCTGTTTAATAAATAATTTTAGGCTGGGTTCACACTGATGCCGGGTGTGGTTCGTAGCATTCCTGTTCTCCGTTTAAGGGATGAATTAGGGCAAAATTTTTGCTGAATTCGACCCTGAAACAGAGCCAAAGATGCAAAGGACTCTTGTGCAAGCCGCTCTGGAGCTGCCACCGAGATGTGTGAACTGGCTCCAATGAGAGAGCCGGTCACAATCTCCTGTCATTTGAATTGGATGCGGAGAAACCCGCAACCAGCATGCACTAATCTGAACCTAGCCTTAAGGTTTCCAAAACCAATAATATGGGCCATGGCCAGTTTAATATCCATGTGGTATCAGTGTTTATGCTAGTGCTGTCTATAATTCTATGACTTGTGCAGAATGGGAAACAGTGGCTCTTTTTTTCAGGTCCAGTTGACCTTCATGAGTTACACTAAATGGCAATAATGACTTAGCAGCCCAGACAGAAGGCAGGAGAATGGTAAAAGTCTCCTTTAGGGATGAGCTGAACAACCCCTGGTTCTGTTCGCACCAGAACCTACGAACAGACCAAAAGTTTGCGCAAACTTTAGAGCCCCATTAAAGTCTATGGGACTCCAACGTTCAAAATCAAAAGTGCTAATTTTAAACGCTAATATGCAAGTTATTGTCCTAAAAAGGGTTTGGGGACCTGGATCCTGCCCCAGGGGACATGTATCAATGCAAAAAAAAGTTTTAAAAATGGCTGTTTATTCGGGAAGCAGTAATTTTAATGATGCTTACAGTGAAAAAAGTGAACTGTTCTTTTAAATATCGTACCTGGGGGGTGTCTATAGTATGCCCGTAAAGGGGTGCATGTTTCCCGTGCTTAGAACAGTCCCTGCACAAAATTACATTTTGAAAGGAATAAAAGTCATTTAAAACTGCTTGTGGCTTTAATGTAATGTTGGGTCCCGGCAATATGGATGAAAATCAGTGAGACAAACGGCATGGGTACCCCCCAGTCCATTACCAGGCCCTTTGGGTCTTGTATGGATATTAAGGGGAACCCCGCACCCAAATTAAAAAAAGGAAAGGCGTGGGGCCCCCAGGCCCTATATACTCTGAACAGCAGTATACAGGCGGTGCAAACAAGACAGGGACTGTAGGTTTGTTGTTAAGTAGAATCTGATTGTAATTTTGAACTGGTACATTTTTAAAGTGTCCAGCCAAAAAATCTATTTTTAAGCTTTTTGGAAAACATAGGGAAGGGTTATCACCCCTGTAACATTTGTTTTGCTGTCTGCGCACCTCTTCAGAAGATTTCACCTCACTTTCTGTCCCAATGACACATGTTTTTAGAAAATTTGGAGTTTTTAGTGAAACAAGGATTGGTGATGAAGTATCAGTGAAGAGGAGACACGTTTTTCCCATATTAACCCTTACAGGAGAGAATTTCCTTCCTAGGGGTAGATTTCATCTCACTTCCTGTTGTCTCCTTCCGTTTGCAAGTAGGAGTCATTTGTAAGTTGGATGTTTGAAAGTAGGGGCCTGCCCTATATACTCTGCAGAAATTGGGGTCTTAGGTGTTGGTGTTGCCACAACACTGTAAGCCCTCACAGTTACTCTTGGTGGGCGCAGGAATGGGCCCTGCTGTGAAATATTAGATTAAGAATTGTAATTACATGTCATTGTTGAACAGTGGTAGAAAAATTAGGCCTTAGGCACTGGTGCCACAACACTGCAACCCCTCACAGATGCTCTAGTTGGAGCGCAGGAATGAGCCCTGCTGAAAAGTATTGCATCAAAAATTGTAATTATACACCCCTGTTAAACAGGGGCTAAAAAATTGGGCCTTGGGCACTGGTGCTGGTGCCAAAAACTGAACCCCTCACAGATGCTATAGTTGGAGCGCAAGAATGAGCCCTGCTGCAAAGTATTGCATCAAAAATTGTAATTACACGCCCCTGTTTAACAGGGGCAGAAAAATTGGGCCTTGGCCACTGGTGGCGGTGCCCAGAACCAAAAATGTTCTTACAAGCTACCAGCATGAAAATTGAGGAGGAAGAGGATTGTGACTCAGCATAACAGAATAGTCACTCAGCATCAGAATAGGCAGTCTTGAAGGGATCTCACTTAAAAAAAAAATCAATTGGTTACATCAGCATCAGGTGCTTGGTAGCTGGTTATCCAAGACTGATTCATTTTTATGAAGGTCAGCCGATCGACTGATTCAGTGGACAGGCGCACCCTGTGATCAGTTGCAAAGCCTCCAGCAGCACTGAATGTGCGTTCCGAAAGAACGCTGGATGCAGGACATGCCAGTAGCTAAATTGCATACTGTGCAAGCTCTGGCCAGTGAGCCATCCTCAAGACCCAGTAACCCCAGAGGATTTTTGATGGAAAGGTGTTCAAGTCTGACCTTGCCCCTTACCCTTGTAACATATATCAATTAGGGTTTCCAGCCAGTAATCATCTCTCCCCTTGATACCACGAATATGAGGATCCTTCTGCAGGCTTTGCAGGATCAGGGAGCGTAGGTTTGCTGAGGCATTCAGTCCAGAGTCCTCTGGGTCACTAAGGATGACATGATCCGCAGCCACCTTCTCCCAGCCACGTACAAATCCATGGGTTTCTTCGGACTCTAAATGATCCCTTGAAAACTGCTGCTGATGCTGAGTGCCAGGCTCCACCTCCATGCTGACACAATCCTCCTCCTCCTCCTTGTCCTCTTCCTGTGTGATCGGCAGGCATGCAGGAACACTGTCTGGATAAAGGGGGCCTTGAGAGGTAAGGAAGTCCTCCTCTTCCTCCCTCTGTTCTGCCTCAAGTGCCCTGTCCATTATTCCATGCAGCATGTGCTCCAACAGGTGGAAAAGAGGGACAGTGTCACTGATGCATGCACTGTCACTGCTCACCATCCTCGTGGCCTCCTCAAATGGTGACAGGACAGTGCATGCATCCCTGATCATAGCCCACTGATGTGGGGGAAAAAAACAAGTACCCCGGACCCTGTCCTGGTGCCATATTCGCACAGGTACTTATTGATGGCTCTCTGCTGCCTGTGCTGCCACTGCAGCATGGCCAATGTTGAGTTCCACCTGGTGGGCATGTCACAGATTAGGCGGTTCTTGGGCAGGTTAAATTCCATTTGGAGGTCAGCCAGCCGAGCACTGGCATTATATGGCCTGTGGAAATGCACACAGACTTTCCTGGCCTGCCTCAGGACATCCTGTAAGCCCGGGTACCTGCCAAGAACCACTGCACCACCAAGTTAAGAACATGAGCCAAACAGGGCACATGGGTCAGTTGTCCCTGTCGGAGGGCAGAGAGGAGGTTGGTGCCGTTGTCGCAAACCAAAATACCTGGCTTAAGCTGGCGTGGCATCAACCACCTGTGAACCTGCCCCTGCAGAGTTGACAGAATCTCTGCCCCAGTGTGGCTCCTGTCCCCCAAGCACACCAGCTCAAGCACCGTATGGCATCTTTTTGCCTGCGTGCTTGCGTAGCCCCTTGAATGCCTATGGAGCACCGCTGGTTCCGAGGACAAATCAACACAGGAAGAGGCCATGGAGGAAGAAGAAGAGGAGGGGGTGGAGGAGAGAGTTGTGACAGAATCACCACTAGTAGAATTTTGGAGGCGTGTTGGCGGAACAACCTCCAACACTACTGCACTCTGTCCTGCATCCTTCCCAGCTGCCAGAAGAGTCACCCAGTGCGCGGTGAAAGACAGGTAATGTCCCAGTCCATGCCTGCTGGACCATGAGTCAGTGGTAATATGCACCTTACCGCTGACCGCCCTGTCCAGCGTGGCCAAGACATTGCCTTCCACATGCCGGTAGAGAGCCAGAATCGCCTTCCGTGAAAAAAAGTGGCGTTTGGGAACCTGCCACTGAGGAACCGCACATTCCACAAACTCACAGAAGGGGGCAGAGTCTACCAACTGAAAAGGCAGCAGTTGAAGTGCTAGAAATTTATCTTCTCAGTTTTTATTGAAGTTACAAAAAGATACATACACGTTATAGCCATAACAGTAGTAGTAACAACAGAAGTTCTGACTAGAAACAATCTTTACCATGAGTAATATCATGTTAAATGTAAACAGTAAAATTTTAACTGGGGTTGGGTAAGAATAAAAAGATAGTCGAGTAGTGATAGGTTCTAAACAGGGAAAAAAGGGGGGGTGGGGTCATGGGTGAGAGGAGGTGTGAGGAAGGAGGGAGAAAAGGGGGGAAGAGGGGGGAAGGGCACCAGCAGGTTTGAGATAAAGAATAATCGGTCAATGAATGGTTCACATTTGAGTAGTTACATTTTAACAGTACATTTTGGATGGCATAACCAAAGAGACCACATATCTTTGAATTTATCTAGGCATGAGTTTTTCCTAGCTACTATTCTTTCCATTTCGCATTGAAAGTTGAGGTCAGCGACAGTACTTGAGATGGAGGGGATTTTAGCAGATTTCCAAAATCTGGTAATATTCAATTTGGCAGCATGGAATAGGTGGATAACAGCACATCTAGATAGAGATGGAATTTTTTCTATACCAATATGTAGAAGGGCTAGATCAGGAGACGGGGACCAGGGCATCCCAGTAATGGAGGAG
The DNA here is from genome assembly GCF_042186555.1 of Aquarana catesbeiana. NCBI lineage: Eukaryota > Metazoa > Chordata > Amphibia > Anura > Ranidae > Aquarana > Aquarana catesbeiana. Next base: position 480,892,395 of record NC_133325.1, on the reverse strand, counting down.
ACTAAGGCGAATATTTGGGTCCAGAAGGAACTCAGGGATTTGCAGAACCAGAGGGTATGTGCGATGATGGAGCCTATACTTCCACAATTCCTCCAGCAAGATGGGGGGTGGCCAGGGTACATTTTAGAAAGTCGGTAAGGTGTGAGATACCATCTGTGAATGGTTTTCTGGTAGGATTCCCAGTGGTTGGTACAGTGAGATGCTTTAAAGGTTTCTGCAAATGCCCTTAGCCACTGGTCTTGGGTGAAAGGGATTTTTAATTCTCTGGCCCATTTATTTAGCGAATGCACTTGAGAGCAGGGTCTGGCAAGGCAAGAGTACATCAGGTAGATACCTTTGCTAGGATATGAGTTAGAGAAGTAATATAGGTATATTGATGTGGGAATTTTTACTGTGGAGGGTAGTTTAGATGCATTTAGGAAATTAGATATTCGAGCATATGTGTAAGCTTCCGAGCTTGGGAGTTTGAATTTAGTTTGCAGAGCCTCAAATGTTTGTAGTGAATTGTGGTTTATCAGATCACCGATGGTCAGTATGCCGGCTGAGTGCCACTGGGAGAGATTCAAATCAGGAATGCAGGAGGATATGGCTCTTAGCGGTGTTGGTATTGTTTTAGTAGGCGAATTGTGAGGGTACAAGGTAAAGAGTTTTTTCCAGGCCAACATGGAGGCAGAGATCATAGGGTTAGTGTATGGAAGGGTTGGGGAGTAGCCTGCAGTCGATAGTAAGAGGCAGTCTATTAGGGTAGCAGGTTGTGGGTAGGAGACTTCCATGGTGGACCATTGTTTTTCAGATGTAGGATGCCACCAAAAATATAGTTGGTCCAATGTTGACGCGTAGTAGTAATTGCCAATATGGGGCAATCCAGCTCCACCTATACTGTGGGGCCTAGTGAGTATATAGCCAGCGCACCTAGGTGGTTTAGAGTCCCAGACAAATTTGGTTAGTTGCCTTTGAATTGAGGTCAGGAGGGAGCGAGGGACAGGTAGAATGAGTGTTCTAAATAAGTAAAGAAGCTTTGGTAGTATGATCATTTTGAGGGTAGCTATACGCCCCAGCGTAGAGAGGCCTATGCTGCGTAGAGATTTCAGTAGCATGGGTAAGTTTCGAGAGAAGGTTTGGAAGTTTAAGTCAATCAATCGTTTTAGGTTGGGGGTAAGCTGAATTCCTAAGTATGGAATAGATGTGCTCGCCCATACATAGGGTAAGGTGGATTTCAAGTGAGTAATCAATTGTGGTGGGAGATGTATAGGGAGGACTATGGCTTTTGTGGCATTGAGTTTATAATAAGAGACAGAATTGGTGGAGGGTATTTTGTATTGCCTGTAGGGACTGGGTGGGATTAGTGGCCATCGGAACCACGTCGTCTGCAAATAGACTAATTTTGTGTTTCGTGCCATTGCAGGGAATGCCTGAGATTAATGAATCGGATCTAATTTTAGAGGCCAAGGGTTCCATTAGCAGGGCAAAAATGAGTGGGGAGAGGGGGCACCCCTGTCGTGTACCGTTAGCAATTTCGAAAGGGGCGGATATCATCCCCCCGGTGAGTACTGTAGCTGATGGGTTAGAGTATAAGGAGAGGATTTGGAACCATCCAGTAATACCGAATTTAGTCAGCACTGCCTGGAGGAATCTCCAGTGAACTCTATCAAACGCCTTCTCTGCATCAAGGGATAGTATCAGAGAAGGCGTTTGATTTTGTGCAGCCTGGTGTATGAGGTTGAGCACCCTTCTGGTTGCATCAGGTGCCTGCCTGCCTGCCTGGTACAAACCCAACCTGGTCTGGGTGAACCAGCTCTGGGAGAAACGCCATTAGTCTGTTGGCAATAACTTTGGTGAGTAGCTTGATGTCAGTATTCAGGAGTGATATTGGCCATGTTGGCCTATAATTAGAGGCAACAGAGGTATCCTTACCAGGTTTTGGGATGGTGGATATAAGTGAGCGTAGCATATCTGTAGGCAAGGAGCCAGAGGAACCAGCGGTGTTAAAGAGGTCTGTTAGTTTAGGAACTAAGATGTTGGCAAATTTTTTGTAAAATAGATTAGAGAAGCCATCCTCTCCCGGGGACTTATGAAGAGGGAGGGTTTTGATTGCTTTGAGGACTTCATCTGTAGTGAAGGGTTTAGAGATACTTTCGAATTGTGCCTCCAAGATTGTAGGTAGGTTGATCGGGTCTAAGAAGCTGCGAATTTGCTCCGCTGTTGGTTGGGAGGTGAGAGGGTACTTTCTGAGGTTATAGAGGGATGCGTAGAAGTCACTAAACGCATTTGCAATTTCCTGAGGGTTAGTTAAAGAGTTGCTTTGAAGTGGGGTGGTGGAGAGAAAGAATTTTAGTTTTTGTACAGTGGGCTTTGACCTGTTTCGCTAGAAGAGACCCAGCTCTATTGCCTAATGCATAGAAATTGGCCTTGGAGAATTTAAAGTTATTTTCAAATTTGTGAAGCAAGAGGGTGCGTAATTTTTGTCTTAGCTCTAGGAGCTTAATGGAATGCGCGTGGGAGGGGGAGGATTTATTCCGTTTTTCTACCTCTGAAATGTTGGACATAACCTCATCGATCTGCTGGGTCCTCTGACATTTCGCTCTTTTACTCAGCTTTATGAAAATTCCTTGAAGGTAAGCTTTGTAGGTTGACCAGAGTGTAAATTTGTCGGTGTCAGGCAGTTCATTAAATTCAAAGAAAGATTGCTGCTCTGTCTCTATTTCTCATTGAACTTTAGGGTCTTCTAACAGGGAGGTGTCCAGTCTCCATATTCTCGGTGGTCCAGTCCGAAGGTCGCCAACGGTTATTGAAATAGGGGCATGATCTGACCAGGATATGAGACCAAAGTCAGAGTCCATGACATTTTGGAGGGTCCATTTGTCTAACAGGAAGGAGTCAATACGTGAATAGGATAGTTGAGTGGGAAAAGTATTTATAGTCATGTTCTGAGCCATGTTGTGCTCTCTATACATCAAAGAGATCTAGGTCATGGAGCAGGGGATTCAAAGCTGGCCAGGGATGACCCTTTTTAGTGGCGGTATCCATGGAGGGGTCGCCAATTATGTTCAGGTCACTGCCCAAGACTAAATTACCTTGTCGTAAGTTGTTGACCTTCTTGAAGAGGTGTCGTAGAAAGCAGAGTTGTCTGGAGTTTGGGCCATATATATTGACCAGGGTGTAGGTGGCTTGAGCGATGGAGCAAATGAGAATGATGTAGCGGCCCTGCGGATTGGCATAGGTGTGGAGGTGTTGGAACTGGAGGGTATCGCGGATAGCTGTCAGTACTCCATTCTTTTTCCTCGGCCCCGAAGCAAGACATATAGTGTCATATCCCTTGAGTCTGAGTTTCGGTGTTTTAGATTCTGCAAAGTGCGTTTCCTGTATAAAAACAATGTCCGCATTTTGATTTGTCAGTTCCCTTTGTAGGTTGGCCCACTTTTGTGGGCTGTTTAGGCCTTTGACATTTAGGGAAGTCAATTTAATGGGTATTGTAATATTGTTGGTAACAACCTTTTATGGTAAATCAGTACTGCCAAGTGTGGGAAAGTACGTGCTAGGGATGCTTGTTCGTAGAGGAGTGTAGTCTGGGGTGGTCGGGTCAGTCCAGTTGTTAGCGATGGGTTGTTGTAGTTGGTCCAGAAGATCTGTTGGAGGCTGGAATGGAATGGAGAGGGTAGTAAAAAAAAGAGAGCCTGTGAACAATACGGGATAAATGTGCAGAATTACTGCTGAATCTTTCCAAACAGGTGGGGGATTTCCTCCAGTGACGTCCAGGAACTTGGAGTCAGTGGATGGAAAGATAGGCTTAAAAGAGGCAGTGATCCGCCGTAACCCGGGAAAGTAGCATATTGGAACTTATACGCCAACAGGAAGGATCAGGCATCTTGAAGGGACCATTCGGCTTCCATTTGGGAAGGAGGGGAAGGTTGTGGTCTCGGGCCACTCTCTGGAATAATGCGAGGTCTGAGTACAGTGTTTGTTTTTCATTGTTTGTTCAGAGATGGGCTGGTCTGAGGCAGGGAAGCTATCTATGGTGGAGGGGTGCTGGTTGTCAGGAGGAGGTAAGATGAAGGGTGCTTTAGGGCCGTGCTCTGGGATGTCATCTTCCCTCCTAGGCTTGGATTTCACAGGGGAGGCAGAAGAAGGTGAGCGGGGTGGAGAGTACTCACAGTTTGTCAGTGAAGGGAAGCCTGGGCGTTGTGGTCCACCGCCGCTAGTGTGAGGAGAGGGCACAGCTGCATTTCTGTAAGAGCCGTCGGCGCCATCTTGTCCCCCGCCTGCTCCCGCCAGCGAGAAGAAATCTGTTTATGAGGCATATTCCGCTGCTTTCTCCTCTTCAGCATTGTGCCTAGGTGCCGTGCGACCCATGAGTGGTTTTCGTGTTGGATACTGTGCTGTGGAGCCACTATTAGCCGGGTTTTGTGCGGAGGAGAGAGATTAAGAAGCCATCAGTGAGGCCAGCAAGCCACGCCCCCGAAGTGCTAGAAATTTAGCCAAGCTAGCATTCAACCGCTGGGCATGTGGATGGCTGGGAGTGAACTTCTTTCGGCGCTGCAGCAGCTTGGGCAGGGATATTTGCCTGGTACAATTTGACGTCGGTGTACCGATATCAGATTGCCCCCAAGTACTTGGCTGTGACACACCTAATTCTACACCTTCATTCCTCTCAGTGCAGGTTTCAGAGAGGACTGAAGGTATAGTGGGGTTGAAGATCAGACCAGCTGATGAGGAGCAAGGAGAGGTCCGCTTTGTTCTCTGGTGTGGGTTTTATAGATAAGCTTGCCAACGAACTGCATGGCAGGTCGACATATGTCTGCGCCCTGCACATGCGGAACTCTGCAATGTGATGCAGTCGGTGTGCTGCCCTTAAGCTGGCCCTTGGAGGGCATCCTGCCTCGTTGGAGATGTGCCTCCTCCTCCTCTCTCCTATTAGGCACCTACATGGAGTCAGTGACCTCATCATCCCCTCCCTCCTCATCACAAGAGCAAAGCTGGCAGTATGCTGCAGCTGGGGTAACATGACTGTCAGATGGCTGTCCTTCTTGGGCACCCCCTCTCTCTAGGCTCACGTTATTGCCTTTCTCTAGCTGGGTATCATCGTCTGAGCCTTCAAAACGCTGGGCATCCTCCTGGAGCATGTACCCAACACTGTGGTCAAGCAGTTTGGGGGATTCCTCAGGACATGCTGGGGCTAGGGAAGGAGTGACTGATGCCATTGAGCCGAGGGAAGAGGCCATGTTGGCAGCTGCTTTGCCAGACAAAGTACCCTGAGCCTGGGTGAGAGAGGATGAGGAGGATGAGGACAGCTTGGTCATCCACTCTACCAAGTCTTCGGCATGTTGCGGCTCAACATGACCAGCTGCCAAAAAAAAGGACAAGCGTGTCCCACAGCCACATGTTGATGAGGATGCACTGTCTCCTTGACCAACACTGTTGCCTCTAGACACAGAGCCTGCTTGCTCTCTTTTATTGGCTTGTGACTGTCTGCCTCTCCTTGTTGGCCTTCCAGACATACTAATGGCCTGCAGTGAGATGTAGCTGCACAAAGCTGGGATGTGTATATATATATATATATATATATATATATGTATATATATATATATATATATATATATACTGATGCTGCAGCTAGCAGAATCAACTGCCTGCCTGTATTATTATTTGTATGCGAACACCAGCAAATGTCTTCAGGTAGCTTTAGGTGCACACTGTGCAGAGGACGCACTACACTAACTTGTAAATACTACATCTGCCTGCGGTACTAATAGGATCAGAAGAACACCACCAATTTTCTTCAGGTAGCTGTAAATACTGTAAAAAAGCCTGCCTGTCAGTAGGAAGAGAATAACAGGAATGGATCTAGCTAAACTGAATACAGTATGTATATATATATATATATATATATATATATATATATATATATATATATATATATATATACACAGCACCTAGGTTTTATATATATACACAATACACTGTAAGTGCAGCTAACTGACTCGCCTGCCTACTCTATCTAACTTAAATCAAATGACACTGTCTCTCTGTCGATCTCTCCACCGCCGCCGCAACACACTACACAAGGCCGCCACGCAGGCGGCCCTATATAGTGTGGGGCGTGTACTAAACCCCCTGAGCCATAATTGGTCAAAGTCACCCTGGCTTTGGCCAATTATAGCTCTCCGTTCTTACCGTGCTGTGATTGGCCAAAGCTTGCAGGTCATAGTGCATGCTTGGCCAATCATCAGCCAGCAATGCACTGTGATGCTGCAGTGAATTATGGGCTGTGACGCGCCACTCGAATTTGGCACGTACGGCCCATAATGTTCGAAATTTGGCGAACGGTCGAACATACGATGTTCAAGACGAACATGGGTTCAACTCAAACTCGAAGCTCATCCCTAGTCTCCATGACTTATCAAGACTTAAATTGCCAGTAAACAAAATACAAAATAATAATTTATGTAGCTACATAGATTTATTAACAAAGATAGAAAGCAACTGCAATGTGGACCTGCTTATGTCAATCAATTACATTTTAATATATTATAGTAAGCTCAAAAAGTCACTATAAGGATTATTTTTGGATGCTACAAGTTATTGAATTTTGTGAGATACTTCAATTTAATAATTTAATTTTCTTTAAAAAAGGTGATTTCTACTTTCTTGTAAGCCAGACTTTGCGCTATGCATTTTAAAATCACTGTAAATTTGAATTTATAATAAAACAAATTGAAAAATGTTTAAATATGTATATCCATCAGATAGCTAGATGGTGCCATTTTTGCACACTATGGAACAAAAATATATTTATTTTGTTATAAAGCAATTGTTATTTGATTTTATGTTTTGCATAAAGTTCTTTTTAAAGGTCATGAACAGGCTATTGTAATATGTGTAGAATTGCTTATGAACAATATTTTTGCATTTGCAGGTTATAGTTAATCCATTATTTTCACCCAGACGTTTTTAGGCTTATTGAATGATACCCAATAGCTCTTCTCTCCGCTACTATTAAACACCTGCAATTACGCTAAGAAGCCACAAAAAAGTTTAATATCAGGAAAGATGACACATATTCAAACACTGTGACATCTATTTTAGGTTAGATAACAAATAAAAATGCATTTCTAATAAACAACAGCTGTGGCACTTCACTATTCCTACAGGCAGCAAGCTAAAAAGCTTAGCTAAAGCAATTCATAGAATCATCATATCATTTATGACACGTGTTCTTCCATCCTATTCATTTCTTGTGGATTTAATTTTCTAACTAGTAGGCCCTCAATTCATTAGTGTTAGTTTATATAAATCTTTCAGTTTCGCCTGACCTTGTTTTTTTTTTTTGTAAAATTCTTTTTATTGAGTTTAATATAACATACTGTAGAAAAGTGACTCAACACAACACTGAGCCACACTTATGGCCAACGTGGCCAACAGTTACAATAACATACAGATTTACTAACAGAAATACTATCTAGACATTTACGACTGTCTTTTACCCCCCTCCCTCCCCCACCCCCTCAACAATTTGAGACTCAGTTCCCCACACTCCTCTCAGAGACCTTGCACCCGGACTTTAGTGCACCTGGTATTCAATACATATCTCCAGAAGTATTTGCGCAGTGCCCAATTTTTTTTTTTTAAAGTTTTTATTGAGTTTTTAAACAGTGGTAACAGAAAAAAAAGAAGTTGAAACTAGCACATTGAAATACATGTGTGCGGGCGCAGCCGCCATTAAAGTGAAAAGAGAGAGAGTTATTGTACATATAAAGCGGTGGTACACAAAAGTTTTACAAGCTGTTATACGTTATAATACGGAGTCAATTTCTAATATTCTGTTGTGTGTTAGTAATCCTATACGGTGCTTTAGATAATGGGTATTGTAGATTAACCAAGAAGGGCAACCGCAGGTTCTTGTGTTATCGACTCTTAGATTTGGCGGTAGGTTTGATCTTAGTGGTGTCAGAGTTGAGCGTGATAGTGTAAAGGGAAATGTCTGGGGATAGTCAGGTGGGGTAGGTGAGGGGGAGGGGATGCACATCAGATCTTTTGTGGGGAGGTTCGCTGGGTATTCCATCGTGTGAGTGGGGGTGTATGGTGTGCACCTCTGAAAAAGAGGGGGGGAAAGAGATTGGAGAGTGGTGAGGATGGGGGGGATACAAAGTCTCTTTGGTCCTGCCACAGCTCATATATTTCTTTCAGTTCATGTTTTTTTGTAGTCATCAGTGGTGACAAAGTGTAACCAACACGCCCACGTTTTGGTGAACTTAGCGGGTGTATCCTTGGCTTGATGTATGAGGTCTTCCATGACCATTGTTTTTGTATACGGTTAAACCAGTCCTCTATGGTTGGTGGATCGGGGGAACGCCATTTGAGAGGGACACACATTTTAGCCGCATTGACCAAATGCATAGCTAGGGAGCAAAAGTAGGCGTGTAGTGGGGTCGTTGAGTGATGGAGCAAGAATTGTGCAGGCGTGAATTCTAGTGAGTATGTGGTTATTTGGTTGATAAGTCTGTGGACTTCTTTCCAGAAAGGTTGGAGTTTGGGACAGGTCCACCAAATATGTAGGAGCGAGCCTGTCTCTGTTTTGCATCTCCAACAGATCTGGGAGATTGCTGGGTTGATTTGGTGTAATTTAAGAGGTGTCCTGTACCACCTGAAAAGTATTTTGAAAGCATTTTCCTGTATTTGCACATTCATGGAACCTTTATGGATTTGTGTGTAAATGTTTTCCCACTCTAGGTCTGTGAGGTCTATGGAGAGATCTTGTTCCCATTTTTGGTTGGTCCAGTGCCTTGTGGGCGTATGGTCAGAAAATAATAGAGTGTAAGTGTGTGATATCAGGTGGCTTTGGGGTTCTCACAGAAACATAAAGTTTCAAACGTGGTAGTGTGTCTAGACCAGTCAGGTCTGGGTTTGGGTTTGTTAAAAAAATGTCGCAGTTGGACGTATGTCCAGAAGGGGAAAGAGTCTATTTTCATTTTTGATGCCAATGAGGATTGGGATAAATGGTGACCTCCTTAAAAGAAATGTTCTGCTCGGACGGTTGGATGGGGCCAATGGTCGGCTAGAAAGGAGACATGCATTCCTGGCATAAAGTCTGGGTTTAAGTGGAGTGGCGTCATTGGACCGTTAATTTTGTGTTTGTTGCAAGTTGTACGGAATGAAATTTAGTGTTGGGTTAATAAGTGGGTGAAGTTTGTATTCAGGGGGCGTGTGCTGTGGGTTGACCCAAGGGAGATGTGTCAATGGAAGGTTCGACAAGGATTGTTCTAATTGGACCAGTCTTTATGTTTAGAGTGTATGTTCCAATCTATAATCCTAGCAAGGTGGAATGCTTGTTATTTACGTATGTCAGGGAGTCCTATGCCCCCCAGGAGTTGAGGAGTGGTCAATCTCATAAAGTCAAGTCTCGAGTGTATTTTTCCCCAGACAAAGTCTGTGCATGTTTTCGGTAGGTAGAGAAGAATGCCTGCAGGAGTTTAATTGGGATTGTTTGTAAAATATATAGGATCCTGGGCAGGATATTCATTTTAACGGTCGCGGCTCTGCCGAATCAGGAAAACAGCCCAGTGGACCATTTCTTTAAGTCTATTTGTATTTTTTGTAGCAGTGGGGCATGATTTAGGGAATACAGGTCAGTTAGGGAGGTTGGTAATTGAATGCCCAGGTAGGTAATTGTGCGGCTGTTCCATGTGAACGGGAAATTATTTTGGCATTGTTTACAGGTTTCAGGGGTAAGCGAAACATTAAGGGCTGTCGATTTTGAAAAATTTATTTGAAGGTTAGTTAGGGTTTTAAAGGTGTGAAAATCTTTAAATAAGTTCGGGATTGTCGTAAGCGGTTCCGTGAGAAAGAGGAGAATGACGTCTGCAAAAGCTGCTAGTTTATATGTGCGGTGTTTTATATCTATGCCCTTAATATCCGGATTGGCCCTGATACGTCTTAGTAATGGTTCAAGGGAGAGGATGAAAATGAAAGGGGAGAGGGGTCAGCCTTGGCGGGTTCCGTTCGACACGGAGAAGGCATCCGTCAGGTGACCGTTTACTCGGACTCTCGCAGTGGGATTAGAGTAGAGTAGTTTAACATTGTTGAGGGGAGGCCTATGGCCCTTAGGGTTTCTGTCATGTAGTCCCATGCCACCCTGTCGAATGCCTTCTCCGTGTGGAGCGAAAGCATAAATCCCTTTATTATGCGTAGACGTGAGCCAGTGGTGGACAATGATGGCCTTAAGAGTGTTATCTCTCCCCGAGACAAAGCCAACTTGATCAAGGTCGATAAGTTGGGGTAGTAAAAGTAGGAGTCGGTTCGCTAAAGTTTTTGCATACCATTTAAGGTCAACGTTGAGTAACGAGTTGGGCCTGTAATTGTTAACTAAGGAAGGGTTTTTGTCTGGTTTCAGAATTACTGCTATGTGGGCAGTTAGAAGGTCTCGCGGGGGTCAGTGGGAGTTGCAAAGGAGTTAAAGTTAAAGAAGGGGTGAGTATTCCTGCGTATGCTTTATAGTACCCGACGGTCAAACCATCGGGTCCAGGGCTTTTGCCCGTTTTCATTTGTTTCAGTGCCAAGTCAACCTCTTCTCTTTTTAAGGGGGAATCTAGGTCCTGTGCGATGGATTCCGATATTGGGTTTGGGCCGTATTGTCCCATATAGTCAATGATCATTTGTTTCCTTGTGGTTCCATCTATGGATAGATCTGATGGGGGGGGGGGGGGTTATATAATTTATCATAGTACTTGACAAATTGTTTAGCTATGTCTGGGGTCATGTTTAGTTTGTGTCCCGATAGGTCAGTAATGGAATGTATCATTGTGTTGGATTTTTTCGCTTGTAGAGCTCTTGCTAGCATTTTACTAGCTTTATTGCCATGTTCATAGAATGTTTTCTTAGAAAGGATATATTTGCGTTGTATTTGTTTATCTAATAGGTCCAACAGATCTTTTCTGACTTGTATAAGATCATTCATAGTGGTCAGAGCTTGAGTGTGTTTGTGTGCACCTTCAAGTCTGTGGATCCGTTCGATAAGTTCTGAATACTGTCTCCGACGTTCTCGGTTTCGTTTGGCAGCCACTGCAATTAGAGTGCCTCTAATCACACATTTATGGGCTTCCCAATTAGCGAGCGGGGATGTATCAGTAGGCTTATTTTCGAGAAAGAAGTGTTGGAGACGGGTTTCAACTTCTGCAGCAATAGAGGGATCCGTCAGTAAGGATGGGTCTAACTTCCACGTTTGTGGACGAGGTGATGTTTCAGGGAGCTTTAGTGTCAAGGAAATGGAGTGGTGATCCTAGATGAACATGGGGTCAATGGAAGTTTGGTGGAGCATGGATAAATCTTTTTGCGTCAAGAATAGGTAGTCTATCCTTGAGTACCGGTTGTGAGGTGCTGAAAAGAAGGTATAATCTTTGCCATTGGGATTCAGGGTGCGCCATGTGTCATGGAGTAGTAGATGTTTGATTTGGGATTTAATTGTTTTTAAAGCTGCATATGGGAGTGATGAGGTGCTGATAGATGTGTCTTGGATAGGAGTAAGCAGGCCGTTAAAATCTCCCCCTAGTATGAGGGTACTGTACCTTCTTGAAAAGTTGTTAATGTATCAGTAATGGTTCGGAAGAACAGTACTTGATGGATGTTTGGGGCATATATGTTTGCTAAGGTGATTTTTCTACCTAGAAGCGAGTCTTTCAGAAAGAGGTATCTGCCCTCCTCATTTATAAGCAAGTCAGTAAGTTGAAGGGGCAGCATTTTGCGATAAGTATCAAGACTCCTTTAGATTTGTTCAATGGGTTGGTTGCATGATACACCGTTGGATAGCGGAAATTGTGTAGTTTTGGTGTGGCGTTGGAGCTGAAATGCGTTTCCTGTATGAATATGATGTCAGCCTTGCTCCGGTGCATGGTTAGGAGGAGTTGGGAGCACTTTTCTGGCGTGTTAAGGCCCCTAGCATTGAGCAAAACTATTTTAACCAAGGGGATGGTTGTAGTGGGGGATGCAGAGGTCATTCTGAAAGTATGTTAACGTATCTGTCAGGATTTCAGGAGCTGTGACAGGGGGTGTGGTAAGGTGGGTATGGGGGTCTGAATTGGTTAGTGAGGTGTGGGAGGTAGTGGGAAGGTTCCGGCGATAAGTGGGATCCCTATGACCTGTCTAGGTGAGTGAGGGTCACGATATTAGACGTGCCGGTAGAGGTCAGTGGTGCTTATATTACTTGAGGGGGTGAGGTCCCTGTGAGTTGTTCGTATCCACTGTGTGGGAGTTGGTTTGTCAATTGAGAGGAATGACAGATGTAGAAAGATTGATCAGTGAGGGCCACCCCACCGACAGCCTTAGCTTGTAGTGATGAGAGCAGATAGGGGATATACTGTAGCAGGCAGAAATGGATGTTTAAGGGAGTGAAGCAGTGCGTGTGGTAGGTCGTATGTCAATCTCTGGATAAAGGGCTTAGTAGGGTGCAATCTTCAGTAATCATTGTGGGTGAGTCCATTTGGGGGTGAACAGCTGTCTGGATTGGGGGTATATAATGAAAGATTCACCGCCTGGATATCTAACAGGAATGGTACAAAGAGAGAGAACAATAACTAGCTCTTGTCGGAGCTAACAACATTGGTAACATAGTAGTAGGCCCATTAAGAAAGTGCGCCCTTTGGAGAGCAAACATTGTGACAGTTTAATTTCAACAATCGTCAACAGGACAATAAGTGCTCGTAAGTTGAGCAAAATAGCACACATAACACAACGTATATTGGAGAAGGGTGGAGGTGTGAGGGTCTAGGCTAGACCAGAGCTATCTTGGTAAGAGTATGTCAGATCCCTGAGCGTGGGTATGTGTGCCTGTTTTTCTGGGTCATGTAGCGTATGATATACTTTGCATTGGCAACAACGGTGATGTAATCTGGGTCATCCCATATTGGGAGGCGTGTAGTTGCAGTTTACGGGTCTGTGAAGTACTATGAGGTGAGTGATGCAATTCTATGCTTAAAGGTAGTGACAGTAAATCCCCGGCGTCAGTAGAGGGCGGTGTGGGGCTAAATTACCTTGAGTTTGTTAGTCTATAATATACTAACATTAGCAGGGGGGGTTAAGCTGGGGATGAGGTGTTGTAGGGTTAAAGCCCTCTTAACTGTTGTTAGTATGTGTCGTATAACAGTAAGACCTTTCAAGTACGGGAGGTATAATAACATAAGGAACATAACATATTACCCATAAAGTCGTTCGCATCAGGAGGAAGCTCTGTCGGTATTGTCTACAAGGAGGCAAGCAATGTGGATATGGGCTGGTGAGCATGCATCTGTAGCCGAGGTCTACAGAAGGAGTTAGATAAATGCTTCTCGCTAGCATCACAGGACCTTTGTGTGAGAAGCGATGGGTGTAGTTACACAAAGTTAAATGTCCTCGGACAAGGTATAAAGAATACCGATAGTTTGGGAGAAGGATAGAATGTCTCGTGTGGGTTGTCTGCAGTCCGCTGCTTGGAGGTATCCTCTTCGTGGCGTCCATGGCGTCTTCGGGCAATCACTCATTTATGTTTTCAAACAGTCTAAGATTGGTAATGCGGCCAGCTGCTTGTAACACCATGGTTGTACATGTCACATAAGGCATTGGGTTTGGAGGAATGGATTACATTGGTCAATGAGCAATCTTGTATGACCCCTAATTAGAGATGGCCCAGATCAGTGTGGTGAAACTCCTGCAGGCTCGGGTGTCAAGTGGAGTGAGTGTTACTACGTTGGATCATCCAAGGGTGTGAAGGAGTATGGGAGTATGGCTCAGGGGTCTGATCAGGGTTTTCACACATGAAGGGGAGATATGGAAAGAGAAGGCAAAAGTTGTCGGTGTGCTCATCCTGTTCAGGGGTCTTGGGCACTAACAGCGGGGTTCATCGATCTCGGCGTGCCCGACGAGGTAAGAGCGCTGTCATGGGACTTGGAGGTGGATGTCTGAGCTGTGAGGTAGAACTGGGTCTGGCAGTTAACGGCGATCGTCGTCTCCGGAATCTCGTGTTTTGGGCTTCCATCGGTTCTTCCTCTGGTGGATGGTGGGTAGGAGTAGATGTTTCAAACTCCGCATACCAGTTTTGGACCGCTAAGTATGGTATATCTAGAGTGCGGCAGAAGGCATCTAATTCCTCCGGGACTCTCAGTAACGCAGAACGGCCCTGGTGAGAAGCTAGCAGGCTGAAGGGAAATTTCCATCGATAGGGAATCCCTCTGGTCCGCAGGACTTCCAGCAGAGGATGTAAATCTTTGCGGTGTCTCAGCGTAATTGCTGAGAGATCCTGGTAAATGCAGATAGAGAGGCCTTCAAATTCTAATTGCGTCTTGTCACGGGCTTTCTTGAGGATTTCTTCTTTGGTAGCAAAATCATTGACATGGCAGATAATGTCCCTCGGGGGTTCAGTGTCTCTGCCTCGGGGACGAAGCGCTCTGTGGATTCATTCCATTGCAATCAGTGTATGTGGGGGCCGATCCAGGAAGCGGTTGAAGAGATCCGTGACAGCCGGGAGAATCTGATCCTGCCACACAGATTCGGGGAGGCCTCTCACCCGTAAATTGTGCCTTCATCCCCTGTTGTCGAGATCTTCAACATGACGCTGAAGATCTCGGAGTTGCATGGTGTGCGAGTCTACCTTGTGGTGGATCTTCTTTATGGCTGTCTGTTGTTGTGCCGCGGTATTCTCCACATGCTGCAATCTCCCTGCAGTGGCCTGTAACTCATGGCGAAGGTCCGAAATGGCCGAGAACAAGGTATCCTTTATGTCAGCTGCTACAGCCTGGAGGTCGTGTAGACTCGGTTGACGGTGAGATGCCAAGCTGTTCTCCATAGGTGTGGGACGTTGTTCAGTTGGGGCAGGATAATCCCATTGTGGTCTTGGGCAGGAGATAAGGTGGGAAGGGGAGCCGCCATATTAGCCCGCTGGGTTCTGAATATCTCCGGTATTGTTTGGCTTGGGCGATTGGCTCGGGTGGTTTCTCTCAGGGATCGGGATCCAGACTGCGAGTTTCCGCAGGAAGAAGTCCCCATAGTGGGTAGCAGAGTGTTATCGGTAATCCACGTGGGTAGCGGATTATAGGCTGCGGTGTGAAGGAGCCTAAGGATTAGGCAGCCATCTTCTCTCAAGGCAAACCACGCCCCCCATGCAGTGCCCAATTATCTCCAGTGTTTAAACACAAACCTCAATTATGGCTGAACTCCCCAACCATATAAGCAAACTAGAGTAGAGCTACCTTCCATCCTCGACTAGGTCATTAAGAGAATGTAGACTTAATAGTATTTAGGTCACTAGGACTCTTACCCCACCTTGACATCTGAGTTATACCACGCCTGCCACATCTTATCAAATTTCTTTCCACATCCCCTTGACAGATATGTCACTTTATAATATGGCATCATTGAATTGACCAGAGGGGGCGTGGCCGGACGTGATACAGGGAGGACGTGTGTATGCTGAGCTTCGTCCAGGCATCTTCCATCCATTGCCATCCCTGCTCTATTTCCCTTGATCCATTGCTGGGAACGTCCCCAACCCTCTCCGCTGCAGATCCGGCTGGATCTTGCTTCAAATCAGGCAAATTTGAGCTTTTTTAGGCCTCCTGCCTGCCCTGGACTGTGAACTACCGCTGCCATATTGAGGCCTGCGGCCTGTCCGGAGCCTGGCGCTCGCCTACGCCGCAGACCGGGGGACGAACGGATCCTTCCCTGGGAACCTCCCGACCGGGACATCCGAGCTACCACCGAGAGGAGGCAGACACCCACAGCGTGAGGGAGAGCCGAGCGGGATCCTCTCCTTCCATCCCGGACCCCCCCGCGGCCTGCCGCCACTCCTGGGCTTCTCCACCGGCCATCCTGGACTCTGTGAGTACAAGGGCTGTCGCCCGAGCCTTCTTCTCTGCTGTACCTAACCTCAGAATCCCTGTATCTTAGGCCCAAGAGACCCGGTCCGGGCCCGGGAGAAAACCCCCCCCGACCGGCCTCAGCCTTCAGGACAGACCGCGGCTTCGGCCTAGTCCTGGAAGTCGGCGGCCATCTTGGTACTCCAAGTACCCCCACAACCTATTCCCTGCAGTTTAACCAACTACAGATCGCAGAGATATTATTGTCCGCTTCCACTTCTATGAAAGCAAAGAAGCCCTCACACTTGCAACGCGGAACAAGTCACGTATTGACTATAAACAACACAAAATCCAGATATTCAACGATCTCTCCCCAATCACTTTGGCCACAAGGCGCAGTTTCCGTCCTGTTACTACCCATCTACAAAACCATCAAGTTCCATACCGCTGGGGATTCCCCTTCCGCCTAACCGTTTCCAAAGATGGTGTTCAACATTCCCTGAGAGACCTTTACGAAAGTGAAGCCTTTATCCGCAATCTAGGTCTTCCCCCCCTGCCTGAGGAAGATTCTATACCCCAAGCTCCAAACCCCAAACCACTTACCACACCAGCCAAAATTTGGACCCCAGTTCAACGAAGATCCCAGAAGAACTTCTCTACCCCACAATGAGCCAATCGTCACAGATATCCAGCCTGATGTGACTTATTATTTTTTTATTTTTTCTTTTCTCAATTTTTCTGGCCATTTTTCCATGACCAGATAATATTTACCATGGTTATCCTAGTGACCTCACAGTGGGCGGGTCACTTTGTTGAGAGGTCACACCTCTCACCGATGTCTTTGTTAGATGCCTTCTTGGGGGTTCCCCCCCCCCTTTTTTAACTTTTCGTTTTTTTTTTTTTTTTGTTTTCTTTTTTATACTTCTCTGACATACACCAGCTTGTCTTAAGATTTATCTACCTGTTCATAATTACATGCCAAATACCTATGCTCCTCCTGTCTGTTTGTTTTCCCTTTTTTTTTTTTTTGTTTTTTTGTTTTTTTTTGTTTTTTTGTTTTACAAAAAACAGAGACGAGGATCTCCCCACCTCCCCCCCTCCTCCATTAAACCCTGCAGGCTAACATGCCCCCCCTCATGACCCAAGGCTTATGCCTGGGCAGCCTGAAATTTTTTCTCAGGCTTTTCAAAAATTATTTTTTCTTTTTTCTTTTTTTAACATTTTTCACCTTCTTATGCAATATAGTTCCTAATTTTTTTACTCCCTTTGGAGTTTACATATGCAGGTCTTTTTTCTTTTTTTCTCTTTTTGACCTATATATGTTTTTTCAGTGTTGTACTTACATCAATATAACAATTTTAAGCAATGTTTGTCTTCAAATGTTATTTTTTTTAAGGATGCTCATTTATATGCTCTCAGTCTTTATACTGCATTAGCACTTTCTTGTTTAGCCAAATATGGCCCTCAAAGTTTACTCTTGTAATGTTAAAGGATTGAATTCTATAGGCAAAAGGTGGCAGGCCTTAAAAGAATTTAAATCATCCAAAGCAGAGGTGATTATGGTTCAGGAAACCCATTTTAAGCCCAGTGGCTCCTTTAAGTTTGCCTCTAGATACTTCCCCGTAGCATATACTTCCTCTGATCCCTCTGGAAAAGCGGGAGTAGCAATTCTTATTAAACGCACAAGCCCAATAAAAATACTCTCCTCCTACCTAGATCCTCACGGTAGGTTCATATTCCTGAAGTGTAGTCACTTATCTACCTCTTTTTCCTTAATTAACATTTATGCACCAAATGTAGGACAAATCAGTTTCCTTGAAAAAGTTTTTGAGAAACTACAACCCTTCTCCCAGCCTTTCATGATCATGGGAGGCGACTTCAATGTGTGCATGTCCCCGACCAGGGACAGGAAAACTCTATTCCAAACCACCCCACAATCTTCCTCTAAGAAACTATCAACATCCTTTCGCAAACTAGTTAGATCCCATAATCTATTTGACTCTTGGAGGATAAAACACCCGACCCAAAAACACTATACATTTTATTCTCACCCCCACAAGTCTTATTCTAGACTAGATTACTTCCTTGTTACAGGCCCTCTATTGCCCTATGTAGTATCTTCTGAAATAAATCCTATTACCTTGTCGTATCATCCACCCATTGAACTCAATGTATTATTGACAAAGTCTTTTACTAAAACCTGCCACTGGTGCCTCAATGAATCCTTGCTTAAAAACCCTTTATCTCAAACCCAACTACAGCAGAAACTAACTGAGTTTTTCCAGCTTAATGATGGTTCTGTCCCGGAAATTTCCACCCTGTGGGAGGCCCATAAGGCCTTTTTTAGGGGTGAATGCATAGCTATAGGCTCACGCCTAAAGAAAGATTCTGTACAACTCAAAAAGGATCTTATCACCCAACTGCAGACAGCGGAAAGAACTTTGTTGACCTCCCCACGATGGAAAAACTGAGAAATGTCATCTCAATCCGAGACCGGATTAAGTCTTTCGATACGAATCAAATTTCTAAATCCATGTTGTGGGCTAAGCAAAAATTTTACGATTATGCAAACAAACCACATAGGATGCTAGTGAACAAATTAAAACCACAGCCCTTTCTATCTATACCCGACCACCTGATACAATCTGACGGCACCCCCACATACTGTCCGAAAGCTATGTCAAAGGTCTTTGGAGATTTTTATAAGCGGCTTTATAACTGTTTAGGTCCTGATTCACATCCTCAATTCTCACAATCAGAGTTTGATAAATTTATAAATTCCCTCCCGCTACCAAGGATCTCTGCTGACCATCTATCCTCCCTTAACTCTCCGATTACTGGGGAGGAAATAGGAGAGGTGATTAAAAATCTTCCAACCCACAAATCTCCGGGCCCTGACGGTCTCCCTTACATCTATTATAAAACCTTTACACATATTTTAACTCCCTATCTACAATCCCTATTCTCCTCCTTTTTTAAGGGATCCATCCCGCATTCACAATTCTTACATGCCAATATAACGGTAATCCCTAAACCAGGGAAGGATCCTGCACTACCCGACAACTACCGCCCAATTGCTTTATTAAACTCAGATTACAAGATTTTCACTAAGATATTAGCCAATAGATTATCCCCACTTTTAACGCTCCTGATTCACAGAGACCAGGTAGGATTTGTACCCTTGAGACATGCTGGAGATAATACAAGAAGAACCATAGATCTGATAGACCTAATAAACAGAACTAAACGTCCCACCTTAGTCTTGAGCTTAGATGCTCAAAAAGCTTTTGACCGTTTAAGTTGGCCCTTCATGTTCGCAGTCCTATCCCGATTTGGATTCTCAGGCCCCTTCATAATAGCTCTACATACCCTATACTCCCTCCCTACGTCTCAAGTCCAGCTGTCCTCCTATATTTCGAAACGATTTACTCTCAGTAATGGTACGAGACAAGGCTGCCCTCTGTCGCCCCTATTATTTATATTAAGTCTAGAACCTTTAGCAGCAGCTATTAGATCCCATCCTAATATTAGAGGAATCCCACTACGACATCAGGACTACAAACTCTCTCTTTTTGCAGACGACATTCTGCTCACCATCACACACCCCGAGATTTCATTTCATTACCCTTCTTACACGAAACCCTCTCCACATTCGGATCCTTATCAGGATTTTGTATTAATCAGACTAAAACAGAAGCTCTCCCCATCAATATACCCTCAGATACACTCCTTACAAAACAGATTTAAATACAGATGGTGCCAGACTTCACTAAAATATTTAGGAATTCATCTTACCCCTTCATACCACTCTCTTTATCAAGCCAATTTCCCTCCTATGTTCGCAGAAATTGCTAAACTCCTACAACATTGGTCTTCCATCCCAATCTCCCTCCTAGGTAGGATTAACGTTCTTAAAATGTCGGTTTTGCCCAAATTATTGTACCTTTTTGAAACACTTCCGGTCCCAGTCCCAATGTCGCAGTTGAGAAATCTCCAGAGAAAGTGCCTTAATTTTGTTTGGAACAATGCATCCCATAGAATTGCTCAATCGGTAGTCCTCTCTCCTAGAGCTAAAGGTGGATTAGCCTCCCCCGATTTTATTAAATATTACTATGCTTCTCATCTTAGAGTATTGACAACATGGACCTCAAGTAAGGCTGCAAATAGATGGGCCGAAATTGAAATGGGGATTACTGCCCCAGTACATCCATGCTATCTGTTATGGCCTTCCTCAAAGAAATTCATACCCCAACTAAGGTCTCTGTGTCTCTCCCCGATGCTTTTTACGCTATCAATCTGGAAAAGATGTAGAGACAAATTTCACCTCTCCTTACCCTGCTCCCCTCTCCAGAATTTCCTTTTTAACCCAGAAATTCCGGACGGATTATCATATCTGCGAACAATTGCATGGACACACGCGGGGATGTTTCAGCTGCGACATTTAGTTCACCCAGTAACACATAAGCTTTTACCTTTTTCAGTCCTTGAAGAAAAACACACCCTACCGAAATCTACAGAATACTTCTACTTACAAATTAAACATTTTTTCCAATCCAGCTTTCCCTCCTTATCTTTAGAAAATCCCACTGCCTTTGAATTATTGTGTACAAATGGCCCATACGAACCAAACTTAATCTCATCCATATATAAAATACACCAGACAACACCCCCTTTAAATGACTCCATACATAGATACATGACAAAATGGTCCAAAATGCTAAACAGATCAATTTCATTAATTGATTGGGGTAAAATCTGGGAGTCAGCTTTTAAAGTTTCTAGATGTGTGGCACAAAAGGAGACCGCTATTAAGGTAATATTTCTTTGGTACAAAACTCCTGAGTTGCCCAAAATGCATCTCTTTCTAGTTTGTGCTGGAGATGTGGACGGTCCGTAGGTACGCACCTTCACATTTTCTGGGACTGTCATGTCTTAGGTACGTATTGGATTGAGATAAAAAATCTATTACAGTCACTTTTCGCCACATCTATTCCATTAAAACCCATACATTTCCTGTTAGGTCTACCTTTTCCGGGTATTCCTAAACCACTACAGAGATTAGGGTCCTTTGTACTTTTGGCAGCAAAAAGAGCCATCCCTAGACTTTTTCTCTCTACCAACGCTCCCACTTTACACCATGTTCTCTCCATTATTACAGATATGCGTAAAATGGAACATTTAACAGCAAAAATTGAAGGTAAAACTCCCCAATTTGAAAAAATTTGGAAATCTTGGGATGATTCGAAATTTTCAAAATTTTCTTCTGTACCTTCCATTTCTGCTCCCTTTTGATTCCAACTTACACGTCCTCTTGAGCATCCTTGTGTTTTGAATATGTAATTGAGATAGAAGCATAGATACTGTATGGAATTATTTCTCTCTTAATATATGTCCCAATTCGGGAAGAAGCTGATTTCTATCTATACAGATATCCTCACTATGCTTCTGTACAATGTTTGCACTAATTTTATTTTGATTGTTTATATGTAAATTGTCATGACTTTTCCTTATACTTTTTGTTATGATGATTTATATTTGTTGAAAAATTATTGAAAAATAAAAAATTTATATAAAAAAAAGAATTGACCAACCCCTTCCAAAAGGGCAGGGATGGGGCCTCCAGTTTCTTCCAGTGCAGTAATATGGCCTTCCTACCATAAAACAGTAGGATATCGATCAAAGTTTTATGAGCCTGAGATGGGACCACCTCTTCCACCAATCCCAGGAGACACACTCTAATTGTCTGAGGGAAGGGGACCACCAGGACCTCTACTATACAGGAGGTAACCTCAGTCCAAAACCGTTGGACTCAAGGGCACCCCCAGAAAATACAGTCAGCAGCTGCTGGTGAAAAGGTACACCGCCAACATTCCGCTGCAACATTCGGGTATATGGCCGCTAGTCTAGCCAGTGTATAATGCATTTTATGCAAACATTTAAATTGGATCAGCCTGTCCCTTGCTGCTACCAAGTGCTGAAAGGAGTGATCCAACATGTCATCCCACTCCTCACCTTGGATGTCAGAGACCTCTGCTTCCCACCTTTCCCTACATTTAACCACTGCCAATAGATGTTTTTTAAATAACTCCTTGTATGTAACTGATAGTGTTTTGGGAAGTTTGTGAACAGGTTTTCTAAGTCTGAGGGAAAGGACTCGATGGCACTATCTTTAAACTGGGCCTGGAAGGCATGATGCAGCTGGAGAAATCTGAAGTAGTGCAAATTGGGAAGGTCATGTCTACTTTTGAGCTGGTCAAAGGTCAGTAATTCCCCCTCTAGTGATGTCTTTAAGAAGTTTAATCTCCCTAGATACCCATGCCTTGGGGTCCTCGACAAAGTAGAAGTGAGGCAGTTTGGGTTTAATCCACAAGGGGGTTGTGGGAGCAAAGCCTAAATGATTAGGACAGGTCAGTCCAACTGCTTCTTCCCATGCCTTGATGGTGGATTTCATAGACATGGTAAGGAGAAGATCCGACTTAGTTCTTCTATGAATGGCCAATCTTAAGGATTCATATGATCCCAGGTGCGCCACCTCTCATACAGTAGCCGAGTCCCCAGCATCAGAGATCAGACAACAGTGAACAAACACCATCTGGCTCACTATGTAGTATTTCCTCCAATCTGGCAAGGCTAAACCTCCCTGACCCCAGGGTTCCTGAAGTACCTTTAGTCCTATCCTGGGTGACCTAGGGGACCACAGAAATGAACTGGTGATGCTATCCAACTTTTTAAAGAATGATTTAGGTATCCATATGGGTGCGTGTCTTAAAGAATATAATATAACCCGGAGAACTTTCATCTAAAGCAGGTTAATCCTTCCTATTAATGATAATGGAAGTTTTTGCCATACTTGGGCTTTCTGTTTAAAGAGAGTCAATAAGGGTGTCAGATTGAGGGTCAGATAGTCGGCAGTATTTGCTGTGACTTTGACTCCTAAATATGTAATTGTGGACACCCATTTCAATTTCAGATTGGGGTCCGCCGCCTCCTTTGCACCTGAATCCAGTGGCAGGATAGATCATTTGTTCCAGTTAACCCTCGAACCCGAGAAAGTAGTGAAGTTGTTCATAATCTGCAAAGCCGTTGTCAGCGTCTCTCTCGGGTCTCACAGGAACAGCAACAAATCTTCGGCATAGAGCGCCAGGCATTCATCAATGGTGCCTACTCTGATCGCCCTAACCTTCAGAGACAATCTTAGGGCAATTGCCAATGGCTCCATCATG
This sequence comes from Aquarana catesbeiana, assembly GCF_042186555.1. NCBI lineage: Eukaryota > Metazoa > Chordata > Amphibia > Anura > Ranidae > Aquarana > Aquarana catesbeiana. The sequence continues at coordinate 480,869,357 of NC_133325.1, read as the reverse complement.
AGAGCAAATAGGAAGGGCAACAGAGGGCAACCAGACAGAGGGCAACCCTGCCTTGTGTTTCTACCCACCGAAAAGAAAGGGGACGTATTGTTGCCAAACCGTATCGCCGCCTTGGGGTTGCTATACAGAAGTGAAATCCATGTTCTGAAGACTGGGCTGAACCCCATTTTCTCCAGAACCATGAGCATATATTGCCAGTCTATAGAATCAAAGGCCTTTTCAATATCGATAGAAAGTATGATTCTGGTAGGGGAGTTAAGTTTAGGTAATTGCATATGCGTAAAAAGTCTTCTCAAGCTCGTGTCAGTAGACTTGCCAGGCATAAAGCCCGTCTGATCAATATCTATAAGAGAAGAAATAGCCCCAGCAAGTTCTATTAGCCAACACTTTCAGGTCCATATTTAGTAAGGCTATAGGCCTGTAGGAAGAGCATTCAAGAGGGTCCTTACCCGATTTCAATAAGAAAATCATGTATGCCTCAGGCATTGAGTCAGGGAGCCTCTGTGGTTGCAAGCAGTAATTTAAAAGTGCAGTAAGTCTGGGGGCCAACTGGTTCACATACTTCTTGTAAAAGTCAACAGGAAACCCATCTACCCTGGGAGCCTTGTGGGGTGGAAAGGCAAAGATGGCTGAAACTACCTCTTTGGTAGTGATCTTGGCGTCCAGAGCCAGCCAGTCTGAGTCCGACAAACTTGGGAGTACAACACTGCAGTCAGGGCATTCTGATCATCTTTCGGAATGGGTGCATATAAATTGGGAAAAAAATCCCTAAATTCATCCATAATACCAAAAGGGTCATTAGCAAGGTCACCATTCCTACGTCTGATGACAGGAATATTCGCATTCTGGCTATAGTCAGTCACCAACATAGCTAACAATTTACCATTTTTATCATACTCCACAAAAAGAGAATTAGCTCTGTGACCAGCCTCTGTATGTGCCAAGTTATTGAAATGTAGGGAGAGCAGACGCCTGGCCTCCAGTAGGGCAGAGTAGGAGGAGTCCGATGGGTTACAGCATTGCTCTTCGCACATTCCCTTTCTTTTTCCTGCAGTAAAAGAATCTCAGCATTCTGCTCCACCCGAACCATCTTTATAGCAGATATACATTCCCCTCTGGCTACTGTCTTAAATGCGTCCCATACTATGAGAGGGTCTGCTGACTCATCGTTAGCCTCCCAGTTAGTTCTGATTGAGTCTAACACATGAGAAGACACACCATCATTCTGTAACCAACCAGGAGAGAGTTTCCAGCTCTGTGACCCCCTCCCAGGTGGAAATGCTAAAGAGAGGGAAAGCAGAATATGGTCTGATATGCTTCCTGCTAAATATTCCACCCCCTGCAGAAGTGGCAGCAAGACTGGGTTGCCAAACGCTTGCCGATGAGCAATGGGACTGTGACAGATGCGAGTAGCATCTATCGGTGGGATTTTTATAACACAATAGTTCAGTCAGCCCAGTCCCCGAGACTCAGGATAGAAGCTCCACAGACCCCATTCTACTTGGTTTGGACAAATCCAATGCATCCAAAGTGGCATTGAAGTCCCCCATCAGCAGCAATGGGAGATGGGCATGTGGAGCCAGCTTAACAACCAAGTCATATAACAATTGCACAGTAAACAGGGGGAGGTAAGTAAATATTCACCAACAGCAGCTTATAGTAGCAAATATCTAAGACCACTGCCACATAGCATCCCCCGGATCTGAGAACACCTGATGGATAGTACACGGAACAGCCTTAGTGACTAGAATGAATACTCCCCTAGCAAAAGTGGAGTAATGCCGCATACACACGGGCGGACTTTTTGACCGGACTGGTCCGACGGACTTTCCGACAGACTTTCGAATGAACGGACTTGCCTACACACGATCAACCAAAGTCCGACAGATTCGTACATGATGACATGGGACCAGACTAAAATAAGGAAGTTGATAACCAGTAGCCAATAGCTGCCCTAGCGTCGGTTTTTGTCCATTGGACTAGCATACAGACGAGTGAATTTTTCGACCGGACTCGAGTCCGTCAGAAAGATTTGAAACATGCTTTATTTCTAGGTCCGTCAGACTTTTGTGAAAAAAAAAGTCAGCTGGAGCCCACACACAATCGAATTGTCCAACGGAGTCCGGTCCGCCGGACCAAGTCTGCAGGAAAGTCCGCTTATGTGTACGCAGCATTAAATGTATGAAATGCCCTCTGTATCCAGGGCCTTAGTAAGGCAAGAACCCTGTTCCCATCCAGGTGTGTCTTCTGCAGGAGGACGACATGTGGCGTAGACTTCTTTAGATATTGAAACACCATGGCCCATTTGAATTTTTTATTTAGCCCCGTACATTCCAAGATACTATTTTAATTTGGTTAGACATAACATTAGAGTCCAAAAACTGTGTTTCAGGAACCCGGGAGCCCAAGCAAAAACATTGTCACAACGTGAACTAAATTAGGAGGGCACCACCACCCTATATAGGTGCCAAAATACCCGTGAGAGCTTGAAACTGAGCTTGAACTGAAACAAATCCTCCCCTGCCATTATACCAGAACCAAAAAAGAAAAGGAAAAAATAGAAAAACACAGTCTGGTATGTAGCTTTAGTCCCAAATATGACTATCAAAAATTTCTTGGAAGTTCAACTGACGTTCAAATGTTCGACAGATCAAGTATTTTTCTTGTGTCTACCAGAAGGTTCCACTTAAAACAGGACTAGGAGCATTGCATAGTAGGGATGAGCTTCATGTTCGAGTCGAACCCATGTTCGACTCGAACATCGTCTGTTTGCCCGTTCGCCGAATTGCGAATGACATGGGCCGTTCGCGCCAAATTCGTGAGGCGCGTCACGGCCCATAATTCACTGCTGCATCGCAGTGCATTGCTGGCTGATGATTGGGCAAGCATGCACTATGACCCGCATGCTTGGCCAATCACAGCGCTGTCTGAACAGAGAGCTGTAATTGGCCAAAGCCAAGGAGGGTTTGGCCAATTATGGCTCAGGGGATTTAGTACACGTCCCACACTATATAAGGCTGCCTGCACGGTGGCCCTGTGTAGTGTGTGTTCCGGCGTTGAGAGAGAGATAGATAGACAGAGAGACAGTGTCATTTGATTTAAGTTAGATAGATTAGGCAGGACAGTCAGTGAGTTAGCTGCACTTACAGTGTATTGTGTATATATATATGCATCCCAGGTGTTGTGTGTATATATATATATATATATATATATATATATATATATATATATATATATATACACACTGTATTCAATTTAGCTAGATCCGTTCCTGTTATCTTGCTACTGACAGGCAAGCTTGTGTTGTTACAGTATTTACAGCTACCTGAAGAAAATTGCTGGTTCTTTTGATCCTATTAGTACCACAGTCAGGCAGCTAGACTATTTACAGTTAGTTCAGTGCATCTTCCTCACAGTGTTCAGTTAAAGCTACAAGTTAGTTTAGTGAGACCTCTGCACAGTGTTCAGCTAAAGCTACAAATTAGTGTAGTGCGTCCTCTGAACAGTGTTCAGCTAAAGCTACAAGTTAGTGTAGTGCGACCTCTGCACAGTGTTCAGCTAAAGCTACAAGTTAGTGTAGTGCGTCCTCCTCACAGTGTTCAGCTAAAACTACAAGTTAGTGTAGTGCGACCTCTGCACAGTGTTCAGCTAAATAAGCTACAAGTTAGTGTAGTGCGTCCTCCTCACAGTGTTCAGCTAAAACTACAAGTTCAGCTATAGCTACCTGTAGAAGGTTGGTGGTGTTTTCCTGATCCTATCACTACCGCAGGCAGCTAAATAAGCTACAAGTTAGTTTTTTGCGAGCTCTGCACAGTATTCAGCTAAAGCTACCTGTAGAAGGTTGGTGGTGTTTTCCTGATCCTATCACTACCGCAGGCAGCTAAATAAGCTACAAGTTAGTGTAATGCGTCCTCCTCACAGTGTTCAGCTAAAACTACAAGTTCATCTATAGCTACTTGTAGAATGTTGGTGGTGTTTTCCTGATCCTATCACTACCACAGGCAGCTAAATAAGCTACAAGTTTGTTTTTTTGCGAGCTCTGCACAGTATTCAGCTAAAGCTACCTGTAGAAGGTTGGTGGTGTTTTCCTGATCCTATCACTACCGCAGGCAGCTAAATAAGCTACAAGTTAGTGTAGTGCGTCCTCCTCACAGTGTTCAGCTAAAACTACAAGTTCAGCTATAGCTACCTGTAGAAGGTTGGTGGTGTTTTCCTGATCCTATCACTACCGCAGGCAGCTAAATAAGCTATAAGTTAGTTTTTTGCGAGCTCTGCACAGTATTCAGCTAAAGCTACCTGTAGAAGGTTGGTGGTGTTTTCCTGATCCTATCACTACCGCAGGCAGCTAAATAAGCTACAAGTTAGTTTTTTGCGAGCTCTGCATAGTGTTCAGCTAAAGCTACCTGTAGAAGGTTGGTGGTGTTTTCCTGATCCTATCACTACCGCAGGCAGCTAAATAAGCTACATGTTAGTTTTTTGCGAGCTCTGCACAGTGTTCAGCTAAAGCTACCTGTAGAAGGTTGGTGGTGTTTTCCTGATCCTATCACTACCGCAGGCAGCTAAATAAGCTACAAGTTAGTGTAGTGCGTCCTCCTCACAGTGTTCAGCTAAAACTACAAGTTCAGCTATAGCTATCTGTAGAAGGTTGGTGGTGTTTTCCTGATCCTATCACTACCGCAGGCAGCTAAATAAGCTATAAGTTAGTTTTTTGCGAGCTCTGCACAGTATTCAGCTAAAGCTACCTGTAGAAGGTTGGTGGTGTTTTCCTGATCCTATCACTACCGCAGGCAGCTAAATAAGCTACAAGTTAGTTTTTTGCGAGCTCTGCATAGTGTTCAGCTAAAGCTACCTGTAGAAGGTTGGTGGTGTTTTCCTGATCCTATCACTACCGCAGGCAGCTAAATAAGCTACATGTTAGTTTTTTGCGAGCTCTGCACAGTGTTCAGCTAAAGCTACCTGTAGAAGGTTGGTGGTGTTTTCCTGATCCTATCACTACCGCAGGCAGCTAAAACTACAAGTTAGTGTAGTGCGACCTCTGCACAGGGTTCAGCTAAAGCTACCTGTAGAAGGTTGGTGGTGTTTTTCTGATCCTTTCACTACTGCAGGCAGCTAAATAAGCTACAAGTTAGTTTTTTGCGAGCTCTGCACAGTGTTCAGCTATAGCTACCTGTAGAAGGTTGGTGATGTTTTCCTGATCCTATCACTACCGCAGGCAGCTAAATAAGCTACAAGTTAGTTTTTTGCGACCTCTGCACAGTGTTCAGTAGGGATGAGCTTCGAGTTCGAGTCGAACTCATGTTCGACTCGAAGATTGGCTGTTCGCAAGTTCGCCGAACAGCGAACAATTTGGGGTGTTTGCGGCAAATTCGAATGCCGCAAAACACCCTTTAAAAGTCTATGGGAGAAATCAAAAGTGCTAATTTTAAAGGCTTATATGCAAGTTATTGTCATAAAAAGTGTTTGGGGACCCGGGTCCTGCCCCAGGGGACATGGATCAATGCAAAAAAAAGTTTTAAAAACGGCCGTTATTTCAGGAGCAGTGATTTTAATAATGCTTAAAGTCAAACAATAAAAGTGTAATATCCCTTTAAATTTCGTCCCTGGGGGGTGTCTATAGTATGCCTGTAAAGGGGCGCATGTTTCCTGTGTTTAGAACAGTCTGATAGCAAAATGACATTTTGAAGGAAAAATTCCATTTAAAACTACCCGCGGCTATTGCATTGCCGACAATACACATAGAAGTTCATTGATAAAAGTGGCATGGGAATTCAACACAGGGAAACCCCGAACCAAAATTTAAAAAAAAAAATGATGTGGGAGTCCCCCCCCTTCAGGTCTGGTATGGATATTAAGTGGAACCCGGCCAAAATTAAAAAAAAAAAAAAAAAAAACGTGGGGTTCCCCCTAAATTCCATACCAGACCCTTCAGGTCTGGTATGGATTTTAAGGAGAACCCCGAGCCAAAAAAAAAACGGCGTGGGGTCCCCCCAAAAATCCATACCAGACCCTTATCTGAGCACGCAACCTGGCAGGCCGCAGGAAAAGAGGGGGGGCGAGAGTGCAGCCCCCCCTCCTGAACCGTACCAGGTCACATGCCCTCAACATTGGGAGGGTGCTTTGGGGTAGCCCCCCAAAACACCTTGTCCCCATGTTGATGAGGACAAGGGCCTCATCCCCACAACCCTGGCCGGTGGTTGTGGGGGTCTGCGGGCGGGGGGCTTATCGGAATCTGGAAGCCCCCTTTAACAAGGGAACCCCCAGATCCCGCCCCCCCTGTGTGAAATGGTAAGGGGGTACTTACCCCTACCATTTCACTAAAAAACTGTCAAAAATGTTAAAAATGACAAGAGACAGTTTTTGACAATTCCTTTATTTAAATGCTTTTTCTTTCTTCTATCTTCCTTCATCTTCTTCTGGTTCTTCTGGCTCTTCTGGTTCTTCCTCCGGCGTTCTCATCCAGCATCTCCTCCGCGGCATCTTCTATCTTCTTCTCCTCGGGCCGCTCCGCACCCATGGCATGGGGGGAGGCTCCCGCTCTTCTCTTCATCTTCTTCTTCATCCTCTTCTCTTCTTCCTTCTTCTCTTCTTCTCTTCTTCATTTTCTTCTCCGGGCCGCTCCGCATCCATGCTGGCATGGAGGGAGGCTCCCGCTGTGTGACGGTGTCTCCTCGTCTGACGGTTCTTAAATAACGGGGGGCCCTCTCTGACGCATGGGACATGACGGGACTTCCCTGTGGCATTCCCCGTGACGTCACAGGGAAGTCCTGTCAAGTCACTGTGCGTCAGAGGGGGGCGGGGTCACCGGGTGGCCCCGCCCCCTGTTATTTAAGAACCGTCAGATAAGGAGACGCCGTCACACAGCTGGAGCCTCCCTCCATGCCAGCATGGGTGCGGAGTGGCCCGGAGAAGAAAATGAAGAAGAGAAGAAGGAAGAAGAGAAGAGGATGAAGAAGGAGATGAAGAGAAGAGCGGGAGCCTCCCCCCATGCCATGGGTGCGGAGTGGCCCGAGGAGAAGAAGATAGAAGACGCCGCGGAGGAGATGCTGGACGAGAACGCCGGAGGAAGAACCAGAAGAGCCAGAAGAACCAGAAGAAGAAGAAGATGAAGGAAGATAGAAGAAAGAAGAAGCATTTAAATAAAGGACAGCGGTAATGTTGAGCAGTTATAAACTAAACATGCGGCCAACAACACATGCATAGGAAAATCCTGTAAAAGAAAGTCCCTTAAGAGAAAGTCCCTTGAAAGAAGTGATGTAAAGTTCAGGCTGTAGTTCCAAAAAATAAATTTATCAGGTGATCATGAAAAAATTCCTCAGCGTGCACCTTCCACCGATCACTACAGATTCCACCCAGTGCGACCACTCTCCCCCTAGGGGGCTAAACTCACCAGAATTGGGAAGTAATAGAGCATTCAGAATACTACTCCATGCCAGCAACTGTTGTTAACATCACTCATGAAGGATCACGGATGTTCAGGGCTCATAATAAGTCAAAAAGCAAAAAAAGAAACGCACATAGCGTAATCCTGTTTATTGACTGTATTCCCTTCCACATGTAAAAAACACCCCCCCTTCAATAAATAAACGTACATCAATTTTCTTAAAAAACAGGCAATCAATCAAGCAGGTAGTGAGAGCGTATCTACTTCACCATGAGACGCCAGCGCTGCTACACAGGAAACGTTGATTACTTCCTGGTTATGCAGTTGGCTCAGGTGGAGCGCAAGCGTCACTTCCTACGTCGCGTAAGCCACGCCCTGACGCATTTTTAATTTATTTTATTATATTTTATTATATTAATTGGATATGGATAAACTTTGCCCATATATTTATATCTAATTTGGCTTACGTGACGTAGGAAGTGACGCGTGCGCTCCACCTAGCTGCAGTATCAGTATATATATATATATATATATATATATATATATATATATATATATATATATATATACAGTATATATATCCCAGCTTAGTGCAGCTACAGGCCATTAGTATGTCTGGAAGGCCAACAAGGAGAGGCAGACAGTCACAAGCCAATAAAAGAGGGCATGCAGGCTCTGTGTCTAGAGGCAACAGTGCTGGTCGTGGAGACGGAGCATCCTCATCAGCACGTGGCCGTGGGACACGCTTGGCATTTTTTTCAGCAGCTGGCCGTGTTGAGCTGCAACATGCGTAAGACTTGGTCTAGTGGATGACCAAGCTGTCCTCATCCTCCTCATCCTCTCTCACTAATGCTCAGGGTACTTTGTCTGGCAAAGCAGCTGCCAACGTGGCCTCTTCCCTCAGCTCAATGGCATCAGTGACTCCTTCCCTAGCCCCACCATGTCTTCCTGAGGAGTCTCTCGAACTGTTTGACCACAGTGTTGGGTACATGCTCCAGGAGGATGCCCAGCGTTTAGAAGGCTCTGATGATGATACTGAGCTAGATGAAGGCAGTAACATGAGCACGGAAAGAGGGGGTGCCCAAGAAGGACAGCAATCTGGCAGTCATGCTCCCCCTGCTGCAGCATAATGCCAGGTTTGCTCCAGTGATGAGGAGGGAGGGGATGATGAGGTCACTGACTCAACATGGGTGCCTGATAGGAGAGAGGAGGAGGAACATCACCAATGAGGCAGGATGCCCTCCAGGGGCCAGCCTAAGGGCAGCACACTGACTGCATCACACCGCAAAGCTCTGCATGTGCAGGGCGCTGCTGTCTCTGCGCGTTATTTTAAAAGTTCTTTGGTGTGGGCCTTTTTTGAGACGAGTGCATCAGGACGCACCACTGCTATTTGCAACATATGTCTCAAGCGTATCTCGCATGGCCAAAACATTTCCCACTTGGGCACCATATGCTTGACCAGACATATGTTGACCTGCCATGCAGTTCGTTGGCAAGCGTATCTAAAAGACCCACACCAAAGAACAAAGAGGACCTCTCCTTGCTCCTCATCAGCTGAGATCTCCAACCCCACTATACCTTCAGTCCTCTCTGAGACCTGCACTGAGAGGAATGAAGGTGTAGAATTAGGTGTGTCACAGCCAAGTACTTGTGGGCAATCTGCTTTCGGTACACCGACCTCAGATTGTACCAGGCAAATTTCCCTGCCCCAGCTGCTGCACCACCAAAAGAAGTTCGCTCCTAGCCCAGCGGTTGAATGCTAGCTTGGCAAAATTGCTAGCACTTCAACTGCTACCTTTTCAGTTGGTAGACTCTGCCCCCTTCCATGAGTTTGTGGAATGTGCGGTTCCTCAGTGGCAGGTACCCAAACGCCACTTTTTCTCACGGAAGGTGATTCCAGCTCTCTACCGGCATGTGGAAGGCAATGTCTTGGCCTCGCTGGACAGGGTGGTCAGCGGTAAGGTGCATATTACCGCTGACTCATGGTCCAGCAGGCATGGACAGGGACGTTACCTAAGTTTCATGGCGCATTGGGTCACTCTGCTGGCAGCTGGGAAGGATGCAGGACAAGGTGCAGTAGTGTTGGAGGTTGTTCCGCCACCACGCCTCCAAAATGCCACTACTAATGATTGTGACACACCTCTCTCCTCCACCCCCTCCTCTTCTTCTTCCTCCATGGCCTTTTCCTGTGCTTTGTCCTCGGAAACAGCGGTGCTCCATAGGCATTCAAGGGGCTATGCAAGTACGCAGGCCAAAAAATGCCATGCGGTGTTTGAGCTTGTGTGCTTGGGGGACAGGAGCCACACTGGGGCAGTGGTTCTGTCAGCTCTGCAGGGGCAGGTTCAGAGGTGGTGGACGCCACGCCAACTTAAGGCAGGAATGGTAGTTTGCGACAATGGCACCAACCTCCTCTCCGCCCTCCTACAGGGACAACTGACCCATGTGCCCTGTTTGGCTCACGTCCTTAACTTGGTGGTGCAGCGGTTCTTGGGCAGGTACCCAGGCTTACAGGATGTCCTGAGGCAGACCAGGAAAGTCTGTGTGCATTTCCGCCAGTCATATAATGCCAGTGCTCGGCTGGCAGACCTCTAAAAGGAGTTTAACCTGCCCAAGAACCACCTAATCTGTGACATGCCCACCAGGTGGAACTCAATGTTGGCCATGCTGCAGTGGCTGCACATGCAGCAGAGGGCCATCAATGAGTACCTGTGCGACTATGGCACCAGGACAGGGTCAAGGGAGCTTGTTTTTTTCCCCACGCCAGTGGGCCATGATCAGGGATGCATGCACTGTCCTGTCACCATTTGAGGAGGCCACGAGGATGGTGAGCAGTGACAGTGCATGCATCAGTGACACTGTCCCCCTTGTCCACACGCTGCATGGAATAATGGACAGGGCACTTGAGGCAGAACAGAGGCAGGAAGAGGAAGACTTCCTTAGCTCTCAAGGCCCCCTTTATCCAGACAGTGTTCCTGCATGCCCGCCGATCACACAGGAAGAGGACGAGGAGGATGAGGAGGAGGAGGATTGTGTCAGTATGGAGGTGGAGCCTGGCATTCAGCATCAGCAGCAGTCTTCAAGGGATCAGTCCCAAGAAACACATGGACTTGTACGTGGCTGGGAGGAGGTGGCTGTGGATCATGTCGTCCTTAGTGACCCAGAGGACTCCGGACCGAATGCCTCAGCAAACCTACGCTGCATGGCCTCCCTGATCCTGCAAAGCCTGCGTAAGGATCCTCGTATTCGTGGTATCAAGGAGAAGGATCAGGGGGGGCATGGCCGGCCGGAGACTGTGATGGACGCCTAATCACATAGCTCGTCAGCCAGGGGAAAAGATAACCGACACAGGCCGCACCAGAGATCCCATCCACAGCCACCCTTACTCCTGCGACACAGGAGAACATAATGCAGACCTCCAGGAAGAGATTCACGGACTATCAGCATCAAAAACTGACTGAATTTGCCTACAAACCGGCGTTCAGTGAGCAGCAAGATGGCGCCGGCCCGGACGGACCGCGGGACTCATACACGGACCTGCCGGACAAGATTCCGGAACACCACCAAGACACAGGTACCCAAGCTGAGACCCCTTGCTTCCCAGGAGGTGACCCCCTGCCAGGTAGCCCAGCAAAAGCTAAAATGAGGCTGGATGCGCCGCCGCTGCGGCCGCAGCGTCAGCTAATTGAGGCCCAGGCTCCAAATCCCCTCACTATGCACCAGGCCTTACACTCATCCATGGCCTCTTTCCCCACCTCAGGCCAGCCAATCATAGATACCACCCTAAAGGACATGCTAATATCCTTACAGTCCTCGCTGATGACTGACCTATCCTCTATGTTTCAGAAAGTCACCTCTGAATTACACTCACTAGATGACAGAGTGCACAATACTGAAAGAGGCCTCACTGAATGTACCACCACAATAAATGCAGTCATTGACTCATATGAAGCTGTGAAAGAGGAACAAGTATGGGTGCGCGCCAAGCTGGCCGATTTGGAAGACAGATCACACAGGAACAATATTAAGCTAAGAGGCATCCCTGAGTCCATACCACCTGCGGACCTTCCAAGGTACGCAAAAGAGCTGATGCACACCATTATACCTGAAGCATCTCCGAGGGACATTATAATAGACAGAATTCATAGAATTGCTAAACCATCCCATTTGGCAGCCTCTGTCCCAAGAGATGTCCTCATGAGGGTACATTTCTATCACATTAAAGAAAAACTCCTCATGGGAGTCAAGGCTAAATCACCTCTTCCTGCTCCATACACAGGAATTCAATTTTTCCCAGATCTCTCCAAGTTTACCCTCCAACTGAGACGCCAGATGAACCCGGTCACCAAGAGCCTCCAGAACCACAAGGTGCCCTACAAATGGCGCTACCCAGCCACTATCATTGTTGTGAGGAATGGTCAATCTCATTCGATTGTGAACCTCGACAGAGGCCTCAAGCTCCTGCAATCATGGGGCATAATTCCAGAACCTCCTCCCACAGCTCCACCCGGCAGAGGACCCAAATCACCTCAAGGTGACACAAACCGCAACTACACCTGAACGGCACACGACTACCAGTTTAAAGGCCGAACGACGATAATACAGCTCCCCTGAGCTCTGACACCATGCGAACCCCTGTTCTCACTCTCCCGAGTTACTAACTTTTTGATCCCCACTACAGAGGCTTTCAAGGTGCTACGCACCTCCTCTATATCCTTTGCATTTTTTTTTTTTTTTTTGTTGCTCTTATAGGATAAGCGTCTCTACTACTGTCCAAGCAGTTAACGAACTTCCTAACCTTACACACTGAGCAGTGACCTTTGATCTTATCTTTTTATTTCTTTTTATTGTTTGTTATATCTAACGTATTGCTCTATTTGCAGTCTTTTGGGCACTTCACTTCCAGATAGTGACCTTCCGTCTTCCTGCCTTTGAACACAGCTGTCAGGTATCTTGAGACACCGAACCCACCGACGAACTGTAAGTGTTATACACTCCACTCACCAACAACACATTCACAAGATGCCGATCAACATACTTTCGATAAACGCCAACGGACTCAACCACCCCGCCAAACGGCACTCACTATGGAAAATCGCCTCGGCTCTCCAAAGTGACATTCTGTGTGTCCAGGAAACCCATTTGCTAGCATCAAACTCTTCCCTTTGCAGAAACCACCACTTTCCTCATATCTTCCACGCAACACACTCCACCAAAGCTAGAGGAGTCATGATAGCGGTCAAGAATTCAGTGGACTTCCAGTTACTAAATGCCACATCAGACCCCGAAGGTCGCTTTATAATCTTAATTTGCAACATCAATAGAGTGACATATTCTATAATAAACCTATACGCACCAAACTCCCATCAATTGAAATTCATACGCAGAGTCACGCGTTCCGCCAAACCCATTCAAAAGGGTCACGTAATAATATGCGGAGACTTCAATCTCGTACCGGACATACACATGGATTCCACATCACCAACCAAAAGGAGAGACTCACCCCTGAAAAAATTAATCTCTTCCCAAGATCTTTATGACGTATGGCGCTGCCATCACGGTTCAGAACGAGACTTCACTTTTTTCTCCTCAAGACACAGCTCATATTCGAGAATAGATTTGTTCCTAACCGACAAATACATTCTCCAAAAAATATCAAATTCTATGATCCACACCACGGTATGGTCGGACCATGCCCCTATATCAATAACCATACAAGATTCTAACCTAGGACAAAACACATTTATATGGAGAGCCAACAACTCCATTATTCAAAACGACAAATACACCACAGAAATAAAAGATCACATTAACGACTTCTTCATGTTAAACAAAGGATCGGTCTCCGACCCTGCCGTGGTGTGGAGTGCGCACAAGGCGTACATGAGAGGTATGTTACTTAAAATGGGTGCTTACCACAAAAGAAAGAGGACGCAGCGTGTGGATGAACTCATGGCCCAAATAGAGACCCTAGAACTAAAACATAAAACTGCCCCACATAACCCAACGACAAACCAATTACTCTCCCTAAGACAGGAACTAAAGGTTCTATTGCTCCACTCATACGAATTCCTTCAAAGGAAATTCAAAGCGACTACCTATTCCACTTCCAACAAAGCGGGGAAAAAACTTGCACAACGACTTAAGGGCAGACGAGTGAAAACTAAAATACCTCTTCTAATCCACCCACACACATCAATCCCACTAAGTAACCCCCAAGACATAGCTGACGCTTTTAGTGCCTACTACGGGGACCTATACAACTTACACAGGGACCCCCACACCCTGCAACCTTCGCAAACTGACATAGACAATTTCCTACACAACCTCAAACTTCCCACTCTGACTGGCGACCAACTAACGGACTTAAATGCCCCCTTTACATCCCAGGAGATCAAAACCACCATAGAATCACTACCTAATGGTATAGCACCGGGACCCGATGGTATGACAGGGGAATATTATAAGCAATACGCCCCTCAACTGATACCCCACCTTACCGAACTATTCAACCACGCTGCCTCCTCTTCCTCCTTTTCAAAAGAATATCTATCAGCATTGGTTATAACATTACCGAAGCCAGGGAAAGCATCAAATGTCCCCCAAAATTTCCGCCCGATATCCCTACTCAATCTCGACCTCAAAATATATGCTAAAACGATTGCAACAAGACTAATCAAAATCATGCCAATGTTAATCCACCCTGACCAGTCAGGATTCACTAAGGGCAGACAATCTTCTGACGCCACCAGGAGAATGATCAATATCATACACCAAGCTGAAACCACAGGAACGCCTTCTCTGCTCCTATCCCTGGACGCAGAGAAGGCGTTCGATAGAGTCCATTGGACTTACCTACACACGGTCCTCAGGAAATTTGGATTTCAGGGCACCATCTTGAACGCCATTATGGCACTATATTCAAATCCAGAAGCCCAAGTGTATACGGAAGGCATGCTGTCTCGCCCATTTCCCATCACCAACGGTACACGCCAGGGCTGCCCATTATCACCGATCATATTCAACTTACTCATGGAACCCCTGGCGGAACACATCCGTTCCCACCCTAGCATATTCGGCCTAATAACCGGCAATGTACATCACAAAATCAGCCTATTCGCTGATGACGTTATTCTTATCCTTACCAACCCGTCTGGCTCCCTGGCTGAGGTGCAAAAATTATTGAACTGGTTTAGCTCGGTATCGTACTACAAGGTTAACACCTCCAAATCTTTTATACTAGATGTCAATATAGATGCCACTTTGAAAAACTTATTACAAACGCAATATCCATTTGCTTGGGCAACTACAGATATAACATACTTGGGAATTCACTTACCAAGAACAACTAAAAACCTTTACTCATGCAACTTCCCACCTCTTCTCCAGACTATCCAAGAGGCCAACCAACAAATAGCAAAACATGAATTGTCTTGGACAGGCAGACTAGCGGCCTTCAAGATGATCTGCCTTCCCCAACTGCTTTACTACTTCAGAACTATCCCAATCCCATTACCAACTAGATTCTTCAGATCCCTACAAACACTGTTTAACAGATTCCTATGGAATGGCAAGCGACCCAGGTGTGCCCACTCCAAACTAACTAAACACAAACTAGCCAGGGGTATGGGCTCCATAGATTTCGAAGATTACCACCTGGCAGCTATTCTAGCCCAATTACCAGGGTGGTTCCATCCCAATCCAACAACTCTATGGGGACAAATAGAAGAAACATCGCTCATCCGCCCTAACCTAAAAACTTGGTTACTTAGTATCCCGTTGGGCTCCGTAGTACCGACATATTTATCCCCTACCATGAAGGCCTCGGCACAAGCATGGTCGAAACTAAAAGCCTCCCACACATATACGTCTGTCACCCCACAATCCCACATACCCTTGAATGTTCTTCATCATTTAATACTAGACCTCTCACTAACATCTTGGACTAAGAAGGGTATACAATCACTGCAAAATATACTTCATGACAACAGCATTAAACCATTTCCCCAATTACAATCTGAATTCAACCTCGCCACAACCGACTACTTTACTTATCTACGCATACGTCATCGCCTAAGTACCATCACCCTCCCCAATTATACCATCCACCCAAAGACCTGGGAATACCTCACTAATACTGACACAAAAACCAAGGGCATCTCATATTTTTACAATACATTACACCAAAAACAGACCTTCTCCAAAACAACTGAACATCATAAATGGGAAAAAGATTTAGCCTGCATATACACAGAATCCCAATGGCAGCAAGCACTTAAAACAGTCTATAAAGCCACTAAATGTGCGGCCCTCTGGGAGCTCATGCAAAAAATTTCCTTACGTTGGTACCTAACCCCTGCCAGACTGTCATCCTTTAACCCCAAAAACCCCAATACTTGTTGGAGATGTAAATCATCCATAGGTGACATGTTCCATGTTTTCTGGTCATGCCCCTCCCTCCGTACCTATTGGGAAAAGGACTTCCGATTAATATCAACAATAACTCACATTGAGATCACACCCTCACCTGCACTAGCAATCCTAAGGCTGGGTTCACACTGGTCCGACAAACGCTCCGACATTGGGAGCTCATGTCGCATGACGTGTGAAATTTAATGTTTCCCTATGGGAGCCGTCCTAACTGGTCCGACACAAGTCGTTCCGACTTTAGAAATGCTCCCTGTACTACTTTGGTCCGACTTTGATCCTACTTCAGCCTATTGACTATCATTGAAGTCGGATCAAAGTCGGATTGCCGTCTTGCATGATCCGACTTTGGCACGCGACTTGTGCTCAGATGTTCTTGAGGGGGAACTCCGCGCCAAATTTTAAATAAAAAACCGGCATGGGTTCCCCCTCCAAGAGCATACCAGGCCCTTGGGTCTGGTATGGATCTTGAGGGGAACCCCCTACGCCGATAAAGGCGGCGTGGGGGTCCCCCCCAATCCATACCAGACCCTTATCCGAGCAAGCAGCCCGGCCGGACAGGAATGGGGGTGGGGACGAGCGAGCGCCCCCCCCCCCTCCTGAACCGTACCAGGCCGCATGCCCTCAACATGGGGGGTTGGTGCTTTGGGGGAGGGGGCGCGCTGCGGCCCCCCACCCCAAAGCACCTTGTCCCCATGTTGATGAGGACAAGGGCCTCTTCCCGACAACCCTGGCCGTTGGTTGTCGGGGTCTGCGGGCGGGGGCTTATCGGAATCCGGGAGCCCCCTTTAATAAGGGAGCCCCCAGATCCCGGCCCCCCACCCTATGTGAATGAGTATGGGGTACAGCGTACCCCTACCCATTCACCTAGGAAAAGTGTCAATTTAAAAAAAAAACACTACACAGATTTTTAAAGCATTTTATTAGACAGCTCCGGGGGTCTTCTTCCGACTTCGGGGGTCTCTCCGGTTCTTCTCCACGCTCTCCGGATCTTCTGCCGGGCTCCTCCGCTCTCTTCTGCTCTTTTGCCGCTCTTTTGCTAAAGCGGAGGAGCCCGGTCTTCAATCTTCTGCCTTCTGCCTTCTGCCCTCTTCTCCTGATGTTGACACGACGCTCTCCCCGGCTGGAATGCTCTCTGTGCGCTCTGCTCTGACTTATATAGGCGGTGACCCCGCCCCCTTATGCCGTCACAGTCCCTGGGCATGCTGGGACTGTGACGGCATAAGGGGGCGTGGTCATCGGGTGAAGAACCGGAGAGACCCCCGAAGTCGGAAGAAGACCCCCGGAGCTGTCTAATAAAATGCTTTAAAAATCTGTGTAGTGTTTTTTTTTAAATTGACACTTTTTTCCTAGGTGAATGGGTAGGGGTACGCTGTACCCCATACTCATTCACATAGGGTGGGGGGCCGGGATCTGGGGGCTCCCTTATTAAAGGGGGCTCCCGGATTCCGATAAGCCCCCCGCCCGCAGACCCCGACAACCAACGGCCAGGGTTGTCGGGAAGAGGCCCTTGTCCTCATCAACATGGGGACAAGGTGCTTTGGGGTGGGGGGGCCGCAGCGCGCCCCCTCCCCCAAGGCACCACCCCCCATGTTGAGGGCATGCGGCCTGGTACGGTTCAGGAGGGGGGGGGGGCGCTCGCTCGTCCCCACCCCCATTCCTGTCCGGCCGGGCTGCGTGCTCGGATAAGGGTCTGGTATGGATTGGGGGCGACCCCCCACGCCGTTTTTTTCGGCGTAGGGGGTTCCCCTCAAGGTCCATACCAGACCCAAGGGCCTGGTATGCCTCTGGAGGGGGAACCCATGCCGGTTTTTTATTTAAAATTTGGCGCGGAGTTCCCCCCTAAAGATTCATACCAAACACAGTGCCGGCATTGGCGGGGATCCAAGTCGGATCCCCGTTCATTGAAAGTCGGACACATGCCGGCTTCATGTCGCAGGGCAAAGTCGGATCCAAAGTAGGACGGCTGTCGTGTCACACCAGTGTGAACCCAGCCTAAACCTGACTATTGAGGACATTCCATTTCCCTTCAGGCATGTCACTACACACATTCTCCTGGCAGCGAGACTCAACCTAACTAGACAATGGAAGTCGGATGGTCACCCGACACTAACCCAAGTAGTGGACATAGTTGCCCTACACTTCAGCTACGAGATCACATTAGTAGCCCACAAGGGCCACGCAACAAAAACACGCACCTACTGGCAACCCTGGAAAGACTGGACTGACACTGCATCCCCCACATGATCACATGATGAATCAATACTTTTTCTTGACCGAGCAATACTGTATCCCCTCCCTACGTTCTCTCACAAAGGTTCTGCTTAATATCCTTTAGACATTTTAGGTTTATAAAAGTTGTACACCGGCGCTCTGCGCTGGAGTGGCACTAAGGATCCCAATTGGGGTGCCACGCCAGGGCAGGGGGCTGTTAACGGTAATAATGTAAGAAATGTCTCTTTTACCTTTTCAGGAAACTTAAAACTTATTCATAAACTGTTGCATATGTTTACCGCGAACAGATACTCTCAACCTGTTAAAGTATAGATACATCCGGTTAAAACACTTTGACGTCGTTGCACGACGTACAGTTCTAATTGTACAATGTATTTACTTGCAAAATCTAATAAAAATATGGAATTAAAAAAAAAAGGAGAAGGATCAATACTGGCTAGCAACCCTCCTTGATCCACGTTACAAGGCTAAGGTTGCGAACTTTATCTTGCCGTCGCAGAGGGAGCAGAAGATGAAACATCTTCGGGAGGCCTTGCAGAAAGGTCTGTGCAATGCGTTCCCAGAGACTGGGAGGTTACAAACTCCTGTTTCTGGACAACGTGTTGCTGAGGCTTCAGTCAGTCAAAGAAGGAGCGGCGGAGAAGGTGACCATCTAAACGATGCATTCAGACAATTTTTTAGTCCGCAGCCCCAAGATATGATCGGTTCCAGCAACCATCGCCAGCGTCTGTTTTACATGGTGCAGGAATACCTAGGGGCAAGATCTGACTTGGACACCTTTCCCACCGAAAATCCTCTGGGTTACTGGGTCTTGAGGATGGATCACTGGCCAGAGCTTGCACAGTATGCAATTGAGCTACTGGTCTGTCCTGCATCCAGCGTTCTTTCAGAACGCACATTCAGTGCTGCTGGAGGCTTTGTAACCGATCGCAGAGTGTGTCTGTCCACTGACTCGGTCGATCGACTGACCTTCATAAAAATGAATCAGTCTTGGATCACCACCAGCTACCAAGCACCTGATGCTGATATAACCGAATATTTTTTTTTTAAATCTCAGATCCCTTCAAAGACTGCCTATGCTGATGCTGAGTGACTATCCTGTTATGCTGAGTAATTATCCTCTTCCTCCTCAATGATCATGCTGATAGCTTGTAAGAAAATTTTTGGTTCTGGGCGCCGCCACCAGTGCCTAAGGCCCAATTTTTAAGCCCCTTTTTAACAGGGGCATGTAATTACAATTTTTGATGTAATTCTTTGCAGCAGGGCTAGTTCCTGCTCTCCAACTAGAGTATCTGTGAGGGGTTGCAGTGTTGTGGTACCAGCACCAGTGACTAAGGCCCAATTTTTCAGCCCCTGTTTAACAGGAGCGTGTAATTACAATGTTTGATGCAATACTTTGCAGCAGGGCTCGTTCCTGCGTTCCAACTAGAGTATCTGTGAGGGGTTGCAGTGTTGTGGCACCAGCACCAGTGCCTAAGGCCCAATTTTTCAGCCCCTGTTCAACAGGGACATGTAATTAGAATTCTTGATCTAATATTTCACAGCAGGGCTTGTTTCTGCACCCACCAAGATTAACTGTGAGGATTTACAGTGTTGTGGCACCAACACCACCACCACCACCACCACCAAAGGCCCAATTTTTCTGGCCCTGTTCAACAGGGGCATGTAATTACAATTCTTGATTGAATATTTCACAGCAGGGCATGTTTCCACGCCCACCAAGATTAACTGTGAGGACTTAGTGTTGTGGCACCAGCACCACCAAAGGCACATTTTTTCAGCTCCTTTTCAACAGGGGCATGTAATTACAATTCTTGATCTAATATTTCACAGCAGGGCCTGTTCCAGCGCCCACCAAGAGTAACTGTGAGGACTGACAGTGTTGTGGCACCAGCACCACCACCACCATCACCAAATGCCCAATTTTTCTGGCCCTGTTCAACAGGGGCATGTAATTACAATTCTTCATCTAATATTTCACAGCAGGGCCCTGTGAGGGCTTACAGTGTTGAGGCCACAACAACACCTAAGGCCCAAATTTCTTCTGAGTATATAGGGCAGGCCCCTACTTTCAAACATCCAACTTACAAACGACTCCTACTTGCAAACGGAAGGAGACAACAGAAAGTGAGATGAAATCTACCCCATAGGAAGGGAAATTCTCTCCTGTAAGAGTTAATATGGGAAAAACTTTTCTCCTTTCCACTGATGCTTTATCACCAATTCTTGTTTCACTAAAAACCCCAAATTTTCAAAAAACATTTGTCATTGGAACAAAAAGTGAGGTGAAATCTTCTGAAGAGGTGCACAGTCAGCAAAACAAATGTCACAGGGGTGATAATCCTTTCCTATGTTTTCCAAAAAGCTTAAAAACAGATTTTTGGGCTGGAGCTACACTTTAAAAATGTACCAGTTCAAAATTACAAACAGATTCTACTTAACATCAAACCTACAGTCCCTGTCTTGTTTGCACCGCCTGTATACTGCTGTTCAGAGTATATAGGGCCTGGGGGCCCCACGCCTTTCCTTTTTTTAATTTGGGTGCGGGGTTCCCCTTAATATCCATACAGGACCCAAAGGGCCTGGTAATGGACTGGAGGGTACCCATGCCATTTGTCTCACTGATTTTCATCCATATTGCCAGGACTCGACATTACATTAAAGCCGCAAGCGGTTTTAAATGACTTTTTTCCTTTAAAAATGTCATTTTGTGCAGGGACTGTTCTAAGCACGGGAAACACGCGTCGCTTTACAGGCATACTATAGACACCCCCCAGGTATGATATTTAAAGGAATATTTCACTTTTTTTTTTTTTTTACTTTAAGCATCATTAAAATCACTGCTCCCGAAAAAACGGCCGTTTTTAAAAGGTTTTTTTGCATTGATACATGTCCCCTGGGGCAGGACCCGGGTCCCCAAACCCTTTTTAGGACAATACCATGAAAATTAGCCTTTAAAATGAGCACTTTTGATTTTGAACTTTCGAGTCCCATAGACATCAATGGGGTTCTAACATTTGTGCAAATTTTCGGTCCGTTCGCAGGTTCTGGTGCGAACCGAACCGGGGGGTGTTCGGCTCATCCCTATTGCATAGTAAGAAACAACTTCATGTTGTAACATAAAGAAAAAAGAGAAGAAAGGGCAGGATTAGGAGTCCTGGTCATCTGGCGCCATCTATTGACATTTAGCAGGTACAACTGAATGTAGATTCATACAGTGGACATGTAATTAAGGGAGATTCAAAATATATCTCCAACAGGACTCTCTTGAGGACCTGGATAAAGGCACAACAGGTGCAATAAGGTAGAAAGGCAATACTTATCAGAGCCCAGGCAAGCTTCATGGGATCCTGTCCAGCCATTCACAGGCAGCTAGTGGGTTGTCGCGGGTGGAGCGAGTGTGGCGCTGACACTTCTTCGTCTGGTGCCCTGGCTTGGAAGCCCCCTTTCTCATGTCCGGAGTACAGCGGCAGAACCCGGTACCTTTGGTACGGGAAAGCGGGCAGGAAAGCACATAAAAACTGATCTATTTTCAGGACAAGTATGGAGCTTCAGTGAAACAGGTCATATCCTTGTTCACATTGGTCACTCCCCCCCTTACATGATTCTGTTATAGATTTCCTGTTTGTCAGCATAGAGAATATTGACATCTCCTAATTAAAATAAAAAAAACAAAAACTGCCACTGTAAAAAGAAACTCACACGTTTTTGTCTGCTTGCACAAATACAAATAAATATGCATCTGGTATTGTCGGGGTCTAGTTTTATTTTTAATATTTGATGTATCTATAACATACACTAATGAAGCATATGCTGATATTGATTTATACTGGACACTGGACCTAATAAGCACCAGATTCCTCCAGCTATAATCCCTAGCTCTTGTAGCCTGGGCATATACTGAATACTAAAATAGGAATTTTGTGTAACTACTACACATATTTAAAAATGAGTGTCCTGTGTTTAGGAAAAATATTAAGATTGATTGTTAAGACATGTACGGAGCTGTAATGAAGTGGAAGCGCAGTGCAGCATGACAGGGTGCAAGTAGCTTAGGAAAGGGTTAAGAATAAGGAGGAGTTTTTAGGGAATTATGTTCCCTGTTGGGATTACATATATGTCTATGGTTTATAGATATATATGAAAAGGAGGTTTTTGGAAAACGTTGGGACACATCCCAGGATGGAGTAGTCCGCTTGGTCTAATGTCTGTTTTGGACCAACCGGTAATAAATGGGGGTCTGTGGTCAGTTAGTGTGTCCCCGAGGCAAGTTAGCGGCTGGGGACAGATGCTAACAAAAGGGGCTACAGGCTCAAAAAGTAAAAGAGGGTCGTCAGGGACCAGAAAACCAAAAGTTTAAAATCTTTGTTTGAATATTTTGAATATGTAAATTTAGTTTTAAAATATTTAAAATAAAAGTTACAGTTATTGTTTTTTGTTAATAAAGGCCGTAAAGGCCATTTACATCCATTCAAGTGTCAGCGTCATTAATGGTAGAGTATAAGTTTTTACATGTATTGTTGGGGCAGTAAGGTATCTGGCTACCCTAGTCAAGACATGTACGGAGCTGTAATGAAGTGGAAGCGCAGTGCAGCATGACAGGGTGCAAGTAGCTTAGGAAAGGGTTAAGAATAAGGAGGAGTTTTTGGGGAATTATGTTCCCTGTTGGGATTGGGGGAGTAATGCAGAGGGGAGGAGTGTGTAAGTGTGGAAAGTAGCTGAGGGGAGTGGAAAGGTCAGTCGTAGGAGAGATAGCCAGGAAGAAAGTTCCCTCCCTCCCACCCTTAGTGATGTGTTAATAATGGGTCTTTTTCAGAGGGTGATGGCGTAGGTCCTTGATGACAGGAGTACATATATGTCTATGGTTTATAGATATATATGAAAAGGAGGTTTTTGGAAAACGTTGGGACACATCCCAGGATGGAGTAGTCCGGTTGGTCTAATGTCTGTTTTGGACCAATCGGTAATATTGGGAATTGAGAAGACTGCCCAATTGCTGGCTAGAATTGCCAGGTCTCAACAATCATCTCCAGCCACAGGAGCCATTCACTGCTCCATGGGGCGATTGGTGAATGACCCCAAGCTAATAATTACTGAACTAGCCTCATTCTATGCAGATTTAAAAAAACCTGCATAGACCTACAATCTAAATATGCATTATCATCCAACATGCTGTTCTATTACCTACAACTGAGGCATGCTGTCAAGGCACAGGGAGACGCAGTGGACTGGGTACAGTCCCCTACACCTGTTTTTCATATACTGCAAGACGCATCAGACACAAAAGGTATAATATCTCAATGTTACCATATGTTGTTATCATAATTTCTGGAGGGACATCCCATGAAAGCAGCAATGTATTGGGAAGCAGATTTGGGCCACATCACAGGGGAACAGTGGGAGGAGGCCCTGCAGGCAGTCAATACCTGCTCGCTAAATGTATCACAAAAGATATCCCAATTATATATACTACTGAGAGTACATTACATCCCAGTAAAGCTTGACAAAATGGCCTAGGCATCCGACCCGATGTGTGGCAAGTGTAGAGCAGTGCCTGGGGACCTGATTCACCTCCTCTGGCATTGCCCCAAACTCCATAGATATTGGACGGGGGTCCTGGCTACACTTAATCAGGTGTTTCAGACCAATGTTCCTCTTGATCTACTAAGCTGTCTCTTGGGGGTACTGGAGGGGGCAATCCCGGAGGAGGTGACGAGAATGGCTTTCACCAGAGCGCTGTTTCAAGCTAGGAAAAGAATTCTTATGAGCTGGAAATCGGCTGAGCCACCAAAGGTTACAACATGGATTCAACACATGGGAAACACTCTTATCATAGAAAAGTACATATATCAGCATAGCGGTAATCCTGGGAAATTTGATAGGCTATGGGATACATGGCTTGATATGCCAGGAATAAGTCCAAAGGAACTAGTACAGATGAGATTGCTGAGAAGCTTATAGATGTAAAAGATATCAAGGGACAAACCTGGATGGATATTGGAATACATGTCAGGGTAGGGGCAGGGATACAGGAGATGTTGACTTAATGGCAGGAGTTTAAAATGTTATACCAGATGAAGAATCTATCAGGGTATGCATGGTGCTACATTGATTAGCAGGTATATATATATATATATATATATATATATATATATATATATACTGTAAAATGTAAGCAAGGATTATATGTCGAACAATTCAATGACCAAACAAAGTACACCGTGTTTCATGTATGATTCCAATGTTTGTTTCTTGAGCAATAAAAACCATTTGATTTAAAAAAAAAACATGACTAGGGTAGCCAGATACCTTACTGCCCCAACAATACATGTAAAAACTTATACTCTACCATTAATGACGCTGACACTTGAATGGATATAAATGGCCTTTACGGCCTTTATTAACAAAAAACAATAACTGTAACTTTTATTTTAAATATTTTAAAACTAAATTTACATATTCAAAATATTCAAACAAAGATTTTAAACTTTTGGTTTTCTGGTCCCTGACGACCCTCTTTTACTTTTTGAGCCTGTAGCCCCTTTTGTTAGCATCTGTCCCCAGCCGCTAACTCGCCTCGGGGACACACTAACTGTAGTCCTGTAGTTGTCACAAGGTTTTTTTAAATCTGCATAGAATGAGGCTAGTTCAGTAATTATTAGCTCGGGGTCATTCACCAATCGCCCCATGAGCAGTGAATGGCTCCTGTGGCTGGAGATGATTGTTGAGACCTGGCAATTCTAGCCAGCAATTGGGCAGTCTTCTCCCCCTCCTTATAAAATGCTTGGTAAAGAATTGTTTTCGTTCTGCAGCGGAGGATCTCAAACGGTCCAGGGACTCCTGGCCAGAAATCCATGCCTCCCTCACAGATTCGGATGGATCCGTGACATATGCAAGCTCAAGCTGTCGCACCTGGTCTTCCACCAGCACCAGAAGTGCTGACGAGTTGTATTTTATGGCTGCTATTTCTGCTATGAAGGTACCCCTAAGGCATGCCTAAAAGGCATCCCATTTCACTGTAGCATCTGTATGCAACCGGTTATTGTGAAAGTACTGTTCTATTTGTTTCATCACTCACTCATGGGAGGTAAAAAGTTTAAGCTAAAAGGCATTCAGGGAAGCAGCCGGACGGGTAGTTAAGTGTGCAGCCAGTGGGGAATGGTCTCATACCCCTCTGGGAAAGTACTCCACCATGGTAACCATATACAAAATATGTGGAGACCCTACACAAATGTCAATGTGCGAGAGCAAGCCATGTGTTTTAGAGAAGCATGAGAACTGTTTGGTAATTGGGTGTTTTGCCCTCCATACATCTGTCCATCCCACCTCCTACAGCAGCCAGCTCAAAATAGTGCCCCTGCCACCCAAGGCAAGCTGGGCTGGATGATGCCTATCTAATCAGGGATCAAGATATCCATTAAAGTCTCCCATGATCATGGTGGGGACGACAGAAGAAGCTGTAGTATCTCTCTAGAAAATGGGGGGAATATACACAAAAGCAAGAACCACATTTAAAGTAAACAATCTGCAGTGTAAAAATATATAGACTTCCGGTTCCGGCGCCACATAAGGAGGAGGTAGATATCTCCAGCTCCCGCAGCACTCCTCACATAACCAGCTTTTAAACCCGGCTACTGCTTCGGGGAGACCCCCCCTCTACACCTGCTTCCTTGTGGGCACAGATGGATCGCTTTGTGGAGCGATCGAATGCCCGGGCGGTATCCTCCACGATACCCCCCACGGGAGAAACAGCGGCCGACACAGCCAAGATGGCGGCTGCCCCAGGCATACCAGAGCTGATGCAGCCACAGCCTCCCTCAGCTCCAGAACTGGCACGTACTGATCCTGCCTCCCCTGCTGGCATCGCACAAGCAGTGGTAACACTGCTGGGCCCCACATTAACAGCCACTGTGGATGCAGCAGTTCACAGAAGACTAGAACAGCTCCACATAGAAATTCAAGCGCAGGCACAGATAATCACTCATGTGGAAGAGAGGATTTCATCCCTTGAAGATGAATTCAAAGCTTCATCTGCCATGGTCACGTGCATTAGTGCCACAAACAGGGACATATGGGATAAGCTCGACGATTTGGAAAATCGTTTGAGAAGGAACAATTTAGGCATAATTAGTTTGCCAGAATCGGTGTCCGCTACCCAGCTCACGAATATTTGCGCAAAAACCATCCCTGAGCAACTGCATGGGTCAATATTCAGAAACCCGCGCCAAACCTCATCACGTTATATTTAAATACCTCAACTATGCTGACAAGAATGCCATAATGCAAAAATTTTGCCGCTCGCGCTCCTTAACTGTGGATGGCGCAAAATTGCTGCTCTTTGTGGATTATTCCATGGAGGTTATGAAACAGCGTAAAGCATTTTCGCTGATCTGCTCAACTCTACACAACAACCAAATCCAGTTCTCCTTAGCTTACCCAGCTATCCTCCGCATCCAAACGCATGAAGGAGAACACCTCACTTTCACTACACCTGATGAGGAGGAAAACCACATAACTACCTGGAGCACCGAGATGGAACACAGCAACACTGCAGAGGGCCCACCACCAACATCAACGTCTTCTTCAACTGCATCGCCCAAACATCAACGCAGCCTGACCAAACCTCCATATAAATGCAGCCGCTTTACCCACCAGGAGGACCGCTCTGGGAATCACTGAAGGACTTCAGGAACCCACTTTCTCCACTTGTGCTTGCACAGACAGGTAATATGTCCACACTGGCAGATCGCACGTATCATCCAACATGTAGGCCACATACCTATACCCCCCCTGCACTGGACTCTACTCTCTTAGCACAATCCATCGCTTCCATGCAGTTTGTCGACGTTTGGCATTTAATGCACCCTACGGATCGAGAATATACTTTTTTTTCACCCCCACATAACACTTTTTCTCGTATAGATTATTTTTTGCCTCCCCTGCTTTAATCTCAGCAATAATTGCCCCAGACATAAATGACACTAGAATTTCAGACCACAGCCCTTTTGCTGTACACATAACTCAGGCTAAATCCTCATCTCCCTCCCCTACCTGGCGCTATAATGTCCCTCGACGCTGAAAAAGCCTTCGATTAACATCAGCTTCTCCTGGCTTTTCAGAGTAATGGAACAATTTGGCTTTTCGGGTCAAATTATGCCAATTCTTATTACAAATGTATGCCTCCCCAATGGCGCGTCTTGTCACCCCTGACTTTATCTCCGACACAATCCCCTTAGCAAAGGGAACGAGGCAGGGATGCCCCCTGTCCCCATTGTCGTTCAACATTGCAATTGGACCCTGCAATTGATACAGTCATCACATGGAGAGAGGTCAGAAAATTACTCGGACTGCCCTCTAGCATCTCCCGCCACCTAAAAATCCAAGGAAACCCTATGTTCCTCCCGTCCACTTTGCATAAAGCTTTTAGCCAATGGAAACTCAGGGGCCTTACGAGCATAACATCCATCTACCACGACAAACCAGGCGAACTTAAACCTTTTCAAACCTTGATGTGTGAATTCTCGCTACCACCAACACACATCTTTTTTTATCACCAACTCACCGATTATTTAAAGTCTTGCTGTGGGTCTGAATCCGATCCCCTTCAAACATCCTTCATCAACATTGTACTTCAAAGCAACGACTATTCTATCTCCAATATCTACTCCTACCTCATACAACACCAATCATGGAAATACTGCCTCAAACCATTCCAAAAATGGTCTCACTTACTGGGTGACAACGATCTGCCGGAAAAAATCCTTGAGGGATACAGACATATCCGCAAACTTACAACATCAGAAGCATGGCGTGAGATGCAATTTAAAATTATTCACAGGGCTTACTTCCCGTTCCGCTTCAACAAAGCAGACCAAACTAAAGCGCAATGTCCCTGGTGTTCCATGCCTCGCCCCACACTGCTCCATCGACTTTGGGACTGCACTACTATCACTACTTATTGGAATTCTGTGATAGCTTACATCATCAAAATCAATAAAATGCGGATAACTAAAGACTGTCTCTTATGTTTGTTCAGTATACCACCATCATCCTCCTCATCAGCGATGGACCTACAAAATATTCCACAACGGGCTCATCTATTTCTCTTAGTTGTCTGAGTCTTTTCTACCCTATGAGAATGAAACAAAAGGTATACTTAGCACACACATATTTGAGTTCAGGAATAGGAATATGAAACATTGCATTGAAGTGGTGTACAATTGTCTGTTTGGGCAGAGATCCAAGTTGAAGACATAATTAAAATTCCCTTACAAACAAGCTGGAATACTTACCATTTTTTGGTCACATTTCACAGATAGAGACACCCCAACAAGTATCCACTGGAGCACCTGTGTGGGTTAACCAAAAAAAATGTATTCTGGTGTCCCACACTAGTGCTCCTTGTCTAGATGTGTAAACAGCTGCTGAGTGTCCTCTCCTTACATTCCACTGAATGAAGTTTGCTATTCATTCTAGTTTCAAAAGACATCTAGACAACAATGTCATAAACTTCTTTTAATAAGACAAACTGCCAAGACCAAAATGTTTTTTCAACCCTGTATCAACTAAATACATCTTATATATTTTTGTATAACAATGTTTACTGCGAACGATGTTTCCTACGAATGTTTAACGAGTAACCACATGGAGCAGCTTGCAAGGTAATAATCACACACACGACAAGTACTTACTTTTTTCAGCACTTTCTGGATTTGTCTGTACTGATCCGGCTCCCTGAGTTTGAGGTCGGACCATCGTTTCCTCAGCTGATCTTTAGAGCATCATACCCCAAATTTATGATGCAGGCTCTTCACCACTTTCGCCATTATTTTTGGCTTTCTTAAATTAGGCTGAGTGTACAGTCCATGCATCCCATCTTAATCTTTTTTTTTCAAAATTGATACCATCTCCACCATCTCTTCAAAGGCCATATTGGAGGCCTTAAATCTCCTCTTCCCGGATCGGGACATTTTGGGCTCCTGGCTTTCCTCGTTACTGGAGTTAGTACACACCTGCTGTGTCTCCGCCATTGTTACTCCTACTGCGCACCATAGAGAGAAGGGGTGGAGAATATTTGTTAAAAAGAACGTCAGGGGTGGGCGACGCAGGCGGAGTTTCATGCATGCACAGTATGTATACAAAGCTATCACGCATGTGCCGTACGTACGTTCTGTGCATAGAAAAAAAAGAGTGGAGAATATTAGTTAAAAAAGAACGTCAGGGGCGGGCGACGCAGGCGGAGTTTCACGCATGTGCAGTGTGTATAAAGGTATCACGCATGTGTCATATGAAACTTCTGTGCACGGAGGATAGATGAACTGAATTTGCGAGTGTCCGAAATGAAGGCAAATTTTATTAACTTTGTATCAGCCTATACTGCTTAAAGATTGAGGCCTATGTTGGGATAAGTAAGATTATGAGAGTTTAGCCTAACATTAGTGTTTTTGTCTTGTGTATTATCTTTGACAGAAAACATGAATACTAAGTTTAATGACCCTGAATTTCTGACTCAATTTATTGAGAAGTACAAGGAGATGAGGAATGAGGTCAAATACCCTGCATATTATATTAAAACAATAAGGAAGTCAATGCTGGAGAAACTTGTCGCATTTGTGCAGACTTTCATCCCAAAAGCAACCTTTAAGTTTGTGGAAAATAAATTGGGATCTTGCGAAATATGTATAGGAGGGATCATAACAAAATCCAGATTTCCCTGAGATCAGCAGCATCAGCAGATGATGTGTATGTACCCAGGATGTGGTACTACGATAAACTAAGTTTTCTTGATGACCAGACTGAAGCCAGGGCATCACTTTGAACCCTTCCCTCTACCCTTCCCTCCACCCCAGCAGAGGCTGATGAGGAGCAAGCTGGGCCTTCCATCCTGGAAGAACCGGATGTGATCATCTGGAGCCAGGCATATTATTTTTATACATATTTAGTGCCCTAATATTAAGGATGTTAACTACATGTTATAATTGATTACCTATTAAAGGATTTTTATTTAAAAAATTATGTATACATATCAATTGACAGTAGTGGCCAAAAATGTTTTTCACCAGCTTTAAAAAATGCTGGTGTCAGATTGATACTCTTTTATATGTATTAACATTGAATTTGCAAGTCATGAGCTGAAAATTGTGTGTCATTGATGAACCAAAAACTCAAACTGTGTCCCTTTTTTATACCCAGGATGAGATCAGCCAGAAGGAAGGTGTGGAAAGTGTCATCCAGGAGGAGGCCGGGCCCAGTGTCATCCAGGAAGAATCCGGGCCCAGTGTCATCCAGGAGGAGGCCGGGCCTAGTGTCATCCAGGAGGAGGCAGGGGTTAGTGTCAGCCAGGAGGTGGCCAGGCCCAGTAGGAGCCTCACACAATTGCAGGTTCCTCCCCTCCGCCTTCATACAAAAAGGCCCAAAAAGGGGACGTGACAGAGGAGGCATCACTGCGCCTCATGAGAGAAGTGACAAATTTCCTCAAGAGCCCCCCCAAAGCTGAAGAGGCCTATGGCTCATATATAGCCAGCAGGTTGCTCGAAATGGAGAAGGGACAACACCTCCAGTGTGAAAAACTATTTTCTGATGTCCTTCACAAGGGGCTGAAGGGCGAGTTAACTGTCAACACCCAAATAAATGAGCAAGCCCCTCCTCCTCCTTGTCCTCCTGCCACAAGTCAACCACCAGAGCCCCAGCCTACAAGGAAGGCTGCAGGGAAGGCTGCAGGGAAGGGTGCAAGCCAGCATGGAGGTAAGGCTGGAACGAACAGAAGAAAGTGATGACCTGGCTTCAGTCTGGTCTGAAAGAAGATGCAGGCTGGTGTAGTCCCACAACCTGGGGACATATATGTCATCTGCTGCTGCTGGGGCCAAAAGTTTTCACAAACTCAAAAAATTTCTCCAGCGTTGACTTCATCTTTATTTTGTTAACCATAATAAATGGATATTTTATTTTATGAAAATATATAAATGTGTTTTTATTAACATCAATTTTTTAGAACCAATGTCAAATTAACAAGGGACAACAACCTCCTTGAGGTTCCAAAATATATATATATATATATATATATATATATATATATGTTCTTGTGGTAACTTTACAAAAAAAAAAAAATACAAAAATAAGGTTCTTTGTGGTAACTTTACTTTACACCAAAAATAAAAAGATATATGGAGATAAATATAAAATAATTTTGTAACAATCCTAAAAAATTCAATCTTGATGAAATAAAAAATTGTGACAGACCTAGCCGGGAGAGAAACTTTTGGAGGGGACTGAATGCTAGCCTCTTGCTGATCGATCGTGGGCCCTGGCATTTGGGGGAACGGTGCTCTTTGTGAGCTGTATGCCTGGGGACCCTTGAGGTGGTATTACTGTGGATTCGGGTCCTGGTCCCCCAGGACACACAGACTCTGGGGACCCTGGATTTGCCATATTAGAAATACTGGCTGCTTCATAATGCTGGGACAAATACTGTTAGGAGATGCTGATGTCAATTCCAGCCACCTGTCTGTCTGTTGCCTGCTAGAATGTGTATTGTAAATAAGTCTAGTATGGGATCTAAGAGTCATTAGATCCCCATTGTTGTTTGTGTTGATTAACTCTGCTATTGTGTTGATTTGTGATATTGTTGATTGGGTTTTCTGAGCTACAAGATGGCCAGTCTGGCCTAAAAATCATGTCTGAGTCATCTAGGCTGTCTAAAGGGATTAGTTAATTAGCCCATGTTAATTAGGTTTCTGGTCACAGGTGTATGTTCAGAGTAATATGAGCAGGAGGTATACACCTCCTCTTTTACTGTATAAAGAGCCTGTATTCCTTGCAATAAATGAGATTCCTGTTTGAACTTACATACAGCCTGCCTGGTGTTTGTTCTGAGCTACACAACTGGATTAGAATGGCACATAGCTGTAGTTCTAGTCCCGGAGCATCGGATGACCGAACCATCAGATGTTGCGATCTGCAATCTGATTCTATAGCAGCAGAGGAGTGTCGGGAGAGTGGACGAGCGAGCAGGGGCTTGTTACAAAAATAATAAATGATTACTCCAAAAAACAATTGTGTAAACATTAGTATGGAGATATGGCTTTTTAAAAATACAATATCATTCATGAGATCAAGAGAAATAATCCAGAAATAAGTTTGTGAGAACTCTGTGTGAATATGAACAGCAAAACAACTTAGTTCTTCTAGCATTATAAAGAAGACAATAATGCACTGCAGTAAATGAACACAGAATTTGCAGCATGAGGAATGTGCTACTTACAATATGAACACTAGTTTTACCAGACTGAGCGCTTCCGTTTCGTACTTGCTTCAGAGCATGCGTTGTTTTTTGTCCGTCGGACTAGCATACAGACGAGCAGATTTCTCGATAGGAACTGGGTCCGGCGGAGTTACGACGTAAAGATTTTGAAGCATGTTTCAAACCTAAAGTCCGTCAGATTTTCGACTGGAAAAGTCCGCTGAAGGTCCAATGAAGCCCACACATGATCGGATTGTCCACCGGACTCGGTCCGTCGGACCAGTCCGATAGAAAAGTCCACTCGTGTGTACGCTGCATAATACCTATGAGGACAGTCAGCCTCTGACCAAAGTTTCTGAAAGGGAACATAAATGGGAAAAGCTAGAAAACCTGTCACCCCTCATCCCTTCCCAAAAGAGTAGATACAGCTACTTTTTGCCTGCACCCCACCTTACTGCCATTAGCATTAACACTTGGAAGAATCAAACCTTTATGTCAATAACAATGCTGAAAGGTGGTCAGATCATGTCTGCAAAGCCAACCACCTTCCTATGTCTACAGCCACATAAGGTTGACATACTGAATTTTTCCCTGGATATCCCCATAACAAATGTGTTGTTTACAAATGTAATAAAATCCATTTAGGAAAAAGTTAATATTGAGTGAACAAAAAAGGTTTGACTTCATAAGAAGTGCTTTGGATAGTCACATACTTGTTGAAGAAGGTCCATTAGCATTATGGCACATTGGACTCAATTTACTGTATCATAAAAAAAGGTCTATGATCCATAAGTGCATGTTGAACATCCAAACAGTGCTGATTTTGTGTATTTTTCTTCTGATCAGGTGCACTCACATACATCAATGTTCTCATGCAAGCTGGAAATGCAAACGTGCCATATGAGCTTATATCTTTTGTTGTTCATATACTTTAGGTAATTGGACCCAGTTTGTGTGTATATGCATGCATCTGTTCTAGCGTTTATGCACACCAGGGATGAGCCAAACACCCCCCGGTTTGGTTTGCAGCAGACCTTGCGAACAGGCAAAAAATGTGTTCGAACACGCAAACACCGTTAAAATTAATGGGACACGAACATGAATAATCAAAAGTGCTCATTATAAAGGCTTATATGCATGGTATTGTCATAAAAAGTGTTTGGGGACCTGGGCCCTGCCCCAGGGAACATGTATCAATGCAAAAAGAATTTTTAAAAAGTTAATTTTTCGGGAGCAGTGATTTTAATAATGCTTAAAGTGAAACAATAAAAGTGTAATATTCCTTTAAATTTCGTACCTGGGGGTGTCTATAGTATGCTTGTAAAGGGGC
Source organism: Aquarana catesbeiana (assembly GCF_042186555.1). Classification (NCBI taxonomy): domain Eukaryota; kingdom Metazoa; phylum Chordata; class Amphibia; order Anura; family Ranidae; genus Aquarana; species Aquarana catesbeiana. The sequence continues at coordinate 480,835,748 of NC_133325.1, read as the reverse complement.
GCATGTTTCCCGTGCTTAGAACAGTCTGACAGTTAAATGACATTTCCAAAGGAACAAAGTCATTTAAAACTACTCACGGCTATTAATGAATTGTCGGTCCGACAATACACATAAAAGTTTATTGACAAAAACTGCATGAGATTTTCCCACAGGGGAACCCCGAGCTAAAATTAAAAAGAAAAAATGTGTGGGGGTCCCCCTAAATTCCATACTAGGCCCTTCAGGTCTGGTATGGATATTAAGGGGAACCTCATGCTAAAATAAAAAAAAAAAACGGCGTGGGGTCCCCCCAAAAATCCATACCAGACCCTTATCCGAGCATGCAACCTGGCAGGCCACACGAAAAGAGGGGGGTGAGAGAGCGCCCCCCTCCTGAACCATACCACGCTTCCTGAACCATACCAGGCCACATGCCCTCAACATGAGGTAGCCCCCCAAAGCACCTTGTCCCCATGTTGATGGGGAGAAGGGCCTCATCCCCACAACCCTTGGTGGGGGTCTGTGGGTGGGGGGCTTATCAGAATCTGGAAGCCCCCTTTAAGAAAGGGGACCCCCCAGATCCCGCCCCCCTGTGTGAATTGGTAATGGGGTACAAGTGTACCCCTACCATTTAAAAAAAAAAGTGTCAAAAAGGTTAAAAAAACACAAGAGACGGTTTTTGACAAGTCCTTTATTAATTTCTTCTTCTTTCGGCTTCTTCTTCCATCTTCTTTCTTCTGGTGTTTTTTCGGTGTTCTTCTTCATCCTCCATCTTCTTCTTCATCTTCTTCTTCTCCATCTTCTTCTTCCGCTCTTCTCATCCCGCATCTTCCTCCAGGCTTCTTCTCCACTCCGTCCACACGATCCACCTCAGTGGGAGTCTTCAGCCGTATGACACTTCACTTCTTCTGATACTTCTTATATAATGGAGAGCGGGGCCACCCGGTGACCCCGCCCTCCTCTGACGCACGGGGAATTCATGGAACTTCCCTGAGGCTTTCCCCGGGTTGTCAGAGGTGGGTGGGGTAACCCAGTTACGTGACCCCGCCCCCCTCTGGGGGTCCCCTTGTTAAAGGGGGCTTCCAGATTCCGATAAGCCCCCCACCCGCAGAACCCCACAACCACCGGCCAAGGGTTGTGGGGATGAGGTCCTTGTCCCCATCAACATGGGGACAAGGTGCTTTGAGGGGCTACCGCAAAGCACCCTCCCAATGTTGAGGGCATGTGGCCTGGTACGGTTCAGGAGGGGGGTGCTCTCTCGACCCCCCTCTTTTCCTGTGGCCTGCCAGGTTGTGTGCTCAGATAAGGGTCTGGTATGGATTCTGAGGGGGACCCCCACGCCATTTTTTATTTTAAATGATGTGGGGTTCCCCTTAATATCAATACCAGACTTGAAGGGCCTGGTATGGAATTTAGGGGAACCCCATGCCATTTTTTTAAAAAATTTTGGTTTGGGGTTCCCCTGTGGGGAAATCCCATGCCGTTTTTATTAATGAACTTTTATGTGTATTGTCGGACCGACAATTCATTATAGCCGCGAGTAGTTTTTAATGACTTTTTTCCTTTGAAATGTCATTTTGCTCTCAGACTGTTCTAAACATGGGAAACATGCGCCCCTTTACAGGCATACTATAGACACCCCCCAGGTACGAAATGTAAAGGAATATTACACTTTTATTGTTTCACTTTAAGCATTATTAAAATCACTGCTCCTGAAAAAACTGCCGTTTTTAAAACTTCTTTTTGCATTGATACATATCCCCTGCGGCAGGACCCACATCCCCAAACACTTTTTATGACAATACCATGCATATAAGCCTTTAAAATTAGAACTTTTGATTTCTCCCATAGACTTTTAAAGGGTGTTCCGCGGCTTTCAAATTTGGCGTGAACACCAGAAATTGTTCGCTGTTCGGCGAACTGGCGAACAGCCAATGTTCAAGTCGAACATGAGTTCGACTCGAACTCAAAGCTCATCCCTAATGCACACATACAAAAAATGCAAGTGTGCCCTTTATGACTTTAGAATTTTAAAGTTTCTGTTAATACATGATTTGTTGTGTTGATATTAAATATATTCATATTGCTAGACAAAAACTCCATTATTTCCCAGTAACAAATAAATGAATTTAGAAAAAAATAAATAAAAGGGTTTGTGGAAGATAAAGTGCGAAGTAGTCTCTATCCAATTAAGGTACAGGCCTTTTCCTGACACTTGTTGTTTACAAGTAAAAATCTGCATTTTTTGGCAGAAAATTACTTATAACACCCCAAACATCAAATATTTTTTTTTAGCAGAGACCCTAGAGAATAAAATGGCATTTGCTGCAATTTTTTATGTCACACAGCTTTTGCGCAGTGTTTTTTTTAAATGCATTTTTTGAAAAAATACAATTCAGTGAATTTAAAACAAAAAATAATATATACCCCAATTTTTTTTGTATAATATGGAAGATGATATTACGCTGAGTAAATAGATACCTAACATGTCGGGCACTCTCGTGCTAGAATTATTGCTCTGGCTCGGGCGTTCATGGCGATACCTCACATGTGTGGTGTGAACACTGTTTACATATGTGGATGTGACAAACATATGCATTTACTATTGCACACAAGCACGTGGGGACAGGGGGCACTTTAAAAAAAAAGTTTACATTTATTTTATTACATTTTTTTACATTTTTACACTGTCCCTTATAAAAACACTTTTTATCACTTTTATTGCTATGTCAGGGATTCACTCCAAGTGTAGCACTTTAAGGACACCACCACTCGCTTTTATATGTTTCAGGGCAGGTTTGCCCAATTTTATTTAAAAGAAAGTTCAAAACAAACACAGAAGATTCCCTCACAGGGGTATTCAGTATTTCAGTCCTGCTACCAAAGTAAATGATTTTCAGCCTTCCTGGCTTGTAAACGCAGCTCTCTAGCTCAGTCCTTACACTTTAGGGCCTTGGTCTGTCTCCCACTGACCGGATGCTCAGCACCTCTGTGCATACAGCAAGTAGCCTCGTGCTACACTGGCTCTCACCTCTCTCTACTAGGTGAAGCCCTACTGACTCCCATGCCCAGACCTCCTGTCTGCAGGGTGGAGTCATCTCCAACTGGAAGCCTAGAGCCCCGGTCTGGTGATTACTTAAAGCCTAGAACACAGCTGACTCATTAGTGAACTGGCTGTTTATTAGACCTGGATCCTGGCCCTGCTACAGCTATCACGAGAAATGTACACATCCCTTGCATAACAATAGAACATGACAGGTCCTCTTTATGGCTCGACCTGAGGTCTAAAAGACCCCAAAATTCTCCTCGACCCTTAAAGGCAAAAGATCAAAAAAAAAAATATTTTAATCTTTTGCTTTAAGAAAAAAAAAAACATGTTGACATGGCCTGAGAACCAGAAGTGATGTCATGATGTCACTCTGGGCCTCCAAGGGCAAAGAGATGAGCAGCGACCATATTTCCATCACTTATCTCTATGGCAAACCACCGCCCGGTGCAGGATGGGTTCCCAGGGACCGGGAAGCAGCGGGAGGCGGAACACCCATCCCACCACTTCTAAAAATGATCCCGCAGGGAATCCACCATGGGGATCACTTTTATCTAAAAGTCCAGTGTCTAAGGAAAAAGAAAATACTGGAGTTATGGCATTTAGTTGCAGCCATAACCCTGGTATTTAACGTCAAACAAATGACGTTTTTTCCCAGTTAGGCGGTTGGCAAGTAGTTATTCTGGATGATAGCACCCAGATTCCAGGAAAGCACAGCATTTAGACTGAGGTGGGGTGGTATTTTTGTCTGATGAACATTTAAAGGAAGACAAGGTATGCATGAGTGCGAACAGGTTAAATGTTTATTACAGATTTAGGCTTAGAATTAAGATTGGGGATAGGCATTAGGGATACTTATTAAGGTTTTTGTTGGTTTTCAGTGGGTTAAGGGTTATGCTTTACTCAAAATGATTATGATATGATTAAAAGCTTGGTAGTATACATTATTTTACAAAGCACCACTTAATGTAAGTATGGAATGGGATAGCAAAAAAAAAGCTGCCATGAAAGGTCCCCTTTTGGAACAGAAAAAGCACCTTGGAAACAGTAAACTGTTAAAATATCTAGCAAAAAAAAAAACTCATAATGTCTTTAGTTCAGAATTCATTTCTTTTTTTTTGTGCAATCACGACTTATTTGCTAAATTTGTCAAATGTTTCTTTTCATCTGTCATAAAGGAAGAAATCCCAGCACCAACACTATGAATTATGAATGGAGGCTTCAGATAGAATGCCTTTTGCTCAGTAGCATGTTGTGAAATGTCAGGCAGCGTGGAGCCACACAGTGAATCTTGAGTCTCTCTGTTCATGTGAAGCTCAGCATATATTACACGTGTATTGACACAGCTGACATTGATCTTGTGTCCACCAGCTCACTTGATTGGTGTCCCTAGCCTCTCCAGAACTTGTAAAACCAACCTGTAACCAGCAAAACATCATTCCCTGATTCCTATAGTTGAAGATAAAACATTTATTATAATTTAAATGCATTTTCCAGGTCTTGTGAGTCAAGTCACCCAGCTGACTTTTACATAACTGTGATTAATCAGCTGAAATGGTTTCTGGGTAACAATATGTAAATAGTTGTATGACATTGACTACCCTATTCACTTTTAGCATACTTATTTCCTAAGAGATTTCTCATTTTCTGATACGTGTCCTAAGCCCTTTTTTCGTTGCCTTAAGTTGTTTGCATTAAACCTCATGCTCTTCTTTGCCCTTGATTCGGAAGAAAAACTGTACTATATACAATATTTGACACCATTCTATGTGCAACATTAGTTCAAAATTGCATGGATCATTCATTGCTAGTGGTACTCTTAGCCACACATATCACTTATATTTAAAAACCTTTTTTTCAGAAATAGCTCCTAACCATCCAAAAATCATATGCAAAGTAGCTAAAAAATAGCTCAAAGGTAGCTAAAAAATAGGCAGCATAAATCTGTACGCAATATACAGCAATCACATCACATTAAAGCAAACCCATCTCTCTTCCGTGTTCTTTGTTCTTAAGATTTTATCCCAATTCACGCCTTTTAACAAGGTTCGTAGTTTAGAGAAGTTGGCTCTTTTGAAATTCAGTGTCTTTGTATTCCCCTTATGTTTCCTATTTGTGAGATTTATACTGAAGGCAATTGACCTGTGATCGCTGTTTCCTAAATTGCCCTGTATTTCCACATCCATGATCGGGTCTGTATTGACCTGATTTACATAGTTACATAGTTAGTCTGGTTGAAGAAAGACACATCCAGTTCAACCAATAAAATCATATATACACAATCCTAAGCCCACACTAGATCCAGAGGAAGGCAGGAAAAAACCCAGAAAAGCATGGTCCAATTTGCTCCAGCAGGGGAAAAAAATTCCTTCCTGATCCTCCGAGAGGCAATCTGATATACCCTGGATCAACTTTACCTATAAATGAATCCAGGCCTTTTTTAAAGCATCTACTGAGCTGGCCAGAAATTAAAATTAAAAAAGATCGGGCTAGAAACACCATATGCCATATGCTCCAAACGTGAGCTCGACCACGCCTCCCATCCATTACTGCTGACGTGCTTGTTGTTTGATTGTCTTCAGCCTCAGAGCTTCGGGAACCACCAGATCCGCCAGGAACTGCTGATCACCACCACTGCCCAGCTGGACTACAGGAGCCCAAGCTACTTATAACATGCACATTATATCTCACCAAAATGTGAGTTGATCTTACATTTATTGAACATTGAATTTTAACTGACATACTGCACTCAGAGTGGTGTCGCCCCTCTCTTTCTCTGGGCTTGCCAGAACCAGCTCTTGAGGGAGTCTATTCCACATTTTTACAGCTCTTACTATGAATTACTTGATTGTAAAAAAAAAGGCAGCTAACCCTTTTTACCCTTTAAAAATCATTTGACCACGTATGTGCTTATTTCCACTGGCCCTGCCCATAGTAACTTAACTGCCTGTAGCCTGTAGCGTGCCTGTAGCATGTCCATGGATGTCCTCGGATTGAAGTAGTTATACTGGGATGATGCTTGCACCTAAAGGCATTGAATATTTTATCCAGCAATTCAGTTTTTAGCAATATAGCCAAAATGCAAAAGAAAAGGGGTTCCAAAAAAGGTAACCCCAGGTCAGACTTTGAGGGCACAGCAAACAAAAGAGATATAAAAAAAAATAGCTTTTATTGAAATACAAATATAGATATATATACAATCCAAAAAGGACACGAACAAGACATATAAAAATCATATATATAGAATATACATGATGTGAACCCTAATGCGTCTACGCGTTTCGTTGTCAAAACTTCTTCAGGACACACTCGGGGTTCATTGATTGCAAGAAAGAGAAAAGGTCTCACTATCTTACAGAGGAGTCAACGCCAATCAACAGGTAGTCAAAAAGTTTATTTCAATATTGGAACAAATGACTCATGATAAGAGCGAATCAGAGCACGAGGACGGATGAGAGCCAGCTGTGGGCAAAGCAATAGTAGGTGCCCAAGTGTGGCAGTCTCAAACAGGGGATACCATACAAGATAAAGGGCAAAATGTAGCCATTTAGTATTGTTATGAACAGGAAGATCCTACACCTCAAGGTAGCTAAGATGGGGCTTTGATTGTACCCCAAGTATGGTCTACAGGTAGCAGTCCAAATTGGACTGTTGTAGTCCGAGACAAAAACTATAAATATGGTGGTATAGCGAAAATCCCCTGGAAGAGAGCAGAAACACTATATTAACGCAATATAGCTGAATTACCACTCGATCACTTCTGCGGGTGATGGAAAAGGGGTTCCACCCCTCCGCCACCGCCTTTACTGGGCTCTGAGGTCCAATCGCAGAAGTATTGTCGCAAACGTCAGAGCGAGAACAATAATTCTAGCACCAGACCTACTGTGTAACTCTAAACTGGTAACCTGTAAAGCAGTTTAAAACGTCACCTATGTAGAATTTTAAGCACCGTAGTTTGCCGCCATTCCACAGGCAGATGCATTTTTTCAGAGTAACAAGTTAGGTATCTATTTACTCAATTTACTCTGCGTAACATCATCTTTCACATTATACAAAAAAATTGAGATAAATATTGTGTTTTTTTTAAAGTGTATTTTTAAAAACAAAATTGCGTTAAAAAAACGCTGCTGCTCAAATACCGTGCAACATAAAAAATTGCAACACCCATCATTTTATTCTATAGGGTCTCTGCTACATATATATATATATATATACATACATAATTGCCGGGAGGGTATCCATAGTCAACCTCCTGAGTATGCGCTGTCTGTGCACCCCTGCGGGTCATACATGGCACGCTCTGTGATCTATGGTGGTCTATGAGACTCGGCTGATCATAGATCAGAGTAAGGAGCCGATCCTGGCCCCTTAACATGCGATCAGCTGTCAGCCAATGACAGCTAATCATGTGATGTAAACAGAAGATTGGTAATCGCTGACAGCTTGAGGGAAAAAGAAGCTGATCACTGGCTTCTGTCAGAGGGACATCGGTCTCTCACACAGGGAGCTGCAACTGCCTCATCTGTGCCCACCAGTGCCACCTACCAGTACCCACAGTGGCACCAACCTTTGCCCACCAGTGCCACTTATCAATGCCTACCAGTTATGCTAATCAATGCCCATCAGTGCCTCATCATCAGTTCCACTGATCAGTGCTGCCTATCAGTGTTACCTACCAGTGCCCATCAGTGCCACCAATCAGTTCTGCTTATTAGTGCCACACATCAGTGCTGTCCATCAGTGCCAACCAGCAGTGCCAACCAGCAGTGCCACTCATCAGTGCCACCTCTCAGTGCCACCTATCAGTGCCCATCAGTGCTTATCAGTGCCACCTATCAGTGCCCATTAGTACCACCTTATCAGTGACTATCAGTGCAGCCCATCAGTGCCCATCAGTGCAGCCTATCAGTGTCCATCAGTGCCCATCAGTGTTCATCAGTGCAGCCTCATCCGCACACATCAATGAAGGAGAAAAATTACCTGTTTTCAAAGTTTTTAACAAACTATCAAACAGTTTTTCTTTTTCAAAATGTTCTGTCTTTTTTCATTTTGTTTTTGCAAAAAATAAAAAACCCAGCAGTGATTACCACCAAAATAAAGCTCTATTTGTGTGAAAACAAGGATACAAATTTAATTTGGGTACAGCATTGCATGACCACGCAATTGTCATTCAAATTGTGACAGCGCTGAAAGCTGAAAGTTGGTCTGGGCAGGAAGGGGGTTTAAGTGCCCAGTAGTCAAGTGGTTAACAAAAGTTTATATATTTCTATATCCTGCAAATGTTATAGTGAGTAACTGTCAAATGATTGTAATATCTCATTTAGTTTTAGCTTCAGCTTTCAATTGTTGAGAAAAAACTTTCTCAGGTTGCTTTTTTGTGGTTTAGCTTTTGACCTTTACAATGTTCTTGTTACCATTTACTTGATCTAAAAATTATATAGCATGGATTTTAGGATCCCACATGAGAGGTTGAATGACTGTGACTGTACTTCAACTAGGAGGTGTTACTTTTCACATGTCAATAATGACTAACATGAATTACATCAATGTCAGATGCTTAATGTACAGTATGTTCTATGTAAAATATTCTTTTTTTTTTGTTTTGTTTTTGATGAATAGTAACTTACCTTAGGTGCAAACAAATTTTTTAGCCGTTGCTCCTGAAATCCATAAGGTGGGTTTTGACCTAACTAAATGCCCAAAGGGACATTGTACAGGTCAACATCCAAACAAACAAAAGAGCATAGTAATATAGCTTAGGTATCCGCTGTTATCCACAAATTCCAGTGCTTTATAATGTATCCAAATATACTATATATGTAATATGCAAATGCATCCAGTTTCTCTCACATCTTATATGCTAGTTGCTCAAAAGATTCTTAGCTAGGTAATTCACAGTCTTGCAAATGTTGCATAAATGAGATTGGAACTGTGTTCAATATGACTTCCCCATTCTGCCCACTCAGTTTGGGTTCTGACCTCATTGCCTTCACACCTCCCCTCTTTTTAGAGATTGCATTGAAGGGATTGCAAGTTCCTTTCCAAAACCACTGACTTCTGATGGCTCTGCTTTCTGGGACAATCCTTCTGCAAGTTTATTCTTGTGCTGTATGTAGAAATCATATTGCTGGAAAATCAAGCTCCAATGGAGTAGCTTGCCATTTTGCCCAACAACATGGTTTAGACTGCTGTGTGGATTGTGGTCAGTATACAGGTAGTTTTTCCACTTTTGAATTGCCCGCACGATTGCAAGGCACTCCTCCTTGGTGGCACAAACTACCTCCTTGGGGAGCAGCTTCCTACTCAAGTAGTGGATGGGATGTTCCTCTCCTGACTGATTAACCTGGCTCTGCACCACACCTAAGCCATGGACAGAAGCATCAGTTTTTAGACATGTGCAATTCTTTTTAGTTAATTTTTTAGCGAATTTCGACAAATTTGTTAATTCGTAAATGACAGAATTAACGAAAACCCGTTTAACAAATTTTTCCAAATATTCGTAAATTTGTAAATTCCTAAATGAAAAAATTTGAAATTAGAAAAGCTGAAATAATAACTAATAATAACTTAACTATTACTAACTATTAAATTATAGGTATTGGAATTTCCTTTCAACTTTGGGTGCTAGTGAACGTAACAAATACAAATTTATCCGAAGTTATGAATTATCCGAAATAACGAATGAATTATCCTAAACATATGAGACGTAATGAATTAATAATAACAAATAACAATAATAATAATAATAATAAAAAAACTTTATATTATTATTATTATTACTACTTTTGGTATTCCGTTCCATTTGTTTAGATAAGACATTCGTTATTTCGGATAATTCGTAACTTCGGATAAATTTGTATTCGTTACGTTCACTAACAGACAAATTTGAAAGGAAATTCCAATACCTATAATTTAATAGTTAGTTATTATTAGTTAGTTATTCTTTCAAATTTTTTGGATTTTCTTTCTTATTTTTGGATTTTCAAATTTACGAATTTACGAACTTTAGAATTTACAAATTTACAAATGTACAAATTGTGATCATAACGAATGACCCAAAAAACTAAAAACAAAAAAAAGCGAATGAAATAAAAGCAAGCTAATTTTTCATAAGTGGACATGTGTAATCAGTTTGCATCAGAAACCAAGAGGTCACATTTGGGAGCTTGTGGCACAGGTGCACTGGTTAGTGCCTCATTTAAGACATGGAAGGCCTTCATACACTTTGGTTTCCAGGACACAAACATAGGCAGTTTCCTGTTGGTTAGGTCAGTCAGGAATTTAGCAAATGTGCTGTAGGTTTACACAAATAAAAAGCAAGCAAGCAGGAATTGTAGAAATGGTATATCTTTTGGCTTTGGTTGTGTGATCTTATGTCACAAACCAGACTTATAGGTATGTAATTAGGCAGGTTTTACAACAGGTTATCTATGAAAGGGTTTAGTTAAGAGGCTTTCCAAACTCTTCTAAGTGTTGTTTATGATACCTGGCATCTAACATTCCTTGCTTTGTGTCTAGCATAAACTGTTTTCTGTCTCTAGTGCTGTCAATGAACAATCCGCAGAAGAGCTGGCATATCTATCAATGGCCCGCAGAATCGCGGATTGACAAACGCAAATTCACCAATGCTAATGCGCATGCTCACACACAGGCAAAAACGGTCAGGAAGTTATATTCTCCAGTGCGCATACGCGTACACCAAAGTGCATGCAATACATGATAGACTCTGGCACCCAGTGGCCTATTTAAAGCCTGCAGCAGCAACTATTAACTACTGGATGATTTTCAGCTTCCCTGTGTATTCCTGAGTTCTTGTTCCTGCTATCATTGGATTCCCTGTTACCGACCTAGCTTGCCTTTGACCTGTCTTATCTCCATTCTCTGGCTTTGACCCTTGGCTTGTTCCAGTGACTCCGCTTCTGCCTGCTGATTCGTGTATGACCCTGGCTTACCCCAGGCTGATCCTTTGTGTATGACTTCTAGCCTGGCTCCTGACTCTGCTCCTGGCTCTCCCTACTGCCAAGTCTCATCTGGTACTCCTGAAGGACTCCACCCTGCTCCTCAGCTGCCTTCCAACGGACATCTCTTCATCACTTCAGCCTATCGCAGCTGGCAACCCCTGCTTCTTTGAGTATAACTCTCTGTGTACCACCTTCAGGGGGCGCTCTGCACTTAGCCACAAGGGAAGCCATCTCAGCACTTCAGCCTCTGACCAGGTACGTGACAAGTGCTTTAAACTGGAATGTTCAAGTGGAGGTTTACATGAAATGTGTACACATAACAGACATAAGATTGAAATCTTACTATTTTTATCTCTGACTTTTTTTTAGAGAGTAATAAGGGTGGTACTGTGTTCAGGATGAATTCCCCATTCTCCTCACTTAGTTTGGGGTAAGTCAGACCTCATTCTTGTCACTGCTTAAAGTCTTGGGCTCAATGTAGTAAAATAAATTAAGCCAAAGAGAAAGGCTTTAAAGTGTCACTAAACCCAGGACCCTGCATTCACTATATCTGGTCTCCCACAGTACACAGAACATTGAAAGGCAAATTTCTATTATCAGTAGGGATTTAAAATATAAACTGCTAAATACCTTTTCTCATTGGCAGTATATAGCAGTCTTGGGACTTTGATCAGTGCCTGGTTAAAGCTTGTTGGAGGAATTTTCATACTACACTGGCTGTCCTATTAAGATGAAGGACCTCTGACCCTCTGTCTGGACAGTGCTGAGTGGCCCTGTGCTGATCACATGCACTCTCCCAAAAAAAAAAAAAAAAACTCTCTAGTAATACACACCAAACTGAGCATGTGCAGCCTGACTCCAGTAACTCTGTCTTATCCGGACATGTTTTGGGGGCAATGCAAGAAGGGGAGGATCTGTGCATACAGGAGCAAACAGCTTTTTTTACACAATGCAGATGATTAGGTTCCACAGTGAGTATAACAAGCATGCTTTACTGCAGGGGTGTCCAAACTACGGCCCTCCAGCTGTTGCGGAACTACACTTCCTATGAGGCATTGTAAAACTCTGACATTCACAGACATGACTAGGCATGATGGGAGTTGTAGTTCCTTAACAACTGGAGGGCCACAGTTTGGACACCACTGCTTTACTGCATATGCAGACTGATTTTACTGTTGTAGGTTAAGTAACACTTTAAGTATTTTTTTTTTTCTATGGAGGGCAGGGAGGAACAGTGGCCTTACCTAAAGGTACACCATACATTTAACGGAATTATTTCAAATTATTATTAAACTAAAATGTTTTGTTTCCATCTCATTGTGGTTCACTTCTTGCTAAATTTGAATGTAGCCCTTATATGAATAAATGCTAAGGCATTATTACTGAGAATGCCCAAATGTACTGCATCATCTGCACCATATCATACTGAAAGAATGACACAAAATAAACGTTTGAAAAATTGAATGAGTTTTTTCAGGTTCATTAGGTGGCAGTTTTTCATAAACATTTCTTCAAAATTCTACCATTTCATTGCAACACATCTAAAATATATTTTAATGAATCTTTGCAAAATATTTTTGACAAAGATACAATTGGATGCATAAAATATAAAGTGACAAGCCAAGTTACTTGATGAGCCAAGACACTTTATGTTCCTGCATAATGATCTGATGCGGTATATATTAAGCATTTTATTCTGAAACTTTTAAAACTTTTTTTATAGATAATTTTCAAAATATTTTAATAAACCCATTTCAAAGAACATTACTATTATCAGTAGGGATTTAAAAGTGAACTTTAACTGCTAAATGTCAATATACTACATATTTTGCAAGTCTTGACCTGTTCAATTTCAGCAAATGTATAAAAAGTGCTAAGCATAAAGAAATGACTCTCACACGCTCTTGTCATCCACTTTGAATTTTTGGCCCTGCATTATCAGTACAGCACAAAACATGACCAAACTTCTACAATAGCATATTGTAAGAATAATATGAGTAACCATATACTAAAAATGCTGCTACTCAGGAACATCAGGAAAATAGAAAACTGAATGCTGCAAAAAATAGCAGGTGCACATCACTTTTATACCTTACAACTGTCAGCACAGGATATTCTTGGACAATTGCGACCTAACACCTCCCAAAACTTTTCTTATTGTTTTGGAAAGAGTAAGAAAGGAAAAGAACCTCTTTTGTCTGTGTCATTGTCAGTGTAAACATTGTTTCAATTTCTGTCTATTTGATGGAAGGTAAATTGGGTATGAAGTGGTAGAAAATACTCCAAAAGGGACACAGACAGAAAAAGTCTTTAGGACTTATTCAGACATAGGAATCCTCCACCATTAACATATATGTGTTTTTTCCTATATAAACATTAAAGTGGTTGTAAACCTAGTTACAACACTTTTACCTACAGGTACTGGAAATCTCTCTTAAACTTGCACGGTTTAGGAGATATTTACCATATACACTTGCGCCAATGTCATCCATGCATGCGCACTGAAGAAAGTGCACGATCGCACCCTTTCTAAAGGGCCCGTGCCATGACTGTCGGCTCCTGCGCACATGCACGAGAGTGACGTCACGTGACTCCAGCCAGTCACAGAGTCGGAGTCCACGGGCCCGGAAGGAATAAGGTTAACAGGGGATGGATGCGGCCACCAGCGGGGAAATTGGGGACATTGCGGGCTACTTTTGCAGGTAAGTGTCACGTACCCATTAGATGGGCTAGTATGTGATGCATACTAGCCCATTATGTTTTACTTTGCAGGGAACAAAAGAGGTTTACTTCCTCTTTAAGGAAACTGTGACAGACCTAGCCAGGTAAGAGACTTTTGGAGGGGACTGTATGCTAGCCTCTTGCCGATCGATTGGGGGCCCTTGCATTTGGGGGAACGGTGCTCTTTGTGAGCTGTATGTCTGGGGACCCTGGATTTTCCATATTGGAATAGTGGCTGATTCATAATGCTGGGACAGATACTGTTAGGAGATGCTGATGTAAATTCCAACACCTGTCTGCCTATTGTCTGCTAAAATGTATATTGTAAATAAGTCTACTATGGGATCTAAGAGTCATTAGATCCCCATTGTTATTTGTGTTAATTAACTCTGCTATTGTGTGAAGAAGAGCCTATGTTGATTGTGATAATGTTGATTGGATTTTCTGAACTACAAGATGGCCAGTCTGGCCTAATGGTCATGTCTGAGTCATCTAGGCTGTCTAAAGGGATTAGTTAATTAGCTTATGTTAATTAGGTTAACCACTTGCCGACCGCCTCACGCATATATACGTGAACAGAGCGGCACGGGCAGGCAAAATCACGTACCTGGAGCGATCAGAGATGAGGGGGAGGCCATCCGATCGTGGCCCCCCCCTCGTGATCGCTCCCAGCCAATGAGAAACATCCCCTGCCTGTGTATAGTACACACAGGCAGAGGATGTGATGTCATCTCTCCTCGGCTTGGCAGTTTCCGTTCCGACGCCGAGGAGAGAAGACATCTGAGTAAGTGTAAAACACTACACAACACAGTAGAACATGCCAGGCACACTAAACACCCCCGATCCTCCCCCGATCGCCCCCCGATCCCCCCCCAATCCCCCCCCTGTCACAAACTGACACCAAGCTGTTTTTTTTTTTTTTCCTGATTACTGCATGGTGTCAGTTTGTGACAGTTACAGTGTTAGGTCAGTTAGTGTTAGCCCCCTGTAGGTCTAGGGTACCCCCCTAACCCCCCCTAATAAAGTTTTAACCCCTTGATCACCCCCCCATACCAGTGTCGCTAAGCGATCATTTTTCTGATCGCTGTATTAGTGTCGCTGGTGACGCTAGTTAGGGAGGTAAATATTTAGGTTCGCCGTCAGCGTTTTATAGCGACAGGGACCCCCATATACTACCTAATAAATGTTTTAACCCCTTGATTGCCCCCTAGTTAACCCTTTCACCACTGATCACTGTATAACCGTTACGGGTGACGCTGGTTAGTTTGTTTATTTTTTATAGTGTCAGGGCACCCGCCGTTTATTACCGAATAAAGGCTTAGCCCCCCGATCGCCCGGCGGTGATATGCGGCTAATTAGCCTCTAGACTGCTTTTACAAGCAGTGGGAGGGAATGCCCCCCCCACCGTCTTCCGTGTTTTTCTCCGGCTCTCCTGTCTCAACAGGGAACCTGAGAATGCAGCCGGTGATTCAGCCAGCTGACCATAGAGCTGATCAGAGACCAGAGTGGCTCCAAACATCTCTATGGCCTAAGAAACCAGAAGCTACGAGCATTTTATGACTTAGATTTCGCCGGATGTAAACAGCGCCATTGGGAAATTGGGGAAGCATTTTTTCACACTGATCTTGGTGTGGTCAGATGCTTTGAGGGCAGAGGAGAGATCTAGGGTCTAATAGACCCCAATTTTTTCAAAAAAGAGTACCTGTCACTACCTATTGCTATCATAGGGGATATTTACATTCCCTGAGATAACAATAAAAATTATTAAAAAAAAAAAATGAAAGGAACAGTTTAAAAATAAGATAAAAAAGCAAAAAAATAATAAAAAAAAAAAAAAAAAAAAAAAAAGCACCCCTGTCCCCCCTGCTCTCGCGCTAAGGCGAACGCAAGCGTCGGTCTGGAGTCAAATGTAAACAGCAATTGCACCATGCATGTGAGGTGTCACCGTGAACATCAGATCGAGGGCAGTAATTTTAGCAGTAGACCTCCTCTGTAAATCTAAAGTGGTAACCTGTAAAGGCTTTTAAAGGCTTTTAAAAATGTATTAAATTTGTTGCCACTGCACGTTTGTGCGCAATTTTAAAGCATGTCATGTTTGGTATCCATGTACTCGGCCTAAGATCATCTTTTTTATTTCATCAAACATTTGGGCAATATAGTGTGTTTTAGTGCATTCAAATTTAAAAAAGTGTGTTTTTTCCACAAAAAATGCGTTTGAAAAATCGCTGCGCAAATACTGTGTGAAAAAAAAAAAATGAAACACCCACCATTTTATTCTGTAGGGCATTTGCTTTAAAAAAATATATAATGTTTGGGGGTTCAAAGTAATTTTCTTGCAAAAAAAAATAATTTTTTCATGTAATCAAAAAGTGTCAGAAAGGGCTTTGTCTTCAAGTGGTTAGAAGAGTGGGTGATGTGTGACATAAGCTTCTAAATGTTGTGCATAAAATGCCAGGACAGTTTAAAACCCCCCCAAATGACCCCATTTTGGAAAGTAGACATCCCAAGCTATTTGCTGAGAGGCATGTCGAATCCATGGAATATTTTATATTGTGACACAAGTTGCAGGAAAGAGACAAATTTTTTTTTTTTTTTTTTTTGCACAAAGTTGTCACTAAATGATATATTGCTCAAACATGCCATGGGGATATGTGAAATGACACCCCAAAATAAATTCTGTTGCTTCTCCTGAGTATGGGGATACCACATGTGTGGGACTTTTTGGGAGCCTAGCCGCGCACGGGACCCCGAAAACCAAGCACCGCCTTCAGGCTTTCTAAGGGCGTAAATTTTTGATTTCACTCTTCACTGCCTATCACAGTTTCGGAGGCCATGGAATGCCCAGGTGGCACAACCCCCCCCCCCCCCAAATGACCCCATTTTGGAAAGTAGACACCCCAAGCTATTTGCTGAGAGGTATAGTGAGTATTTTGTAGACCTCACTTTTTGTCACAAAGTTTTGAAAATTGAAAAAAGAAAAAAAAAATTTTTTTTCTGGTCTTTCTTCATTTTCAAAAACAAATGAGAGCTGCAAAATACTCAGCATGCCTCTTAGCAAATAGCTTGGGGTGTCTACTTTCCAAAATGGGGTCATTTGGGGGGGGTTTGCGCCATCATGGCATTTTATGGCCTTCAAAACTGTGATAGGCAGCGAGGAGTGAAATCAAAAATGTATGCCCTTAGAAATCCTGAAGGCGGTGCTTGGTGTTTGGGGCCCCGTACGCGGCTAGGCTCCCAAAAAGTCCCACACATGTGGTATCCCCGTACTCATGAGAAGCAGCTGAATGTATTTTGGGGTGCAATTCCACATATGCCCATGGCCTGTGTGAGCAATATATCATTTAGTGACAACTTTTTGTAAATTTTTTTTTTTTTGTCATTATTCAATCACTTGGGACAAAAAAAATAAATATTCAATGGGCTCAACATGCCTCTCAGCAATTTCCTTGGGGTGTCTACTTTCTAAAATGGGGTCATTTGGGGGGGTTTTGTACTGCCCTGCCATTTTAGCACCTCAAGAAATGACATAGGCAGTCATAAACTAAAAGCTGTGCAAATTCCAGAAAATGTACCCTAGTTTGTAGACGCTATAACTTTTGCGCAAACCAATAAATATACGCTTATTGACATTTTTTTACCAAAGACATGTGGCCGAATACATTTTGGCCTAAATGTATGACTAAAATTGAGTTTATTGGATTTTTTTTATAACAAAAAGTAGAAAATATCATTTTTTTTCAAAATTTTCGGTCTTTTTCCGTTTATAGCGCAAAAAATAAAAACGGCAGAGGTGATCAAATACCATCAAAAGAAAGCTCTATTTGTGGGAAGAAAAGGACGCAAATTTCATTTGGGTACAGCATTGCATGACCGCGCAATTAGCAGTTAAAGCGACGCAGTGCCGAATTGTAAAAAGTGCTCTGGTCAGGAAGGGGGTGAAACCTTCCGGGGCTGAAGTGGTTAATTAGGTTACAGCTGTATTGTTAGAATAATATGAGCAGGAGGTCTGCACCTCCACATTGAGTGTATAAAAGCCTGTATTTTGTCAATAAAGATATATTCCTGGTTGAACTTACATACAGCCTGCCTGGTGTTTGTTCTGAGCTATCACAACTGGGTTAGAACGGCACACAGCTGAAGTTCTAATCCTGGAGCATGGGATGACCGAACCATCAGACATTGCAATCTGATTTAATAGCTGCAGAGGAGTGTCGGGAGAGTGGAACCGAGCGAGAAAGGGGCTCGTTACATTGGTTGGCAGTGGTGGGATTTGCTCTCCAGTTACTGGGACACTCCAAACCAGCCTGCAGGTGAGCCACGCTGAAAGACTTACTTGAGAGCCGTGGAGGGAATGGTGGGATTGTGCTTCCTTGCTGTGAACACATCCAAACCATCACCCGGATCCAAGGTAGCAGGATAGCAGGAGAGGAGAAATACCAGCCACCATGGATGAGGAATTCAGAAGGAGGTTGCGAGAGGAGATACAGCACAGAGGACCAGTATCAGAGCAGGTCCTGCTAGGATGGTTTGATTCTGTCCGCTGTGAGCTCTGGAAGGAAGCGCTAGCCCGTGAGCAGCGACACCAGGGAAAAGTTCTCCCCTCTGTCCATGTGAGGTACTGGTCGCAGTATGAAGTGCGAATGCTGTTTTTGGGGGAACAGCCAAACCAGGAGTGGACAGCCGAGTTAAGCAGGCTGATCTGGGCAGAAATGCGGCTGGACGAGAGCTACAGAGCCCTCCAGTGGTATGTAGCCCAAGTGTGCCCATGGACAGTGGATGACAGCCCCACGGAAGGCTTTGACTACGATGGCCTGGGATTGTTATACTGGAGGCTGTCCAGGGACCCTGACTTGGAAGTGATCGGGAGTGGCGTTTGGAGGAAATAATGGAGCACAGAGAGCGGAGACTGAATGTCTCAGAAGTGCACTGGGCACTGGAAGATTTGGAGTTTCTGGCCGTTCAGGAATGGGAGTTGGAGATCGCCTACAAACAGCTGTTAGACTCTGCTCAGCAGCAGGGTGGTGCTCCCTTTGCCTGGGACTATCATGAAATGCCAGTTGACAACTCTAAAATCCTGGCTGAAGAGTTGACAATGTGGCAGAGTAACGGTGTGCTTTGCCAACCTGCCCCCGCAGCTATGGAGGCGGAGGTCTTATGGCGGATGCAGCAAGTGCTGACTGACCTTGATGAACCTGTTTCTGCATTGGATGATCTTGGATGGAGGAATGTGCCTGTCCAGCAGAATGCCAGTGAATCGGCAGTGGAAAATCTGAAGATTGCCGTCCCCAAACCTGAAGTGCTGACAACAGGGCAGAGCTCTGCTAACCTCTGCCCAGCACTGATAGCATCTTCTGGGTTCCACGGAGAGGAGATGGTGAAACTTTATCCCCAGACACCAGTTGCAGAGACGGGATTTGATAGACTGTTCTGCTGAGGAAGAACAACCTGGTGAGCCTCCAGCAGAAGAGGAGCTGTTATTAGGGCCAAACTTCACTATGCTCTGCCCAGCACCAACAGAAGTATCTGTAAAGTTACAAGGAACTTCCCCAGCTGAAGCGCTGGCAACCGGACAGAGGGTCCAAGATCTCTGCCCTACACCTGCGGCGGTTCCGGAGGCTCAGGGTGAGAAGGAGGTGGTCACTTCCCAGCAGCAGATCAGGATACAGGGGGAGAAGGGAGAGGAGGTGTTCGTTGTCCCTCCCCAACAGTTAGCCGGAGCAGATGGTGTGGGGTTTCCAGCAGAAGGGCTGGCAACAGGGCTGAGTACTGCTGGACTCTGCCCTCAACTAACAGAGGATGGATGTCCTGTGAAGGTGGATGGGACTTCAGTCTCCACCTGTATACCCCAGGGATGCTGGGCAGTCGGCCCAGATCCACAACAGCATGACGGAGTGAGCCCAGACACCCTGTCTTCTCTCCAGCGGCAGAAAGGACTCCAGGGAGAAGGGCCAGTCCAGGCCTCTCCCCAGCGGCAGATATGTTCTCTGAGAGAGGCAGAGGTTGGCTGGGTGAGTAATACTTTGTTTGGAACAATTTGTTTGGGGTACTGTGTGCGTACAGGCATTAGAGGACTGGAACTACTGACTAACTTCGGAGTCAACCCGTCTGGGGTCTCCTCCTGTGTTAGGGGAGAAATGTGACAGACCTAGCCAGGAAAGAGACTTTTGGAGGGGACTGTATGCTAGCCTCTTGCCGATCGATTGGGGGCCCCTGCATTTGGGGGAACGGTGCTCTTTGTGAGCTGTATGTCTGGGGACCCTGGATTTGCCATATTGGAATAGTGGCTGATTCATAATGCTGGGACAGATACTGTTAGGAGATACTGATGTAAATTCCAACACCTGTCTGTCTATTGTCTACTAAAATGTATATTGTAAATAAGTCTACTATGAGATCTAAGAGTCATTAGATCCCCATTGTTATTTGTGTTAATTAACTCTGCTATTGTGTGAAGAAGAGTCTATGTTGATTGTGATAATGTTGATTGGATTTTCTGAACTACAAGACGGCCAGTCTGGCCTAATGGTCATGTCTGAGTCATATAGGCTGTCTAAAGGGATTAGTTAATTAGCTCGTGTTAATTAGGTTAATTAGGTTACAGCTGTATTGTTAAAGTAATATGAGCAGGAGGTCTGCACCTCCACGTTGAGTGTATAAAAGCCTGTATTTTGTCAATAAAGATAGATTCCTGGCTGAACTTACATACAGCCTGCCTGGTGTTTGTTCTGAGCTATCACAACTGGGTTAGAACGGCACATAGCTGAAGTTCTAATCCTGGAGCATGGGATGACCGAACCATCAGACGTTGCAATCTGATTCAATAGCTGCAGAGGAGTGTCGGGAGAGTGGAACCGAGCGAGCAAGGGGCTCATTACAGAAACCCACTGGACTACACTAAAATGTCCATAAAAATTGACATGTACCATTTTTGGCAATGCGGTGCACCATGTACATTATGCATTGCAATGCTTGTGTTTTGGAGCTATTTGGCCATAGTTCTTCAGGATGCCATTCAAAATGAGCGACACCATAATGAGCTAATGTACATAATGGGGGAGGTTAACTAAAACTGGAGCATACAAAAATTCCAGTGCAGCTTTGTATAGAAACCAATCTGCTTTCGGGTTTTATTGTTAAAGCTTAAAGCGGATCTCCACCCAAAAGGGGAAGATCCAATTATTTGCCTTCTCCCACCTCCACTTCCACATTTGGCACTTTTTTTATTTGCCTCTGACCCCCACCCAAAGGACCTTGTTCCCATGCTGATGGGGCCAAGGCCCTCATCCCCACAACCGTGGCTGGTGGTCGTGGGAGTCTGCAGGTGGTACCCCTACCATTCACTAAAAAAGTGTCAAAAAGTAATAAAAACACAGAGACAGTTTTTGACAATTCCTTTTTAAAGAAAAAAAAAAACAGTGTCCTCCGATGTAAATCCATCATCAATCACGGCTTACCTGAAAAAATAAAAAAAACAAAAATGCTCCCACCATCTATGAAGGCTGGCCGCCTACTGCAGGTTAGCCATTTGACAGTTCTTTTATAGGTAAGGTGTGGAGCCACTTGGCGACATCACCTGGTAATCACAGGTGAGATTGCCAGGTGGCCCTGCCCTTACCTATATAAGAACTGTCAAATAGTGGAGCCTGAAGTAGACTGTGGGAGCATTCTTGTTTTTTTATTGTTCGGGTGTGGCGGACGGCATGATTGATGATGGATTTACATCAGAGGACACAATTTTTTATTTTTTTTAATAAAGAAATTGGCAAAAAATTTCAATGTCACTTTTTTGGTGATTGGGTAGGGGTACATGTTGAGGGCATGTGGTCTGGTGTGGTTCAGGAGGGAGCGAGGTACTCGCTTTCGCCCCTTTTCCTGACCTGCCAGGCTGCATAAGGGTATAAGGGTCTGGTATGAATTGTGGGGGGGGGACTCCACACCGTTTTTGCTTGTTTTTATTGTGCTGTGGGGTTCCCCTTAAAATCCATACCAGACCTGAAAGGCCCACACACACTGTTTTTTCTTTCTTTTCTTTTATTCAATAGCCGGGTGGTGGCAACTGTAACCACAAGTCATTTTAAATGAGATTTGACTTTTTTCTTTAGAAATGTCATTATTGCTACAGAATGTTCTATGCATGCTACAGATGTACCACTTTACAGGCAGACTAAGGCAACCCCAGGCACTATGTTTAAAGGATTTTGTGTTTTTTATTGTTTAAACATCATTAAAATCACTGCTCCTGAAAAAACTATTGTTTAAAAAAATTTTTTTGCATTGATTGATACATGTCCCCCAGGGCAGTACCCAGTCCCCTATGTCCCTTTTATGTCCAATTACTTGCATATAAGCCTTCAAAATGGGCACTTTTGATTTTTCCTGTTTGGCTTCCATAGACTTCAATGGGGTTTGCAGTTTGGTAAAATTTTTCTCCTGTTCATGAGTTCTGCTGCGAACCGAAAAAAAGGGTGTTCAGGGGGGTGTTCAGACCATCTCCAGTATAGACACAAGTGGTTACCTAGGGTAACAGAAGTTTACCAAGCAGCCCGTCGTAAGCATGTTCCTGAAATGGGTGGGATAGCCTCTTGCAGGTGGGAGTTGTTGTCAGCACTCTTTCCATGAGCGGTCCATCTCCCACAGCAATGGGAGCAGACTCGCACCACAGAGGTCCCCAGCTTGTACACAGGTACGGAAGAAGTAAGTGAAATCAAGTGCATGCATGGAGTCTACATTAGGTGTACCACGGGACGCCATAACATTACTGGGAGTGAGGTAACAGAGATACGCTGGATGGGTGGACATGGACAAGGCTCAGTGTGTCCCTCCTAAATGCCAGTTATGGTGAAGGTGTACATTGTCACAGGGGCCTAAGTTAGCTAGAGAACAGTTATGGTGCAAGTGTACATGGTGTACGTTCATCTCTTAGAGCAGAAGCCCACCTTAAGGTCGAGTATTCCCCCATGGCAGTCTCAGCCTTGTCCCAGGGCATTGATGAAAATGGCACAGTAGCAAATATGTGTAGTAAAGTGATCCTGTTATTGGTGCCTAACATAGCCCAGAAGAACCCAACCCAGGGTAAGCCTCTCATGTTACCTTTGCTTTGCACCCGACAAGTAGGGAAACATGGAGGACATGACAACCACCCTGTGACCATGACCTGCCCTACACCTTACCACAACACACCACACTGAAAAGGTGTGAATTGGCACTAATAGACTGTGGAAGACTTAGGGCTCATTTCAGTTGAAATGCCTAGTAACTTAACTAGTTGAAATGCTTGAGTTATCAAATTTGTCAGCTTAAAGCAGAACTCCAGGCAGAAGGTATTTTCTCATTTCTGTTCTGTTAAACGTTATCTCTGCTGATGTATATCCCGCACTTAGATTGCTGCTCTTTATTAAAAATCTTATTTTTGCCATACTTCTGGCCCACTGGGGCTATGAGAGCTAACACCTGTGTTATTTATCTGTCCCTCCTTTTCCCTTATTCATTCACAAATACCTTGTATTCTGTGGACCACCTTGTATTCTGTGGACCATGCTCAAGAGTGTTAAAGATGCTAGAATGAGCCATAGCAAGCTGGAAGTACAGCGAATGCTTTACTATTTGTATGAACAAACGTAGGATTTTCCATATGAAGAACAGTGATCTGGATGTAGGATGATGATCAGTAGGGATGAGCGCCCTGGTTCGGTTCGCATCCAGAACATGCGAACAGACCGAAAGTTTGTGCAAACTTTTGAACAACTTTTTAAAGTTTATGGGACTCGAATGTGGGAAATCAAAAGTGTGAATTTTAAAGGCTAATATGCAAGTTATTGTCCTAAAAAGGGTTTGGGGACCCAGGTCCTGCCCCAGGGGACATGTATCAATGCAAAAAAAGTTTTAAAAACGTCCATTTTTTTCGGGAGCAGTGATTTTAATGATGCTTAAAGTGAAAAAATAAAAGTGAAATATTCCTTTATATATTGTACCTGGGGGGTGTCTATAGTATGCCTGTAAAGTGGCGCGTGTTTCCGTGTTTAGAACAGTCCCTGCACAAAATGACATTTCTAAAGGAATAAAAGTCATTTAAAACTGCTTGCGGCTGTAATGTAATGTGTGGGTCCCGGCAATATGGATGAAAAGTATTGAGAAAAACGGCATGGGTAACCCCCCAGCCCATTGCCCTTTGGGTTTTGTATGGATATTAAGGGGAACTCCGCACCCAAATTAAAAAAAGAAAAGGCGTGGGACCCCCCAGGCCCTATATACTCTGAACAGCAGTATACAGGCAGTCCCAAGAAAGACAGGGACTGTAGGTTTGTTCTTAAGTTGAATCTGTTTGTAATTTGGAACAGGTACATTTTGTAAGTGTAGCTCCAGCCAAAAAATCTATTTTTAAACTTTCTGGAAAACATAGGGAAGGGTTATCATCACCCCTGTAACATTTGTTTTGCTGTCTGTGCCCCTATTCAGAAGATTTCACCTCACTTTCTGTCCCAATGACAATAGGATTTGGAAAATTTGGGGTTTTTAGGGAAACAAGGATTGGTGATAAGGCATCAGTGGAGGAGACACCTTTTTCCCATATTAATTCTAATGCCCCGTACACACGGTCAGATTTTCCGACGGAAAATGTGCGATTGGAGCGTGTTGTCGGACATTCCGACCGTGTGTGGGCTCCATCGGACTTTTTCCATCGGATTTTCTGACACACAAAGTTTGAGAGCAGGCTATAAAATTTTCCGACAACAAAATCCGATCGCGTCAATTCCGACTGTGTGTAGCCAGTTCCGACGCACAATGTGCCACGCATGCTCAGAAGAAATTCCG